>NW_027362771.1:20010692-21212035 GCF_046119375.1 Phyllobates terribilis
CAGCAACCAACAGAATGGTTTTTAACAGGGAAAAATGCAAAGTACTACATCTGGGCAATAAAAATGAAAAAAGCATATACAGAATGGGAGGAATAGAGCTAAGCAACAGTACATGTGAAAAAGACTTAGGTATACTAATAGATCATAGACTGAACATGAGTCAACAGTGTGATGCAGCAGCAAAAAAGGCAAATACAATTCTGGGATGTATTAACAGAAGCATACAGTCTAGATCACGTGAAGTCATTATCGGTCTTTACTCCTGTTTGGTCAGACCTCATCTGGAATACTGTGTACAGTTTTGGGCACCACATTTTAAAAAAGACATAGACAAACTGGAGCAAGTTCAGAGAAGAGCGACCAGAATGGTGACTGGTCTGCAAACCATGTCCTATGAGGAACGGTTGCAGGATTTGGGAATGTTTAGCTTGCAAAAAAGAAGACTGAGAGGAGACTTAATAGCTGTCTACAAATATGTCAAGGGCTGTCACATTGTAGAAGGATCATCTTTATTCTTATTTGCACAAGGAAAGACTAGAAGCAATGGGATGAAACTAAATGGGAGGAGACACAGATTAGATATTAGAAAAAACTTTTTGACAGTTAGGGTGATTAATGAGTGGAACAGGCTGCCACGAGAGGTGGTGAGTTCCCCTTCAACGGACGTCTTCAAACAGAGGCTGGACAGACATCTGTCTGAGATGATTTAGTGAATCCTGCTTTGAGCAGGGGGTTGGACCAGATGACCCAGGAGGTCCCTTCCAACTCTACCATTCTATGATTCTATGATTCTATGATAATATTGAGCTGTAAAAATACAATTTTCAAATTTTTCCCACAAAAACGTTTTTCATCCCTTAATTTTGCATTATCATAAGGGTAATAGGATAAATTGCATCATGAAATTTGTTGTGCAATTTCTCCTGAACACGCCGATACCCCATATGTGGAGGCAAACCACTGTTTGGGCGCACGGCAGGGTTTGGAATGGAAGGAGCGCCATTTAACTTTTTGAATGTAAAATTTGCTTGAATAATTAGCGGACGCCATGTTGCATATGGGGAGCCCCTGATGTGCCTAAACAGTGGAAACCTCCCACAATTGACACCATTTTGGAAACTAGACCCCTTAGGGAACTAATCTAGATGTGTGGTGAGCACCTTGCACCCCCAGGTCCTTCACAGAAGTTTATAATATTGAGCCGTAAAAATAAAATTTTCACATTTTTCCCACAAAAATGTTTTTCATTCCCTAATTTTGCATTATCATAAGGGTAACAGGAGAAATTGCACCATTAAATTTGCTGTTCAATTTCTCCTGAGTATGCCGATACCCCATATGTGGGGAAAAACCACTATTTGGGTACACTGCAGGGTTCAGAGGAAAGGAGAGCCATTTGACTTTTTGAATGTAAAATTTGTTTGAATAATTAGCGGACACCATGTTGCATATGGGGAGCCCCTGATGTGCCTAAACAGTGGAAACCCCCCACAAGTGACACCATTTTGGAAACTAGACCCCTTAGGGAACTTATCTAGATGTGTGGTGAGCACCTTGCACCCCCAGGTGCTTCACAGAAGTTTATAATATTGAGCCGTAAAACTAAAATTTTCACATTTTTCCCACAAAAAATGTTTTCATTCCCTAATTTTGTATTATCATAAGGATAACAGGAGAAATTGCACCATGAAATTTGTTGTGCAATTTCCCCTGAGTACGCCGATACCCCATATGTGGGGGAAAACCACTGCTTTGGTGTACGGCAGGGTTCGGAAGAGAAAGGAGAGCTATGTTGGCTGGGATAGGTTGCAGACACCATGTCACATTTGAAGAGTCGCTGACATGCCGAAACAGCAGAGACCCCCACAAGTGACCCCATTTTGTAAACTACACCTCTCAAGGAATTCATCTAGGGAAGTAGTGAGTATTTTTTAATTTTTAAATTTATACCATTGGGCAGTGAAAAAAACATAATTATATTTTTACCACAAAAAAATGTTTTACCCTCAGATTTTACATTTTCACACAGGGCAATGGGTAAAAATGGTGCCGAAATGTGTCACACAATTTCTTCTAAATGTGGCAATACCCCATATGTGGCTATACCGTACCGCTTAGCCATATGGCGAGATCTGGGAGGGATGAAGCACTATTTGACAATTGGAGAACAAATTATTGTAGAATAGGCATTTGGATTTGGGAGCACAAAATTTTCTGAATTTCTTTTGGGGGACAAGGGCCATTTAGCTTTTCCAGAGCCTTTCTGCTACCAGTAACTTGGAATATTTTTAACAGATGACTTACCAGAGTGGGGACTAGCTTTTTTTGAGGACTGAGTTGAAGCTTTTATTGGGAACATTTTACTTAACATTTATCCGGCGCTCGAGGCTGAGCACTTACATCGGGGTTTCCATCTAAATTTCCAAGTGATGTAATTCAGATGAAACCCCTGTGGGATTCATTCACAGCAGAGTTACTCTGGACTCCGTCTGGCCTCTGTTTAGTGGTGTCCTTTTTTTCAGAAGCGCACAAAACTGTGGCCAACCGCACTTTTATGCACGCCTAAAAATAATGACACCGTAGGATCACAGGAAAAATGGCATCCACAGTGGCCTATATATGCCTCATTACAGGGAATCTTCCGTCATGGGTTCCATCTGAATCACATATTTCAGAGATTTACACGGAAACTCTGGTGTAAGTGCTCAGCGCAGAGCGCAGGATAAATGTGAGCAGAGCCTTACTGCGATCTTTGGGAGACATAATAAACAAATCAGTAGCAGGTGAAGAATTGGTTTTATTAATTTTTTACACCATTCCTCGTGCGGTATAAGTGATGAGATTACTTTATTCTTCAGGTCGGTGCGATTACAGAGATACCATATTTATATCGGGTTTTTATGATTGACAGCTGTCACACACTAAGACGCTTTTTTTTGCAAAATCTAGTTTTTGCATCGCCATATTTTGAGAGCTATAATTTTTCCATATTTCAGCTGACATAGTCATGTGATAGCTTGTTCTTTGCGGGACAAGTTGACGTTTTTATTGGTACCATTTTTGGTTACGTGACATTTTTTGATCGCTTTCTATTCCGTTTTTTGGGAGGTAAAATTATCAAAAACCAACAATTCAAGAATTGTTTTTTGAGGTTTTTTTTTATGCCGTTCTGCGTGTGGTAAAAGTGATAAGGCAGCATTATTCTTCGGGTCAGTACGTTTACAGCGATACTACACTTACTGTATATTTTTTTTATATTTTGGCGCTTTTACACAATTAAACAATTTTATAGAAAAAATATTTTTTTTGCATCGCTTTATTCTGAGAGCTATAATTTTTTAATTTTTCGGCTGATGGAGCTGTATGGCGGCTTTTTTTTTGCGGAACAAGATGACGTTTTCAGCGATACCATTTTTATTTCAATTTTGCTTTTTGATCGCATTTTTTTCCACTTTTTGTTTGGCGATATGATGAAAAAGCATAGTTTTTTGCTCCGTTTTGTATTTGGCGATACCAAATATGTGTACTTTTTTTGTTTTTGCATAAATATACAGATTTATTGGTTTAATATTTTATTTATTTATTTTTATTTATTTTGTGATTTTTTTTTAACAGTTTGAAAACATTTTTTTTGACTTTTTTTACATTTTTACTGAGTCCCTGTATGGGACATTAATTTTTATTTTTCTAATCACTGATCTCATGCAATGCAATAGACATGTATTGCATTGCATGAGATCTTTTGCTGACAGTTTTACACTCTCTGTCTTCTGCTAGAGTACAGCTGCAGGCTGAGCCTAGCAGGACACCATATATGGCAGATCCAGAGGCAGTCATGTGACCTCCGGCTGCCATAACAGCGGCAGGTCCTGGAAGACATCAGGGGGCCGTCGGAGAGGTAAGTTGAAGACCCCATCTCCTCTCACTATCTTCTATATGCCGCAATCACTATAGATCGCGGCATATAGAAGATAGCAAGGTTTATCATCATTGTCCCGATGATGTCCCCTGTCAGAGCTATCGCTCTGCACCGGAACCGCAGCGCTTGCAGGACCCTGGTGGTCCTGAGTGCTGCGGGACCACCCACCATTTTTAAACATCGGTGCTGCACAGAGCCCAGGCAGCGCCGACATTTATGTACAGTGGGCGGTCCTGAACCGGTTAAGGGCATGAAAAATTAAAAGTTTGAAAATTGCGAAATTTTCTCCAAATGTCCGATATTTTCAGAAATAAATGCAAGTTTGATCGAATAAATTTTACTACTATCATGAAGTACAATATGTAATGAAAAAAACACTCTCAGAATCAATGGGATATGTTGAAGCGTTCCAGAGTTATTACCTCATAAAGTGACAGTGGTCAGAATTTAAAAAATTGGCATGAAGGCGAAAACAGGCTATGGCGCAAAAGGGTTAAGAGACATTATAGCAGTTAGCCTCCTGCCACAAGCTCAGTCAATTGCAAATTAAAAGGGTTATCTCAACTTTGTAAAGGGTTATTCACAGATTTTCATTATTTTTCACAAAGCACACTAAGATGCAGAAATGCTGCAGATTTTTTCTGCATCTCCCTGGCAGGAATGTGTTTTTCCTGCCAGGTAGAAGCGTTTGTCAAGCGTTTTTGCATGCATTTCTGCATGCCGTTTATCAAGCGCTTTTCCATGCAATTTTAGCATCACTTGGAAAAGTGCTTGACAACTTGGTTACACTATATAAAAATGGTAAAAAAATAAAATAAAAACATTATACTCTCCTTCTGATGGCCCCTGGTCTCCTGTACGGTGCGTCCGGTCTCTTGTACGGCTCGCGGTGGTGTAAAAGGACCTTCCATGACGTCATTTAGTCATGTGACAGGTCACACGACCGCCGACATCAGCAGTGAAGTGACCTGTCACATGACTAAATGACGTCATGCGTCATGGAAGGTCCTTTTACACCATCGTGAGCCGCCGGGGAGCCAGGATGCATCATACAGGAGACCGGGAGACATCGGAAGGTGAGTATAATGAATATTTTTTATTTTAAATTCTTTTTTTTACAGGTACTATGGTACCCTGGTCTGGATGAGAGTCTCCTTTTCTCCAGACCCGGGTACCATCCGCACATTGAATCGCTTAATATCCGCATGTGCACATGTAGGTAGTGATGCAGATATTAAGCGATTCAATGCAAGTCAATGGTGGCAATTACTCTGCGTGTCCATAAAATTAATGGACATGCTGCGGATTTTTCCGCAATGATAATCCGCAGCGGAAATTTCCGCAATATGTGCACAGCACGTGCGGATTATCATTGGGGACCATAGAGCACGTATTACCAAGCATTTTTTAAGCGTTTTCGCTGCGTGCATATTTATTCTTAAAGAGTTATTCCCAGAAACACATTATTTTTTCACAAAGCACAATAAATGCATAACCATTATTAATATAGACACTAAGCCCAACATTAAGTTTTGCTCTAGTATCTTTGCCACTTGGTGCATCCAGATATACATAGCTGAAAGAAAAGCTTTAATCTCATTTGCTAAAATTTTATTGCCCATCAGCAATACAATCTAAGTATACAAGTCATCTTTTGTTTTTCTGCACTCTGTGCTCCTATACAGTACCCTACCTGAATGATATCATCTTCTGCCATCTATGTGTAATGCAGAAGCAATGCACAGTGACACAAGACGGGAACAGTCAGGGATATATATATAAAACCACTTTATATGTATAACAAGTATTATGCAAGGGGGGTTAGTAACAGGGATAATATACAGCAAATTGGAATAACAACGAGAAACAGTTTCAGTAAATAATGGTAAAATTCTTTGCAAAAGTGTGATGCATCCTCTCATGGGAGTCTCCACGTGAGTTCTCTTTGTATGACCCTAGCGGGGGTCACCGGTTATTCCCGCTAGGCCGCAAGTCTCTTCCGGATAAAGTCTATCAGATCCCGTTTAGCCTCCCACGCACCAAATGGCTCTCTGTCAAAGTGACTGAATACTTTAGCAAGAGGTAGCCAAGTTCCTAGGAAAGGAGCTTGAGCTTGCTTTGATCTGAAGTTGTCCTGATCATTGAAATCAGCCAGAATTAGTATTCCTGTATCCCTCTGATGTTGCAGAGGCACAGCTGCTTTTGATGGAGGCATGGGAGAGTGAACAGTTTGGACTAACTGTGCGAAAATCCCGCTTATCCTAACTATTAATCTATGGGACTACGTTGACCCCAGCAAGCAGAACGTTGGAAAACAGGTGAGCAGTGTGCTCCTGAAGAAATAATATTAATAAATCGTTTTAATAAATAGAGCCTGCAGAGGGGAAAACTGATAAAAAGGCAGGATACAAGATGGTCAGAGAAAGTGTTATTATGTACACACACTTGACAGCTTATTATGAAAAGATGACTTTTCAGCAATGAAAACTGTTCGTTACAAGAAGGAAATAGGAAATTAATTAATTAAAAAAAAGAATTATATATATTTATATATATATATTTTGTTATGCACACGCCCGGGCTGAGCGGCGTGTGCGTGTGATTGTAGTGATTCCACTGGACCATGAACCGGAGAGTGCCTGGAGGGGCGTGACTAAGTATCTGGCCGATCCGACCAAGATGGCACGACGGCATACGACGCCAGTGCACCAGGGAGAAACCGGGCAGAGGGACCAGGTGCTACTCCAGGTCAAACTCCGGACACGGGGGTTGACCCACACAGGGATTACTGGATCAGGCTGGTTAGGCTGGCGCACAGACTGGAGGGTATAGGCAGGCACGACTGGTATGCAGGCAGGCGGGTAAAGGCAAGCGCAGCTAGAGTGCAGACAGGGAGGCACTAGCAGGTAGGAACACAGGCGGGATAGGACCCAGTACACACTGGGACTCAGGAACAATACAGGTAGAGGGGTACAGGCAAGCACAGCTAGAGTGCAGACAGGGAGGCACTAGCAGGTAGGAACACAGGCGGGATAGGACCCAGTAAACACTGGGACTCAGGAACAGGCAGGTTAGGCTGGCACAGACTGGTGGATATAAGCAAACACGGCAGGTATGCAGATGGGTGGATACAGGCGAGTATGCAGGCAGGGAGGTACTGGCCGAAAGGACGGGCTGGAGCACAGAAAGGTTAAGACCCAGTACAGACTGGGTCACAGAACCGCAGATGCGGTAGACAACCACAGCAGAGAGGGAACGCCCGAAGCGGTGGGCAAGAACAGAGCAGGACAGGGCTGCAGGAGCAGCGAGCACAAGCAGGGCAGGACAGGACTGCCGGAGCAGCGGGCAGAAGCAGGGCAAGACAGGACTGCCGGAGCAGCGGGCAGAAGCAGGGCAGGACAGGACTGCCGGAGCAGCGGGCAGAAGCAGGGCAGGACAGGACTGCCGGAGCAGCGGGCAGAAGCAGGGCAGGACAGGACTGCCGGAGCAGCGGGCAGAAGCAGGGCAGGACAGGACTGCCGGAGCAGCGGGCAGAAGCAGGGCAGGACAGGACTGCCGGAGCAGCGGGCAGAAGCAGGGCAGGACAGGACTGCCGGAGCAGTGAGCAAGGAGTCAGAGCAGGCTAGAACCGCCGGAGCGGTGAGCAAAGGAGTCAGAGCAGGCTAGAACCGCCGGAGCGGTGAGCAAAGGAGTCAGAGCAGGCTAGACTGAGTAGGGGGGACAGGGCTCTGTTAACACGGAACAGACAGGAAGGGAAAGGCAGAGCCAGACACCCACAGGGTACTTGCAGTGAAGTAGCGAGTGGACCACAAACTCACAAACGGGAGTACAGAGACAACAAGCAGGAGTTAGGTACGAGTTCAGACTCTGCAGAAAAAGGAAGGGAACGGACATAGAGGCAAAACAGGTAAAGGATAGGAGAGAGTTCAGACTGGAACTGAGTGTACGGAGGAGACCGACACTGCAGCGGGAAACAGGAGCGGGTCTGGGAATACGGCCCCCAGAGAGGCAGGACGAACAGGCAAGGAGCGTGTTCAGACAGGACAGACAAGATACAGGAGCGGGTCTAGGTAATCAGCCCCTAGAAGGCGAGAGGAACAGGCTAGGAGCGTGTTCAGACAGGTCAGACTGTTAGAACCTTGCTGTTAGGTTTTTTTTCCTTTGCTGGTCACATGACCTTGTTGGCCTATTTAATCCTGCTCCGCCCTTCTGGCTTTGCTGGACTTCATTGTATATCTACTTTCTAGCTAGCCTGTGCTCTGCATCTACCTCTGTTAGTTTGCTTGGTCTACGGACCTCTATGTTCTATCTATTTTGTTTGTTGTCTGTCTGCTACTATTTCTGTTAGGAGGTGTCCCATATTCCTCCCAGTCCTTAGTACTTGTAGGGATTCCCTCCCCAAATCTATAGGTCTCCGTACAGACTAGATTAGGACTTTAGCAGGTCTGATCGCAGGATCAGGTTCCCTGTTACATCGTAGGGATTCAGCTGAGTCTTATAGTAGGGACAGATCTCCTCTCTTTCCTTAGCTTTGGTAGCAGAACATAACAGTAAGTCCAGCCTGTAAATTCTCTAAGGAAAGATTTTTTTTTGTTCCATCATGGTGTCGGTTCAGGATTTGGCTAAACACCTGCAGGGACTCTCTCTGGAAGTGGCCGAGCTCCGTCAGCACGTGAGTAACTGTCGTGGAGCATATTTCTTGGAGCCTAAGGTATGTTTGCCGGATTTATTTTTTGGTGAACATCGAGAATTTTTTTCATTTAAAAATGCTTGCTTATTGTATTTTCGTTTGAGACCCAAGTCCTCTGGGGATGAATCCCAGCGCGTAGGGTTCATAATGTCACTTTTGCGCAAAGAGCCCCAGGAGTGGGCCTTTTCTTTGCAACCTAGTGATACATGCTTCAGATCAGTGGATAGTTTTTTTTCTGCTTTAGGACTTTTATATGATGATCCTGACCGTGTGGCATCAGCTGAGACTGAGTTGAGACGTTTAAAACAAGGATCAGGTAATATGGAAAAATATTGTACACATTTTCGTCGTTGGTCCACTCAAACAGGGTGGAACGATTCTGCTCTGAAAAGTCTATTTCTTGCTGGGCTCAGTGAAAAGGTTAAAGACCTGCTAATTGCTTATCCTACACCTGAGGATTTGCAACAGGCTATGCAATTAGCTATACGGGTGGACAGAAGACTGCGTGCTAGGGTTAATGAGAGCAAATCCTCTGCTATGTCAGTTTCTGGTTATGATAATGTGTGTACTAACAGTGGTGAACCGATGGAGATTGGATCGGTGGCACCTCGCTCTCAAGAAAAACACCGTCGTTTTTCAGAAGGCTTGTGTTTCTATTGCGGGAAATCTGGTCATTTGATTAAAGGCTGTGAGCTTCGTATGAAGAAAGAAAAAAAAATGGTCAGTCACGCCCGTATTGCCTGTTTAAATTCCAAGGGTATATTTTTAGCTGCTTCCACGATTGCTCAGGAAAAATTAATGGAATTTCGGGTGTTTGTTGATTGCGGGTCTACACTGAATGTTATTGATGGGGGATTCGTGGAAAAACTCAATTTAAAACCTGAACCTTTATCATCCCCCATTGCTGTGGTTTCTGTGGATGGCTCCCCTTTGAAGAATATTACTCTCAAGGTCAGTGAATTTCCTCTCACTATTAATGGTGTTCACCATGAGAAATTGGATTTGGTAGTGTTGAATAACTTGCCTTCTCCAGTAATATTGGGTTTGCCCTGGTTAAAATTTCACAATCCTGTACTGGATTGGTCTACCAGTGAAATTAAATCCTGGAGCCATAAATGTTATGACAAGTGTTGTAACGGGCGTATTGCAGCTTTGCATAGGGGAGAATTGCCTGTTCCTATTCAGGATTTTAGGAGAGTTTTTTCTGAGAAAGAATCGCAGGTTTTGCCTCCCCATAGAGACTATGATTGTTCTATTGAATTTGTCCCTGGAGCGACTCTTCCTAAAAGTCGTTTATTTAACCTTACTATTCCTGAGAGGAAGGCTTTGGAGGAATACATACAGACAAGTTTGGCCGCCGGTCACATTAGGCCCTCTAAGTCTCCTGTGGCGGTTGGATTTTTTTTTGTAAAAAAAAAGGACGGCGGTTTACGTCCTTGTCTGGATTTTCGTGAGATTAACAAAATTACGGTACGCAATCCTTACCCACTGCCATTGATTCCTGATCTGTTTAACCAGTTATTGGGGGCCAAGTGGTTCTCTAAAATTGACCTTAAGGGGGCATACAATCTGTTGCGCATGAAGGAGGGTGATGAATGGAAGACTGCTTTTAACACTCCTGTGGGTCATTTTGAGAATCTGGTTATGCCTTTTGGTCTTACTAATGCTCCTGCATTTTTTCAGAATCTGATTAATGACATCCTTAGACCTTTGATCGGTAAAAATGTGGTTGTGTATTTGGATGACATTTTGATTTATTCGCCAGATCTGGAGTCTCATTGGCGGAGCGTGCGTGAGGTATTACAGTTATTAATGGACAATTCGCTTTTTGCTAAGCTGGAGAAATGTGAATTCGCTGTACAGAGAATTAGTTTTTTGGGCTACATTATCTCCAGCAAAGGTTTTGAGATGGATCCGGTTAAGGTTCAGGCTGTGCAGGAATGGCCTAGGCCTATTGGTTTGAAATCGATACAGAGGTTTTTGGGTTTCGCCAATTACTATAGAAAATTCATAAAAAATTTTTCTAGTATTGTCAAACCTCTGACTGATCTCACCAGGAAAGGTGCTGATGCGGTTCAGTGGTCTTCTGAGGCCATTGAAGCTTTTGTGTATCTCAAGGAGAGGTTCACCTCTGCTCCCATCCTTATGCAGCCTGATGTTACTAGGCCGTTTTTGGTTGAGGTTGATGCTTCCTCTGTGGGGGTTGGCGCAGTATTGTCTCAGGATAACGGGGATGGATTACATCCCTGTGCATTTTTTTCAAAAAAATTTTCGGAGACTGAATTGAATTACGATATTGGTAATCGGGAATTATTGGCTATTAAACTCGCATTTGAACACTGGCGCCACTTCTTGGAAGGTGCGGAATTTCCCGTTCAGGTTCTTACGGATCATAAAAATCTGATATATCTTGACGCTGCCAAGCGCCTGAATGCCCGTCAGGCTAGGTGGGCACTGTTTTTCTCGCGGTTTAATTTCTCCGTTACTTACATCCCTGGTACTAAGAATGTTAAGGCGGATGCCTTGTCTCGCAGTTTTTCTCCCATAGTCGGTGCTGAGAAAGAGGAAAACATTTTACAAGAAGGTGTTGTGATAGCTGCTTTAGACTCCGTTTTGGAAGATGAGATTCTTAAAGCTCAGGAGAATGCCCCATCTAATACTCCTCATGGGAGGTTGTTTGTGCCTGGGACCTTTAGGAGAGATTTGTTTGTTGAGTGTCACGAATCTCGGTTGGCAGGTCATCCCGGAATCTCTGAGACCAAGAGACTGGTGGGTCGCAGTTTTTGGTGGCCTGGATGGCAGAAGGAAGTCATTAAGTGGGTGCGCCAATGTACTATATGTGCTAGATCTAAGTCCTCACATACTCCTGCTGCGGGGTTGCTTTGTCCTTTGGAGGTCCCCAGTGCTCCTTGGACACATTTGGCTATGGACTTTATAACTGACCTTCCCCCCTCTGAGGGTTTTACTGTCATCTGGGTGGTCGTGGACCGTTTTAGCAAGATGTGTCACTTGGTTCCCTTCGTCAAACTGCCCTGCGCTAAAACTCTCGCTAAGGCCTTTGTCAAGGAAATTGTCAGACTTCATGGCGTTCCTACTGACATTGTTTCTGATAGGGGTCCTCAGTTCGTGGCTCGTTTTTGGCGTGCCTTTTGTGACAGGTTGGGAATTCATTTGTCGTTTTCGTCCGGATACCATCCTGAATCTAATGGCCAGACAGAAAGGAAAAACCAGGATGTTGAGCAGTTCTTGCGTTGTTTTGTGGCAGACAATCAAGAGGGGTGGTCTGAGTTTCTGCCACTTGCTGAATTTGCTCTGAACAATCATACATCTTCTTCTGCTGGTTGTTCGCCTTTTTTTTGTTGTTCTGGGAGACATCCGTCGTTTGGGTCGTTCTCCAAGTTGGGATCTGCCGTGCCTGAGGAGGAGAATTTTTCCGGTGATTTGGAGAGAGTTTGGACGGATGTGCGTGGTAATCTTCAGGAGGCCAACAGAAAATCTAAAGACTACTTTGATAGGAAACGACAGGAGGTTTTGTTCGCTGTTGGTGACATGGTTTGGTTGTCCTCTAGGAATCTGCGGTTGAGGATTCCTTCTAAGAAATTGGGTCCCAAGTTTGTAGGGCCCTTTAAGGTGCTTCAGGTTGTCAACCAATCTGCTGTTAGGTTGGAGGTTCCTACCTCCTGGAGAATTAATCCGGTCTTTCATGTCTCTCTGTTAAAAAAAAGCTGTTGTGTCGGATGGTGACGCCTCTGCCTCTGTTCCTCCGGTGGTGCAGGACGGGGAATATGAAATTTCTCGCATCCTTGACTCTAGACGGTATAGAGGTAGTTTGCAGTATCTTGTGGCCTGGAAAGGTTTCGGACCCGAGGATAACTCTTGGGTGAGGTCAGATGATGTTTCCGCGTCCAGACTTATTAGAGCGTTTCACAGGAGATTTCCTGATAAGCCTGGTCCTAGGGGATCCGGAGGATCCTCTTAGAAGGGGGGGTACTGTTAGAACCTTGCTGTTAGGTTTTTTTTCCTTTGCTGGTCACATGACCTTGTTGGCCTATTTAATCCTGCTCCGCCCTTCTGGCTTTGCTGGACTTCATTGTATATCTACTTTCTAGCTAGCCTGTGATCTGTATCTACCTCTGTTAGTTTGCTTGGTCTACGGACCTCTATGTTCTATCTATTTTGTTTGTTGTCTGTCTGCTACTATTTCTGTTAGGAGGTGTCCCATATTCCTCCCAGTCCTTAGTACTTGTAGGGATTCCCTCCCCAAATCTATAGGTCTCCGTACAGACTAGATTAGGACTTTAGCAGGTCTGATCGCAGGATCAGGTTCCCTGTTACATCGTAGGGATTCAGCTGAGTCTTATAGTAGGGACAGATCTCCTCTCTTTCCTTAGCTTTGGTAGCAGAACATAACACAGACAAGATACAGGAACAGGTCTAGGTAATCGGCCCCTAGAAGGCAGGAGGAACAGGCTAGGAGCGTGTTCAGACAGGCCTGGAAATACAGCCTCCAGGATAGGCAGACAAGAGAACACAGAACGGGACCTGGCACCTTCAGAGTGCAAGCACACACTGAAAGAAACACTATGCTCAGGCAGGGATAGATGGGCGCAGCTGAGCTATATACCAGGTGACAGACAGCAATAGGCTGAGGACGCACAAGAGGTGTGACCCACAGCAGGTACAAAAAGCAGGAAGTGATCGGGCGCCGCCCTTAAGCAGCAGAAACAGACACAAACAGACAGCATGGAGGGAAGCCAGAGAGACATTCTGGACAGGAGATCAAGTGCGCGCTCTTGCACAGTGGGAGATGGACCACTATGCAAGGACGCCGCCAGGTATGTTACATATTTCTTTTTGTACATCTTTATTAAAAATAAGAGTAGCACACCTTAGTTGTACTTGAGAACCTATTTTTTGTCCTTTATGTGGTAATTAGTGTATTTCCCCTTTTTTCTTTAGCTTTTTTGAATTTTTGAATTTGCTTTATACATTTTATTTTATTACCTATTTTAAATTACATTGTCATTTTTTTCCTAGGGGACTTGGACAATGCGTTGAACCCTGACCCTTGCTGCAGCTACAGTTAATCCTGGAGCCGAATACATACTTTGCTTCATATCCGGTGTCAATCAAGTATCTCCGTTAGCAAAAGTGAGGAAAAGCATTGCTGGCCTTATTTTTATTTTTTCTTTAACATTTAAATATTTTTGTTGTTGATAATCATCAGTTATATGATTAAGTGATTTATGCACTATTTAAAGCTACTTGTGACACCATGTTGATGCTTGAAAAAGGTTCCATGTGGAACTGAAACAATGCACTTTATTAAGGGAGAATAAACTATAAACACAAGTTTTTTAAACTGGATTATTGGAGTGCTGCCATTTTTTGCTGACTGTCAATTGCCACACTGGTGATAACTAGGAGTCACAGCAGTAGATACCCTTTAACCAGCTTATTTTTGCTTGTTTTATGTTTTGTACATGAATATGGCGAGGCCATCTTATTTGGATCTCAGAAGAACTGAAAAATGTATAAAATCTCCTTATTTATTTGTATTGTGTTTATGTGTATATGAAACACATTTGCAAGTTACTAAAGAGTTAATGTAAACCATACCCAATGTTAACATTCTGAAACTAAATCTAAAAATAATTGAACACATCACCTGTAAGCCATATTCTCTGTAGAATTACACCATTAAGCATTAGTCAATGGCCTTGAAAGTGCCACCTCTGGTTGCCTGAACACTGTCTAAAAGATTGCACATTAAAATAAAAACCGCCAAGATGATATTTTTCATAACTCATTATCAGTTCAGTACAGCTAATTTAATTTAGTTGAGTTTCACAACTAGACAGACTTGTTATAACACAGTAGAGAGAATTTTAAGTGGTGCAGCAAAATACCTCTTTAATTTTCTACACATTATAGGAAAACATAATATTAAATTTGTTGTAGTTATTTAAAATTGTATTTTGCAGTTTTTTCCATATTAACTCTATCTTACCTGCTCATAACGAAAATATTCATCTTTTGAATATGATTTTTTTGGCTTTTATTAATTTCACAGTATTTTTGGTATACAGCTTGCAGCATCGGTGTCTCTGCCTTCTGCTGGGCAGAGACGCCGTACCCCTTACCACCGGGGTCCAGATCCGGCGTCTTCCTGCTCCCCTGATGCTGTGGCGCGCACTGCGCGCAGCTTCCCGGGCACTGTGCTTAGGGCGCGGGCGCTTCCTCCCTCTTAAAGGGGCCGCGCGCGCCGTCCTATAGAGTCCGTAGGACTTCCCCTATATAAGGCACCTCCTCCAAAATGGAGTTGCCTGTGCAAGGTTGTTGTTCCGTGTGCTAAACACTTGCTCCAGCCCTCAGGTGCTGCTGCCTGTCAATCAAGCATGCCAGTCTGTCTGTCAGTCCAGCCCACCAGCCTGTCTAACAGTTCTGTCATCCAGTCTGTCTACAGATGTGCCCGCCAGCCTGCTTACCAGGAGCACCTGTCTGTAACCTGCCGTGCCCGCCAGTCTGCCTACCTGGAGCACCTGCCTGATACCTGTCGTGCCCGCCAGCCAGTCTACCCGGAGCACCTGTCAGTTACCGCCGTGCCCACATGCTCGCCTACCCGGAGCACCCGTCTGGCTATCTGCCGAACCAGCCTGCTTATCTACGCGGTCCACCCGTCAGCCTTCCTGCCTTGCTCATCCGCTGTACCGGTCAGTTCCTGCCATCTTACCCATGGGAATCACCTGCTCTCACACAAGGTCGGTCCCTGAGTGGCACCTGACCCACCTGCCTGGTTCCTCCCTGGTTCACGGAGTCGACAAAGCCGCCATGTGACCTTGGTCGGGTCGAGTAGGCACTTAGTCACGCCCCTCTGGTCCCTCCTTGCACCGAAGCACAGAGGTTCCACCACCTGGACTTGTAACAGTTTGCACAGGCCTTGGAACCCGGTGGCCCCCCAGGTTCCTTCACTCTCTGATCTGTATCAGGAGGTCTCACGTCAGAGATCTCAACAGGAAACTATCCTGTGCTACCTTCGGACTGTCAACTCCTGGCTGGACACGCTGTCCACCCCGTCTGTGTCCATCTCTAGCCGAACTGCACCTGCTCCAGCGGCACCTCAACCCACTGGTGCTGTGGCGCCCGGCTCCGGACCCCAGCTCTCTGCGCTTCCACGTTTTGGTGGTGACCCCGTCTTACGTCGGGGCTACTTAAATCAGTGCACGCTGCACTTTGAACTCCTGGCACATTAGTTCCCCTCCAACCGGATCAAGGTGACGTTCATCACATCTCATCTCACCGGGGAGGCATTGGCATGGCTAAACCCTCTGTGGGAGAGAGGGGATCCCCTGGTGTCTGATCTTCTGGCTTTCCTCACTGCCTTCCGGAAGGTCTTTGATGAGCCCGGGAGAAAATCTTCTTCTGCCTCCTCACTTCTCCGTCTCCGCCAAGAGAGTCTCTTCGTGGGCAAGTATGCCATATGTTTCCGAACCCTCACATCAGAGCTTGCAACAACAACGAGGCCCTGGTGTCCACCTTCTGGGAGGGTCTTTCCGGACGGATCAAGGATGAGCTAGCCGGCCGTGACATCCCTTCCACCCTGGAGGACCGGGTGTCATTAGCTACCCGGATTGACATCCGTTTTCTGGAACGTGCTAATGAGACCACCCGGGAGAGAAGATTTCCACATCTCGCTCCTGTATTTCAAAAGCCAGCCTTGCAACCAGCAATTCCCCAGGCATGTTTGCCTGGGCCCTTGCAAATTGACAAGTCTCACCAGGAGATGCGCCGAGCCGAGGGGAGTTGCTTCTACTGTGGCAGTAAAGAGCATCTGATCCGTTCCTGCCCGGTGAGGTCGGGAAACTTCAATGTCTAGGTCCGCTCGTAGAGGTCTTCCTAGGCGAGAGTAAATCCTCTCCGTCCTTGACTCTGTCTGTTTCTATTTCCAGTGGTGAAACCTGATTCTTCGAGATTACCCATCTGGATTACGGAGCCGCTGGGAAACGCATTCAACAGGCTGTTGTGGAGCGGTATCAGATTCCTACTGTACGTCTGGCTGAACCATTGGCGGTTCCCTCCATGGATGGGAGACTTCTTCCGGAGACCATCTTGCTCATCACAGAGCCTGTAACTCTTCAGGTGGGAATGCTGCCCTTGGAGAAGATCTCCATTCATATGCTGTCCGGTCTCTCTCACCCCCTCTTGCTTGGTCTACCCTGGTTACAGAGACATGAGCCCATCCTGAATTGGAGATCTGGTGAAGTGCTCCATTGGAGTCAGGAATGCCATGACTCCTGTCTGGTTCCAGTTCGTCCAGCTCGACCCCCGTCTACTCCGACTAATCTACCTGGTCTGTCAGCACCCTACTGGTCCTATGCGGATGTCTTCGATAAAAAGGAAGCAGAGACACTACCACCTCATAGGCCGTATGATTGCCCCAGCGACCTGGTACCTGGTGCTTCTCCTCCCTGCGGGCGTACCTACCCCTTGTTGCTGGCAGAGACCCGGGCCATGTCTGAGTACATAGAGGAGAATCTTGCTAGGGGATTTATCCAGAAATCCACCTCTCCAGCTGGAGCAGGATTCTTCTTCGTCAAGAAGAAAGATGGCTCTCTACGTCCCTGTATCGATTACAGGGGTCTTAACCAGATTAGCATCAAAAATAAGTACCCTCTGCCTCTCATCTCGGAGCTGTTCGACTGCCTTAAAGGCACGAAGATCTTCACCAAGCTCGATCTTCATGGGGCGTACAATTTGGTCCGGATCCACCAGGGAGACAAGTAGAAGACGGCATTCAACTCCCGAGACGGTCACTACGAATACCGCGTGATGCCCTTTGGTCTCTGTAATGCTCCAGCCTTCTTCCAGGAGCTGGTTAACAACATCTTCTGTGTTCTCCTTGGTCTTCTCTCCGGATCTGCCCTCTCACCGGAGGGATGTTCGTCAGGTTCTGCTAAGGCTAAGAATCGCCTATACACTAAATTCGAGAAATGACTCTTTCAGCAGACCTCTCTATCGTTCCTGGGCTATATTATCTCCGAGACTGGTCTGCAGATGGATCCCGAGAAGGTCTCTGTTGTCTTAGAGTGGCCCCGACCGGAGGGGTTAAAGGCGATTCAGCGATTCCTGGGTTCACAAATTATTACCGCCTCTTCATCCCGCATTTCTCTTCCCAGACTGCTCCCATCTCCACGCTCACCCGTAAAGGAGCAAATCCCAGGGAATGGATTTCCGAAGCGGAGGAGGCCTTTGTCTCCCTAAAGCAAGCCTTCTCCTCCACTCCTGTGCTACACCATCCAGATTGCAACAAGCAGTTCTTCCTGGAGGTTGATGCATCCTCCTCCGGAGCCGGAGTAGTGCTCACCCAGAAATCCTCGTCCGGGAGAATGGTATAACCTGCGGCTTCTTCTCCAAGCTCTTCTCCTCGTTCGAGCGCAACTGCTCCATAGGAGATCGTGAGCTGCTGGCCATCAAATTAGCACTGGAGGAGTGGTGCTACTTGCTGGAGGGGGCTCTGCACCCTTTGGTCATCTACACTGACCACAAAAACCTTGCTTATTTGCAGAACACCCAAACATTAAATCCACATCAGGCCAGGTAGTCTCTATTCTTTGCTCGATTCTGCTTCACTCTGCATTACTGCCCGGCGGACAAGAACATTAAAGCTGACGCTCTATCCCGCTCTTTTCTGTCTTCCGACCAAGAGGAGGAGCCTCTACATATCATTGACCCCTCCAAAGTAAAGACTGTGGCTCCGTTTGACCTGTCTCATCTTCCACCCGGTAAGACCTTTGCAGCGGTTCCGGATCGTAAGAAGGTTCTACTCTGGGGCCATTCATCCAAACTAGACGGTCATGCTGGCCAGAGGAAGACCTTTCTGCTCATCGCCTGACATTACTGGTGGCCTTCCCTGCACAAGGATGTTGCGGACTTCGTCGCGGCTTGTTCCTCCTGTGCCCGTAACAAGGTTCCCAGGCACCTTCCATCCGGCCATCTCCTTCCTCTCCTTGTACCTTCCGCTCCGTTGCAACATATTGCAATGGACTGCATTACGGATCTCCCTGTTTCTGCCGGTTGTAATGTCATTTGGGTGGTCACTGACCGCTTTTCAAAAATGGCCCACTTCATGGCCTGGTCTTCCATCTGCATCTGTGCTGGCTAAGGACTTCATCCATCACATCATTCATCTTCACGGCCTACCCCTCCACATTGTGTCTGATCGCAGGGTTCAGTTCACTTCGCGCTTCTGGAGAGCTACGTGTAAGCTGCTGGATGTCTCCTTGGATTTCTCCTCTGCTTATCATCCTCAATCCCATGGTCAATTGGAACGTATCAAACAGGTCCTTACTAGTGTTGAGCGAGCATGCTCGACACTGCTCGGTACTCGCCCAAGCATCACGCTACTCGGGATGTTCGGCGAGCACCGAGCATTTCCGGGTTACTCGGGCGGTAGCTCGGGTCTCCGCCCTGCATGTTTGCCGCTCTTTACAGAGCCAATGAACATGCAGGGATTGCCAGCCAGTCACTGTAATGCCACAGCCATGTTGTTTGTGGGCATTACAGTGATTGGCTAGCCGCACAGTGTCACCTCGAGTATTTAAAACCGGGCGCCACCATCTTGGACACAGTCGCTCCGCATCAGACAGTGTAGGGACAGCGCTGCTGATTTAGGGAGAGATATATCCTGCGAAATAGTTAGTGTAGGGTCTGTAAAGGCTGCCAGATCAAACAAACAGTCCTTCTCAGGACTAATATCCATCCCAGATATCAGGCAGGCAGGCAGGCAGGCAGGCTGTATAGGAGACGCAGTGGTTATACTAGCAAACGCTGCATTACAGTCCTGTGTGCTCCTGTTGCTGAAATTGCTGGACTTAGCTCCAGGTCTCGGGGGGGGGGGGGAATCCTTTTTTTTTCATCTAAACCCTCTTTTTTTTACCTCCTTCACACTGTACAAATACCCGTCTTATTAACCTTTTGGTGTCGTCCCCCCCCCAAAAAAAAGTGTGTCTTTGATTTTTCAGACACAAATATATCTGTTGAAAATAGTCTGGTGTAGGCCAGAGAAATAGAAGTGTGGTTTTGCAGTTCCATGGGCCATTTGTATCTAAAAAAAACAGTTTGAGTGTGTCGCTCACTGTTCATCCCCAAATTTATATATTTAAAAAAGTCAGGTATACACCAGTAAATGGTTTTGCTGTTCCACGGCAAAAAATCTCTAATATCCTGTTTTTTGGCATTTTTTGCCGTAAAAAAAAATAATAGTGTCTCCCTGATTTTTCAGACACAAATATATCTGTTGAAAATAGTCTGGTGTAGGCCAGAGAGACAGAAGTGTGCTTTTGCTGTTCCATGGTAAAAAATCTCTATCATCCTGCTCTTGGCATTTTTTGCCATAAAAAAAAAAATAATAGTGTCTCCCTGATTTTTCAGACACAAATATATCTGTTGAAAATAGTCTGGGGTAGGACAGAGAGACAGAAGTGTGCTTTTGCTGTTCCACGGTAAAAAATCTCTATTATCCTACTCTTGGCATTTTTTGCCATAAAAAAAAATAATAGTGTCTCCCTGATTTTTCAGACACAAATATATCTGTTGAAAATAGTCTGATGTAGGCCCGAGAAATACAAGTGTGGTTTTGCAGTTCCACGGGTCAAATCTCTGTATTATCCTGCTTTTCGCAATTTTGGCCGTAAAAAATAAATAATAGTGTCTCCTGATTTTTCAGACACAAATATATCTGTTGAAAATAATCTGGTGTAGGCCCGAGAAATACAAGTGTGGTTTTGCAGTTCCATGGTTCAAACCTCTGTATTATCCACTTTTGGGCCATTTGTATCAAAAAAAACAGTTTGAGTGTGTCGCTCATTGTTCAGCCACAAATATATATATATATTTAAAAAAGTCTGGTATACACCAGTAAATTATAACTGTGGTTTTGCTGTTCCACGGTAAAAAATCTCTATTATCCTGCTCTTGGCATTTTTTGCCGTAAAAAATAAATAGTGTCTCCTGATTGTTCAGACACAAATATATCTGTTGAAAATAGTCTGGTGTAGGCCCGAGAAATACAAGTGTGGTTTTGCAGTTCCATGGTTCAAACCTCTGTATTATCCACTTTTGGGCCATTTGTATCTAAAAAAAACAGTTTGAGTGTGTCGCTCACTGATCAGCCGCAAATATATATATTTAAAAAAGACTGGTATACATACACCAGTAAATTATAACTGTGGTTTTGCTCTTCCATAGTAAGAAATCTCTATTACTCAGCTTTTGGTATTTTTTCCGTAAAGAAAAACAGTAATATTTTCTCCCTGATTGTTCAGATTGTTTAAAAGAGTCGGGTGTAGGCCAGAGAAATACAACTGTGATTTTCCTCTTCCACTGTTCTAATCAACTTTTTATTACCCTTTTTCCATTGATAGTGCGAGTGTAAGTTATTTTACTTCCTTTACAATGGGCAAGGCACGTGGCAAGGGACGTGGAAGTGGACGTTCTGGTGATGGTGCGTGCAGAGGACGGGGCCGTGGCCAAGGTGAAAATGTGCCACAACCAACAGCCACATCTTCTCGCTGCCACTTCTTGACCGAATTACTAGGGAAGCACAGAACAACACCAGTATTTCGAACTGATTAGTGTGAACAGGTTATTAATTGGATAGCAGATGGCACGCATAGCTGACTTTATGTTACGCTGCCTTAACCATGACCCTCGCGTTGTCAAAATGTTGGGTGACAGTCATTACTGGTTGGTGACACTTGTAGACCCCCGCTACAAGGAGAACTTTCACTCTCTTATTCCTCAGGTGGAGAGGTCTACAAAAATGGGGCAGTATCAGAAGGCCCTTGCTGCAGAACTGTTAAAAAAGTTCCCATCTGAACACACTAGCGGCAGAGGTCACAGTTCGTTGACCAACCAAGGTGTACAAGCGAGAGAGAGGCAACTCCAATCCATCAGAGGCAGGGGAACACTGTCAACGTTCTGGGACAGTTTTCTGAGACCCGCCCCGCTTATAGGCCCTGAGGCGCGGGGTACTCTCGCAAGGAGTGGAAAGTTTCAAAAGATGGTGAGGGAGTACCTTGCCGACTGTACCAGCGTCCTCCATGATTCGTCTGTGTCTTTTAATTATTGGGAATCCAAGCTCGATACTTGGAATGGACTTGGAGGTCCTAGCCTGCCCTCCCGCTAGCGTGTTATCAGAGCGTGTTTTTAGTGCTGCTGGGGGAATTATAACTGATAAGCGCACTCGCCTGTCAGCTGACAATGCTGACAAGCTGACCATTATCAAAATGAATAAGGGCTTGATTGGGCCAGACTTCTCATCACCACCAAATGACAGCAGAGTAACTTAAAGTCAAATCCACTATGTTATTTCGGGAGGTGTATTCACATGCACCGCTTCACACCCACACATGGGTATACGCTTCCTCATTTCGGCTGTTTTACGTTCGTCTCCTTATCCTCAGCCTCCACCACCACTATACCACCAGGGTGACCGTGGTCCATGTTGCAATTATTGAAAGTTCCTCTGTCCTTATTTTTGTCAGCTTTTGCTTGGAAGGCATAAGCAAAGACTGTGGGAGACCCACTCCCCAATAATGGGAATAATATTTTTAAGATGCTGTACTGTATGGCTCTTGTAAGGGGCATTGCAAATTTCTCCATCCTAATTTTTGGCAGCTTTTGCTTGGAAGGCATAAGCAAATTCTATGGGAGACCCACTCCCCAATCATGGGAATAATGTTTGTAATATGCTGCACTGTATGACTCTTGTAAGGGGCATTGCAAGTTCCTCCATCCTAATTTTGGCAGCTTTTGCTTGGAAGGCATAAGCAAATAATATGGGAGACACACGCCCCAATAATGGGAATAATGTTTTTAAGATTCTGTACTGTATGGCTCTTGTAAGGGGCATTAAAAGCGTCTTGTTAAGCTACTGCGACCACCACCACTTTTCCGAGGGGCATTAAAAGCATCTTGTTAAGCTACTGCGACCTCCACCACTTTTCCGAGGGGCATTAAAAGCGTCTTGTTAAGCTACTGTGACCTCCACCACTTTTCCAAGGGGCATTAAAAGGGACCCACTCCCTAATCATGGGAATAATGTTTGTAATATGCTGTACTGCATGGCTCTTGTAAGGGGCATTGCAAGTTCCTCCATCCTAATTTTTGGCAGCTTTTGCTTGGAAGTCATAAGTAGAGATGAGCGTTGTTCGACTCGAACTGTTCGCCAATCTCAAATTCGAGCTGTTTTGGGCGGTGTTCGACTGTCAATCAACATCAATCTGGGGTACTATGCAAAATCTCACTTTGTGGGGTATCCTTGATCATGAGGAAGGTGAGAGATCAGCCTAAAACTACACGGGGGAATTTGTTAATGATCTCAAGGCAGCTGGGGCCACAGTCACCAAGAAAACCATTGGTAACACATTACGCCTTAAAGGTTTAAAATCCTGCAGTGCCCGCAGGATTTAATGAGCCATTCGCAGTTTCACTGTACCGTCTGTGTGTACTTACACGTGCATGGCTTAATCTTTGAGACAAGCATATGCTACTGGCAGGATCAACCAGGCAGAAGGCACATGTGCAGGCCCGTCTGAAGTTTGCTAATGAACAACTGGATAATTCTGTGAGTTATTGGGAGAAGATGCTGTGGTCAGATGAGACAAAAATTGAACTCTTTGGCATTAACTCAACTCGTGTTTGGAGAAAGAAGAAGGATGAGTACAAGCCTAAGAACATCGTCCCAACTGTGAACCATGATGGGGGAAACAAAATACTTTGGGGTGCTTTTATGCAAAGGGGACATGACGACTGCACCGTACTGAAGGGAAGATGGATGGGGTCATGTTATGCGAGATTTTGGCTAACAGCCTTCTTCCCTCAGTAAGAGCATTGAAGATGGGTCATGGCTGGGTCTTCCAGCAAGACAATGACCCAAAACATACAGACAAGGAAACAATAGAGTGGCTCAAAATGAAGAACAGTAAGGTCATGGAGTGGCCTAGCCAGTCTCCAGACCTTAATCCCATAGAAAACTTATGGAGGGAGTTGAAGCTCCGAGTTGCCAAGTGACAGCCTCAAAATCTTAATGATTTAGAGATTATCTGCAAAAAGGAGTGGACCAAAATTCCTCCTGACGTGCTCAACCCTCATCACTAACTACAAAAAACTCTGACTGCTGTGCTTGCCAACAAGGGTTTTGCCACCAAGTATTAAATGTAGTTTGCCAGAGGGATCAAATACGTATTTCTCACTGCAAAATTAAAAAAAAATGTATCTAATTACAATGTGATTTTCTGATTTTTTTTGGATATTCTATCTCTCAATGTTAAAATTAACCAACCCTTAAAATTATAAACTGTTCATGTATTTGTTAGCGGGCAAACTTACAAAAACAGCAAGGGATCAAATACTTATTTCTCTCACTGTATCTATATCATATATATATATATATATATACACTGTATATATGTATCTAATATACATGTATACAGTACAGACCAAAAGTTTGGACACACCTTCTCATTTAAAGATTTTTCTGTATTTTCATGACTATGAAAATTGTACATTCACACTGAAGGCATCAAAACTATGAATTAACACATGTGGAATTATATACTTAACAAAAAAGTGTGAAACAACTGAAAATATGTCTTATATTCTAGGTTCTTCAAAGTAGCAACCTTTTGCTTTGATGACTGCTTTGCACACTCAAGGCTTTCGCTTGATAAGCTTCAAGAGGTAGTCACCGGAAATGGTCTCCCAACAATCTTGAAGGAGTTCCCAGAGATGCTTAGCACTTGTTGGCCCTTTTGCCTTCACTCTGCGGTCCAGCTCACCCCAAACCATCTCGATTGGGTTCAGGTCTGGTGACTGTGGAGGCCAGGTCATCTGGCATAGCACCCCATCACTCTCCTTCTTGGTCAAAGAGCCCTTACACAGCCTGGAGGTGTGTTTGGGGTCATTGTCCTGTTGAAAAATAAATGATGGTCCAACTAAACGCAAACCGGATGGAATAGCATGCCGCTGCATGATACTGTGGTAGTCATGCTGGTTCAGTATGCCTTCAATTTTGAATAAATCCCCAACAGTGTCATCAGCAAAGCACCACCACACCATCGCACCTCCTCCTCCATGCTTCACTGTGGGAACCAGGCATGTAGAGTCCATCCGTTCACCTTTTATGTGTCGCACAAAGACACGTTGGTTGGAACCAAAGATCTCAAATTTGGACTCATGAGACCAAAGCCCAGATTTCCATTGGTCTAATGTCCATACCTTGTGTTCTTTATCCCAAGCAAGTCTATTCTGCTTGTTGCCTGTCCTTAGCAGTGGTTTCCTAGCAGCTATTTTACCATGAAGGCCTGCTGCACAAAGTCTCCTCTTAACAGTTGTTGTAGAGATGTGTCTGCTGCTAGAACTCTGTGTGGCATTGACCTCGTCTCTAATCTGAGCTGCTGTTAACCTGCGATTTCTGAGGCTGGTGACTCGGATAAACTTATCCTCAGAAGCAGAGGTAACTCTTGGTCTTCCTTTCCTGGGGCGGTCCTCATGTGAGACAGTTTCTTTGTAGCGCTTGATGGTTTTTGCAACTGCACTTGGGGACACTTTCAATGTTTTCCCAATTTTTTGCACTGACTGACCTTCATTTCTTAAAGTAATGATGGCCACTCGTCTTTCTTTACTTAGCTGCTTTTTTCTTGACATAATACAAATTCTAACAGTCTATTCAGTAGGAATATCAGCTGTGTATCCACCAGACTTCTGCACAACACAACTGATGGTCCAAACCCGATTTATAAGACAAGAAATTCCACTTATTAAACCTGACAGGGCACACTTGTGAAGTGAAAACCATTTCCGGTGACTACCTCTTGAAGCTTATCAAGAGAATGCCAAGAGTGTGCAAAGCACTCATCAAAGCAAAAGGTGGCTACTTTGAAGAACCTAGAATATAAGACATATTTTCAGTTGTTTCACACTTTTTTGTTAAGTATATAATTCCACATGTGTTAATTCATAGTTTTGATGCCTTCAGTGTGAATGTACAATTTTCATAGTCATGAAAATACAGAAAAATCTTTAAATGAGAAGGTGTGTCCAAACTTTTGGTCTGTACTGTATATATATGTATATCATAGTCTCCTTCTAATATTCAATTATAGCAACATTACTCAATATTTCCAACACTTGTACATATAGCATTGAACCATGAAAATTTAAGAAAGCAGTCCAATAAGCGGGCTGACACCTTTTGTCTGTATATTTTATTGACTTTTGAAGCTGGATTAAAATAATTTATTTTTAATTGTAGAATTGATATTAGGATGGAGGAATAGCAGCCTTTAATTTATTATATACCTTACAATTCCAGTTAACACATTAAACAGTGGAACGAGCCAAACCTTGTAGTATTTGAAGGCTTGCTAAAAGCAAATCAATTAGTTTACTGGCTTGTTTGCTTCAAAATGATATTGACAAGTGTTTCCGAATGAAGACAATCTTAAATCCATTAGCGGTTATTTTCAAAGTAACACAAGCATGTAGTTATAATTATAACCGATCTATAGGACATAAGTATTTCATTATCAACTACAAGTCATGTGTTGACTAGAGATGAGCGTTGTTCTACTCGAACTGTTCGCCAATCTCAAATGCGAGCTGTTTTGGGCGGTGTTCGAGCCGGTCGGCGAACACGAACAATTTGAGAAAAATTCGGCTGTTCGAGGTTATGTTCGATAACTGTTCGTGCACCAAAATCATAACTGGATTTTTTCTCAGTAATGATGAAAATTAATGTTAATACGCAGTTTGAGTGTACAGCGGGGCGGGGGGAGGGGCAGGGGATGGAACTCTGCAGGAACAATGAAGATCTCCATTTTTTTTTCTCTTTCCCGCATTTGCAGTGGGGAGGTGCAATCTGTCAGCCTATCAGCAGCGCACACACGGAGCGAAGTGCTTTTTTTCACACAAGCAAGGGCATGTGTGATTGGCAGTGTATGTCATATGTCCTTGCCCTATAAGACCAAGCCATTTTCCCCGTCGCCACCATTTTCTCACTGCTGCAGCTGCGTGTTAGACGGCACCGCTGTTGCTGTGTGCGCTATACCTTGTTAATTTCAAGCCAATTTTCGCACAAATCTACAGATAGCTTGGGAGTAGGGAATAGTTGTGATTGCAGTCCTTTTAAGGACTAGGTTACAGCATTTCCTACGACTTTTATCAGGCAGGTCTGTGCTCTTAAATAGATAGATTGTGGGAGTAAAGACTAATTGTAATTGGAGTCCTTTTCAGGACTAGGTTACATCAGTTCCTATCAGTTTTTGCCAGGCAGGTCTGTGCCAGTGCTGTGCAAGTTTTTTTCACAGCATTTGGCTGAATCTAGCAAAGCTAATCCTTTTTGGCCTATTGCAGAGTGTGTTAGTCAGTGGAGTAGCCTATCTGTGTTGCAAGATATACCACCTGTGTATAGAATACCAATTTTTTTACTGCACCTAGTGAAGTAAAATCTTTTGGGCATAGCATCATTCTATTAGTCCATCTATACTGACCTCCATCAGGTTGCAAACTGAATATAATTTTTTTCTGCATCTAGCTCTGAAAAAATATTTGGGCTTCTAGCAGTGTGTGGGACTTGGTCTATTAGTCCATCTATACTGACCTCCATCAGGTTGCAAATTAAAAATAATTTTTTTCTTCATTTAGCTCTGAAAAAATATTTGGGCTTCTAGCAGTGTGTGGGACTTGTTCTATTAGTCCTTCTATACTGACCTCCAGCAGGTTGCAAATTGAATATAATTTTTTTCTGCATCTAGCTCTGAAAAAATATTTGGGCTTCTAGCGGTGTGTGGGACTTGGTCTATTAGTCCATCTATACTGACCTCCATCAGGTTGCAAATTAAAAATAATTTTTTTCTGCATCTAGCTCTGAAAAAATATTTGGGCTTCTAGCAGTGTGTGGGACTTGGTCTATTAGTCCATCTATACTGACCTCCATCAGGTTGCAAATTAAAAATAATTTTTTTCTTCATTTAGCTCTGAAAAAATATTTGGGCTTCTAGCAGTGTGTGGGACTTGTTCTATTAGTCCTTCTATACTGACGTCCAGCAGGTTGCAAATTGAATATAATTTTTTTCTGCATCTAGCTCTGAAAAAATATTTGGGCTTCTAGCGGTGTGTGGGACTTGGTCTATTAGTCCATCTATACTGACCTCCATCAGGTTGCAAATTAAAAATAATTTTTTTATGCATCTAGCTCTGAAAAAATATTTGGGCTTCTAGCAGTGTGTGGGACTTGGTCTATTAGTCGATCTATACTGACCTCCATCAGGTTGCAAATTAAAAATAATTTTTTTCTGCATCTAGCTCTGAAAAAATATTTGGGCTTCTAGCAGTGTGTGGGACTTGGTCTATTAGTCCATCTATACTGACCTCCATCAGGTTGCAAATTAAAAATAATTTTTTTCTTCATTTAGCTCTGAAAAAATATTTGGGCTTCTAGCAGTGTGTGGGACTTGTTCTATTAGTCCTTCTATACTGACCTCCAGCAGGTTGCAAATTGAATATAATTTTTTTCTGCATCTAGCTCTGAAAAAATATTTGGGCTTCTAGCGGTGTGTGGGACTTGGTCTATTAGTCCATCTATACTGACCTCCATCAGGTTGCAAATTGAATAAAAAAAATTTCTGCATCTAGCTCTGAAAAAATATTTGGGCTTCTAGCGGTGTGTGGGACTTGGTCTATTAGTCCATCTATACTGACCTCCATCAGGTTGCAAATTAAAAATAATTTTTTTCTGCATCTAACCCAGCCAATAGTTTTGGCCTAATACCACAGTTTGGCCACTCAGCTCTGCTCGGTTACCATCCATTGTTTTTTTGTGCAAACAACTCCAGAGTTGTGAATTAGTTAACCACCAAAATGAGTGGAGAAAGGCCTGCTGCTGGTGGAAAGGGGAATAGGCGTGTTGGGAAGGGGAAAAAAGGTTGTGTCCGTGGGGTAGGTGCAGAAGAAAGACCATCTTCCAGCCAAACTAAAATGTCTACTTCTTTTAGCGGACAATGTGATAAGATCCCTTTCTTACGGCCACGCCAATCGCTACAAATTCCAGATGAGGCACAAAAACAGCAGGTGCTTCAACGGATATCAAGTGCTCCTTTAAGTGGGCTCTCCTCCACATCAACTTCAACATCACAAATACTCCAGTCCTCAAAGGTGTCACCCAAATCGCACTTGCTTCCTCACAGCTCCCAAATCTCCAGCTGCCCGTCTGAGTATGAGGTAGAACAGATGGTTGAGTCTGCAGAGCTGTTTACTCATACTATAGCCTGGGAATCAGAGGTCGACTCCAGTGCTTCTGTGAATCCAGACGAGGAAATGATCTGCACTGATGCCCAGAATCTTTATGAGTCGGATCCAGGACCAGACGCAGAAGGTTCTGACCATAATGTAGACCCTCATTCCCAAACTGTAACTCCTGTTGGTGGAGACAATGAGGAAGACGATGATAAGACTCAAATACCTGATTGGAGCGACAACTTTAGTTTTTTGTCAGGGCAGGAACAGGTTGGCTCTGAGGACGACGGGTGTGATAACGCACAGGGTGATGATGATGAGGTCGGAGATCCCACTTACTGTCAACCCACAGTCAGCCAAGAGATGAGGTCAGCAGAGGAGGTGGAGGAAGATGCTAGTGACGACGAGGTCAGGTTGCGCCTTCCTGGACAGAGACGTAGTACTGGAAGCACATCAACAACTGCATCCTCAAACACAACTCTGCCTCTCACCACAAGTCATGGTGGCTCTTCAGGTCGCATGGGTGCTAAGCCTTGCATAGCCTGGGCATTTTTTCAGATCGATAAAGATGACCCAACTCGTGTTATCTGTAACATTTGTCAGCAAAAGCTAAGTAGAGGCCAAAAAATACATAGTTTGAGTACTTCATGCATGAACCGGCACATGGACATGAAGCATAAGTTGCAGTGGGAAGCTCAGTGTGCTACAATGCGGTCTAGCCGGCCGGGCCAACCACCGTCTGCCATATCTTGTGCATCCGCGGCCTCTTCATCCTCTGTGACTGGGGGGACAGCAGTCACACCTGTTTTGGGGCGCAGACCTGCCACCTCTTTACCCGCAACAGCCAGCGTGATTGGCAGGTCATCATTTTCTTTGGAGGTGATAACACCAGCTGGTCTTGAGCGCTGTCCGACATCGATAGCACCACCTTTGGATCAAGGCAACCTAACATGTCCGCCTGCATCTTCCTCACAGACCGGCAGTTTGCCGGGGACACCCTTATCAACCCCGTCTAAGCACAATAGCCAGCCCTCGGTCCCTCAGATGTGGACAAGTAAAAGACCATTTCCTCCTAGCCATGAGAAAGCTAAGAGGTTGAATTTCACCATCTGCAAGCTCTTGGCTACAGAAATGCTACCTTTCCGCCTGGTGGACACAGAGGATTTTCGAGACCTTATGTCCGTCGCAGTGCCCCAGTACCAGATGCCCAGTCGGCACTACTTCTCAAAGAAAGGTGTGCCTGCGCTCCACCAGCATGTCGCAAACAACATCACCGCTTCTTTGAGAAACTCTGTGTGTGACAGGGTGCATTTCACCACAGACACTTGGACGAGTAGGCATGGACAGGGGCGTTACATGTCGCTGACTGGGCACTGGGTAACTATGGTGACAGCAGGACAAGGGGCTGCTGTCCAAGTCTTGCCGTCCCCACGAGTTGTGCGTCAATCCTCTTTATGTCATTTTTCCTCCACTGCTTCTGCCTCCTCAACCTCCTCTCGGTCTTCCACCTGCACCCAAAGCCTGTCTGGTCATGCCACAAGCTTTCTAACTGCGCAGAAGGGATCCTGCACACCTCCTTACTATGCTGGCAGTAGGGCTCAACGTCATCAGGCGGTTTTTACATTGAAATGTCTGGGAAATGTGAGTCACACAGCTGAGGAGTTGTGGTCAGCTCTGGAGAACCAATTTCATGAATGGTTGTCTCCACTGGACCTGAAACCAGGGAAGGCCGTGTGCGACAATGCTGCAAACCTGGGTGCGGCCCTTCGCCGGGGCAATGTCACACACGTGCCTTGTATGGCTCACGTGTTGAACCTGGTTGTCCAGCAATTTTTAGCCCACTATCCCAGACTAGATGGCCTTCTGCAGAGGGCACGGTCGCTGTGTGCTCACTTCCGCCGTTCGCATCCCGCAGCTCAGCGACTTACATCTCTACAGAAGTCGTTGGGCCTGCCACTTCACCGGCTAAAATGCGATGTGCCTACCCGGTGGAATTCAACTCTGCACATGTTGCAGCGACTGTGGCAGCACCGACAAGCCCTGGTGCAATACGTTCTGACGTATAGCCTGGGCCAACGAGATTCAGAGGTGGGGCAAATCACGCTGGAGGAGTGGTCTCAGATCAGGGACCTATGCACCCTTCTGCACAGTTTTGAAATGGCGACGAAGATGTTTAGTGCTGACGATGCCATTATCAGCATGACTATTCCGGTGATTTACATGCTGGAGCACATGTTAAACAGAATTCGGAGTCAGGTGGTGGCACAAGAGGAGGTGGAGGAAGTAGAGGAGGAGGAGTTGTATGCGGAAGGGCTAACATCTGCAAGGTCCAGACGGTCGGCAGCACCAAGGCGGCAGGCATGTGAGGGTGGGGGAGATGATTTTACCAGGGCGCATGGTAGCAGCCAAACTAGTGAGGAAGGTGCAGGAGCCCAGGAAGAAGTGGAGGACGAACTGATGGAAGACTCATCAGATGAGGGAGACCTTGATCACATTTCTGTTGTGCGAGGTTGGGGGGAGAGGACAGAGGAAGGAAGCATGATTGCTACCTCGCCACCAACACAACAGGGACTTGGTGCTCCTGGATGCGCAACACACATGAGTGCCTTCTTGCTGCACTACCTGCAACATGACCCTCGAATTGTGAGAATTAGAAATAATCCTGACTACTGGGTTGCCACACTGTTAGATCCCCGGTACAAAAGTAAATTTGCAGAAATTATTCCTGCCATAGAAAGGGATGCACGCATGCAGGAGTATCAGCAGAGACTGTTGCAGAATCTTACATTTGCTTTTCCACAAAATACCAGTGGTGCACGTAGTGAATCTCACAGTTCCATCTTGCCAACCGTGGGACCGTCAAGTGTTCAGCACTCAAACCGTAACAGAACCACAGTATCTGCTGGTAACATCAATTTTGCGGAATCATTTCACCACTTTTTTAGCCCATCCTTTGCAAGGCCACAGGAGACAAGAAGTCTGACACATAGTCAACGCCTAGAGACGATGGTACAGGAGTATCTCCAAGTAAACATTGAAGCCACGACTGTGTCACTGGACCCTTGCTCTTTTTGGGCTTCCAATCTGGATAAATGGCCGGAGCTAGCCACTTACGCCTTGGAGATCTTGTCATGCCCCGCAGCCAGCGTTCTGTCTGAACGTGTGTTCAGCGCTGCTGGTGGTGTGCTGACAGATAAGCGCACGCGGCTCTCCACTGATAATGTAGACAGACTCACGTTCATAAAGATGAACAAATCATGGATCCGAAACGACTTTTCTACCCCTGTGTCATCCTGGGGAGAGTAAAAGCTTGATGATTGGTTAAAATCACCCTACCAACCGTTTTAAGCTTTCAAATTACTAATCATGTTTATCTGTATCTTGACTGGAAAATAATTTGGGCTTTGTAGCAGTGTGCAGCACTGATCCTATTAGGCCATCTATAATAAGCTTCACCAGATTTAAAATTAAAAATAATTTTTAGCTGCATCTAGCCCGGAAAATAATTTTGGGGCTCCGAGATGCGCAAGACACATAAGTGCCTTCTTGCTGCACTACCTGCAGCATGACCCTCATATTGTCAGAATTCGAAGTAATCATGACTACTGGGTTGCCACACTCTTAGATCCCCCAAACTTTTCGATCAACCTTTTCATTTTAATAAAGACCAAAAAAATGGTCATTTTTGAAATTATAAGCATTAGCAGGTTGTTAGAAACTGAAATCAAACAGTTTTCAACTCAAAACTTTATTCTAGGTGATGTTACATTTTCACATAGGACCCCTTGTTCGAAAGGAGCTTCTGAACTCTCTCGTCCATTGAATTTGTCAGGTTTTGGATGGTTTCTGCTTCAATTGTTTTGCATGAGGACAGAATACCCTCCCAGAGCTGTTGCTTAGATGTGAACTGCCTCCCGCCATCATAGACACTCCTTTTAATGATGCTCCAAAGGTTCTGAATGGGGTAGAGGTCAGGGGAGCATGGGGGTCACACCATAAGTTTGTCCCCTTTTATGCCCATATCAGCCAGAGATGCAGATGTTTTATGTGCAGCATGAGATGGTGCATTATCATGCAGAAAAATGATCTTGCTGTGAAATACACGGTTCTTCTTCTTGAACCATGGCAGGAAGTACTGTTTGAGAAAATCCACATACATTATGGAGTTCATCTTTAGCGCCTTCAGGGATCCTAAAGGGGCCGACAATCTCTCTCCCCATGATTCCAGCCCAAAACATTACTCCACCTCCTCCTTGTTGGCGCTGTAGCCGTGTTTGCGTGGGGTGTCCATCAACCAGCCATCCTCCACTCCATTCATCTGGACCATCGAGCGCTGCACGGCACTCATCCGTGAACAAAACAGTTTTGAAATCAGTCTTCATGTAATGTTTGGCCCACTGGAGCCGTTTCTGCTTGTGTGAAGTGGATAGAGGAGGTCGACAGGATGGCATATGCACAGCTGCAAACCTCTGAAGGACCCTGCATCTTGTTGTTCGGGGGACGTTGGAGGCACAAGCAGCTTCAAAAACTTGTCTGCTGCTATGACAAGGCTTTTTTGCCGCTGCTGTTTCAACCTGACGTAATTGCCTGTAGGAAAGAGTCCTCAATTTGCCCTTATCAGCACGCACACGTGTGTACTGTGAATCAGCTACATACTTCTTGATTGCCAAGACACTTCATCCTGATCATCGCACAATGTTGATTGTAGTCATGCCTTGACCTAAACACTCCACAATTTGTTGCTTCTCAGCAGCCGACACATCCTTTTTCTTTCCCATTTTGGCAGAAAATGTAGGCTGCTTAATAATGTGAGAGAGCCTTCTTAAGTAGTCTTGCCTTTCATTGGACACACCTGCCAAACTAATTAGCACAGGTGTCTGCAATTGCTTACAGTGATATAAAGAGCCCTGACACACATCACCATCAATGAGTTTAACTGACAAACAAACAAATTCTTCCCTTATCACTCCTAAACACTTTTTGCATAATAATTTGGAGCGCGGTGTACATGTGCTTTTCCACAAAACACCAGTGGTTCACGTAGTGAATCTTACAGTTCTAACTTGCCAACCGTGGTCTGTATGGAATTGTTCAATAAAGGGCCCAAAATTAAGATAACATAGATGGGAGAGGTCTCTATGAATAGGAATTCCTAAGTATTTGATACCCTGTGAGGGCCAGGCAAAGGGAAAGTTGGACTGGATGGAATCCTATATGGATTTAGGGAGGGAGACATCGAGGGCCTCAGACTTCGCTGCATTGATTTTAAAATTTTACCATGTAAGAAAGTGATCTATTTCAGCCATAACAGCAGGGATGGATATATGTGATTGAGTGATATATACTAGGACATCATCAGCAAATAGAGAGCACTTGTACTCGGTGCCTCCCACCTCAATCCACCTAATATTGGGGTTATGGCGAATTGATGAGAGCAGGTGCTCCGTCACTAGGATGTGTAAGAGAGGGGACAGAGGACATCCCTGCCTTGTCCCATTGGTGATTGTGAAAGGTGATGAAAATGTTCTGACGCACCCCCTGGGCCTTGGGACACCCGGAGCCGGACCCTTTTTGGTGGATGCTGGTGGTTGTAGTCTTCGTGGCCGCGATCCGGTTCCGTGGCTCAGGGCGGTCAAACCAGTGGCGGAACTATTTATGTGGTTTTGATGTTTAAATGTCCGACTACGCCACCCGTGGATTGCGGTCAGAGTGAACCGCCGCTACAGGGCAGACCGCTAAGGCTGGTGTTGTGGGTGCAGCAGAGCGTAGCATAACTCCCCACGGGAGGAGTATAGCCTCAGGGCAGTGTATGCGGAGGATGGGGGTGATGGTGCAGGGCAGCAGCAGTAACGACACGGAGTCAGTGATGCAGTTCAGGGCCTTTACTCACAGTTCTTATTATCCAGACCACGTCTGCAGGTAACGGCTGCCCACGTCGTACTGTGCTCACCAGGTGAGGGGCTCAGACAACTCCCAGATAACTTTGGAGCGCTTCACAGGACCCCCTTTGTGTGTCCTTTGTCTGGCCTTTCTTACCAACACTTCTGTCCGGCTGCCTCGGGCCTCCTCTTGGTAAACTTGGCGCCAGTTTCCCTGACCCTATGTGGTGCCTTCCTAGCGGGTGGAGCAAGGGGCTGCGCCACATAAAATGTCAGAGCCTCCGGTTTCTAGCTGAGGGTCGTTTCCTGCCTCCACTAGTTCGGGGACCGGTCTCCCCCTTTGGCCTGACCCCTCCACGCAGGTGGATTCGGGCGTGCGGTGGCGACTCGCCCGTCCGCATCCCTGGGATCCCTTCATTCCTCATTCCTGGAGACTTCTCCGCTCCTCTTCCTTCCTTCTCCCTCTTGCAGGCCTGGGCCTCTGTTACTAGGCCCGCCTCCGGAGCAGAGCTCATGCAGAGCCCCTGCTCCCTGCCACTTCTGCTCAGACTTCTCTGCACTGAACTAAGATGGTGCCCACCTTTTATACTCCCTTCTCAATGCACCCAGGAACTGCTTCCTCCCTGCTCCTGCACTGCAGGGTTCCCCTTCCTCAGTGTTCCCTCCCCCCACTCCAGCCAGGGACAGGGACTGTCGTGCCCATCTCAGGGGCATATTGGTCGCCCTGCCCCACGGCAATGTGGTGTAGTGCATGCAGGTGTTGGGTCCTGATCCACACTCCATCCTTATCTGAGAGTGAGATATCACACCTCTGGGTGAGGTGCAATACGTCTGTAGCAACCGAGCCCTCGGTGCTACAGTTCCATTTATCTTCAGCCTAGGTGACGTATTGTGATACAGGGCCGTGATTTTGGCTATAAAAGGGTCCCCTAGACCCCTACCCCAAGCTTTTTAAGAGAATCATATATGGCGTGCCAGGAGACTCTATGGAATGCTTTCTCAGCATCCAACGAGAGTATCTACTTACAAATTTTTAACTGCATCTAGCCCAGGAAATACTTTGTGCCTAGTAGCAGTGTCTGCTAGTCAGAGGATTATCCCGGCTGTTAAGCAAGCTACACCACCTGTAGTTTGGACACTTAATTTTTTCAAAGGAAATGCTTCGGGACCACGGGATACTTAGTGAAGAGCATCAGGAGGCACCCCAAGGCATAGGGGCTGGGACTGGCACTAGGATGCCTTGCGGTGGACAGCCGAGCTCGATCCTTATAAAAGCTTTTTAACTGCAGCAGCTTTAGTGGACGCTACTGGAGCTGGAATTACGCGGCTGCTGGCATGAGACTTGCCCTCCAATAGATCCTTGTAAATGGATTTAAAGTGTATTCATTCAAATTAGAGGGACAATTTAAATTAAAAAGCTTAGAGCTGCCTCCACCACAGGGGGGCTCTCTCGACCCACCAGTGGACAGGCACCAGTATTGGGAGAGGGGGGCTGGCCGTCAGGGTTCACCGCGGCTCTGGCACAAACCCGGCGACACGGAGGTGGCACGGGCAGGAGCGGACTGGCCGTCTCGGCTTCTCACTTTTTGGATTTTAGAAGGGCATGACATGCCTATATCTGTGTCTCCCCCTCCTTTTACTCCTCCACCTCTTTTCTTTTCGCATGACTATATGTACTTGTCACTTTTCCATGTGTTAGTTGTGTCTTCTGAGCAGTTTGTCAACTTTTGGACACCTTTGAAGGTGTTTTCTATGTGTTTCTATGTGTTTTTGTTTGCCTGCCATTGGTTTTAACGGTGTTCGAAGGTGTTCGACGAACAGTTCGACGAACAGTTCGGCGAACACACGGGTGTTCGACGAACCGAACCGAACTCGAACACTACGGGGGTGGCTCAACACTAGTGTTGACTGAAAGGTTAACGATGATGTTGATCAGTTTTTGGGGGCTTCAGAAAATATTTCAGTTTTCATTGCTTGCTAATATTAATGTGTCTATTATATTTATATGTGCCCTCCTCCTCCATAACAAGATATTAATGTGGCTTATACAGTTGTTTAATTGCTGCCCAGACAAAGTGTAAGCCAGAAAGTGATTGACAGCTCCTTTATACAAAAACAGAAAATGTTTTATCAATCACTTTTTGTTAGTGAGGCAGAACTCGCTGGCTTTTAATGACTCCTGAAGCATCTAAATAGTTCTGCTACATGAGAAAAAAACACATTTATAAGAAGGCATTTAGTAGTTTTGCAAATAGTCTTGACTATACCATAGATGTATACTGATTAGCCATAACATTAAAACTACTAATGGCTGAAATGAATAACCTTAATTCTGTTGTCACAAGGTCACCTGTCATGGTGTGAAAAACGCAGGACAGAGAAGAATATACGCTACTCCTAAATAAATAGTGCCTTCAGGATGCAAAATCAGTACTCTAATAACAAAGTAAAACCTTGGCACAGTATGAAGTCCGTAATAAATGATTCATTTAAAGTTTTCAAAGTTTATTGCCAACTTGGTAAGACAGACTTCCAACCAACGATAACGTTTCGGCTATCAGAGCCTTTATCAAGGTTATCTGCATGCAACAAATTAATCCACTGTTAGTATATTAGACAGACTAAACAAAATTACAAAGAAAATAAACAAACAGTCCGTATACCAAAAGCACAATGTATACGAGACATTACACAAAAGAGGAAAAAAATATATAAATATATATATATATATATATACAGTACTGACTAAAAGTTTGGACACACCTTCTCATGTAAAGATTTTTCTGTATTTTCATGACTATGAAAATTGTACATTCACACTGAAGGCATCAAAACTATGAATTAACACATGTGGAATTATATACTTAACAAAAAAGGGTGAAAAAACTGAAAATATGTCTTATATTCTAGGTTCTTCAAAGTAGCCACCTTTTGCTTTGATGACTGTTTTGCACATTCTTGGAATTCTCTTGATGTGCTTCAAGAGGTGGTCACCGGAAATGGTCTTCCAACAATCTTGAAGGAGTTCCCAGAGATGCATAGCACTTGTTGGCCCTTTTGCCTTCACTCTGCGGTCTAGCTCACCCCAAACCATCTCGATTGGGTTCAGGTCTGGTGACTGTGGAGGCTTGGTCATCTGGCGTAGCACCCCATCACTCTCTTTCTTGGTCAAATAGCCCTTACACAGCCTGGAAGTGTGTTTGGGGTCATTGTCCTGTTGAAAAATAAATGATGGTCCAACTAAACGCAAACCGGATGGAATAGCATACCGCTGCAAGATGCTGTGGTAGCCATGCTGGATTAGTATGCCTTCAATTTTGAATAAATACTCAACAGTGTCTCCAGCAAAGCACCCCCACACCATCACACCTCCTCCTCCATGCTTCACGGTGGGAACCAGGCATGTAGAGTCCATCCGTTCACCTTTTCTACATTGCACAAAGACACGGTTGGAACCAAAGATCTCAAATTTGGACTCATCAGACCAAAGTCCAGATTTCCACTGGTATAATGTCCATTCCTTGCATTCTTTAGCCCAAACAAGTTTCTTCTGCTTGTTGCCTGTCCTTAGCAGTGGTTTCCTAGCAGCTATTTTACCATGAATCCCTGCTGCACAAAGTCTCCTCTTAACAGTTGTTGTAGAGATGTGTCTGCTGCTAGAACTCTGTGTGGCATTGACCTGGTCTTTAATCTGAGCTGCTGTTATCCTGCGTTTTCTGAGGCTAGTGACTCAGATAAACTTATCCTCAGAAGCAGAGGTGACTCTTGGTCTTCCTTTCCTGGGGCGGTCCTCATGTGAGCCAGTTTCTTTGTAGCACTTGATGGTTTTTGCAACTGCACTTGGGGACACATTCAAAGTTTGCCCAATTTTTCGGACTGACTGACCTTCATTTCTTAAAGTAATGATGGCCACTCGTTTTTCTTTACTTAGCTGCTTTTTTCTTGCCAGAATACAAATTCTAACAGTCTATTTAGTAGGACTATCAGCTGTGTATCCACCAGACTTCTGCACAACACAACTGATGGTCCCAACCCCATTTATAAGGCAAGAAATCCCACTTTTTAAACCTGACAGGGCACACCTGTGAAGTGAAAACTATTTCCGGTGACTACCTCTTGAAGCTCATCAAGAGAATGCCAAGAGTGTGCAAAGCAGCCATCAAAGCAAAAGGTGGCCACTTTGAAGATCCTAGAATATAAGACATATTTTCAGTTGTTTCACACTTTTTTGTTAAGTATATAATTCCACATGTGTTAATTCATAGTTTTGATGCCTTCAGTGTGAATGTACAATTTTCAAAGTCATGAAAATACAGAAAAATCTTTAAATGAGAACGTGTGTCCAAACTTTTGGTCTGTACTGTATATATATATATATATATATATATATATATATATATATACAGTGGTGGCCAAAAGTATTGGCACCCCTGCAATTCTGTCAGATAATACTCAGTTTCTTCCTGAAAATGATTGCAATCGCAAATTCTTTGGTATTATTATCTTCATTTGATTTGTCTTCAATGAAAAAACACAAAAAGAATTGTCCTGAAGCCAAATTGGATACAATTCCACACCAAACCTAAAAAAGGGGGTAGACAAAAGTATTGGCACTGTTTGAAAAATCATGTGATGCTTCTCTAATTCGTGTAATTTACAGCACCTGTAACTTACCTGTGGCACCTAACAGGTGTTGGCAATAACTAAATCACACTTGCAGCCAGTTAACATGGATTAAAATTGACTCAACCTCTGTCCTATGTCCTTGTGTGTACCACATTGAGCATGGAGAAAAGAAAGAAGACCAAAGAACTGTCTGAGGACTTGAGAAACCAAATTGTGAGGAAGCATGAGCAATCTCAAGGCTACAAGTCCATCTCCAAAGACCTGAACGTTACTGTGTCTTGCGTGCGCAGTGTCATCAAGAAGTTTAAAGCCCATGGCACTGTGGCTAACCTCCCTAGATGTGGACGGAAAAGAAAAATTGACGAGAGATTTCAACGCAAGATTGTGCGGATGGTGGATAAAGAACCTCGACTAACATCCAAACAAGTTCATGCTGCCCTGCAGTCCGAGGGTACAACAGTGTCAACCCGTACTATCCGTCGGCGTCTGAATGAAAAGGGACTGTATGGTAGGATACCCAGGAAGACCCCACTACTTACCCCAAGACTTAAAAACGCCAGGCTGGAGTTTGCCAAAACTTACTTGAGAAAGCCTAAAACGTTTTGGAAGAATGTTCTCTGGTCAGATGAGACAAAAGTAGAGCTTTTTGGTATAAAGCATCAACATAGAGTGTACAGCAAAAAAAAAGAGGCATTCAAAGAAAAGAACACGGTCCCTACAGTCAAACATGGCGGAGGTTCCCTGATGTTTTGGGGTTGCTTTGCTGCCTCTGGCACTGGACTGCTTGACCGTGTGCATGGCATTATGAAGTCTGAAGACTACCAACAAATTTTGCAGCATAATGTAGGGCCCAGTGTGAGAAAGCTGGGTCTCCCTCAGAGGTCATGGGTCTTCCAGCAGGACAATGACCCAAAACACACTTCCAAAAGCACTATAAAATGGTTTGAGAGAAAGCACTGGAGACTTCTAAGGTGGCCAGCAATGAGTCCAGACCTGAATCCCATAGAACACCTGTGGAGAGATCTCAAAATGGCAGTTTGGAGAAGGCACCCTTCAAATATCAGGGACCTGGAGCAGCTTGCCAAAGAAGAATGGTCTACAATTCCAGCAGAGGATTATAAGAAACTCATTGATGGTTACCGGAAGCGGTTGTTCGCAGTTATTTTGGCTAAAGGTTGTGCAACCAAGTATTAGGCTGAGGGTGCCAATACTTTTGTCTGGCCCATTATTGGAGTTTTGTGTGAAATGATCAATGATTTGATTTTTGCTTCATTCTCTTTTGTGTTTTTTCCTTGCAAGCAAATTAAATGAAGATAATAATACCAAAGAATTTGTGATTGCAATCATTTTCAGGAAGAAACTGAGTATTATCTGACAGAATTGCAGGGGTGCCAATACTTTTGGCCACCACTGTATATATAAATATATATATATAAACAAATGCAGATGAAAAATTGATGACATTGAAATGATCCAACAGCCATCACATCCAGGTGAGATTCGTTCTGTGGGTAGATCAATTAATCAATGCATTGATGAACATAGGTGAAATATATCAAAATAAGATTTAAGGGGTCCTCTGGTATGTAAAAAGTGGGGATAGAGACAACTGAAATGAAAAACAGAAAAAGAAAAAAGAAAAAAGGAGATGAAAAAACAAGAGAAGAGCAAAAGGGGAATAGCTGAAAAAAGGGGAAAAATACAGAAAAAATGAATACCTAGCAATAGAATGAAAACAGTATCATGAGGCAAGAAGAAATAATTACCTGTCCACTATGGCTGAAGAGAATAAAGATGTCTACAAAGAGCATAATATAAGCTATTAGTTTCCATAGGATGAAAAAGATCCATGAAATAAAATGAAATGATGGTCCACAAAAGTTATATTAACAGTACCTGGTTAATCCTGCATGGTCCAATTAATGAAAAGTGGCCGGTTTTAAAAATGTATTAAAATAAAATTAGAAAAAGTAATAATATTAGAAAAAATAATAAAAGTAATCAGAAAATTAATAAAATAATAAAATATTAGAAAAAATACAAAGAAATACTAAAGACTGTACTGAAGAAATACTAGAGAAAATATGCTAGATAAATGATAAACAAATTACTAAAAGAAAAAGAAAAAATAGAAAAAAATATTTTTTTCTATTTTTTCTTTTTATTTTAGTAATTTATTATTTATCTAGCATATTTTCTCTAGTATTTCTTCAGTACAGTCTTTAGTATTTCTTAGTATTTTTTCTAATATTTTATTATTTTATTATTTTATTAATTTTCTGATTACTTTTATTATTTTTTCTAATATTATTATTTTTTCAAATTTTTTTAAATAAATTTTTAAATATTTTCTTTAGCGTTTTTCTAAAAAATATTTCTGCACATTCTGTTATATTTTCTTATTTTTCCTCCCTTTGTATATTTGCAGACCATTTTGTTTCTTTACTTCTTTTTAGTTTCCCCCTCCCCTTGTTTCCTATTATTACTTCTTTTTTGTTTTGTCCCTCTGATCTATGTCCATTCTCTTCCACTATGTCTTTAATTGTGATGTGCACGTTCCGATTTGTCTTTTTCTCCCGCCTCGTCTGCTTTGCCATCTAACTTCATTTTTTTCCGGCCCTTTCCGGCCGTATCTGTTCGGCGCATGAGCCGCTATGTCCTGCCTTCACCGCACAGCTGATTTTCCCTTCCGGTCACGTACTTCCGCCTCGGCGCTATTTAAACTGACGTCTGCCGGGCAAAGCACACACCGCTCGAACCCGGCCACTTTTCATTAATTGGACCATGCAGGATTAACCAGGTACTGTTAATATAAATTTTGTGGACCATCATTTCATTTTATTTCATGGATCTTTTTCATCCTTTGGAAACTAATAGCTTATGTTATGCTCTTTGTAGACATCTTTATTCTCTTCAGCCATAGTGGACAGGTAATTATTTCTTCTTGCCTCATGATACTGTTTTCATTCTATGGCTAAGTATTCATTTTTTCTGTATTTTTCCCCTTTTTTCAGCTATTCCCCTTTTGCTCTTCTCCTGTTTTTTCATCTCCTTTTTTTTTCTTTTTTTCCTTTTTTCTTCTTCTCTTTTTCTGTTTTTATTTTCAGTTGTCTCTATCCCCACTTTTTACATACCAGAAGACCCCTTAAATCATATTTTGATATATTTTAACTATGTTCATCAATGCATTGATTATTTGATCTGCCTACAGAACGAATCTCACCTAGATGTGATGGCTGTTGGATCATTTCAATGTCATCAATTTTTCATCTGCATTTGTTTATATATATATGTGTATATATATATATATATATATATATATATATATATATATATATATATATATATATACATATATATATATATATATATATATATATATACAGGGTGGTCCAAAAGTAGGTGGACAGAAACTTTTTTGCGCAAGTCTCTTTGGGTATTAATTTCTTGAAATGCATCTCTTATGTAATTTTTCAAATCACTGACACTTTTTGGTTTTTGACTATAAACTTTGTCCTTGAGTACTCCCCAAAAGAAAAAATCCATTGAGGTCAAGTCTGGTGAACGTGCCGGCCAATCATGTGGGCCTCTTCGGCCAATCCATTTATTAGGAAATATTTCATCAAGATACTCGCGGACTACTCTTGAATAATGTGGCGTGGCCCCATCTTGTTGGAAATAAAGTTCATTTGAATTAGGCTGTTGCTGTAACTGGGGAACAACTTGATTCATTAGAATTTCGAGATACTTATCTCCTGTGACTGTTCCATCAAAAACTATTGGTCCTAAAACACCAAAACTTGAAATACCACCCCAAACATTGACACCAGGCTCATTTAGTTGTTGCTCTAATGTTAAATGCATGTTCTCATTATACCAGTAAATACAATTATGTCTGTTAATATGGCCGGAGAATTGGAAAGAAGCTTCATCACTCCACATAATCACTTTACACCATATTTGATAAATCTCCCCCTTCATAACCTTATTACACTTTCTGTCCACCTACTTTTGGACCACCCTGTGTATATATATATATATATATATATATATATATATATATATGTATATATATATATTTATTTATTTTTTTCCTCTTTTGTGTAATGTCTCATGTATACATTGTGCTATTGGTATACGGACTGTTTGTTTATTTTCTTTGTAACTTTGTGTTTAATTTTGTTTAGTCTGTCTAATATACTAACAATGGATTAATTTGTTGCATGCAGATAACCTTGATAAAGGCTCTGATAGCCGAAACGTTAACGTTGGTTGAAAGTGTGTCTTAACAAGTTGGCAATAAACTTTGAAAACTTTAAATGAATCGTTTATTACAGACTTCATACTGTGTCAAGGTGTTACTTTGTTATTAGTGAAATACGCAGGGTCAGAATCACACAGAAGTGGTCTGACAGTGATTGAGAACTGCACTAAGATAGCACTCAGTGTGGTGTTCTATCTGATGAGTAGCAGCATGATTTTGCAGCTGTATTATGGCCGTGTTACAAACACTCCGATGCAGTGATTGGCAGGCTAAAGCGTAGACATATATAAATCAAAATCTGTAAGAGTTAGAGGGACGTATGATATTTTCATGAATCCAACAGACCAACAAAATATTGCCACAATGGTGAAAATTCATTAATGCTAGTGTTTTGTGCACAAGTCTTAAAAGAAGACTGAAATAAGTTGCAACAAATTTACACCAATGTATGGCAGACAGGGGTTGGAGTACATTTCTGTTGTAATTTAAAACACTTATATGCTGTAAATTTTGATGGATTTGTTGGGCATACTTAAACCCACACAACCCAACTAAGCTCCAACTGTTTTCAAAAAATTGGCAGAGCGAGTTAAAATTACTGTAAGGCTAAGTGCGCACGATGCAGAAATGCTCAGGATTTATTCCTGAGCGTTTCTGCTTCTCCCTGGCAGAAAAAACGCATGCGGATTGTACATGCGGATTGTACATGCGTTTTCCTGCCAGGGACAAGTGGAAGTGAAGCGTTCTTCACATGCATTTCCGCATGCTGGTTGTCAAGCGCTTTCCAAGCGATTTTAGCATCACTTGGAAAGTGCTTGTCAACTTGGTCACATTATATAAATCCATGCCTCCGTCCAGGCTGCTGGCAGCGGAACACTGAAGGACCTGCCGACTTCAGCGTCACGTGACCCATCACATGACTATGACGTCAGCGCAGGTCCTTCAGTCCACAGCGCCCTGCCGGCAAGCACAGACAAGGAGACCGGGGGCCATCAGAAGGTAAGTATAATGTATATTTTTTACTTTATTCTTTTTTTCACAGTTTCTATTATACCCGGGTCCGGAGGAGAGTCTCCTCTCCTCTAGACCTGGGTACCATCCGCACATTGAATGCATGTATTCCGCATGTGCTTATCTAGTGAATCGGAATACATGCGTTCTAATGCAAGTCAATGGCGGCTAAAATGCCGCGCTTCCGCAAAATAATTGTTAGTGCTGCGTTTTTTTCTGCAATGCTAATCCGCAGCGGAAATTTCCGCAGCATGTGCACAGCACATGCAGATTATCATTGGGGATAACAGCTTTAAAACAAATTGTTTTAGAGTGACATATATCAAATTACCTTTAGGATAGGGAGCTGTAGACAGATACACACAACAGACAGGTACATTCCGGGTTGTGGAGCGCGCCCTTTGTGTGTTCGTTTTAATTGTACACTCTGTTGCCTTGAGTTCCAATATATTGTGTACTGTCCGGATATATATGTTTAATAAAGATGATAATTTTATATGGTAAATAAACAAAAAATGCTGCCTCACCGTGTCCGCTTTGTATAGCTCAGTCCGTTTTGCAATGCTGTGGGTCTCCAACCAATAGCCGTGACTTAAGGCTTCACATAAGAAAAATAAATTTGGTGAGTCCCAAAAATAATTAAAATCCTCAATTTATTAGAAAATAATTAAAAGATAATACAGGTTGGGGATACATCTCAACGCGTTTCTGGCAAAAGCCCTTATTCACTGAGATACAGATTCCTTATGATACATGGTATAAAAACAAATAGTGACCAACCGTTGATCAATAAACACATATGTTAGCAATCAATCACACTTGAGAATAATCAGCATAATCACAAGGCTAAATCCAAGAAAGCCAGAGAAAAAGAGAGAGGAAAAAAAAAAACCCGACATTAAATTCTCTGAGATCTAATATAGATAAAGGGTATCATTCCTATAGTTCATGCCATTGGGGTATTTTGTATCCAGTTTGATAATCCAAAATAACTCTCTTAGGAGGAGTTTTTTCCTCCAATCCCCTCCTCTAATAGGAATATCCACTTTTTCTAACCCATAGAAAGAAAAATTATTTAATTCCCCTTTATGTCTCTCTACAAAATGTTTGCAAGCTCCTGAATAGGATGCATTTTTATTTTTGATGTTGGTGACATGTTCTGCCATCCTTTTCTTTAATTTGCTTATTGTGCAGCCAATGTATTTAATTTTACATTCTTTGCAAAATATGCAATACACAACATAGTTAGTATTGCAATTAATAAATCTTTTTATATCATTGGCTGCATCAATTTTCTGAGTTTGCAATGTATACTGGCACATCGTGCATTTGGAACATGCACATTTAAAAAAACCTTTACAACTAAGCCAGATTTTTTTATCACTTTTTTTGTGGCGTGTATAGACGTGGGGAAAGTGTAGCACCTAATGATCTCCCTTTTCTCGGCACACATACTAATCCGTTTTCCAGGATTTTGTTTAAATCTCGATCCTGAAATAATATAGGGACATATCTGTGCACAATATTTTTTATTTCCTGAAATTGGCAGCTATATGGGGTACTGAAGATGTTTTTTTTGTCCATATGGTTTGTTTTTTTTGTTATTGGTTTCTGACTGTTATTAATACAATCATCTCTGTTATTTAAATGAGTGTTTCTTACAAGAACTTTTTTTAATGCTGAATCAATATGTTTTTTCTTATACCCCCTTTCCATTAATCTAGATGTTGCTACCTTTGCTTGTTCATTAAATAGTGTGATATCAGAGCTATTCCTATAAATCCTATATTATTCCCCATAGGGGTTCACAGTATGGGCGGGGTGGCAGCCGTCTGCTCTAAGTGTAGTGTTCCCACTGACAGGTTTTCTATTGTTGCGATATTTAACCCTTTGTTGTTTTACATCGCCCATGAGATACAAATCCAAAAAGCTAATTTTATCCTGCGGTTCAGTATAAGTAAATTTTAGATTTACATCATTAGCATTGATATAAGATACAAAGTATGGAATTTTTTCCACTTCTCCTACCCATATTAACAAAACATCATCCAAATATCTAACATATAGTTCAATGTCATTTTTGAAAGGATTTGTGTCTGTAAAAATAGTACTTTCTTCCCACCATGATACAAAAAGTATGGCTAAGGATGGGGAGAAACATGAGCCCATTGGGCAACCTTTGATTTGGAAATAATATTCTTCATTGAACATAAAAAAATTATGCTCCAGAAGATATTCAATACTCCGGATAATCATTTCTTTTGTTTCATCCGTATAGCCACTATATTTTTGTAGATGGTGGAACACAGCAGTTAATGCCAGATTATGTGGAATAGATGAAAACAGATTTACCACATCACAAGACAGAAATTTAGATTTTTCAGACCATTTTACATTTTTCATATAATCAATCACTGATGACGTGTCTTTTAAATAACCCGGTGTTCTGGGAATTAATGGCTGTAGATAAAATTCTACCCACCGACTTAAATTTTCGTTCAAAGAAGAAATATTCGATATGATGGGGCGTAAAGGTGTAGGAAATTCTAGTTTGTGGGTTTTAGGGAGCCCATGAAAAATTGGTGTCATCGGATTATCAGGTATTATATTATAACTCATTTTTTCAGTAAACACCCCCATTTTAACTCCATCTTCAACCAATTTACTCAAGATTTTCCTGCATGATTCTGTAGGGTTAAATTGTATCCTTTTATACGTCTCATTATCATCCAGGATATCATAAACACATTTTTCATAGAGTTTCTTATCCATAACAACAATACAGCCTGCTTTGTCAGATTTTTTAATCACCAGGTCATCTCTCTTTGATAAGCTGGTGATTGCTTTTTTCTCATCTATGGTTAAATTATTTTTTTTATTTGATACACTCTGTTTAATTTTTTGAGAAAGTTCTATCAAATCTCTTTCAATTAAAGACTGAAAAGTTGAAATGCATTCAGCCTTAGAATCTTTTGGATAGAAAGATGGATTCAAAATACGAAAATCCTTAGTATCAACACGTATAAGATCAACATCACCTGATTCACCTTGTAAATCCTCCAAAGCAAGCCGTGCACATTGTTCATCAAACGTCAATTGTGCAAGGGTTTCACAATTATCCTCCTCCTTATACAATTCCCCAGGGACATGGAGATCATTATAAAAATGCTTTTTTACTGTCAATAATCTGGCTAGTTTATTTATAGCTAGAATCGTTTGAAATAAATCAGAATCCTGATTCGGAACAAAATTTGTCCCTATACTTAAGATACTGATCTCATGTTCAGAGAGAATTGTAGGGGGTAAGCACAATGACACTAGACCATAGGCTGTCTACTTTTTCTTGCCCCTTGTATTGAAACTTGGGGATCTGGATTTCCTCCTCCTCCTCGGTCGCTTCTCCTGTCGTTTTTTGAAGCAGGATTACTACAGTCTCCTCCTGTTCCATCTTCTGAGCTCTCTGCATATACATCTAAAAAACCTTCCTCAGATGAAAAAGTTACATTTCTGGATGGAGTTTTGTCATCTGGATTATTCTTCAGGATAGATTTTAAGTCAGTTTTATCCCTCAGTTTTTTTGGATATTGGGAAATAGACCTTATGTTCCTTTTCCAATCATAAACTTTATCATGTTTGTAATCCAAACAGTCTCTTTGGAACTTTTTCTTTTTTATTGTCATGATGTTATTTTCAATTTTGTCCAAATTTTCCTTCATTTTATGATGTAACAATTCATACTCCTGAGTTTTATTAAAACTCATAAGTGAGGATTTTATCTGTGCAATGTCCAAATTAATTTGTTGTAATTTTTTCTCTTCCTCTGAGATAATCAACTTCATGAGGTCATTTGAGCATTGTGATAAAATGTCATTCCATTGTGTAAGAAACATATCAGAGAAAATATAAGTGGGTACCTTTTTGATTCTGAGTCCTCTTGGTATCATCAATTTCTCCACATACGTGCTGAAGGTATTGCGATCCCACCATGTTCTCAACTCTTGATGAGAGATTTTTTCCAGCTTATGCATTAACTCTTTCAGGCTCGGGTCAGTGTTCCTATCTGAATCACCAAATACTTCTTGTAGTTTATCCTTCCGTGACTCCATAGAGGAGGAGATGATAATCCTTCTCAGCAGTTTAGAATAGTAGCATGAGAAAAATAGTGGATTTGCTTGTGAAATATAATAAATCCAAACGGAATTCTTCAATCCATTGCATAATCTATGCCAGGTACACGGGGCAAAATCGGTCAAACCATAAGGTAAATAAACAAAAAAAGCTGCCTCACCGTGTCCTCTTTGTATAGCTCAGTCCGTTTTGCAATGCTGTGGGTCTCCAACCAATAGCCGTGACTTAAGGCTTCACATAAGAAAAATAAATTTGGTGAGTCCCAAAAATAATTAAAATCCTCAATTTATTAGAAAATAATTAAAAGATCATACAGGTTGGGGATACATCTCAACGCGTTTCTGGCAAAAGCCCTTATTCACTGAGATACAGATTCCTTATGATACATGGTATAAAAACAAATAGTGACCAACCGTTGATCAATAAGCACATATGTTAGCAATCAATCACACTTGAGAATAATCAGCATAATCACAAGGCTAAATCCAAGAAAGCCAGAGAAAAAGAAAGAGAAAAAAAAAAACCCGACATTAAATTCTCTGAGATCTAATATAGATAAAGGGTATCATTCCTATAGTTCATGCCATTGGGGTATTTTGTATCCAGTTTGAAAATCCAAAATAACTCTCTTATGAGGAGTTATTACCTCCAATCGCCTCCTCTAATAGTAATATCCACTTTTTCTTACCCATAGAAAGAAAAATTATTATTAATTTTTTTTTTCTCTCTCTTTTTCTCTGGCTTTCTTTGATTTAGCCTTGTGATTATGCTGATTATTCTCAAGTGTGATTGATTGCTAACATATGTGTTTATTGATCAACGGTTGGTCACTATTTGTTTTTATACCATGTATCATAAGGAATCTGTATCTCAGTGAATAAGGGCTTTTGCCAGAAACGCGTTGAGATGTATCCCCAACCTGTATGATCTTTTAATTATTTTCTAATAAATTGATAATTTTATATATCTTCCATCATAGTTGGGGATTTTTTTGATCATTGTTTTCCTCTGGCATTCTGAGAAATAATGACCTGTATTTGTATATGCTGCCCTTCCATATGCCCTACCCTCATAGTTTCTTCTTAATGTTGGCTATAATTGGAGGGTTTCAGAATACACAGTGCCCACGCTGACTCTTTTCTTCTGCACAAAACACCTACAATGGGCACATGCGCACCAAAACATGACCATGAAGTAAAGGAAGATGGAGTAGTCTGATGAATCACATTTTATTTTCCATCATATGGATCAGTGTGTCAGCGATCAGTCCGTGTAAATGAATCCTTATGCTCTTCCAAGTGTCCAATATATCAGCAGGTCAGCAAGATAAGGGAATAGGAAGCAAAGAAACATGTGAGCTGAAGATCTGACTATACAAAACTGTACAGTAGTTAAAGCCAACTGGAATAATTAAGACTTATCTTAAAAATGTGAGGTATTAGCTCCATTATGTCAACTATTTTTTCATCTTTTTTGCTCCTTTATAATAATATATCTGCACAGATGAATGTACAGTTAGGCCTCACATATATGTTGCAGAGTCTTCACTTAACTTCTGTACAGTACAATACACAGTAAGTGTAAAAAAAACATTCACATATAGTATAAAAATCAATTTCAGCATTCCTTATCTGTGGTAGAAGTGCCATAGATACTGGATTGTACTCATTTCATACAATGCAATGAGTGAGATCCGCAGCTAAATCTGATCCAAAATAGTGTGAAATGCAGGCTGTTTTTCCAGTGGAATATTTATACTTTGTGTGAACCACACCTTATAGCAAAAATCATGGAGGTGAGATAATGCTAAGTTGGTTCTTTGAGAATTAGTGAAAGACCACAGCCCCACTATCAGTTTTTGGTCAGTATTTTTTCTCAGGAGTGGGAGACAAAACCAGGAGTGGGTGATAAATGCAGAATTAGTGACTTGTTTCTATTATACCTTTTCTCTGATTGTTCCTCACCTGGTTTTGGCTGCCACTCCTGAGAAAAAATACTGACCGAATACTGACCAAATACTGCTAGTGCGGCTGTGGCCAAAAGGTAAAAGTAGAAGCAAGTTTGGAGACTTCATCACATGTAGTTTGATAGATTTTGAGCAATAAGTAAAGTATCATATTTTGGTTATTTGAGAACCTTAATAATTAATATTTTTATTCTAATTTGATTAACAATCTAACATAAGATTACTGTTGTAACTTCACTTTTAATTTGGTTCCTGAAACTTACAGAACATAAGCCTTTTTCTGCTGACCAACATTTATTCCAAATAATTTGTCTACCTTTGACTTCTTGTCCAAGGAAGGCTTAACATTTAATCACAGAATGAATACTTGAGCTTAAGTAATGTAACATGTTGAGTTAATGGAGATGAAAACTCTGCAATTAGCTGATATGATAGTTACACATACACCAGTAGATAATTATGTTCTTTGTCATACCGTGCAAAGAAATTGGAATCCAAATAAGATGAAATAATCATATTATGCTTGGAAGTTGCTGTTTAAGTCAAATATAAATTACTAAGATTTTCAACAACACCCTACAATGAATAGGATTAGGGAACAGATTGCTTTTGAATGTAACTTAATCCTAAACAATCATAATTCACATCATTTTTGAAGCTAATACAAGTTTAAAAAGTTTTTATAACTTAGTTATGAAACATATCACTTCCTTTTTCAAACAGTGAACAGTGTTATGTGCCTTATAATAAGAAAATAATAAAAGCATAGTATAGCAATAGTAGTTAAAAAATGAATATCCATATTACATAATCCTTTCTCAGATTATGGCTCCCTTCCAACAACAAGATCATGAACAGACAAACCTTATATACACTTTAGATAGGTGTCTGTCAAGATGGTTTGGGCAGCAGCTATTTTACACAACTCTCCACACAAATGATCACTCAGCTGGCCAAGCGCTTTTATGTTCCGAGAGAGTTGTTGCCAGACATCACTAATTGTGGCTTATCTCTTAGACAAAAAAAGAGTCAGCAGATCATAATCAGACATGTTGGATTCTTCTGTCTCCCGACATTATCCATCGAAGAACAATCGGGTGGCCCCCATACACATTAGACTATAGGCTGCAACCATCAATATTAGCGGGTTGGGTTGACATTAGTGTAATGTGTATAACAGCTCTTAGGTAAGAGTATTTTAAATCTAGTAACGATAATAGAGTTTAAAACTGAAAAAGTCCTAACCTAGAGACTCACACTCCAGTCTCCAAGTACATGCAATGCATGTAAGATGCAATTTAGAAACACAGTAGATGATTTATATATTATTCAGTGCACTGAATTTCTGTATGCTACCATTTAAACCTGGAGAATTTAGGCAACTTATGTACAGAAATAAAGATTCAATAATAATGGCATACAAATTCAATGCATATAAAAATAGATTAATCTGTATTTTTAACACCCCAATGGTTAGACATTCTATATCCACAAAACAGATATAAGTACTACATGCTCCATAGCACAATTTTGTTTCCATGTTACACACTGTATCATATGAATGAAAACATGTATAATACCACTTAAAACCAGGAAATTCATGAATGCCTGCAATTCATCCCAGTATACTATATTCTTAGCCTTCTACAAGAATCCTGTTGAATTTAAAATAGCTACACATTTAAACTCCCAGAGAAGCATTGATAAGTCTCCTTACGCCAGCTTGGAACTCTCTAGAAGGAGAAATGTTCTCTCCTGAAGGCCCCGTCACACTAAGCGAGATCGCTAGTGAGATCGCTGCTGAGTCACAAGTTTTGTGACGCAACAGTGACCTCAGTAGCGATCTCGCTACGTTTGATACTTAGCAGTGACCAGGCCCCTGCTGTGAGATCGCTGGTCGTGTCGGAATGGTCTGGACGTTTCTTTGATCATTGAGGCCCCCTGGGTAGCGTGCATCGGTGTGTTTGACACCTTACCAACGTCCTTGTTGACGACTCAGACACAGAAACACATAGGCGTGCATCGTTATACAGATCGTTATGGGTCGCCGCATGGTTGCTGCGTCGTTGAGAAGATCTGATTGTTTGACATCTCACCAGCGACCACATAGTGATGCAGCAAAGATCCCTGCCAGGTCGTATGGTTGTCAGAATCGCTGTAGCGTCGCTTAGTGTGACGAGGCCTTTAGATCACCTGTCAGAATCTTCTCACTTAGCCAAATCAGACCTTCTGTTTTGCACTACTAAGTGGCAAACACCCTGAATATTGTGTCTACAAATAGAGTGTCTGGTTTGTCTTTTTATCTTAAGACATTTTGCAAAGCTCATTAAATGGTTGATATTGACTTTTCAGATTTGCTTCCCCCAATAGATGGCACAAGAGTTCCAGTTCTCTTCTTCTCTGAAGAGCCTATTTGCATACAGAAAATCTGGAAACTGAAATTTGAATATGATTAATAGGACTGTTATGGAGAGCAGATGGTATTTTCTCCCATCTAACAAAGCAAAACATTGTTTTTAACACACTGAAACATAATTTTGCTGGTGTAAAGTGTCCAAGAACGGTAGTTATGACCGAGGCGCTGTCCCGTCACGCTCTGGCACTTTAAAGGAAAATTGTGTGTCTCCTGGCTTGGTGTTGATGTTGGTGTTGTGTGGGCCTTGTGCCCATGCAAACCGCCTTTAGCTGATGGTATTGGCTGGCCAGGACAATGACTTCCACAGATCAATGAAGGAGACTTCGGTGCAAACATGGGAACTTTACTGAACTTAATAAGGGTTATGTACAAGGAATAGCGAATACATGGTCTTAAACCCGTTTCATTCACAGCATGCCTTTTCACAGACATCGTTTCCTTCCACTGTAGTCAACTCCAGGGTCAGTATAGTACACCATTTAACCCTACTTCATCACAGCCTAGCTTGTCGTCACAGTACAATTCAGCAAGATTCTCTACACTCGCTCAGCGGCTCCATGTCCTATCACTATGGACGCCCTGGATCCACCACTCGGGCCCACACTAGTCCCACAATCTCAGTCCTCTTTAGGTCCATACATTTGGCGTTTATCAAGCTCAGGCTTTCTCGTGAGATGCTGTCCTATCCAAGGACCACTTTAAGGTGGAAGGCCACTCTGTCTTTTCTATAAATGGATATGAATAGCGGTACCAGAGCGCCAATAACAGGGCAAAAATATTAAAAGGACTGATTTATTAATATACACACAACGCGTTTCGGTGGACACAGCCACCTTCATCAGGTGTGACAAGCAGCAAACAATTGATCCTTATATACATTTGACTAGGTATACAATTACTTAAAAGGGGCGGGGCCAGATACAGAGTAATACCTCTATATTAACCCCTTGAGTTCATATATGCTCAATAGAGTAAAAAGGATTGTTATAAAATAATGCCTAATGAAGCATATAGGGTTCTTATAAAAAGGATTCGCTGTAAAAAAACAACAACTTGTGAATCCTATAATCTTAATACTTCATAGGATATATTGTCATCTACCACCCTATATTTTAGATTATATAAAAAAATAATAATAATTTTTACATACAACATAAAACAATGCATAAATATAAAGTATAAAATTACAATCAGTTTCTATCATTATAATTAGGAAAAGTAGACGAAGAAAGGAAAGAGAAAAAAAAAAAAAAAAAAAAAAAAATTCCAAAAAAAAATTATCCCCCCCAAAAAAAAAAAAAAAAAAAAAAAATAATAATAAAAAAAAAAAAAAAAAAATTTTTCTTTAAATTTTTTCTCCCTTCTCTCTCTCTCGGAACGCTGCCGGGGGTGTTGGTGAAGCTGGGCGTCCATCTCGGCGTTACATGCAACTAACCTGACCACGTGATCCACCACCGAGAGATCAGGATCTGTGAACGCCGCTGGAAATAGATGACAGCCACCAACAGAGCGGAGCTTGTGGAGCTTTACACTGGGGTTGTGCAGAGGTGCACAACTTCATAAGGTTAGTAGCCATCCTCACACCCCTCTAACAATTGCAATACTGAGTCACCCATTGCGCCTTGTTCTCTCCTCTCTTTACTCTGTCTTTTCTGTCAGTTCCCATCTCCTTCTAGCTGTGGATCACCCTTTGACAGCACTGCACACTCCTTGCTCTCCATCTTCTCACTCCCTTTATTCAGGAAATCATCCGCCTTTCCAGGCACTATTCCCTCCCACTGTAGGCCAATCCCAAACATTAACTGTATCATGACTCTCCCTGTCTCTGCCAGCTACCTGTAGCTAGGCAGACTGCTGATTCACACTAACAATGTAAAACATTGGACATCACAACTTTCTGCATTAATATCCTACACTCAAAGTGCATGTTTTTTTTGGCGTCAACTTTCTGCAGCAAAACCTGATCTTCAAGGGCATTTTGTTCAGGATTTTTCTTGCAGTTTTAGAGCTTTTTGGTGCATTTTATCAGCATTTTTTTCACTCTCCTGCCTCTTTTTATACATGTACATAAAGTTCTGTGAAAAAAAAGAATCCTCATTCTATTTTGGCATCAAAAACGCTGAAAAAAGCTTAAACAAATTTTGGTGTGTTTTTGATGCGTTTTTTTCACCACCCATTACTTCCTAGGGGTGAAAAAACGCTGAAAAAACGCTGAAAGAAGTGACATGCTCTATTTTCCAAAAAAACATGCAAGGCACAAAATCCTGAATAAAAAAAAACATGATGTGTGAACAGAGAACTCTGGTTTCTCATAGTCTTTGCAGGTACTGCAAAAGGCAACTGAAAATTTGCATTAAAAAACTGCATCAAAAAACACTGAAAAAAACATGATGTGTGAACATAGCCTTATTATTAAAAGAAAATTGGGAAATTGGTAAAGACTCCCAAAGCAACTGGGGTTATGTCAGGAGCCAGTATTATACTTTTAAGTAAGCAAATCATCCATGGACGTCAAATTTCTAGGAACATTGGTAACCTAGCTTTTAGCATATGATTTAGCCCACATGGATTAGTTAATGGGCTTAACTAAAATTATGGTTTTAAATTAGTTGAATTTCACTTATTTGTCCAATTTTTACCAAAAACAGAAAACTCAATCTTTGGCCCCAATTCATTAAGATTAGTGTTGAGCCACCCCCGTAGTGCTCGAGTTCGGTTCAGTTCGTCGAACACCCGTATGTTCGCCGAACTGTTCATCGAACTGTTCGTCGAACACCTTTGAACACCGTTAAAACCAATGGCAGGCAAACAAAAACATATAGAAACACATAGAAAACACATAGAAAACACTTCAAAGGTGTCCAAAAGCTGACAAACTGCTCAGAAGACACAACTAACACATGGAAAAGTGACAAGTACATATAGTCATGCGAAAAGAAAAGAGGTGGAGGAGTAAAAGGAGGGGGAGACACAGATATTTCCTCCGGGATAAAAAATAAAGTATATCTTATCTTATATCTTATATAGGCATGTCATGCCCTTCTAAACCCAAAAAAGTGCGAAGCCGACACAGCCAGTCCGTTCCTGCCCGTGCGACCTCCGTGTCGCCGGGTTTGTGCCCGAGCCGCGGTGGACCCTGACCGCCAGCCCCCCTCTCCCAATATTGGTGCCTGTCCGCTGGTGGGTGAAGCGAACCCCCCTGCGGTGGAGGCAGGTCTAATCTTTTTAATTTAAATTGTCTCTCTAATTTGAATGAGTTCACTTTAAATCCTTTTACAAGGATCTATTGGAGGGCAAGTCTCATGCCAGCAGCCGCAGTAATTCCAGCTCCAGTAGCGTCCACTAAAGCTGCTGCAGTTAAAATGCTTTTATAGGGATGGAGCTTGGCGGTCCACCGCAAGGCGTCCTACCGCCAGTCCCAGCCCCTGTGCCTTGGGGTGCCTCCCCGATGCTCTTCACTGAGTGTCCCGGGGGCCCAAAGCATTTCCTTTGAAAAAATTAAGTGTCCAAACTACAGGTGGGATAATCCGCTGACTAGCAGACACTGCTTCAAGGCACAAAGTATTTCCTGGGCTAGATGCAGTTAAAAATTTGCAATTAGATACTCTCGTTGGATGCTGAGAAAGCATTCCATAGAGTCTCCGGGCACGCCATATATTATTCTCTTAAAAAGCTTGGGGTAGGGGTCTAGGGGACCCTTTTATAGGCAAAATCACGGCCCTGTATCGCAATACGTCACCTAGGCTGAAGATAAATGGAACATTTTCATAATCACCAATGGGACAAGGCAGGGATGTCCTCTGTCCCCTCTCTTATACATCCTAGTGATGGAGCACCTGCTCTCATCAATTCGCCATAACCCCAATATTAGGTGGATTGAGGTGGGAGGCACCGAGTGCAAATGCTCTGCATTTGCTGATGATATCCTAGTATATATCACTCAATCACATATATCCATCCCTGCTGTTATGGCTGAAATAGATCACTTTGTTACATGGTCAAATTTTAAAATCAATGCAGCGAAGTCTGAGGCCCTCGATGTCTACCTCCCAAAATCTATACAGGATTCCATCCAGTCCAACTTTCCCTTTGCCTGGCCCTCACAGGGTATCAAATACTTAGGAATTCGTATTCATAGAGACCTCTCCCGTCTATGTTATCTTAATTTTGGGCCCTTTATTGAACAACTCCATACAGACCACGGTTGGCAAGTTAGAACTGTAAGATTCACTACGTGAACCACTGGTGTTTTGTGGAAAAGCACATGTACACTGTGTTCCAAATTATTATGCAAAAAGTGTTTAGGAGTGATAAGGTAAGAATTTTTTTGTTTGTCAGTTTATCTCATTGATGGTGATGTGTGTCAGGGCTCTTTATATCACTGTAACCAATTGCAGATACCTGTGCTAATTAGTTTGGCAGGTGTGTCCAATGAAAGGCAAGACTACTTAAGAAGGCTGTCCCACATTATTAAGCAGCCTACATTTTCTGCCAAAATGGGAAAGAAAAAGGATGTGTCGGCTGCTGAGAAGCAACAAACTGTGGAGTGTTTAGGTCAAGGCATGACTACAATCAACAATGCCAAGACACTTCATCCTGATCATCGCACAATCAAGAAGTATGTAGCTGATTCACAGTACACACGTGTGCGTGCTGATAAGGGAAAATTGAGGACTCTTTCCTACAGGCAATAACATCAGGTTAAAAGAGCAGCGGCAAAAAAGACTTGTCATAGCAGCAGACAAGTTTTTGAAGCTGCTGGTGCCTCCAACGTCCCCCGAACAACAAGATGCAGGGCCCTTCAGAGGTTTGCTGCTGTGCGTAAGCCATCCTGTCGACCTCCTCTATCCACTGTACATAAGCATAAATGGCTCCAGTGGGCCAAACAATACATGAAGACTGACTTCAACACTGTTTTGTTCATCGATGAGTGCCGTGCAATGCTCCATGGTCCAGATGGATGGTGTGGAGGATGGCTGGTTGATGGACACACCATGCAAACATGGCTACGGCGCCAACAAGGAGGAGGTGGAGTAATGTTTTGGGCTGGACTCATGGGGAGAGAGATTGTCGAACCTTTAGGATCCCTGAAGGGGTAAAGATGAACTCCATAATGTATGTGGAGTTTCTCAAACAGCACTTCCTGCCATGGTTCAAGAAGAAGAACCGTGTATTCCGCAGCAAGATCATTTTCATGCATGATAATGCACCGTCTCATACTGCACATAACACATCTGCATCTCTGGCTGATATGGGCATAAAGGGGGACAAACTTATGGTGTGACCCCCATGCTCCCCTGACCTCAACCCCATTCAGAACCTCTGGAGCATCATCAAAAGGAGTGTCTATGATGGCGGGAGACAGTTCACATCTAAGCAACAGCTCTGGGAGGGTATTCTGTCCTCATGCAAAACAATTGAAGCAGAAACCATCCAAAACCTGACAAATTCAATGGACGAGAGAGTTCAGAAGCTCCTTTTGAACAAGGGGTCCTATGTGCAAATGTAACATCACCTAGAATAAAGTTTTGAGTTGAAACCTGTTTGATTTCAGTTTCTAATAACCTGCTAATGCTTATAATTTCAAAAATGACAATTTTTTTGTTCTTTATTAAAATTAAAAGTTTGATTGAAGAGTGTGGCAACCCAGTAGTCAGGATTATTTCGAATTCTGACAATCTGAGGGTCATGTTGCAGGTAGTGCAGCAAGAAGGCACTCATGTGTCTTGCGCATCTAGGAGCCCCAAAATTATTTTCCGGTCTAGATGCTGCTAAAAATTATTATTAATTTTAAAACTGGTGGAGCTTAGTATAGATGGCCTCATAGAATCAGTACAGCAAACTGCTACAAGGCCAAAATTATTTTCCAGCCAAGATACAGATAAACATGATTAGTAATTTTAAATCTGGTGGAGTTTAGTATAGATGGCCTAATAGAATCAGTACTGCACACTGCTAGAAGGCCCAAATTATTTTCCAGCCAAGATACAGATAAACATGATAAGTAATTTTAAATCTGGTGCAGTTTAGTATAGATGACCTAATAGAATCAGTACTGCACACTGCTACAAGGCCCAAATTATTTTCCAGCCAAGATACAGATAAACATGGTTAGTAATTTGAAAGCTTAAAATGGTTGATGAGGTGATTTTAACAAATCATCAAGCTTTTACTCTCCCCAGGATGACACAGGGGTAGAAAAGTCGTTTCAGATCCATGATTTGTTCATCTTTATGAATCTGAGTCTGTCTACATTATCAGTGGAGAGCCGCGTGCGCTTATTTGTCAGCACACCACCAGCAGCACTGAACACACGTTCAGACAGAACGCTGGCTGCGGGGCATGACAAGATCTCCAAGGCGTAAGTGGCGAGATCCGGCCATTTATCCAGATTGGAAGCCCAAAAAGAGCAAGGGTCCAGTGACAAAGTCATGGCTTCAATGTTTACTTGGAGATACTCCTGTACCATCGTCTCTAGGCATTGACTATGTGTCAGACTTCTTGTCTCATGTGGCCTTGCAAAGGATGGGCTAAAAAAGTGGTGAAATGATTCCGCTAAATTGATGTTACCAGCAGATACTGTGTTTCTGTTACGTTTTAAGTGCTGAACACTCGACGGTCTCACGGTTGGCACGTTGGAACTGTGAGATTCACTACATGCACCACTAGTGTTTTGTGGAAAAGCACATGTAAGATTCTGCAAGAGTCTCTGCTGATAATCCTGCATGCGTGCATCTCTTTCTATGGCAGGAATAATTTCTGCAAATTTACTTTTGTACCGGGGATCTAACAGTGTGGCAACCCAGTAGTCAGTATTATTTCTAATTCTCACAATTCGAGGGTCATGTTGCAGGTAGTGCAGCAAGAAGGCACTCATGTGTCTTGCGCATCATGGAGCACCAAGTCTCTGTTGTGTTAGTGGCGAGGTAACAATCATGCTTCCTTCCTTTGCCCTCTCCCTCCAACCTTGCAAAACAGAAATGTGATCAAGGTCTCCCTCATCTGATGAGCCTTCCATCAGTTCGTCTTCCACTTCTTCCTGGGCTCCTGCACCTTCCTCACTAGTTTGGCTGCTACCATGCGCCCTAGTAAAACCATCTCCCCCACCCTCACATGCCTGCTGCCTTGGTGCTTCTGACCGTCTGGACCTTGCAGATGTTAGCCCTTCCGCATACAACTCCTCCTCCTCTACTTCCTCCACCTCCTCTTGTGCCTCCAGCATGTAAATCACCGGAATAGTCATGCTGATAATGGCATCATCAGCACTAAACATCTTTGTCGCCATTTCAAAACTGTGCAGAAGGGTGCATAGGTCCCTGATCTGAGACCACTCCTCCAGCGTGATTTGCCCCACCTCTGGATCTCATTGGCCCAGGCTATACGTCACAACGTATTGCACCAGGGCTTGTCAGTGCTGCCACAGTCTCTGCAACATGTGCAGAGTTGAATTCCACCAGGTAGGCACATCGCATTTTAGCCGGTGAAGTGGCAGGCCCAACGACTTCTGTAGAGATGTAAGTCGCTGAGCTGCAGGATGCGAACGGCGGAAGTGAGCACACAGCGACCGTGCCCTCTGCAGAAGGCCATCTAGTCCGGGATAGTGGGCTAAAAATTGCTGGACAACCAGGTTCAACACGTGAGCCATACAAGGCACATGTGTGACATTGCTCCGGCGAAGGGCCGCACCCAGGTTTGCAGCATTGTCGCACACGGCCTTCCCTGGTTTCAGGTCCAGTGGAGACATTCATGAAACTGGTTCTCCAGAGCTGACCACAACTCCTCAGCTGTGTGACTCACATTTCCCGGACATTTCAAAGTAAAAACCGCCTGATGACATTGAGCCCTGCTGCCAGCATAGTAAGGAGGTGTGCAGGATTCCTTCTGCGCAGTTAGAAAGCTTGTGGCATGACCAGACAGGCTTTGGGTGCAGGTGGAGGACCGAGAGGAGGTTGAGGAGTCAGAAGCAGTGGAGGAACTTCGAGATAAAGAGGATTGACGCACAACTCGTGGGGACGGCAAGACTTGGACAGCAGCCCCTTGTCCTGCTGTCACCATAGTTACCCAGTGCCCAGTCAGCAACATGTAACGCCCCTATCCAGGCCTACTCGTCCAAGTGTCTGTGTTGAAATGCACCCTGTCACACTCAGAGTTTCTCAAAGAAGTGGTAATTTTTTGTGCGAGATACTGGTGGAGCGCAGGCACACCTTTCTTTGAGAAGTAGTGCCGACTGAGCATCTGGTACTGGGGCACTGCGATGGACATAAGGTCTCGAAAATCCTCTGTGTCCACCAGGTGGAAAGGCAGCATTTCTGTAGCCCAGAGCTTGAAGATGGTGAAATTCAACCTCTTAGCTTTCTCATGGCTAGAAGGAAATGGTCTTTTACTTGTCCAAATCTGAGGGACAGAGGGCTGGCTGTTGTGCTTAGACGGGGTTGAGAAGGGTGTCCCCGGCAAACTGCCGGTCTGTGAGGAAGATGCAGGCGGACATGTTAGGTTGCCTTGATCCAAAGGTGGTGCTATTGATGTCGGACAGCGCTGAACACCAGCTGGTGTTTCCACCTCCAAAGAAAATGATGACCTGCCAATCACGCTGGCTGTTGCGGGTAAAGAGGTGGCAGGTCTGCGTCCCTAAACAGGTGTGACTGCTGTCCCCCCAGTCACAGAGGATGAAGAGGCCGCAGATGCACAAGATGTCGCAGACGGTGGTTGGCCCGTCCGGCTAGGCCACATTGAAGCACACTGAGCTTCCCACTGCAACTTATGCTTCATGTCCATGTGCCGGTTCATGCATGAAGTACTCAAACTATGTATTTTTTGGCCTCTACTTAGCTTTTGCTGACAAATGTTACAGATAACACGAGTTGGGTCATCCTTATCGATCTGAAAAAATGCCCAGGCTATGCAAGGCTTAGCACCCATGCGACCTGAAGAGCCACCACGACTTGTGGTCAGAGGCAGAGTTGTGCTTGAGGATGCAGTTGTTGAAGTGCTTCCAGTACTACGTCTCTGTCCAGGAAGGCGCAACCTGACCTCGTCATCACTAGCATCCTCCTCCACCTCCTCTGCTGACCTCATCGACTGGCTGTCTGTGGGTTAACAGTAAGTGGGATCTCCAACCTCGTCATCATCACCCTGTGTGTTATCACACCCGTCGTCCTCAGAGCCAACCTCTTCCTGCCCTGACAAAAAACTAAAGTTGTCGCTCCAATCAGGTATTTGAGTCTCATCATCGTCTTCCTCATTGTCTCCACCAACAGGAGTTACAGTTTGGGAACGAGGGTCTACATTATGCTCAGAACCTTCTTCATCTGGTCCTGGATCCGACTCATAAAGTTTCTGGGCATCAGTGCAGATCATTTCCTCATCTGGATTCACAGAAGCTCTGGAGCCGACCCATGATTCCCAAGCTATAGTATGAGTAAACAGCTCTGCAGACTCAACCATCTGTTCTACCCCATACTCAGATGGGCAGCTGGAGACTTGGGAGCTGTGAGGAAGCAAGTGCGATTGGGGTGACACCTCTGAGGACTGGAGTATTTGTGATGTTAAAGTTGAGGTGGAGGAGAGCCCACTTAAAGGAGCACTTGATATCCGTTGAAGCACCTGCTGTTTTTGTGCCTCATCTGGAATTTGTAGCGATTGGTGTGGCAGTAAGAAAGGGATCTTATCACATTGTCCGCTAAAAGAAGTAGACATCTTAGTTTGGCTGGAAGATGGTCTTTCTTCTGCAGATGTTACTGTTGCTTTAACACCTACCCCACGGACACAACCTTTTTTTTCCTTCCCAACATGCCTATTCCCCTTTCAACCAGCAGCAGGCCATTTTCCACTCATTTTGGTGGTTAACTAATTGACAACTCTGGAGTTGTTTGCACAAAAAACAATGGATGGGAACTGAGCAGAGCTGAGTGGCCAAACTGTGATATTAGCCCAAAAGTATTGGCTGGGTTAGATGCAGTAAAACTATTTTATTACATACACAGGTGGTGGAGGTTAGTATAGATGGACTAATAGAACAAGTCCCACACACTGCTACAAGCCCAAGCCCAAATATTTTTTCAGAGCTAGATGCAGATAAAAATTATTTTGAATTTGCAACCAGGTGGAGGTTAGTATAGATGGACTACTAGAACAAGTCCCACACACTGCTACAAGCCCAAGCCCAAATATTTTTTCAGAGCTAGATGCAGAAAAAAATTATTTTGAATTTGCAACCTGGTGGAGGTTAGTATAGATGGACTAATAGAACAAGTCCCACACACTGCTACAAGCCCAAGCCCAAATATTTTTTCAGAGCTAGATGCAGATAAAAATTATTTTGAATTTGCAACCTGGTGGAGGTTAGTATAGATGGACTAATAGAACAAGTCCCACACACTGCTACACGCCCAAGCCCAAATATTTTTTCAGAGCTAGATGCAGATAAAAATTATTTGGAATTTGCAACCAGGTGGAGGTTAGTATAGATGGACTAATAGAACAAGTCCCACACACTGCTACAAGCCCAAGCCCAAATATTTTTTCAGAGCTAGATGCAGATAAAAATTATTTTGAATTTGCAACCTGGTGGAGGTTAGTATAGATGGACTAATAGAATGATGCTATGCCAAAAAGGTTTTACTTGGCTAAGTGCAGTAAAAAAATTTGTATTCTATACACAGGTGGTGTAGCTTGCAACACAGATAGGCTACTCCACTGACTAACACACACTGCAAGAGGCCAAAAAGGATTTGCTTAGCTAGATTTAGCCAAATGCTGTGAAAAAAACTTGCACAGCACTGGCACAGACCTGCCTGGCAAAAAGTGATAGGAACTGATGTAACCTCGCCCTCAAAAGGACTGTAATTACAATTAGTCCCTACTCCTAACCTATCTACTTAATAGCACAGGCCTGCCTGATAAAAGTGATATGAACTGATGTAACCCAGCCCTCAAAAGGACTGCAATTACAATTAGTCTTTACCCCCAACCTATCTATTTAAGATCACAGACCTGCCTGATAAAAGTGATAGGAATTGATGTAACCTAGCCCTCAAAAGGACGGCAATTACAATTAGTCTTTACTTCCAACATATCTATTTAGGTGCACAGACCTGCCTGATAAAAGTCGTAGTAAATGATGTAACCTAGTCCTCAAAAGGACTGCAATCACAACTATTCCCTACTCCCAAGCCATCTGTAGATTTGTGCGAAAATTGGCTTGCAATTAACACTCAAAGTATAGCACACACAGCAACAGCGGTGCCGTCTAACATGCAGCTGCAGCAGTGAGAAAATGGTGGCTACAAGGAAAATAGCTGGGTCTTATAGGGCAAGAACATGTGACATACACTGCCAATGACACATGCCCTTGCTTGTGTGAAAAAAAGCAGTTCGCTCCGTGTGTGCGCTGCTGATAGGCTGACAGATTGCACCTCCCCACTGTAAATGCGGGAAAGAGAAATAAAAATGGAGATCTTCATTATTTATGCAGAGATCCATCCCCTGCCCCTCCCCCCGCCCCGCTGTACACTCAAACTGCGTATTAACATTAATTTTCAGCATTACTGAGAAAAAATCCAGTTATGATTTTGGTGCACGAACAGTTATCGAACATAACCTCGATCAGCCGAATTTTTTCCAAATTGTTCGTGTTCGCCGAACGTCTCGAACACCGCCCAAAACAGCTCGAATTTGAGATTGGCGAACAGTTCGAGTCGAACACCGCTCATCTCTAATAAAGATTTACTCTTTGTGAGCTCGTCTTCACAATGGAAGTGCTGGAATAAGAAGTGCCAAATTAATTAAAAGGCGTGTGCCTCTTAATGAATTTGGTGCCTCTTTCAATTTTTGTGCGGTACTGCCAGATGCCATTCACCACTGCTGAATGTATACCAGCCAGGGACAGGCTGCAATCATAATGCTGTTTAATCTTGCAGTTGTACTGAGCACTTATTTATTTATCTTTAAAAAATCATTGGCTACACTACTATGGATGTATATGGGGTGCATTATACTAGTATGGATGTCTATGGGGTGCATTATACTACTATAGATGTCCATATTATTATATGCGGTGCATAAAATAATATTATACTACTGTACTATACTATTACCCACTACTGTGGATGTCTATGGGAGCATTATATTACTATGGATGTCTATGGTTGTGCTGAGTACTTATTTATTTATTTTTTAAAAATCATTTGCCATACTGCTATGAATGTCTATGGGGAGCATTATACTACTATGGATGACAAAAGGGTGCATTATACTACTATGGATGTCTATGGGAGTGCATTATACTACTATGGCTGTCTATGGGATGCATTATACTAGTATGGATGTCTATGGGGTGCATTATACTACTATGGATGTCTATGGGGGTGCATTATACTACTATGGATGTCTATGGTGTGCAATATACTACTATGGATGTCTATGGCGGGCAGCACGATGGCTCGGTAGTTAGCACTGCAGAATTGCAGTACTGGGGTCCTGAGTTCAAATCCCACCAAGGATAACATCTGCAAGGAGTTTGTATGTTCTCTCCGTGTTTGCATGGGTTTCCATTTTCTTCAATTTCCTCCCACAATCCAAAGACATACGGATAGGGAATTTAGATTGTGAGCCCCAGTGGGGACAGTGCAATAATGTCTGTAAATTGTCTGAATTGTAAAGCGTTGCAGAATATGTTGGTGCTATATAAAATAAAAAACATTAATATTATGGTGTGCATTATCCTACTAAGGATGTCTACGGAGCGCATTATACTACTACTATTGGCTATGGGAGTGCATTAAACTACTATTGTTGACTATTGGGTGCATTATACTAATATGTATATCTATGGGGGTGCATTATACTACTATTGATGACTATGGGGTGCATTATACTTTATGGATGACTAAGAGTTGTGTATTATACTTTATGGAGGACTATGGGCTATATATTATACTTTATGAATGACTATGAGCTGTGCATTATACTACATGGATGACTATGAGCTGTATATTATATGGAGGACTATGTGGAGTGTGTTTATACTTCTTCTATGGAGCCCCATGACTTTTATGTCATGGTGAGTATAATGGTTTATTTTCTTCTATACGTTAAAGAACAGCAGCAGAACAGGGGACATATATACCAGGATGAGGGATACATATACCAGAATGGGGCCAGGATGAGGGACATATATACCAGGATGGATGACGCATATATAAAAAAAAATTCAGGACTGGGGGGGGGGGGGGGGGCAGTCCACATCTTGCATCGGGGCCCTTCAGCCTATAGACTCTATTTATTCTAAAGTTATGTAGGTACTAGGGATGTTAACTAAATTATATATTCTGGATACCCCATTAAATTCATGGAGATCTGTGTATGGACATGATAGATAATCCAGGGGTCTGTACTCACCCTCAAAGGGTTATTTAATTGCTTCTGCCTTTATTTTAAGTAGTTAGCGTTGCTTTATGACCCGAACCCCAATGAATCCAGACTACTAAACAGTTGCTACAATATATTAAAAAGTATTTAAAAGTTGAATTATCGTTTTCTACAATAAAACAAACTTGCAGTTCCTGGAATTGTTTCAGCAGCTCAAGTTCAGATTCATATAAAACACGTTTTATTTCTATCTATAGATCAGTTGCTTTATTTTGTATTATATCCTAGTAGTAAATATGTCAACCAGCATAGCAGCTTAGTAACCTTGGCAAAGTGGTGAACTCTCTATATTTTTGCATGATATCCAGTAAAAGCGCACCCATAATCATGTTTACTGCAGAAATCCAGAAAGAATAATAACAGAAAGCTGAGCATGGATTATATCGATTATGTTACTAATGTTTGTGCTGTATACAGATTTGGATGTTCTGTAGATCTGAAATGGTAATGTTTTTAGCTAGAACTTAATTCACAATAAAAGTCACCTCCAACTATTACAGGCAATAATTTACAGTTTGAGGGGAGAACATGATCAGATCAGCTTCATTTACTATTCAGTTTTATTGGCCACTGCACTTTTAGGGTAAAAGCCGCAATGGGAGTCTTTTCTGTACGGAAGATAAATATGTGCAATTATGTTTGACAGGTAACAATTTTTCAACTCACAAATAGAAGAGGAGAAATATGTGTATAATTGTTAAGTTATAAAAATGAGTTTGCAGATTCGCATGAAATTGTCTGCCTGCTTTAGTATTTTGCCAATATGAAGACATAATTGGATAAATCTAAAATATTAAAATGCGATATTCACAAAATAGCAAATGGCATCTAAGAATGTAAGAAGGATATCTTTACTGGCTTTTGTAATACAATTAAGACTAAGTGCTGCCTTATTGTTGAATGCTGTCAAGATGATCTCACACATTATAATCATATGAATAGTGTTTCTTTAGAATGTGATCACTTGTGCTTGCAAGTTTCTCCATGTTCCATAAGTGACGCGCCCCCTGGGCCAGTGTTGTTGGGGATACCCGGAGCCGGATCAGATGGGGGTTGTAGTCTCCGAGTGGCTGTGACCCGGTCCGTGCCCAGGGTGTCAAGCTCAGAGTGTGGCAGTCCTACAGATGTTATTAGTTCTTTGTGTCGACTACGCCACCCGTTGATTTGCGGTCAAAAGGCCGCCGCTGCAGCAGGGTCCGCTGAGGCTGTTGGTATGTGTGCAGCTTTGGTAGTATAACCCCCAACGGGAGGGGTATAGCCTCAGGGGGTCAGCCGTGGAGGATGGTGGTTGTGAAGGTGCAGCAAGGAGACTCAGAGGCATAAAATGCAGTTCCAGGGTTTTACTTACTGGTGTTGCTCGGGTCACTGTGTACAGCAGTGACCACCCAAGCCGTGCTGCGTCCACCAGGTCCTGGACTCGGTCAACTCCCAGGCAACTCCGGAGTGTGTTCCTGAGCTCCTTTCTGTCTCTCCCTTCTTCTGGCCGTTCCCACCAGGGATCCACCTAAGTCCGGCTCCCTCGGGCCTCTTGTTGGTCAAGCCTCCTCTGGGCTCCCTGACCCTATTCTTGGTCTGCCTTCCGGGTGGATTTAGTGGGTGATCGTGGCAGATCCTGCCCACGACCTCCGGTTCCTGGCTAAGGTGTGCTGTAGCCTCTGCCAGCTTGGGATCCGGTACCCTGTTGCCGACCCTTCACCCTATTAGCTCTCTTATGGGCTCTTGGGGTCCCCTCTGCGCCTCTGGGTCTCTCTCTCTTCTCCTCTGCTCTGCTTCTCAGGTTACACTCTGACAGACTGACGTCTCACAGACTGACAACTGACTGACTGACTGACCCTGATCTAAGATGGTGCCCACCTTATATACTCCCTCTATGTGTGAGCCCAGGTGACCAGCACCCAATGAGCTCCTAGCTTTACCCAGGCTGCTCCCCCTATCTGCCCCTACACTACTGGGATGTTCCACCCCCCTCCCACTCCAGCCAGGAACAGACACTGTCGTACCTGCACATTTCTCTAGTGGGAGTACCATCGGTCTGTTCCCCGGAAATGGGATGTGTGTAGTGCATGCAGCCTACTAGCTCAGTTCCACACTCCATCCTTACCCGGGAGTGGAATATCACACCTCTGGGTTGAGGTGCAATACCCCTGTAGCAGCCGAATCCTCAGGGTGCTACATAAGGATACGTGCTGGACCAGAGCCACTGCCTTTCTTCCTATTTATTTATAAAGCTATCCAAATTTGTCACCACCAAAGTATGTGGTAGAAAATTCCTGCAGGAGTAGTCTGCCTTGCCATAGGCGAGCAGGAGGGCACTGTAACTATATTATGTGTGCACTTTGTTAGTTGGGTACTGTACGGCAATACATTTTTGGGCACAATAGGTAAGCACAATTGCCTTTTTCAATGTGTTGGCATTTCTTGTATCTATGATACGATAATTTCATGTTTTAAGTGGCCATTCACAATTTTCTAGAAAGTTGTCAAAGTTCAAAAATATCAAAGCACTTCATTCCACGGTTTCTTACTATACTGCTCCTTCCATAAAGAACCACAGCAAATACCATTGCATTGCTAGTTATGTCCTTTTATAAATTGAGTATAATTTAAGAAATAACATAACAAATTATGTCCATATAAAGGAGACTAGGATTTTCTTGCATTTAAAGGGAATTTTTCACCAGATAATTGCCTTAAAGGGAACCTGTCACGTCCTAGATGCTATGTACACTGCCCCCATTGGCTTGTTAGTGATGCAATGTGCGTCACTAACAAGCTGTTTTCATGAAAATCGGTGGAAGTATAATGATGTTATAACGTTTTATATATTTTGTCCTACCTGCTCGTATTCAGTCATAGGGGTGTGATTCTCAGATTCAGTCATGGGCGATCGCCACATTCAGTCAGTGCTGGCGTTGCCCATGACATTTGAATACTGCTCCTGGCAAGCGCTATGTTTGTGGGGCGCATGCACATTTACACAAGTCGGGCCACTGGTCCGGCGCAGGCACACTGAGGCTGTGTGATCACAAGCTTCATTGCGCACGTGCTGTCACCTGTGGCTCCCGGCACGTAAGCGGACAATGTATCATGTCACTGAGCATGCAGTGACCGCAAGAAACATTAACCGCGCACGCGCCGGGAGCCACAGATCACAGCGCGTGCACAATGAAGATGGTAATCACACAGCCTCTGTGTGCCCGCGCCGGACCAGCGGCTCGACGTGTGTAAATGTGCATGCGCACCACAAACATAGCGCTTGCCAGGAGCAGTATTCAAGTGTCATGGGTGGTGCCAGCAGTGACTGGACGCGGCGATCGCCCATGACTGAATCTGAGAATCACACCCCTATGACTGAATACGAGCAGGTAGGACAAAATATATAAAACATCACTTATAACATCATTATACTACCGCCGATTTTCATGAAAACAGCTTGTTAGTGATACAAGAAAGTTAGTGTTACATACAGTATCAGCAGATGCATCACATAAACAGATATCATATTTTAATAATGGAGTCTTCTAGCCTTTTTGACCAAGAGATAAAATATGATCATGGTTATTGTCCATTCCTACTAATTTGTAGGTATGCTCAGACAATCTTTCACTAGTGTTACGCTCGCGCCTGGACTGACTGGTGTGAGCATGATTAGTGATCCCACTGTACCATGAACCAAGGAGTGCCTAGAGGGGCGTAACTAAGTATCAACCAGATCCAACCAAGGTCGCAGGGCGGCTTAGTCGACTCCGTGGACCAAGGAGGAACTGAGCAGAGGGACCAGGTGCGACTCCAGGTCAGACCCCGGTCACAGTTGTTGACCCATACCGGGGAATGCAGGAACAGGCAGGTTAAACTGGCATACAGGCAGGTGGGTATTGGCAAGTATGGCTGGTATGCAGACAGGTGGGTACTGGCAAGCACGGCTGGTATGCAGATAGGTGGGCACTGGCAAGCACGGCTGGTATGCAGACAGGTGGGCACTGGCAAGCACGGCTGGTATGCAGACAGGGAGATACTGGCAAGCAAGGCTGGAGTGCAGACCGGGAGGTACTAGCAGGTTGGAGCGCAGGTTGGATAGGGTCCAGTACTGACTGGGAGACAGGTACAGAGCCACAGATGCGGTAGACAAGCAGAGTAAAGTGAAACCGCCAGAGCGGAGGACAAGGCAGAGCAGAGAGGAACTGCTGGTGCGGTGAGCAAGCAGAGCGGAGCAAAAACCGCAGGTGCGGTGGGCAAGGCAGAGCAGAGAGAAACCTCAGGTGTGGTGGACAAGGCAGAGCAGAGCGGAACCGCCGGAGCGGTGGGCAAGGCAGAGCAGAGAGAAGCCGCCAGAGCAGTGGGCAAGGCAGAGCAGAGAGAAGCCACCGGAGTGGTGGGCAAGGCAGAGCAGAGAGAAACCGCTGGTGCGGTGACCAAGGCAGAGCAGAGAGAATCTGCCAGAGCGGTGGGTAAGGAAGAGCATAGGGAAACTGCCAGAGCGGTGGGCAAGTCAGAGCAGAGAGAAACTGCAGGAGCGGTGGGCTAGACAGAGCGGAGCGAAACCGCAGGTGCAGTGGACAAGGCAGAGAGGACAGGGCTCTGTTCACATGGAACAGACTGGAAAATACAGGAAAATACGGAGGAAGGAAAAAGGGACAAGCAGAACCAGATACACACAAGGTACTTCCTATGAAGTAGCGAGTGGACAAAAAACTCACAAACAGAAGTACAGAGACAATGATTTGAAGTTAGGTGCAGGTACAGATACTGCAGGAAAAGGGAAGGTACGGACATAAAGACAAACAGGTAACAGGCTAAGATACAGTTCAGACAGGAACTGCTACTGCAAAGAGATACAAGAACGAGCCTGGGTATACAGCCCCCAGAGTGGCGGAATCAGACTAGAAGTCACAGGTAACAGGCCTGGGAATGCAGCCCCCAGAATGGTGGAAACAGACTAGAAACAGGACAGGACCTCGCAATTCAGTAGCAAAGACTAACTGAGTGAAGGTGTTGCTCAGGCACCTCCTACTGGGTGGAGGGGGTTTAAATATCCAGTGTCTCACAGCAATAGGCTGGAGACGCATTAGGGGTGCGCCCACAGCAGCTATAAGAATCAGGAAGTAACCCGGCCACCGCACTAAACAGTCAGTCAAGAGACATGCACATAGCATGAACTGGAGCAAGGTTTGTAGGCTGGACTGACAGATAAGATTGCGGTCTTGCATAGTGGGAGGTGGTGCACTATGCAAGCACGCCACCAGGGATGTTACAGCTAGCCTTAACTCACACCCTCAAACTAATGCAGTTTACCTGCCAAAGCAAAGGCATTTCATAAATAATCTTTAATTTACAATAAAAGATTTACTTTAAACATGTCTTATGTGATCTCGTTATCTAAATAATCTGTAGCTTAGCATAAATGTGTTTTATAAATCTTTCCAAGCCTGGCTAGAGTTATTTAGAAATAGAAAAGCTGTAATTCTCATTAATAGGGACCCAGCCTTTTTTTGTCACATCTGGCATCAAGTGTCATTGTATCCAGTTCCCTTTGGCTAGAGTAGCTGATAGGATCATTTTACCCCTAAGTATATTTTGAGTGCAATTCAAAAAATATTTATATTTTTTAATTGATGGCTAAAAGCTCTTATCATGATAAATAATAAAATCATATGTAATGTTGCCACAAAAGCATACAAGATATGAATAGCAATAGTAAAAAAAAAACATATAAGAAAACAATGAAATAATTTTAGCAATATTATATCAAATATTTCATATCCAAAATGTTACACTAATCAATTCATTGCTATGCAGAGCTTTATTGCCAAGCATTTCCCATAATCATTTTATGAAGTTTGTACTTCCTAAGTCATTTCAAACATAGTTCTTTAGTGTTATGAATTAGTCATGATGTCCACTTAGAGGAAGGATAAGCTCTAAATCTTACTATAGATTACTTAGTACAATTAAAAGAAATATATACGAGAAGCTGCTATGCAGGAGCATCAGACTAATTATTTTTGGCTTTTTTTCCTCAGATAATGGACATATTGCTGCCAGTAGGTAAATCCCTATCATAGAAAGAATGCTGTTCTCCCCAGCAATTCTGATGAAAACTACAGGTGGACACGGATTATAATGGAAGCTTCTAATTGAAATTCATCTTACATTTTTTGCCTCAGATGGAATACATGCTGATCTAACACAAATCTACTTGAATTCATTCAAACTGATTGCACATTTCCAGGGCAAAACTTCAATTTGCTATTCAAACATATTTATTTTTTAGTAATGGCTAAAATGTCAAGCATAAAATTCAAACAGTGTTTCTTGTTGGTTCTTACAGGATATTAATGTTGTCACTGGATGGTGAAGCGACATAAAGTCTTACACAGAGGAGTTGGTTCTTCTTATACAACTAATTTTTTATACTGCCCTGAATAAGAAACATAATTACAGCATTTTTATCTCATTAATTTATATTGGTATCAATATATTCATGTCATATTTAGATCCTACCATCACAGAATCTCATCAACCCCTTTGTATAATGAAGACAGCCTGACGACCAACCTATAAATTACAGCTTCTGACACATGGAGTGAAAAGCTGGTTTGACTGGTGAAAACACAGTATTACATCCCAGCCACTTAAAAATAGCTAAATAGATGAGCGATTCAAATTTCCTAAAATTCACAGTTGCATGCAAATTCAAACATCTTGAAATGCAAAAAAAACTTGTTCAGCACAATTTCTCACACTGCTGAAGCATCAGAAAGCAAATTAACAAAATATGGCCTCCCAATTAGTAATGAGCGAACATGCTCGGATAAGGGGTTATCCAAGCACGCTGGGGTCCTAACTAGTGTTGAGCCACCCCCGTAGTGTTCGAGTTCGGTTCGGTTCGTCGAACACCCGTGTGTTCGCCGAACTGTTCGTCGAACTGTTCGTCGAACACCTTCGAACACCGTTAAAACCAATGGCAGGCAAACAAAAACACATAGAAACACATAGAAAACACCTTCAAAGGTGTCCAAAAGCTGACAAACTGCTCAGAAGACACAACTAACACATGGAAAAGTGACAAGTACATATAGTCATGCGAAAAGAAAAGAGGTGGAGGAGTAAAAGGAGGGGGAGACACAGATATAGGCATGTCATGCCCTTCTAAAATCCAAAAAGTGAGAAGCCGAGACGGCCAGTCCGCTCCTGCCCGTGCCACCTCCGTGTCGCCGGGTTTGTGCCAGAGCCGCGGTGAACCCTGACGGCCAGCCCCCCTCTCCCAATACTGGTGCCTGTCCGCTGGTGGGTCGAGAGAGCCCCCCTGTGGTGGAGGCAGCTCTAAGCTTTTTAATTTAAATTGTCCCTCTAATTTGAATGAATACACTTTAAATCCATTTACAAGGATCTATTGGAGGGCAAGTCTCATGCCAGCAGCCGCGTAATTCCAGCTCCAGTAGCGTCCACTAAAGCTGCTGCAGTTAAAAAGCTTTTATAAGGATCGAGCTCGGCTGTCCACCGCAAGGCATCCTAGTGCCAGTCCCAGCCCCTATGCCTTGGGGTGCCTCCTGATGCTCTTCACTGAGTATCCCGTGGTCCCGAAGCATTTCCTTTGAAAAAATTAAGTGTCCAAACTACAGGTGGTGTAGCTTGCTTAACAGCCGGGATAATCCGCTGACTAGCAGACACTGCTACTAGGCACAAAGTATTTCCTGGGCTAGATGCAGTTAAAAATGTGTAAGTAGATACTCTCGTTGGAAGCTGAGAAAGCATTCCATAGAGTCTCCTGGCACGCCATATATGATTCTCTTAAAAAGCTTGGGGTAGGGGTCTAGGGGACCCTTTTATAGCCAAAATCACGGCCCTGTATCACAATACGTCACCTAGGCTGAAGATAAATGGAACTGTAGCACCGAGGGCTCGGTTGCTACAGACGTATTGCACCTCACCCAGAGGTGTGATATCTCACTCTCAGATAAGGATGGAGTGTGGATCAGGACCCAACACCTGCATGCATTACACCACATTGCCGTGGGGCAGGGCGACCAATATGCCCCTGAGATGGGCACGACAGTCCCTGTCCCTGGCTGGAGTGGGGGGAGGGAACACTGAGGAAGGGGAACCCTGCAGTGCAGGAGCAGGGAGGAAGCAGTTCCTGGGTGCATTGAGAAGGGAGTATAAAAGGTGGGCACCATCTTAGTTCAGTGCAGAGAAGTCTGAGCAGAAGTGGCAGGGAGCAGGGGCTCTGCATGAGCTCTGCTCCGGAGGCGGGCCTAGTAACAGAGGCCCAGGCCTGCAAGAGGGAGAAGGAAGGAAGAGGAGCGGAGAAGGCTCCAGGAACGAGGAATGAAGGGATCCCAGGGGTGCGGACGGGCGAGTCGCCACCGCACGCCCGAATCCACCTGCGTGGAGGGGTCAGGCCAAAGGGGGAGACCGGTCCCCGAACTAGTGGAGGCAGGAAACGACCCTCAGCTAGAAACCGGAGGCTCTGACATTTTATGTGGCGCAGCCCCTTGCTCCACCCGCTAGGAAGGCACCACATAGGGTCAGGGAAACTGGCGCCAAGTTTACCAAGAGGAGGCCCGAGGCAGCCGGACAGAAGTGTTGGTAAGAAAGGCCAGACAAAGGACACACAAAGGGGGTCCTGTGAAGCGCTCCAAAGTTATCTGGGAGTTGTCTGAGCCCCTCACCTGGTGAGCACAGTACGACGTGGGCAGCCGTTACCTGCAGACGTGGTCTGGATAATAAGAACTGTGAGTAAAGGCCCTGAACTGCATCACTGACTCCGTGTCGTTACTGCTGCTGCACTGCACCATCACCCCCATCCTCCGCATACACTGCCCTGAGGCTATACTCCTCCCGTGGGGAGTTATGCTACGCTCTGCTGCACCCACAACACCAGCCTTAGCGGTCTGCCCTGTAGCGGCGGTTCACTCTGACCGCAATCCACGGGTGGCGTAGTCGGACATTTAAACATCAAAACCACATAAATAGTTCCGCCACTGGTTTGACCGCCCTGAGCCACGGAACCGGATCGCCGCCACGAAGACTACAACCACCAGCATCCACCAAAATGGTCCGGCTCCGGGTGTCCCAAGGCCCAGGGGGTGCGTCAGAACATTTTCATCACCTTTCACAATCACCAATGGGACAAGGCAGGGATGTCCTCTGTCCCCTCTCTTATACATCCTAGTGACGGAGCACCTGCTCTCATCAATTCGCCATAACCCCAATATTAGGTGGATTGAGGTGGGAGGCACCGAGTACAAGTGCTCTCTATTTGCTGATGATGTCCTAGTATATATCACTCAATCACATATATCCATCCCTGCTGTTATGGCTGAAATAGATCACTTTGTTACATGGTAAAATTTTAAAATCAATGCAGCGAAGTCTGAGGCCCTCGATGTCTCCCTCGCTAAATCCATATAGGATTCCATCCAGTCCAACTTTCCCTTTGCCTGGCCCTCACAGGGTATCAAATACTTAGGAATTCCTACTCATAGAGACCTCTCCCATCTATGTTATCTTAATTTTGGGCCCTTTATTGAACAATTCCATACAGACCACGGTTGGCAAGTTAGAACTGTAAGATTCACTACGTGAACCACTGGTGTTTTGTGGAAAAGCACATGTACACCGCGTTCCAAATTATTATGCAAAAAGTGTTTAGGAGTGATAAGGGAAGAATTTGTTTGTTTGTTAGTTAAACTCATTGATGGTGATGTGTGTCAGGGCTATTTATATCACTGTAAGCAATTGCAGACACCTGTGCTAATTAGTTTGGCATTAGTTTCTGCCAAAATGGGAAAGAAAAAGGATGTGTCGGCTGCTGAGAAGCAACAAATTGTGGAGTGTTTAGGTCAAGGCATGACTACAATCAACATTGTGCGATGATCAGGATGAAGTGTCTTGGCAACCAAGAAGTATGTAGCTGATTCACAGTACACACGTGTGCGTGCTGATAAGGGCAAATTGAGGACTCTTTCCTACAGGAAATTACGTCAGGTTGAAAGAGCAGCGGCAAAAAAGCCTTGTCATAGCAGGAGACAAGTTTTTGAAGCTGCTTGTGCCTCCAACGTCCCCCGAACAACAAGATGCAGGGTCCTTCAGAGGTTTGCAGCTGTGCATACGCCATCCTGTCGACCTCCTCTATCCACTTCACACAAGCAGAAACGGCTCCAGTGGGCCAAACATTACATGAAGACTGATTTCAAAACTGTTTTGTTCACGGATGAGTGCCGTGCAGCGCTCGATGGTCCAGATGAATGGAGTGGAGGATGGCTGGTTGATGGACACCCCACGCAAACACGGCTACAGCGCCAACAAGGAGGAGGTGGAGTAATGTTTTGGGCTGGAATCATGGGGAGAGAGATTGTCGGCCCCTTTAGGATCCCTGAAGGTGCTAAAGATGAACTCCATAATGTATGTGGATTTTCTCAAACAGCACTTCCTGCCATGGTTCAAGAAGAAGAACCGTGTATTTCACAGCAAGATCATTTTTCTGCATGATAATGCACCATCTCATGCTGCACATAAAAACATCTGCATCTCTGGCTGATATGGGCATAAAAGGGGACAAACTTATGGTGTGACCCCCATGCTCCCCTGACCTCTACCCCATTCAGAACCTTTGGAGCATCATTAAAAGGAGTGTCTATGATGGCGGGAGGCAGTTCACATCTAAGCAACAGCTCTGGGAGGGTATTCTGTCCTCATGCAAAACAATTGAAGCAGAAACCATCCAAAACCTGACAAATTCAATGGACGAGAGAGTTCAGAAGCTCCTTTCAAACAAGGGGTCCTATGTGAAAATGTAACATCACCTAGAATAAAGTTTTGAGTTGAAAACTGTTTGATTTCAGTTTCTAACAACCTGCTAATGCTTATAATTTCAAAAATGACCATTTTTTTGGTCTTTATTAAAATGAAAAGGTTGATCGAAAAGTTTGGGGGATCTAAGAGTGTGGCAACCCAGTAGTCATGATTACTTCGAATTCTGACAATATGAGGGTCATGCTGCAGGTAGTGCAGCAAGAAGGCACTTATGTGTCTTGCGCATCTCGGAGCCCCAAAATTATTTTCCGGGCTAGATGCAGCTAAAAATTATTTTTAATTTTAAATCTGGTGAAGCTTATTATAGATGGCCTAATAGGATCAGTGCTGCACACTGCTACAAAGCCCAAATTATTTTCCAGTCAAGATACAGATAAACATGATTAGTAATTTGAAAGCTTAAAACGGTTGGTAGGGTGATTTTAACCAATCATCAAGCTTTTACTCTCCCCAGGATGACACAGGGGTAGAAAAGTCGTTTCGGATCCATGATTTGTTCATCTTTATGAACGTGAGTCTGTCTACATTATCAGTGGAGAGCCGCGTGCGCTTATCTGTCAGCACACCACCAGCAGCGCTGAACACACGTTCAGACAGAACGCTGGCTGCGGGGCATGACAAGATCTCCAAGGCGTAAGTGGCTAGCTCCGGCCATTTATCCAGATTGGAAGCCCAAAAAGAGCAAGGGTCCAGTGACACAGTCGTGGCTTCAATGTTTACTTGGAGATACTCCTGTACTATCGTCTCTAGGCGTTGACTATGTGTCAAACTTCTTGTCTCCTGTGGCCTTGCAAAGGATGGGCTAAAAAAGTGGTGAAATGATTCCGCAAAATTGATGTTACCAGCAGATACTGTGGTTCTGTTACGGTTTGAGTGCTGAACACTTGACGGTCCCACGGTTGGCAAGTTGGAACTGTGAGATTCACTACGTGCACCACTGGTATTTTGTGGAAAAGCACATGTAAGATTCTGCAACAGTCTCTGCTGATACTCCTGCATGCGTGCATCCCTTTCTATGGCAGGAATAATTTCTGCAAATTTACTTTTGTACCGGGGATCTAACAGTGTGGCAACCCAGTAGTCAGGATTATTTCTAATTCTCACAATTCGAGGGTCATGTTGCAGGTAGTGCAGCAAGAAGGCACTCATGTGTGTTGCGCATCCAGGAGCACCAAGTCCCTGTTGTGTTGGTGGCGAGGTAACAATCATGCTTCCTTCCTCTGTCCTCTCCCCCCAACCTCGCACAACAGAAATGTGATCAAGGTCTCCCTCATCTGATGAGTCTTCCATCAGTTCGTCCTCCACTTCTTCCTGGGCTCCTGCACCTTCCTCACTAGTTTGGCTGCTACCATGCGCCCTGGTAAAATCATCTCCCCCACCCTCACATGCCTGCCGCCTTGGTGCTGCCGACCGTCTGGACCTTGCAGATGTTAGCCCTTCCGCATACAACTCCTCCTCCTCTACTTCCTCCACCTCCTCTTGTGCCACCACCTGACTCCGAATTCTGTTTAACATGTGCTCCAGCATGTAATTCACCGGAATAGTCATGCTGATAATGGCATCGTCAGCACTAAACATCTTCGTCGCCATTTCAAAACTGTGCAGAAGGGTGCATAGGTCCCTGATCTGAGACCACTCCTCCAGCGTGATTTGCCCCACCTCTGAATCTCGTTGGCCCAGGCTATACGTCAGAACGTATTGCACCAGGGCTTGTCGGTGCTGCCACAGTCGCTGCAACATGTGCAGAGTTGAATTCCACCGGGTAGGCACATCGCATTTTAGCCGGTGAAGTGGCAGGCCCAACGACTTCTGTAGAGATGTAAGTCGCTGAGCTGCGGGATGCGAACGGCGGAAGTGAGCACACAGCGACCGTGCCCTCTGCAGAAGGCCATCTAGTCTGGGATAGTGGGCTAAAAATTGCTGGACAACCAGGTTCAACACGTGAGCCATACAAGGCACGTGTGAGACATTGCCCCGGCGAAGGGCCGCACCCAGGTTTGCAGCATTGTCGCACACGGCCTTCCCTGGTTTCAGGTCCAGTGGAGACAACCATTCATGAAATTGGTTCTCCAGAGCTGACCACAACTCCTCAGCTGTGTGACTCACATTTCCCAGACATTTCAATGTAAAAACCGCCTGATGACGTTGAGCCCTACTGCCAGCATAGTAAGGAGGTGTGCAGGATCCCTTCTGCGCAGTTAGAAAGCTTGTGGCATGACCAGACAGGCTTTGGGTGCAGGTGGAAGACCGAGAGGAGGTTGAGGAGGCAGAAGCAGTGGAGGAACTTTGACATAAAGAGGATTGACGCACAACTCGTGGGGACGGCAAGACTTGGACAGCAGCCCCTTGTCCTGCTGTCACCATAGTTACCCAGTGCCCAGTCAGCGACATGTAACGCCCCTGTCCATGCCTACTCGTCCAAGTGTCTGTGGTGAAATGCACCCTGTCACACACAGACTTTCTCAAAGAAGCGGTGATGTTGTGTGCGACATGCTGGTGGAGCGCAGGCACACCTTTCTTTGAGAAGTAGTGCCGACTGGGCATCTGGTACTGGGGCACTGCGACGGACATAAGGTCTCGAAAATCCTCTGTGTCCACCAGGCGGAAAGGCAGCATTTCTGTAGCCATGAGCTTGCAGATGGTGAAATTCAACCTCTTAGCTTTCTCATGGCTAGGAGGAAATGGTCTTTTACTTGTCCACATCTGAGGGACCGAGGGCTGGCTATTGTGCTTAGACGGGGTTGATAAGGGTGTCCCCGGCAAACTGCCGGTCTGTGAGGAAGATGCAGGCGGACATGTTAGGTTGCCTTGATCCAAAGGTGGTGCTATCGATGTCGGACAGCGCTCAAGACCAGCTGGTGTTACCACCTCCAAAGAAAATGATGACCTGCCAATCACGCTGGCTGTTGCGGGTAAAGAGGTGGCAGGTCTGCGCCCCAAAACAGGTGTGACTGCTGTCCCCCCAGTCACAGAGGATGAAGAGGCCGCGGATGCACAAGATATGGCAGACGGTGGTTGGCCCGGCCGGCTAGGCCGCATTGTAGCACACTGAGCTTCCCACTGCAACTTATGCTTCATGTCCATGTGCCGGTTCATGCATGAAGTACTCAAACTATGTATTTTTTGGCCTCTACTTAGCTTTTGCTGACAAATGTTACAGATAACACGAGTTGGGTCATCTTTATCGATCTGAAAAAATGCCCAGGCTATGCAAGGCTTAGCACCCATGCGACCTGAAGAGCCACCACGACTTGTGGTGAGAGGCAGAGTTGTGTTTGAGGATGCAGTTGTTGACGTGCTTCCAGTACTACGTCTCTGTCCAGGAAGGCGCAACCTGACCTCGTCGTCACTAGCATCTTCCTCCACCTCCTCTGCTGACCTCATCTCTTGGCTGACTGTGGGTTGACAGTAAGTGGGATCTCCGACCTCATCATCATCACCCTGTGCGTTATCACACCCATCGTCCTCAGAGCCAACCTGTTCCTGCCCTGACAAAAAACTAAAGTTGTCGCTCCAATCAGGTATTTGAGTCTTATCATCGTCTTCCTCATTGTCTCCACCAACAGGAGTTACAGTTTGGGAATGAGGGTCTACATTATGGTCAGAACCTTCTGCGTCTGGTCCTGGATCCGACTCATAAAGATTCTGGGCATCAGTGCAGATCATTTCCTCGTCTGGATTCACAGAAGCGCTGGAGTCAACCTCTGATTCCCAGGCTATAGTATGAGTAAACAGCTCTGCAGACTCAACCATCTGTTCTACCTCATACTCAGACGGGCAGCTGGAGATTTGGGAGCTGTGAGGAAGCAACTGCGATTTGGGTGACACCTTTGAGGACTGGAGTATTTGTGATGTTGAAGTTGATGTGGAGGAGAGCCCACTTAAAGGAGCACTTGATATCCGTTGAAGCACCTGCTGTTTTTGTGCCTCATCTGGAATTTGTAGCGATTGGCGTGGCCGTAAGAAAGGGATCTTATCACATTGTCCGCTAAAAGAAGTAGACATTTTAGTTTGGCTGGAAGATGGTCTTTCTTCTGCACCTACCCCACGGACACAACCTTTTTTCCCCTTCCCAACACGCCTATTCCCCTTTCCACCAGCAGCAGGCCTTTTTCCACTCATTTTGGTGGTTAACTAATTCACAACTCTGGAGTTGTTTGCACAAAAAAACAATGGATGGTAACCGAGCAGAGCTGAGTGGCCAAACTGTGGTATTAGGCCAAAACTATTGGCTGGGTTAGATGCAGAAAAAAATTATTTTTAATTTGCAACCTGATGGAGGTCAGTATAGATGGACTAATAGACCAAGTCCCACACACCGCTAGAAGCCCAAATATTTTTTCAGAGCTATATGCAGAAAAAAATTATATTCAATTTGCAACCTGCTGGAGGTCAGTATAGAAGGACTAATAGAACAAGTCCCACACACTGCTAGAAGCCCAAATATTTTTTCAGAGCTAAATGAAGAAAAAAATTATTTTTAATTTGCAACCTGATGGAGGTCAGTATAGATGGACTAATAGACCAAGTCCCACACACTGCTAGAAGCCCAAATATTTTTTCAGAGCTAGATGCAGAAAAAAATTATTTTTAATTTGCAACCTGATGGAGGTCAGTATAGATGGACTAATAGACCAAGTCCCACACACTGCTAGAAGCCCAAATATTTTTTCAGAGCTAGATGCAGAAAAAAATTATTTTTAATTTGCAACCTGATGGAGGTCAGTATAGATGGACTAATAGACCAAGTCCCACACACCGCTAGAAGCCCAAATATTTTTTCATAGCAAGATGCAGAAATTTTTTTTATTCAATTTGCAACCTGATGGAGGTCAGTATAGATGGACTAATAGACCAAGTCCCACACACTGCTAGAAGCCCAAATATTTTTTCAGAGCTAGATGCAGAAAAAAATTATTTTTAATTTGCAACCTGATGGAGGTCAGTATAGATGGACTAATAGACCAAGTCCCACACACCGCTAGAAGCCCAAATATTTTTTCAGAGCTAGATGCAGAAATTTTTTTTATTCAATTTGCAACCTGATGATGATCAGTATAGATGGACTAATAGACCAAGTCCCACACACTGCTAGAAGCCCAAATATTTTTTCAGAGCTAGATGCAGAAAAAAATTATTTTTAATTTGCAACCTGATGGAGGTCAGTATAGATGGACTAATTGACCAAGTCCCACACACTGCTAGAAGCCCAAATATTTTTTCAGAGCTAGATGCAGAAAAAAATTATTTTTAATTTGCAACCTGATGGAGGTCAGTATAGATGGACTAATAGAACAAGTCCCACACGCTGCTAGAAGCCCAAATATTTTTTCAGAGATAAATGAAGAAAAAAATTATTTTTAATTTGCAACCTGATGGAGGTCAGTATAGATGGACTAATAGACCAAGTCCCACACACTGCTAGAAGCCCAAATATTTTTTCAGAGCTAGATGCAGAAAAAAATTATTTTTAATTTGCAACCTGATGGAGGTCAGTATAGATGGACTAATAGACCAAGTCCCACACACCGCTAGAAGCCCAAATATTTTTTCAGAGCTAGATGCAGAAAAAAATTATATTCAATTTGCAACCTGCTGGAGGTCAGTATAGAAGGACTAATAGAACAAGTCCCACACACTGCTAGAAGCCCAAATATTTTTTCAGAGCTAAATGAAGAAAAAAATTATTTTTAATTTGCAACCTGATGGAGGTCAGTATAGATGGACTAATAGACCAAGTCCCACACACTGCTAGAAGCCCAAATATTTTTTCAGAGCTAGATGCAGAAAAAAATTATATTCAGTTTGCAACCTGATGGAGGTCAGTATAGATGGACTAATAGAATGATGCTATGCCCAAAAGATTTTACCTCACTAGGTGCAGTAAAAAAATTGGTATTCTATACACAGGTGGTATATCTTGCAACACAGATAGGCTACTCCACTGACTAACACACTCTGCAATAGGCCAAAAAGGATTAGCTTTGCTAGATTCAGCCAAATGCTGTGAATAAAACTTGCACAGCACTGGCACAGACCTGCCTGGCAAAAACTGATAGGAACTGATGTAACCTAGTCCAGAAAAGGACTCCAATTACAATTAGTCTTTACTCCCACAATCTATCTATTTAAGAGCACAGACCTGCTTGATAAAAGTCGTAGGAAATGATGTAACCTAGTCCTTAAAAGGACTGCAATCACAACTATTCCCTACTCCCAAGCTATCTGTATATTTGTGCGAAAATTGGCTTGAAATTAACAAGGTATAGCGCACACAGCAACAGCGGTGCCGTCTAACACGCAGCTGCAGCAGTGAGAAAATGGTGGCGACGGGGAAAATGGCTTGGTCTTATAGGGCAAGGACATGTGACATACACTGCCAATCACACATGCCCTTGCTTGTGTGAAAAAAAGCACTTCGCTCCGTGTGTGCGCTGCTGATAGGCTGACAGATTGCACCTCCCCACTGCAAATGCGGGAAAGAGAAAAAAAAATGGAGATCTTCATTGTTCCTGCAGAGATCCATCCCCTGCCCCTCCCCCCACCCCGCTGTACACTCAAACTGCGTATTAACATTAATTTTCATCATTACTGAGAAAAAATCCAGTTATGATTTTGGTGCACGAACAGTTATCGAACATAACCTCGAACAGCCGAATTTTTCTCAAATTGTTCGTGTTCGCCGACCGGCTCGAACACCGCCCAAAACAGCTCGAATTTGAGATTGGCGAACAGTTCGAGTAGAACAACGCTCATCTCTAGTCCTAACCGAGTATCTTCGGCATGCTCGCAAAATAGGTTCGTGTCGCTGCAACTGCATGTCTCGCGGCTGTTAGACAGCCGCATCACATGAAGAGATTGGCTGCTTGTCACATGACACTAAGGATTGCTGACCCTACTTCTATCATAGTTTTCTCCACCTCCTACACAAGTTCCTGCACCCTCTCCTGCTTCTCCTCATACTCCATCTCCGATTTGTTATCTCAGAGCATGTCGTACACATCAGCCGGAATCTCTAAGCTCTGCAGCACTGCCTCAGCAAGGCGAATACAGGCTCTGCTGAAGCTAATTTGTCTAGGAGACAAACCGCACTCAGTGGCAATGTTATTGAAAGGAATAACAGACCAGACAGATCTGTGGCTCTCGTCACTGAAGCTACAACCAGGGATGGTCATGTGTGATAATGGCCGTAACCTGGTGGCAGCTGTGAAGTTTGGCAAGCTCACACACATACCATGCTTGGCTTACATGCTAAACTTGGTTCAAGGTACACCAGTTTCTGCAAGTCGACTACAGCTGCCACCACTCTGGCAGTGCTGCAGCAGCACAAGCAAGCACTGCCATCCCATGTGCGATGTCACCACATGCTGGAACTCCACACTGCACATGCTTGCCAGGTTTGTGAGCAGCAGATGCCAGTTGTCGAATACCAGCTCCAACATGCTCATCGGCATTTTGGTCAGCCTCCGCACATAACAACTGAAGAGCAGGCATGGATGTCAAGCATTTGTGCTGTTCTCCAAGACTTTGAGGACTGCACAAAAAATGGTGAGCAGCGATGATGCCATAATCAACGCAACGATTCCACTTCTGTGCCTACTTAATCAGTCACTGCTCACAATTAAATCTGAAGCTTTGCATGTGGACCAGGTGGAGACGGAGGAAGACATGAGACAGGGAGATGCCTCATCTCATCGGCTCAGCGCGGATTGGGTAACAATGAGGAGGTGGAAGCTGAGAAGGAGGAAGAGGAGCTCGATGCTAGTGCAACAGAGGCTAGTACCCACACAAGCTTAGTCTCATCTCTCCTACGTGGATGGGCTAAGGAATAAGGAGGAAGAGATGAAGTAGGAGATGGAGAGTCTTCATCATGGTGGAGACAGAGAAGTAATGGCTGAAGGGAGCTTGGAACATATCATCAACTTTATGTACCGCTGCTTTTCCCATGACCCTCGCATTACATTCATCTTGGCCAAAAAAAGTACCGGTTGTTCACCCTGCTAGACCCACGCTAGAAGGAGAACCTTGCGTCTCTCCTTCCTGAGGCGGAGGAGTCTACTAAAATGGTGCTATACCAGAAGACCATTGTGGCAAATATGGTAAAAAAATTCCCATCAAACCACACTAGAAGAAGGGGGCAAGCTTCCTTGCCCAACCAAGGAAGAAAGGCGAGGGAGACAAAGACCAGGTATAGCAGAGGCAGGGGAACACTGTCAAATGCCTGGGCCAATTTCATGACACCCTTCCAGCGTCCAGGCCCTGATGACTGGGTATTTTTTACGAGAGAAAAGAACTCTGCAAATGCGAGATTTACTCCAGCCAAATTTGCTCTCCAAAAATCAAATAGCATTTCTTACTTTGTCAAGCTTTGCCATATGCCAAAAGAACAGTCTTTAATCACAAATTTGATACTGCCATATTTGGAATAAATTGCATAACAAATTTTGAGGTAAATTTTCTCCTATTATTTCTTATAAAAATTACAATTTGGGGCTAAAGCAATATTTAAATCTAAAAAAATTTACTTTTCATATATTTAATTTCACTTTGCATTAATTCCTATGAAGCATGTGAAGAGTTTTTCAAATTTTCTGACATCGAGTTTTGAAAATTTGAGAGGTGCAGTTTTTAAAAAGAAGAGATTTTGTTTTTTTCCCAATATATAAGCCCCTCAAATTCACTTCAAGACTCAATAGGTTTCTGAAAAAAAAATATTTTGCTTGTAAAATATACTCTTCTAACATCCTAACAAAATAAAAGGCTTGAAAAATGATGCTGACAAAGTACACATATGTGAAATGTTGTTTATTACCTAGCTTGTGTAGTACAAATATCTGATTTAAGAGTATAAGGCTGTGTTCACACGATGCGTATTTCATGCGTTTCCGCGGCGTTTTTGCAGTTGCGTAAACGCCGCGGAAACGCATGAAAAACGCATGGTAGAAGGGCAGCAATGTTCCCCAATGGAAATCCGCATGTGCTGTGCCCATGATGCGGATTTTTCCGCAGCGTTAACGCTGCGGTCAAAAATCCGCAGCATGTCAATTAATTTTGCGGAAATGCGGCGATTTCGCCGCCATTGACTTGCATTAGAACGCGCCAATTCCGCAAGACAGCATTTGTACTTGCGTAATTGGTGCGTTCTAATGTGCGGATGGTACCCGGGTGTGGAGGAGAGGAGAGTCTCATCCACACCCAGGTACCATTAAAAAAGCTGTAAAAAGAAGAATAAAATAAAAAATAAATGTATACTTACCTTCTGTCGGCCCGCGCAGCGCTCCCGCTTGGTTCCCGGCACTTGCAGTGAGTTGTAGGACCTGCGGTGATGTCAGAGTCATGTGACGGGTCACGTGACGCTGACGTCGGCAGGTCTTTCAATTCAAAGTTGCCGGCAGCCGGGAGAACGGAGTGAGCAGGACAGCGCGGGCCATCGGAGGTAAGTTTATACACTCTCTCGGTTCACACTGTATAAATCCATGCTGTTTGCATGGATTTATATAGTGTGACCTAGTTATCAAGCACTTTCCAGGTGATGCTAACATCGCCTGGAAAGCGCTTGTCAATCTGCATGCGGAAACGCATGTGAATCTGCATGTGGATCCGCATGTATTCTGCAGGAAAAACGCATGCACAATCTGCATGCGTTTTTTCTGCCAGGGAGATGCAGAAATGATGCAGAAATTTTCTGCTTCATTTCTGCATCGTGTGCACATACCCTAAGTGTTCAAAGTTTGAAAATTGAGACAACAGTAGTTAAAAGTTGAGCCTATATACCCCAATGATTATACAGAAAATTAGATATGTAGACCTAATTCATGTATTTATAATATAATCATACAAGCGTCCCTCTGTCTGAAGCCCCTATAGATTGCGCAAGCGCGACATGCCTGCGTAGTCTAGCTCCAGAGAGAAGCACGCATGGAGCCGTTAGAGGTAAGAGGAGTGTGTATGGCGCCCGGGATCGCGGTATGAGTAGACACTGACAGCATACCGCGATCTCCGGCGCCCTACTTACATACTTACCTGACCGGGAGGAGCGTTGCCGCGGCACCTCTCTTCACCAGAGACGGGGCAGGAGTGAAGGCATCGGAATCGGTGCATGCACATATAACTATCTCGTGCCATTTTACTTAAGACACATTTGCAGTGTGTCTTCAGCAAAATGGCGCCAGACAGCGCCGTATGGGCTCACGTGTACTCCGGCGCCACACTCCTCCCCCGGCCTCTGTCAGAACAGGACACAGCAGTGCTGGAGCACAGGGAAGAAAGGTGAGTATAAGTGGGTTTTTTTTGTATTTGTGCAGCGTGAAAGGGGTGAGGGGTGCCATACATCCCAGGATTGGGAGATGAGGGGGCCACACATACCAGGATTGGGAGATGAGGGGTATCATACATACCAGGATTGAGGGGTACCATGCATACCAGGATTGGGGGGTGAGGGGTGCCATGCATACCAGGATTGGGGGATGAGGGGACCATTCATACCAGGATTGGGGGTGAAGGGACCATGCATACCAGGATTGGGGGATGAGGGGTACCATGCATACCAGGATTGGGGGATGAGGGATACTATGCATACCAGGATTGGGGGAAAGGGGACCATGCATACCAGGATTGGGGGTGAGGGGTACCATGCATACCAGGATTTGGGGATGAGTGGTACCATACATACAAGGATTGAGGGATGAGGGGTATCATGCATACCAAGATTGGGGTTGAGCGGTACCATGCATACCAGGATTGGGGTATGAGGGGTACCATGCATACCAGGATTGGGGGGTGAGGGGACCATGCAAACCCGGATTGGGGGTGAGGGGACCATGCATACCAGGATTGGGAGGTGAGGGGTGCCATACATACCAGGATTGGGGGATGAGGGGAGCCATGCATGCAAGGATTGGGGGGTGAGGGGACCATGCATACCAGGATTGGGGGTGAGGGGACCATGCATACCAGGATTGGGGAATGAGGGTGGCCATACATACCAGGATTGGAGGATGAGGGGTGCCATGCATACCAGCATTGGGGATGAGGGGTACCATGTATACAAGCATTGGGGATGAGGGGTACCATGCAGACCAGAATAGGGATGAGGGGTACCATGAATACCAGGATAGGAATATGGGGTGCTATGCATACCAGGATGAGGGGTGGGGTACCATGCATACCAGAATAGGGATGAGGGGTACCATGCATACCAGAATAGGAATATGTGGTACCATGCATATCAGTATTGGGGGATGAGGAGTGTCATGCATACCAGGATAGGGATGAGGGGGCCATACATGCCAGTATTGGGGATGAGGGAGCCATGCATTCCAGGATGAGGGATTGGGTACCATGCATACCAGGATTGGGGGATGAGGAGGCCATACATACCAGGATTGGGGGATGAGGAATGCCATACATACCAGAATTTGGATGAGGGGTGCCATGTATACCAGGATGAGTTGTACCATACATACCAGAATATGGATGTGGGGTACCATGCATACCAGAATAGGGATGAGGGGTGCCATGCATACCAGGATGAGGGATGGGGTGCCATGCATACCAGGATGAGGGATGGGGTGCCATGCATACCAGGATGAGGGGTACCATGCATACCAGAATAGGGATGAGGGGTACCATGTATACCAGGAAGAGGGATAGAGTGCCATGCACACCAGGAAGAGGGATGAGGAGGCCGTACATACCAGAATTGGGATGAGGGGTGCCATGTATACCGGGATGAGTTGTACCATACATACCAGAATATGGATGTGGGGTACCATGCATACCAGAATAGGGATGAGGGGTGCCATGCATACCAGGATGAGGGATGGGGTGCCATATATACTAGGATGAGGGATGGGGTGCCATGCATAACATGATGAGGGGTACGATACATACCAGGATAGGGATGAGGAGTGCCATGCATACCAGGATTGGGGGATGAGGAGTGCCATACATACCAGGATAGGGATGAGGGGGCCATACATACCAGGATTGGGGATGAGAAAGCCATGCATATCAGGATGAGGGATTTGGTACCATACATACCAAGATTATGGATTGGGGGGTGCCATGCATACCAGGATTGGGGGTGAGGGGTGCCATGCGTACCAGGATAGGGATGAGGGATGCCATGCATAACAGGATAGAGATGAGGGCAGCACATAACAGGTTGGGGGGACAGGATTGGGCAGCACAAATACCAGGATGGGGGCAGCACAAATACCAGGATGGGGGTAGCACAAATATCAGGATGGGGGCAGCACATATCAGCATGGGAGACCATATACCAATAAAAATGTTTACCACCCGGCCATAGAACGGGCTCAATAGCTAGTAATATACAGTATAAATGTTATTAAACATATTAAAAAATAGGTATCAAAAAGTGGTGAAGACACAAACTGCATGACAGCACAAACAGTCGATTAGTAACTAATGGGACAAGAGCAACTCCATATGTACAATTATATGCAGCTCATTAATCAAACATATCAATCATAATAGGTAGCAATCAATAATCCACAGAGAAGAAAAGGATATTGTAAAAAGCACTGTGGAAATGCTACAAGTGAGGTAGATGGCGCTCAAGTGTCAAGCACACTTACTGTAAGTAATAATGGGAAATCCCATGTAAATGAATTTGCATACATGCACAGAAAGAACGCCAAATAAATCACACACTATGGCAGAAAGAGATGTATATATTTCTGTAAAACAAACATTGCTGTAAGATATACATTGCTGTAAGACAAATGAAAGCATAGTCAAAATCATGGATGCTCTCCGATAAAGGGCAAAGTGCCTTTGTGCGTCAAAAGCCCCAATGCGTGTTTCGTGTAGGCTTCCTCGGGGTTTGAAAATTGCACATTTTTTACATTTTTATCATATTTCAGATGTTTCTATAAAAACGGTAAACCATATCAACCTAGACATACCATTAACATAATGTACAGTGTATCACAAAAAAATCTCAGAACCACTGTGATATGTTGAAGCAATTCATTTACTGCTACCTAAAATGACACAAATTTGAAAAAAGTGGCTTAGTTATTAAGGCCAAAAGTGGTTCAGTCCTTTAGGAGTTAAACCAATATTTTAATGTGAAGAAAACCTTTAAAAGTGGAAGTTCCTTAAACTTGACAGTGCCAACTTTTACTAGATTATATACTTGTCTGTCAGGCAGAACTTTGATCAGCATACAAATATACATTGAGACAAGGTTCACCTTATGCTGCTACAACGGGATGAAACTGAATGTCCATATCTTGGATCTTGTTCCCTTACACTTCTTTTGCAAGAAAAAGATCAATACAAGTCTAGATTCTTTTTTTACACAGGAGAAGTGAATGGTTGTATGGCATAATTGATGTATTTTTTTTTTTGCAGTAAACAGTAAAAGAGGCAAAACCTAAATGTGATATTAGCCTATTAACTTCAAAGTCAACAGTAAATTTTTCTGACTTGGGACTGTGTATGCACAATACAAGCTGTAACGGGTCTGGGAGGTGGAACCTCTGAGCTACTATACAAAGGGGCAGTCCTTGTAAGGAAGCGGGTGGCTCCCAGGGAAAGCGGGCAGGCAGTCACGTCAATTGACAGGGATAGTCTCTGGGTAGAAGGGCAGGAGGTCACGGTGAGTGACGGGGACAGTCTATTGACAGGCGGGTGGTCACGGCAAGTGACAGCAGGATAAGAGTCTCTAGACAGGTGGGTGGTCACGGCAAGTGACAGCAGGGAAAGAGTCTCTTGACAGGCAGCTGGTCACGGCAAGTGACAGCAGGATAAGAGTCTCTGGACAGGCAGGTGGTCACGGCAAGTGACAGCAGGGTAAGAGTCTCTGGACAGGCAGGTGGTCACAGCAAGTGACGGCTAAGCCTCCAGGTAGGCTAGCAGGCGGGTAGCAGGTGAGCGCTCCCAGTTGAGTGGGTAAGAGTCTCTGGACAGGCTGGCAGGCAGGCAGGTATCAGGCAGGTATCAGGCAGGTATCTGGCAGGTGCTTCCTGGTCCGCGGGCGGACTGATCCATAGACAGACTGGCAGATGCTGGTAGGCAGACTGTCGGACCGCAGGATTGCAAGCAGGTAGACAGCACTGGAAAACAAGCTGGCAACGGGACCTGAGGGCTGAAGCAGAGTTGAAAGGCTTTGCAACAACATTGCTCGGGCACCTCCATTTTGGAGGAGGTGCCTTATATATGGTGAGATCCTCTGGCCATTGGCCGGGGACTCCTTAGGACGGCGCGTGCGTCCCCTTTAAGAGAGAGGGAGCGCGCGCGCGCCCTAAGCACAGTGGCCGGGAAGCAGCGCGCGCTGCCAGCAGAGCGGGAGGAGTACGCCGGGCACGGAGCGGAGAGGTGAGGGGAATGGCGTCCCTGCCTAGCAGGAGGCAGGGACACCGACGCTACACAAGCTCTACCATGAATGCTTCTCTTATTACGATTGAATTTTAAAATTCATTGATTCACTAAAACAATCAATGAAAAGAGAAAGTGAGCAATATTTACTCATTTTATTATTCCCATTAAACTTTGCTAAAAACATTTTCTTAGGCTTAGTGAGAGATAGAACTTAAGAGCATGAGCTCCTAGAATTAGATTCTGCTTATGCTATGTATGAGTTCAGTAGTTATATTATTATTATCTGCTTTCTGAAACCGAAGGATCTTATTTTCTTTCTAACCAACTTTCTCCAGCTACTCCAGATACAATTAAAACCTATTTTTAAGTTGTCCTTGTTGCTTAGGTGTCCTTCACTAATCTCTGGCACATTCCTATTTTCCAAATTAGAGAAGCCATCGAGTCTCAGTAGATTACACAATGCGATTTCTCAGGTTATGTTTACCAATCTCACATGAGATAGCCTGCAGTTTGCATTTGACTCCTCATATAAAGTACCTATTAAGAGGCGGTATTTTTATGAAAGCAATCTGCAATCTTTTATTCAATTGCTGTTTATTTGTATTTTCTTAAGCTCTCAAGAATGCCGAGAGCAGACTGCTACCTCCATTGAGGCAATTGTTAGTTTACAATAATGAAATAATGCATAGCTCTTGTGCCATTATTGCCTAGGAAATTAGGTAACTGACTTTCTAATACCCAGCATGCTGAAACTATAGCGAGCCACTTAACCCAAAGTAATGGAGTATTGACGAGATACAGTGATATGTGCAAAAGTGCTTCAGTCAGATTAAAGTTAGACAAGCTGTATTCTGGAAAGCTCTGTACTGTCATATGTCTTCATACCAATTGCTTTATACTTCTCTGAAAACTTTTAATAAGCACATGCTTAAAAAGAGGTTTTACTAATCTGCTGACGATCAATTCTAAGTTAGGATAAAATGTAAAATGTAAATAAATACTTTGTACTATATAGATGCAGAAAAGGCCAATATAATATGTGTATATATGAAAATGCTAATGATAAGGCTTAGGCAAATGTGCACTTAGCCCAACATCCATATGAATTTCAGGTCCCAACATAAAATTGAGCACTACACTGCTTCTACCAACTACTATTGTGCGTCTTGGAGACATCTTCGCTGTGTGCATGCGTATGGCCATGATTATGATATTTAATATATATGTATATATATATATATATATATATATATATAAAAAGTGATTCATTCGACCTGGCATTGGCAGACATACCATTAGTGCAACCTGTGCAGCCTCACAGAAGCCCAAGAAGAAAGGGGGCCGACTTCCACCACCAAAGCGGCAATCAGCTTCTGTCACAGACACATAAAGGTGTGCATCATGAATTGCAATTGTGATTCACCAAAATTCTGTTTCCACTGAATTTTAGCCTAGCCACAAAATAACCTGCTTATATAATTTCAGTGATTTTCTATTAGATCAGGAAAACGTAGTAACGAGAACAAGGCAATATATATCAGTCATGATGATTGAATTATAAATTATGATTGCTCTAAAAGAGAATTGTTGCTGGAAATCATTGTCTTCTTCTAATAACCATAGTAACTTCCAAATAAACACATGTAGTTATCAAATTAATTTAAGAAAATGTTGCAAAAATAAGTACACCCCAATGAAAGTCTTAGGCTAAGTGCCCACGATGCAGAAATGCTGCAGATTTTTTCCGCCTCTCCCTGGCAGGAAAAATGCATGAAGATTGTACATGCGGATTGTACATGCAGATTGTACATGCGGATTGTACATGCGTTTTTCCTGGCAGGGACATGCGGATGTGAAGCGTTCTTGCATTTCTGCATGCGGGTTATTAAGCACTTTCCAAGCAATTTTAGCATCACTTGGAAAAGTGTTTGACAACTTGATCACACTATATAAATCCATGCAACCGGCATGGATTTTATGTAGTGTGACCAAGTTAGTTAAAAAAAAGAATAAAAATGGTAAAAATAAAAAAAAACATACTTACCTTCTGATGGCCCCCAGTCTCCTTCTCCGGTCTCCCCGGCAGCTCGCGATGGTCTAAAAGGACCTTCCATTACGTCATTTAGTCATGTGACAGGTCACGCGACCGCCGGCGTCAGCGGTCGCGTGACCCGTCACATGACTAAATGACATCATAGCAGGTCCTTTTAGACCATCGGGAGCCGCCAGGGAGCGAAGACGCATCGCTATGGAGTCCGGGGGACAATGGAAGGTGAGTATAGTGTTTTTTTCTTTTACTTTAAATTCTTTTTTTTACAGGTAATATGGTACCCGGGTCTGGAGGAGAGTCTCCTCTTCTCCAGACCCGGGTACCATCCGCACATTGAATCGCTTAATATCCGCATGTGCACATGTAGTTATGTGGATATTAATCGATTCAATGCAAGTCAATGGCTGCAATTACGCTGCGTGTCCACAAAATTAATGGACATGCTGCGTATTTTTCAGCAATGATAATCTGCAGTGGAAATTTCCGCAGCATGTGCACAGCACATGCGGATTATCATTGGGAAACATGGGGCACGTATTACCAAGCGCTTTTTAAGCGTTTTCGCTGCGGAAATTCCGCTGCAAAAACACTTGAAAAGTGCATAGTGGGCACGCAGCCTTAGGAGCAAAACTAAAGTTTTGACTGAAAAATTCTAATTAAAAAGAATTTAATCATGGTTAAGTCTAATTATTCATTAAACTGGTGTCCAGCAGAGAGTTGTCTATAAAAAGGTGTTACTTAATAAAAAAAAAAACCTCCCATTTCATACTGTTAGCTAAGGCACCATATGGAAGAGAAATGTTTTAAGACCAAAGAAAGAAAGACATTTCATTACACATTAAATGTGTCGACTAGAAGAAGATCAGAATATCTTTACTTATCAGTCAGAATACTGTAGCAATAGTGATACAAAATTGTAACAAAAATGGAACTTCAACCATCTCAGAGATATGTCCAGGCTGATCACAGAAGTTTACACCTAAACAGGGCGTCTTCTGATGAAAGAGCTAAAGATAATCAAAATACACATTTATCGCAATTTGCTAAAGAAGTAGAAAGTCAAAACCGGGGTGGGTGTCATGCATGAGAATCATCCATGAAAAAAGCCTCTCTTAAACCACATGCAAAAAACACCTACAATTTGACAGGTCCCATGCTGAAAAATAAGACTACTGGGACTCTATACTCTGGAATGATGAGACCAAAAAATGTTTTTTGAACTGATGGCTTCAAGTGAGGAGTACTAAGAAAAATAGATGGTGCTTACAGTGAAACATGGTGGTAGCAGTGCCTTTATGTGGGGCTGCATGAGTGCTGCTGGTGTTGGGTAGCTAGGTTTCATTGATGGTATCATGAATTCACAGATGTACTGCTCCACATTGAAAAGAAGTTGCTACCATCACTCCATGCTCTTGGTAGGCATGCACTTTTACAACATTGCAATGATACAAAACACATGTGTTTCATTTCTGAAGAACAGGGTGAAAGTGATTCAGTGACCCAGTATGTCTCCTGATCTGAACCCAAACAAAACACCAATGGGGAATTCTGAAGAGACAAGGTAAACATCACTCTCTATCCAACATCGAGGCTGTAAATGGGGTCGTTACTTAAGAATAGAAATTGATTCATGTTGCAAAAAGTCGCCAACTTGTTCATACCATGACTAGAAGATTTGGTGCTGTACTTAAAAACCATGGAGGTCATACAAAATACTAAATGTAGTAGTTCTTGATGTGGGGTGTATTCATTTTTGCATCAACTAACTTGAGTAAAACTGAAGATTTTGTAATGAAAGTTATATTATTAACCTTACTTTCATGTTATGGGTTAAAAAATGTTCGATGAAACTCAGTCTTTTGGAAATTTTGGAAATTTTTCGTGTGCTTAGTGAGAAATTGATTAAAATCTTACTTTGCAAAGGAGTGTACTCATTTAGGCTGAGCACTGCATGTGTGCACATTCTTGTTATTACAGATAATTTTATATCCATGTAATATTAAACAGTATATAGTTCTCATATTTGAGCTTGTTTTGTATTTGACTTACACATATGTGACTGTAAAATAAAATATCTCATGTTCATGAACTGATAGAAGATGTGTAATGATTTGTCTTTCTCATCTGGCAGTCACATACTAGCAATATATAGATTGATGGCACTGTTATAGAGTATATTAGAGGTTTTATTTATGAGGCTTTCCCATTACCTCCAAGGAAAATAAGTTGTTCACATCTAGAAGCTAGCCAAAAGAAATTACCGTATCACTCTTTCTTTGCATTTCCTGGATGATTAATACTTCCTTACCAAGGTGCCCAATTCAAATTCTTAGAATTGTAAAGACATTGTATAATGTCCTATCTGAATTGAAATTTTTACCAACTTAAAAGTCATACAAGCATAAAAGACATGTCTATGTCATTTCAAGAAAATTTGCTGCAGAATGCCTGTGTCTGCTTCCCTCCTCCTCCTTCATCTTTCTCCATAGAACTTTATAAGCACTAGCTGACATCTCATATCTTAGTAGTAAGAACATTTGTGTTCATTAGAGAGAGAGCAGATTGATTCGCTGCAGATCGACTCCAAGTCAAAAATCCTAAAATTTGTATATTCCTGTAAATATGAACAATTTCCAAATTGATTCTTGAGGATTGCAAAAAAAATGCCCTGCGCCATTTCACACACTTCAGAATGCAACAGCCAGAGAGCAGGCTAATGACATCAGGATTGGCCCCATGAGTTCCCCATAAGGTATAGCAGCTGCTACATGACACAGTATAACACAGCCAATCGGGGGTACGATCACAAAAACTATAAAAGATGAAGTCTGGTCAAACAGCGCTATTTTAGGATTTTACATCCTAGGTCATTATACATATGGATATCAATAGGCCTACATTTGATTGTGTTGTGCTAATGCAGCACTGAAGCACATTGAAAATGGTCCTGGTAGTTCAGTCTGTGAATAATTGAAAGATTCAAGTGATAGGGAGGTGCTGTACCTGTATAGTCAGTCTGACTGAGAGTTGATGGATCTGTGATATACTGCATCAACAGCACCTTAATAACAGCATTTATTTATTCTTCAAACACTGCAAACAATGACAGCAGTTTAATATCTCTGTCTTATAATTTGACTTTGATGAAAAATCCTAAAACTAAGGTTCAGGGGGTTTTTTTTAAAGAAAAAGCAGGGTAGTTTATTAGTGTGGCATGATCAATGCATTTTGGGGGCAAAATGCTCCTTTGTCAACTGTGCTGGCCTGACAAAAGGAACAGTTCGCTCCTATAAATGTGTTGCATTTGTACCACCCTAATAAATTATTTTGTATTATATTGAGTGCATTTTCTTCTTGCACCCTCACCATTTCCTCTTTTTTCTTCTCTACTTGCAGTTTACCACATTCAAACCTACTGTTGATTTTGGAGTAGTGGAGGCGGCTGCCTAGCACCTCGTTGGGTTCCTTAAAGAATTTTTATTTTCATGTTATGCTCCCACCATAACACAATAAGGTGGGAATTTGTCTTATTTTCACCGCTATATTGCTATCAGCACTGTTGCCCTATGAAGCGTTCTCTTTATTGCTCCATGTACCAAAAACAATATCTCCACATTCCATGAATGCAAATTCAACTATCTAACTCATAGTGTGTGTGTTAACCTATATGTGTGACACATCAACTATATTGTTAAAATAAATAACATTTATTGAATAGATATAATAAAATACATGACAAGATAAAATAAGGGAAAGGATAACACAAAGAGGAGGTTACTGGGTAGGACAATACTTGATATATGGTAGATACATAGTGTACTCAGTTTCTATACATCAGGTAGATCGCCCCCCCCTGGCGAAACGCTCGTTGGATCTGGCTATCTGGGTTAGTACATACTTCACTACTAATGCACCTTCTGTTTCTGTACACCTTATTTACTTATTTATAATGTAGCACATCTTTATTATTTTGGTCCATCTTTAGCACTATGCACTTTATTGTGGACCCCATTTAAAACACTGGTTTTATATATATTGTTCTACCTAATGTATAGAAACTAAGTACACTATGTATCTACCATATATCAAGTATTGTCCTACCCAGTAACCTCCTCTTTGTGCTATCCTTTCCCTTATTTTAACTCGTCATGTATTTTATTATATCTATTCAATAAATGTTATTTATTTTAACAATATAGTTGATGTGTCACACATATAGGTTATCTTTGATATAGACACATTTGCGCCTGAGTACATTTGTATCTAGTCCTTATATTTGTCATAGTGTGTGTGTTGTAAAAAAAATATTTTTACACAACTCCTTTTTGTAATAGTTCAGTATTAGACTGAGATATGTCACATGAATACATTTGTTGTCTACCACCTCTTACCATCCATATTCATCTAGTCAGACAGTAATGTTCACGTGATCTCATCCTAAGGGTGCATTTGCTTTAAAAAGCTCAAAAGGGGTTCAATACAGCTCTAGGAAACCTCAGACTGATATGCACAGAGCTTTATGATTTCTAAGCAATTGGGGTCTTTGCCATATTCAGATTCACATCAAATTTATTCTCCACAAATCAAATTTTTTGGGAAAATTCAGTTAAACTGGAAAATTTGAGTTTCAAAGGATTCACTCACATCTAAGCTAAAGATGACTAACATAGAGCAATCACAGCACACATGTTTAGAGTGAATCTTTTATTGTAAATTAAAGATCATCTATGAGACGCCTATAGTAATGTGTTTTGGCAGCTTTTGCTTGTGATTTGAGAATATTGAGAATGAAAGATGGGTCAAAAAGGAGAAAGAAGCAGATTTCTCTGATAAGATATATTGAAAAGTTTCATGTGTACTATTGATTTATAAAGAAAAAAATTAAATCACAGCTATTCTTTAAGGGAAGCATGATTATGATACATGTTATGTATATCATTATACAGTAATTTTCATTTATTATTGTTTTAAATAATGAACATGTAGCTTAAAATCTATGTTTTGCAAATTACAGACTGATACTGGGTGGTTTAGAGCAATGATTTAATTTTCAAATTCACTTTGCTAAAATAGAAAATTTAGCCGGTAAAATGTTTCTTGATTAACTCTATTACTATATTTGCAATTTGAATTTTACCATATGTTGAAGAAAATGTTTTATTGTTAATACATTTACAGATTGGGTATTTTGTCTTTTCAGAGGCATTGTGCAGTGTTACTGATTCTTGTGCTATTGCCCTTTAAAGTGAAATGGATAGGTCTGATAACACTATTAACCTGCAAATGTAGGGTTAATCTGCAGGTTAATAGTGTTATGAAGGTGCCTTGGCAAAGTGCTAAAAGTGCAGAATCCAGGAGAAAATGAACTATGGGAGAAAATGAACTTTATTTCTCCTGGGAGTTGCCGGCTTTCAGTCATGCAGGCGTGCCCAGAGCAATTACAGTCACCGCTCACAGCACTGAAAGCAGCAGTAAGCACACCCTAGCACTGACTGACAGCTGGCTCTACAGTGCATCAGTGCACAGTCTGCTGTCAATCAGTGCGGGGGCATGCTTAAAATTGCCACTCTCAGTGCTGCAAGTGATGGCTGTAATGGCTCTGAGCATGCCTGCTCCCAGGAGAAATAAAGTACATTGTTTCCCATGAGTTGCACTTTCAGTACTATAGCTGGGCACCTTCATAACACTATTAACCTGCAAATTAACGCTATATCTGCCGGTTAATAGTGTTATTGGACTTGATAGATTATGTTTAACGTATAACTCCACCTTTAAATTTCAAAGGGGAGTTATGCTTTTAACGTTTATTTTTATAGATAACAATACTGGTCATGAAATGATCCATAGTTCTAGATTGTCTTTTGTGTCAGACATGTATTCACAATTCTGTTTTTTTTGTTGAAAAGTTCATAAGTTAGATGAAGAATGAATTATCTGAGCTCATATTTTGCTTTAGGAGAATGAATTCTTCCTGAAGCAATAGATGAACTATTATTTCCAGAATGCAAACCATCTTAGCAAATTTACTTCAGGCATCGAGCTGCCAAGAAATGCTGGGAAATTTCTGCTCAATATTCACTATAATCATTTAACAAAGGATTTGTACAGGATAAGTATTCCTCCCGCTGGTACCTCTAACTTCCCATACATTTGGACACAAGGTAACATAAGGTTTCAAGCAGTAACATATACATAGTAAATGCTATACCAATCTTTAACTTTATAATAATAAATATTATAATTATTTTAATACAAAATAAAACATAGTGTTTTAACATCTATTTATGTATTAATTTTTTTCTGAACACACTGAGAGCTGTTATTTTATTTGCTGGTATCTAAGCATAACACATACCACAAATAAGGCAGTCCCAGGCCATAGGAGACTACAGTTGGTGTTCGAGTGCCTCTCCTACACTGTGGCTGTCTCAGCTGTGAACTGGGCACGCCCCCTTGGCTGTTCAGTTCACAGCTGTGGGGGCAGCCAAGCACCATTTTTATGCAGTTAACAGCTGTGCTCTGAGCTTCAATTTCCCCATCACACTGCTCACACAGTGTTCAGCGGTCAGCGGTGGTAAGCACAGGTTGTGCAGCCTATTATTGTGCTACAAATGACAGTCTACCAAGCTGTTCTTTCCACTGGAAGAAGTTACGGCCACAGTACTGCTCTGAACAGTGATAACAATGCTGCAGAAGTGACTTCTTCCAGAGGTGAGAACCGCTCAGTAGCTATCAATAGTGAAATACCAGCCTGCCAACCCATGCTCATCACTGCTGTCAGCTCTGCTATGTCAGCATAAAGCCTCATTCAGGTGTCTGTAATACAGGGACGTCAGAATGAGCCTTTACTGCTACACCTGCAAAGCGCATCAGTCCACACGTCAGCATCACTTTGCAGTCACCAGCAAAATGTCTCTGCACTGTGATCCTAAACTTCAGCTTCCCTGAAGTGACATAAGGCACATGTAAGCAGATCCCACCCATATTTACTATCGTCATAATGTGAGCTGGCAGTACACTAAGTTTTTATGGAAAATTTCAGCAGCTGTTCCCTCATTGTTTAAAAGCTGAAAATATCAAAACTTTTTAAATTATTTTTAATATTTTAAATCAATAGAAAATTAACTATTTTTTGTTTAAATTAAAACCTTAATACTTTACATTTTTCAAATTGTTGAAAAACATTTTTGGAAGACACATTCTTTATAAATTTTAAAAACGATCTAAAAATTATACATTTTTGGGGACAGATGCTTGCTTTATGGGTGGCATTTCTGGACATAATATTCTACTATAACAATAATGAGGTGTGCTTTGTTAAACACTTACATTCTGTGAGGTAGAAAGTGGCATTCAAATTTCTGGAATGTTGAGATTCTTCTTTTGTCCTTAAAAAAAAATGATGTTTCCTGGTCTAACAAGGCACACTTTCTCTGACACACAAGCCTGGGTTTCAGGATTTGTCTTCAGTAGCATAATTAGGGCACAGGTATTAAACTGACCTTTTGTTTGCAATTGCAAAATGTTGCTATTAGCATTGTGTGAAATGGTGCCAAGCATTTTTATTTTGTGTTCTTCGCAAATTGAATCTCAATTTTCAAGAAACTCACCTCTAAGTCGATTTGCACTGGATCGATATGCTCATCTCTCAAAGCAACTAAACATTCTTAAGCTAAATTGGATAACAATGTATAAATAAAGTCTTATATTAAAGGGAATCTGCCAGCAGGATTTAACCCTCAAACTATTTACATGTGTATGTAGTTATTTCAAAGAGAAGTCCAGCAATACCTTTACATGGCCAGCACATTCCTCCATTACTGAGAAATCAAAGTTTACATTTATAAGCAAATAAGGCTGAAGATCTGAAGCCTCTGTCACGCCAGCTCTATTCCCTACACAGCACTGCCTCCTACTGGCTGACTGACAACCCTCATGCTGTGTGACTTTAGGCAAAGAAGCCGTCAGTCAGGAACAAAGAGGTGACTCTGGGCAGGGAATAGAGCTGGAGTGACAGAGGCTTCACACCTCCAATAACTCTTGAGCCTCATTTGCATATCAATTCAAACTCTGATTTCTCATTAACAGAGTATTGCTGGACTTGTCGTTAAAAGAGCTACATGCACATATTAATAGTTTGTGGGGAGAAATCATCCTGATAAATTCCCTTTAGGAAACTGAAGTAACCACAATACAGAAATAGACTGATGTGATATTAAGTACTGTGGAAACTTTTGAGAAAGGAAATATCTTCATATTTTTTTCTTTTTAAGGCAGTAAATGTTATAAACTCTGATATTCCAGCACAGGCCAATTTTGTAGTCAGGAAGCGACGATGTCATGTTCTTTTGTTAGCTACAACAGTCTAGTGATTGAAGCAAGACATCAGAAATGTCGTTTTGATGATGTTCCAATCCAGCTTCAAAGTTACAGCAAATACAGTTTTTGATAGGAAGTGTGGATGGTCAAGGTTACTTCTTGTGAATTTTCACAAGAGTTTAATGCGTAGGAAAATATAGACACAATCAGCATATCAAAATATAGTTCACCAATAGTGTAAAAGCTCATCTCAAACAGACATTTAGATACCATACTAACTCTACTTAGCTAGATGTCAATGCACATAACAGCAGATTTTCCCTGGATGTGAACTAATGGCCACCAGTTTTCACAATACAAGCTGCATACATTATTAAATAAATCTTAAATGCCTGATGAAACTGATGCTTTCATTCTCAAAATCAAATGTCAAAAAGGCTGCAAGATCATAAAATTAAGATGTGAATTTTATGAGTTCCATCAGGAAGGCGGGCAGGAGAAGAGGTGAGGCGGGATTGTATCTGGCCGGGTACCGAGGGCAGTGTCTTGCTGTGAGAGGTGTGAGCGGCTTTCCAGTGGCCACGGCCATGTTCCTGAAGCTATTATCTACAGAAAAATGACCCCTGGAGCAGGCGCAAGAGCACTTCCATGCCGGTGGCCATTTTCCTTTAGATCACAACTTCAGAAAGATGGCCGCGGACACCGGAGACCACTCACACCACTCTGCCACACCGCTCACAGCAAGACACCAGCCCTGGTACCATTCCCCGGTACCAGGCCCCAGCACCAGGCCCCCAAGCCCCAGGCACCAGGCCCCCAGTTCCAGACGCCCAGCTCCATGCACCAGGCCCCCAGCCTCAGGTACCATGCCCCCAACCCCAGGAACCAGGCCCCCAGCACTATGCCACTAGGCCCCCAGCCCCAAGCCACCAGCCCCAGGCCCCCAGGCCTCCAGGCACCAGGCCTCCAGGCACCAAGCCCTCAATACCAGGCCCCAGACCCCCAGCACCAGGCACCCTGTGCCAGGCACCGGCCCCCAGCCACAGGCACCGGCCCTCAGTCAAACACCGGCCCTCAGCCAGGCACCGGCCCCGCAGCATCTCACGTCTTCTGCTGCAGCCGCCAGGTTCCTGAGGGAGGGAATGGAGGGCCCTGCCATCCTGCTTCACCACCACCACAACTCCACGCTGATGGATCACCGGCTTCTCACATCCAGGGTCCGTAGCATTCCTCCACTGAAGGACCCTTCCTGTGACCCCCGCTCCACTGCCCCCCCCAGGTAAGATACCTATTCAGACTATAAGACGGACCCCCATCTTAAAAAAATATTTTATTTCCTATTTTCCACCGTGGTGCGTGTTATGGTCCAGTGCGTCTTAAAGTCCAAAAATACGGTACTTTTTTATATATATACTTGTTTTGTTAGTAAATTATTTCTATTCGCATAGCAATCACGCTTCAACTTCTTTATTTTCACAGTTCTTAAATCCACTGTAACACTACATGGAAAGAAAGCAGAGTAACATAAATCAGAAGAAATGAGTTAGAGCATATAATAAAGATGGCAAAAATAAGCTTACACTAAAAAGAAAGAAAATCAGATTTAGGATTTAGAAAATATTGCAGTTAGATTTTGAGATTTTAGAACTGTGGATTGGAATGAACTATAAACGCATCCTTATTTCATGTCATTCTGGTATTTCATATGAGGAAAATCCTTTAGGACCATTTATAAATGGCCCAGCTGTACTCTACAAATGGTAGCGATGTGTGTGTAGTTGATTGGAACAAATAAAGTCAAGAAGCCATAATTACTGGCACCTTTCTCGAGCTGCAATAATGATTTGGTCTCAGTATCCTTCCCAAAAAGACATGTGTAGACTGTTGGCTCCATTAATTCATCACCTAGAATAGCTAATGAAATAAACTGTATATTTGGTAAAACAAAAATAACATTCCCAAAGTAGGATGCAGCCAAATTCAACCTAATAACTGACTCGTTTCAGACTGCATTCACAAAATGCAAAATAAGTGATAGCAACATCTGTTTGTAAAAGCTGTAATTGAGAGATGTTGATTTATACCATTCCCACGGGACTCCAATATTCAACACACCAGTGCCACACCAACCTCCCAAACATCAGCATTTTCTTTATATTGGATCCATCCATTCATCAAGTCTTTTTTTTATTGCCAAACATAAAAACAACAGTAAAACCAGCAGAGGGTGCTACATATTATCACAGAAAGGACTATGAATGGCTGGTTCTGCCTCATCAAATGCATGAAACAATTTACTGGTTGCAGTTTTGTTTATAACCTGAACAAAGTAGGATGAGTTTGATGTTTTAATATGATTTCAATTGATCATTAGTTCTGACACATTAAACCAAATATTCTAAAAAACTCAAATGTATCGAAATAAATTTCATAGAGAAAATCAAGAGTTTGGCAAGTTCTTGGCAGGTGACCTTCAAAATACTATGTGAATGACAATAAATGATATACCAGAAAATACATTTTTGTCATAAAAGCAATTTTTCAAACATCAAAATCACCCATAGAACAAATTGTATTGTTTTGCATGTAACCACTATATTCACATGTTTGAAAGTAAATGTGTCATTTTTTATAGGCACATTCCAAACCTTTATCCTGAATGGACTAAATGATATCATTGAGTAGGTCATCTAGTAGGTTACTTTAGGGATATGCAAATAGCCGCTTCAGAAAGGAAGAGGACTTGAACTTCAGCACCACCTATGGGATGTAGCAATCCTAAAAGTCAATAGTGACCTTTTAATGAGTCCTTTAATGAGGCAAGGTGAGAGGCCTCTGACAGGGAATCTAAGAGAAAACATTTCTTCTTTTGTTGAGCAGAGACATACAGCCCACCCAATGCTCTTCAGTGAATTTAAATATGCAAATAGTTTCTTCAGAGAGGAAGAGGATTTAAAACTCGTGAACAACCTATTGGATATATAAACCACGATAAGTGGTTTATTTAGTCAACGCGTTTCGAAGTATACATACTTCTTCCTCAGGACAACCATGATAACCATGGTTATGGTGGTTGTCCTGAGGAAGAAGCATGTAAACTTTGAAATGCGTTGACTAAATAAACCACTTACACTCAGATTGGCATCCCTCATCCTTCCTATATGGCAGCACAGAATTAACCCATTTGTTTCTCCATTACCTGCAATGGCATCTTTTGGAAGTATATATGTTAAAGCTAACTGATTTCTCTATCTCTTTACATATAAATGATATAATAATTCCCAAGTCAACAAGATGATACTTGCCAGATACGTATGTGTAACATTGAAATAATAACACAAAGAAAAAGTCATGAAATTATAGAAATCACGGGTCCAATAGATATGTTAGAAATATCCAGGTGTTGAAGAAATGGAAATAAAATTTTCAAAACATCTCAATGTATTCATTATGACTACCACACGCAGAAATACAAGAATTACTGTACACGCCTTGGCATAATATCAATGAAGTTATTAATGGTTGCTGAGGAAAGTTCTGGCACTCTGAATGTACTTGGGTACACAAATTGTCAAAATCCACTATTGCATTTCAGCAAATGAAGTTGGGGATCTGGTCAGTATTAATTGTGTTCTCAATGCTGAGAAACACAAGCAGATTCTTATCTATCAAGCAATACAATCAGAGAGGAGTCCGACTCAAAATTTATTCTGCAGCATGACAACAACCCCAATCATACAGCCAACATCATTAAAGGTAATGTGTCGTGATTTTTATTTTTGTATTAATAATTTTTGATTAGACAAACAATTATTTTTAATACAAAATAAAATGTTGTATTTCGACATTTATGTATTTTTTTTCTGCATCTGCAGGGGGCTCCCAGTTCTTTTTTCTGGTGTGAATGTGTCTGAGCATGACCCTTACACACTGCAAATGCAAATATGGCAGCCTTTGGACAATAGAAGACTTTGGTCAATGTCTGATCTGTACTGTGGCTGCCTCACATGTGAACTGGGCATGCCTCCTGGGCTGTCCAGTCGACAGCAGTGTGGGCAGCCAGGTGCCATTTTATTGTAGTACAGAGCTGTGCTCTGAGCTACAATTTCCCTTTGTCACCGCTCACTCAATATCTCAGTATTCAGCGGCAAGCGGTGGCAAGAGGTCCAGGTCAATGGTAGTGAGAAGAGCATCAGGTCAGCAGCAGTGAGTACAGATTGGCAGCCTGACATTTTACTTCTAATCCGATGCTACTGAGTTGGTCCACCACTGCAAGAAGTCACCACTGCAGCCCTGCTCTGAAGGCTGCTGCAGGAACAGGTTTCTCATCCACACACAGCACCGATCAGACAGCTCAGAGCTCGGGAACACTGTCCACAATTTACTAGCAGTAATTTCTAACAGGTGGCCTTCTGTCATTACTGGTCTGAGAAATCCAGGCTGGGACTGACCCATGACCCCATCCTGTTATATATAACACACGGGTACAATATATGGCCACATATTTTACATGCATACATGCATGTATAGTATATGCACATATACAGTAGACACAGGTGTTTATTATACATGGGCATAATCTACATGTGTGTAATATATACATATACAGTACAGACCAAAAGTTTGGACACACCTTCTCATTTAAAGATTTTTCTGTATTTTCATGACTTTGAAAATTGTACATTCACACTGAAGGCATCAAAACTATGAATTAACACATGTGGAATTATATACTTAACAAAAAAGTGTGAAACAACTGAAAATATGTCTTATATTCTGGGTTCTTCAAAGTAGCCACCTTTTGCCTTGATGACTGCTTTGCACACTCTTGGCATTCTCTTGATGAGCTCAAGAGGTAGTCACCGGAAATGGTTTTCACTTCAGAGGTGTGCCCTGTCAGGTTTAATAAGTGGGATTTCTTGGTTTATAAATGGGGTTGGGACCATCAGTTGTGTTGTGCAGAAGTCGGGAGATACACAGCTGATAGTCCTACTGAATAGACTGTTAGAATTTGTATTATGGCAAGAAAAAAGCAGCTAAGTAAAGAAAAACGAGTGGCCATCATTACTTTAAGAAATGAAGGTCAGTCAGTCAAAAAAATTGGGCAAGCTTTGAAAGTGTCCCCAAGTGCAGTTGCAAAATCCATCAAGCGCTACAAAGAAACTGGCTCACATGAGGACTGCCCCAGGAAAGGAAGACCAAGAGTCACCTCTGCTTCTGAGAATAAGTTTATCCGAGTCACCAGCCTCAGAAATCGCAGGTTAACAGCAGCTCAGATTAGAGACCAGGTCAATGCCACATAGAGTTCTAGCAGCAGACACATCTCTTCAACAACTGTTAAGAGGAGACTTTGTGCTGCAGGCCTTCATGGTAAAATAGCTGCTAGGAAACCACTGCTAAGGACAGGCAACAAGCAGAAGAGACTTGTTTGGGCTAAAGAACACAAGAAATGGACATTAGACCAGTGGAAATCTGTGATTTGGTCTGATGAGTCCAAATTTGAGATCTTTGGTTCCAACCACCGTGTCTTTGTGAGACGCAGAAAAGGTGAACGGATGGACTCTACATGCCTGGTTCCCACCGTGAAGCATGAAGGAGGAGGTGTGGGGGTGCTTTGCTGGTGACACTGTTGGGGATTTATTCAAAATTGAAGGCATACTGAACCAGCATGGCTTCCACAGCATCTTGCAGCGGCATGCTATTCCATCCGGTTTGCGTTTAGTTGGACCATCATTTATTTTTCAGCAGGACAATGACCCCAAACACACCTACAGGCTGTGTAAGGGCTATTTGACCAAGGAAGAGAGTGATGGGGTGCTACGCCAGATGACCTGGCCTCCACAGTCACCAGACCTGAACCCAATCGAGATGGTTTTAGGTGAGCTGGACCGCAGAGTGAAGGCAAAAGGGCCAACAAGTGCTAAGCATCTCTGGGAACTCCTTCAAGATTGTTGGAAGACCATTTCCGGTGACTACCTCTTGAAGCTCATCAAGAGAATGCCAAGAGTGTGCAAAGCAGTCATCAAAGCAAAAGGTGGCTACTTTGAAGAACCTAGAAGATAAGACATATTTTCAGTTGTTTCACACTTTTTTGTTAAGTATATAATTCCACATGTATTAATTCATAGTTTTGATGCCTTCAGTGTGAATGTACAATTTTCATAGTCATGAAAATACAGAAAAATCTTTAAATGAGAAGGTGTGTCCAAACTTTTGGTCTGTACTGTATATGTACACTGCTCAAAAAAATAAAGGGAACACTCAAATAACACATCCTAGATCTGAATGAATGAAGTATTCTCATTGAATACTTTGTTCTGTACAAAGTTGAATGTGCTGACAACAAAATCACACAAAAATCATCAATGGATATCAAATTTATTTACCAATGGAGGCCTGGATTTGGAGTCACCCCAAAATTAAAGTGGAAAAACACACTACAAGCTGATCCAACTTTGATGTAATGTCCTTAAAACAAGTCAAATAATGAGGCTCAGTATTGTGTGTGGCCTCCACGTGCCTGTATGACCTCCCTACAATGCCTGGGCATGCTCCTGATGAGGTTGCGGATGGTCTCCTGTGGGATTTCCTCCCAGACCTGGACTAAAGCATCTGCCAACTCCTGGACAGTCTGTGGTGCAACGTGACGTTGGTGGGTGGAGCGAGACATGATGTCCCAGATGTGCTCAATCGAATTCAGGTCTGGGGAACGGGCAGTCCAGTCCATAGCTTCAATGCCTTCATCTTGCAGGAACTGCTGATACACTCTAGCCACATGAGGTCTGTCATTCCTGCATTAGGAGGAACCCAGGGCCAACCGCACTAGCATATGGTCTCACAAGGGGTCTGAGGATCTCATCTTGGTACCTAATGACAGTCAGGCTACCTCTGGCGAGAACATGGAGGGCTGTGTGGCCCTCCAAAGAAATAACAACCCACACCATTACTGACCCACTGCTAAACCAGTCATGCTGAAGGATGTTGCAGGCAGCAGATCACTCTCCACAGCGTCTCCAGACTCTGTCACGTCTGTCACATGTGCTCAGTGTGAACCTGCTTTCATCTGTGAAGAGCACAGGGTGCCAGTGGCGACTTTGCCAATCCTGGTGTTCTGTGGCAAATGCCAAGCATCCTGCACGGTGTTAGGCTGTGAGCACAACCCCCATCTGTAGATGTCGGGCCCTCATATCACACTCATGGGTCGGTTTCTAACTGTTTGTGCAGACAAATGCACATTTGTGGCATGCTGGAGGTCATTTTGCAGTGCTCCTTCTGTTCCTCCTTGCACAAAGGTGGAGGTAGCAGTCCTGCTGCTGGGTTGTTGCCCTCCTACGGCCCCCTCCATGTCTCCTGGTGTACTGGCCTGTCTCCTGGTAGCACCTCCAGCCTCTGGACACCACGCTGACAGACACAGCAAACCTTCTTGCCACAGCTCGCATTGATGTGCCATCCTGGATGAGCTGCACTACCTGAGCAACTTCTGTGGGTTGTAGAGTTCGTCTCATGCTACCACGAGTGTAAAAGCACAACCAACATTCAAAAGTGACCAAAACATCAGCCAGAAAGCACTGGTACTGAGATGTAGTCTTTGGTCCCCACCTGCAGAACCACTCCTTTATTGAGGGTGTCTTGATAATTGTCAATAATTTCCATATATTGTCTATTCCATCTGCACAACAGCATGTGAAATTGATTGTAAATCAGTGCTGCTTTCTAAGTGGACAGTTTGATTTCACAGAAGTTTGATTTACTTGGAGTTATATTCTATTGTTTAAGTGTTCCCTTTATTTTTTTTGAGCAGTGTATATATATAAAATGTACAGTATAATATACTATATGAGTGAGTTTCATATATAACTTTACTCCGATTTATTAATATGGGCATCTACATCAGTTTTGCCTTCTACTGGTTTTGAAAAATCTCCCTAGAGTGTTTAACCACTTAAGGACATACGAGTTTGTCATATGCGGGCTCACAAGCCTATCCCACATCTTTCCCAGTAGATGATGGCTATGATATCAGCCATCATCTGCCTCTGACAGCTGCAGGTGGAGCAGACTTCTACCCATGGCTGTTAACCTGTTAAACACCACTGTGAATCTGTGACAGCAGCATTTAACACACGTCAGCAGGGTGTCGTGTCACTCTGTGCACTGTAGGGATTGTACTCAGTCAGGTGCGGTGTGAGGCAAACAGCAGGCATGTTCCTTTAAATGTTCACAGCAGTTTATTGACTTCATAAAATGGTCAGAAAGTAAAATGCAAACAAACAGCCTTTAGGGAGGAAAAAACAAAGAAAACAGTCATTTAAGCAAAGTCTTTAGTAAACCAGAACTGTGGTCACACAGCTCAGTCTGGAGACAACACACACATTAGGCCTTATGCCAAACAACAGCCTCCAATATATAGGCTGTTAATCACACCAAGAGGTGAGGTATGTGGGTAGCTGGAGCCGCCCATTCTCTCCTAGCTACCCACAGCCTGGCTCCCAGGTGCACCAAATGATCCTCTTAGTGCTTATGTGCACTACAGAAAAACTCCGGGTGACATCACAGAGACCAGCCATCTTTGTGACACATACCTCCCATAGACTATGCGACCGTTAGCTACCTAACAGCACCCATCAGTGCTCCCATGATGTGATCACAGAGCGCCGATGGGTTGCCATGACGGCCAAGGGTCCACTGAAGACTGTCATGACTGTCCTACGAAAGCCAACCTGTGGCTGACGCTCTTTGGAGACCATGGTTTTTGCTATATACAGTTAGGTCCATATATATTTGGACAGAGACAACATTTTTCTTATTTTGGTCCTAGACATTACCACAATGAATTTTAAACAAAACAATTCAGATGCAGTTGAAGTTCAGACTTTTAGCTTTCATTTGAGGGTATCCACATTAAAATTGGATGAAGGGTTTAGGAGTTTCAGCTACTTAACATGTGCCACCCTGTTTTTAAAGGGACTAAAAGTAATTAGACAGATTAAATAATTGTAAATAAAATGTTCATTTCTAGTACTTGGTTGAAAACCCTTTGTTGGCATTGACTGCCTGAAGTCTTGAACTCATGGACATCATCAGATGCTGTGTTTCCTCCTTTTTGATGCTCTGCCAGGCCTTCACTGCGGTGGTTTTCAGTTGCTGTTTGTTTGTGGGCCTTTCTGTCTGAAGTTTAGTCTTTAACAAGTGAAATGCATGCTCAATTGGGTTGAGATCAGGTGACTGACTTGGCCATTCAAGAATATTCCACTTCTTTGCTTTAATAAACTCCTGGGTTGCTTTGGCTTTATGTTTTGGGTCATTGTCCATCTGTAGTATGAAACGACGACCAATCAGTTTGGCTGCATTTGGCTGGATCTGAGCACACAGTATTGCTCTGAATACATCAGAATTCATTCGGCTGCTTCTGTCCTGTGTCACATCATCAATAAACACTAGTGACCCAGTGCCATTGGCAGCCATGCATGCCCAAGCCATCACACTGCCTCCGCCGTGTTTTACAGATGATGTTGTATGCTTTGGATCATGAGCTGTACCACGCCTTCGCCATACTTTTCTCTTTCCATCATTCTGGTAGAGGTTGATCTTGGTTTCATCTGTCCAAAGAATGTTCTTCCAGAACTGTGCTGGCTTTTTTAGATGTTTTTTTAGCAAAGTCCAGTCTAGCCTTTTTATTCTTGATGCTTATGAGTGGCTTGCACCGTGCAGTGAACCCTTTGTATTTACTTTCATACAGTCTTCTCTTTATGGTAGATTTGGATATTGATACGCCTACCTCCTGGAGAGTGTTGTTCACTTGTTTAACTGTTGTGAAGTGGTTTCTCTTCACCATGGAGATTATTCTGCGATCATCCACCACTGTTGTCTTCCTTGGGCGCCCAGGTCTTTTTGCATTGATGAGTTCACCAGTCCTTTCTTTCTTTCTCAGGATGTACCAAACTGTAGATTTTGCCACTCCTAATATTGCAGCAATTTCTCGGATGGGTTTTTTCTGTTTTTGCAGCTAAAGGATGGCTTGTTTCACCTGCATGGAGAGCTCCTTTGACCGCATGTTTACTTCACAGCAAAACCTTCCAAATGCAAGCACCACACTTCAAATCAACTCCAGGCCTTTTATCTGCTTAATTGAGAATGACATAATGAAGGGATTGCCCACACCAGTCCATGAAATAGCCTTGGAGTCAATTGTCCAATTACTTTTGGTCCCTTTAAAAACAGTGTGGCACATGTTAAGGAGCTGAAACTCCTAAACCCTTCATCCAATTTTAATGTGGATACCCTCAAATGAAAGCTGAAAGTCTGAACTTCAACTGCATCTGAATTGTTTTGTTTAAAATTCATTGTGATAATGTCTAGAACCAAAATTAGAAAAATGTTGTCTCTGTCCAATATATATGGACCTAACTGTACAGTAACACTGGGACATTGATGTACATAGCAGATGTACATAGCACAAGCAGTCAGGTGATCACAGATTTAAGTTCCCTAAGGGGACTAATAAGCACAGTGAAAAGTAAAGAAAAAGAAATGCTTTGAAAAAATATATAAAAGTTCAAGTCACCCCCCTTTACCATCATTAAAAAAATAAAAAGTACACATTTGGTATCTCTGCATTTGTAAAAGCCCGATCTATCAAAATATAAAAGAAATTAATGCTATCAGTAAACGGTGTAACGATAAAAAAGTCAAAACGCCAGAATAGGGGTTTCTCGGCCACTGCAACAACACAAAAAATGTAATAACAGGCGATCAAAACATCGCCTTTATTCCAAAATGATATCAATAAAAACAACTGCTCAGGGAGAAAAAGAAAAAAATAAGCCCTCACCAAGCTCCACATTCTGAAAATTTAACACGTTTCGGCTCTCTGAAAACGTCACAAGCATTTTTTTTTTTTTTTCAAAATTCCTGAATTTTTTTTTCCACCACTTAAATAAAACAAAAACTTTACATGTTTGGTATCTTTGTAATCGTACTGACCTGGAGAATTAAACTGCCAGGTCATTTTTACTGCAAGATGAACGTTGTAAATTAAAAAAAACAACAAAAAATTGCGGAATTGCGCTTTTTTGCTATTTCAACACACTTGGATTTTTTCCCCCGCTTTCCAATACATCACATGATAAAATGGATGGTTTGATTCAAAAGTACAACTTGTCCCACAAAAAAACAAGTCCTCACACTGCTATGTCGTCACAGAAATAGAAAAGTTATGACTCTAGGAATAATGAGAGGAAGAAACAAAAGCGCTAAAATGAAAAATGGCTCTGTCCTTAAAGCCCCCGTACACATTGGATTGCTGTGGTGCTAAGATCAGACATCTGTCTCAACAGGTCTCCTCATCACACTGCTAACATCACAACTGCACAGCAGAGGCACCTAAAGCTGTGTTAAGGTAAACGCTCCATGCGATCCAAAGATACAGAAGACTGTTATATGGGGCAGTATGGGGTAGCGGTGTAAGAGACGGGATACATGTAAGAGAGAGCAGCATGGGGGGACATTGTGGGGGTCAATATGGAGAAGGGTAGCTTGTGGGGAGCACAGTATGGAGAAAGATAACTTTGAGGCCGATATTCATAAGGAGGATGGTGTGGAGGCTGTATTTTATACTGTAGAAGAGAAAAGTGTGCTGACCATGAACCATAGGAAAGACAGTGTGAGGGTCATATTTTGTACAGGAAGCACAGTGAGGGACAACTATTCAGGGACACAGTATAAAGCAGATATTTTTATTTAGGGTCAATATAATAGTACTGTTATTTTTAAGGACACTGCGTCGGGATGTGCTGGAGAAGACAGAAGTCTGCACTGATGAGCCGTGGATGTGAAAAGTCATCATAGTGTCTGGACCAGATGGAGAAGAAAAGTAAAAGAATGACTCCAATCAGAGAAGATGTCACCTATAAGGTACCTGAGTGAAATATTTCTGATACTAACTATATCTCATCCGTGTTGTGGTTCCTGTATTGTCTGCAGTCAGATGATGGCTGGTAACAACAACTCTCAGCATTTTCTTACCATTATTAAGGACATAATGGGAGTTGTAGGTTATGACATACAAAAATATATGGTGGTTGCTAATTTGGTGGTTTGCTAAACACGCTTTACACACAGCCCCTGGTCTAGTACTCTGATTCTCCAGCACCAGTGTCAGTAATTGGCTGTAGTGCTGACATCACGAATGACAGCGCGGCAGCCAATCATTCAGCTCAGTGGCTCTGAGCAGGGCATTCCATCTATACTGGCAGAACTCACTGATTGGCTGCCGTTCTGTCAAAGGGACTTCAGCGCCGCAGCCGATTCCGGACAATAGTGCAGAAGCTGAAACTCATCAGTGGACTCTGGGATGATGAGTAAAACACGACTTGTTAGTTTGGTTTAAATTGACAACCCCTGCTTTGTGCTGTATTACTGTACTGAGGATTAATCTGGTGCTGTACTCAAGGCACAGATGGTAGTTCTAGTAATGTATTTATGTTCTGATGGCGGTCCTGGTGATGTCTTCACCCATTAAAAATAAATAAATGAAAAAATTAAAAATATTTGTTATGGCCACTTCCATAAAAGTCCGGACTATATAATAATATAAAGCTAGCTTACTCATATGCTAAAGAGAAAAAAATCAAAATGACGGAAGTGCACTGACGAAGACGATAGTGTTCACAGGTCACTTTTGCCATGCAATGAATACCTTAAAAGCAAAACCCAAAAAGCAATAATTGAATTGCGTTTATTTAGTGCAGGTTTATTTTGAACTGCAGGGAGGGGCGCCATTTTAATTTTCATCTCAAGCAGCAATAAAAGTTACAATCAGCCGTGCCCCCATATACATGAGGTTGACTGATGACTGAACCCAAAATAACCAGGTTTAGCCAACTTCTATCTGATGTGTTTGGGGGCATTTTAGAATTAGAAGATAACTTGCTGATCATTGGGGTCCAACTGCTGCGACCAAAAGCGATTAGGTCACAATATGGTGGAGTTTTTCAGTTACAGTATGGTGGTGCTAAAGTCATGTCATAAAGGTATAATTTTCTAACTTTATGGCAGTATTATTTACAATATAGTGGGATTATCCAGGTATGGTATAAAGATAATCAGTTAGGGTACGGTGGTACTGTCCATTAAGTATACTTAAGTGTTTTTGATCTTTGGGGTGCACTCTGGAGGACAATAGAAGATGGCAGATTGGATTAATAAGTAGCAGCACTGCAGGAGACTTAGCCTTTCCCAGGCAGACAGTGACACTTCTTCTATCAGGCAGCACAGTGTAGTGACATGCTAGTGCCATTTTAATGGATGTCCAAAATGTTACTTAGGACTGAAGTTATCATCTAATACATGATCTCCATTCAGAGTTATCAGTTATCTGTGGTGTTACCTAGGACTGAAGGTGACATCTACTACATTATCTGTAATCAGAGAGTTATCACTGGGTTAACTATGGTGTTATACTTTTTTGGGGGGAGGAGAAGAGTGGTTATGTGTTGGGGCTTGGGCCCCTGATATTTTCTGACCCTAGCAACGCTACTGCCCAAGAGCATAATGGATGTAATATGTAAAATGAAAAAATATATTAAATTCTTGTCCTCACCACCCACCTCTCCGACTCCCCCTCCCTCCCCGTTCTTCACTCTCACCTGTTTGGTCCTTGCTGCATCTTCTGATCCCTGCATGTGCACAACTGTCCATGGCCTCTTCAGAATCAAAAGTCCTGGCCCAGTATGAGAGACCTGGGGATTTCAGCGCTTGTAGTGGGGATTAAAAAATGCAATGAGGCCCAGACGGGAGGCAATGTGGAACGGAATGTCCAGAGTTGTGTGGGGTACAGTATGTTTATTTAATTTTCTTAACCATTTGATGGCACTTTACAGTTCAGAAAAATGGTTGCTGAATTCACATGGAAGTGAATTACATAAACTCAACATTTTGCCAAATGCAGATTTTTGTAAAATTCAAGTAGAAATCAGTTCCACCAAATGTATTCACTCATCTCTTTTAGAAACTTTCTTCATGGATCATGTATTTAAAGGGGTATTCCCATCTCTAAGATCCTATCCCAATATGTAGTAGGTGTAATATTAATAATATTAGCAAATACCTACAATTAGAAATGTAGTATAGTATTTTTTATTTGCTATGTCTCTTTCCTCATTTCCTCATGTAACCAAGCAATGTGAACTGAGGTCTAAGATGGTAGACATGCAAGAAATAGGAGCATGTTCACACTAGCAAAAAGAAGCAAAACCTACAAAAGACAAAAATATATCTCATACCCTACCATCATTATATATAAATGTAAAGCAAAGTTGCATAATAAATATAGGGTACTTAGTGAACTATTTTTGATCAAAAAAAGTATACAAGCCGTCCCACCAGCGGCAAGGTGACCCTAAATTGGGACGGTACCTATACTGTCTATATTAAAAACCTTACTGTATATCAAAGTTGAAGTAATGCATATAAAAGGGTAGACAAATAGGACCGGGTCCCAACTCCAGACCACCTAGGCCCGTGGTAAGCTACACATATACTAATCAGCTCAACAAAGGGGATGCCACACCCTTAAATTGCACAGAATGCAAACAAGACAAAAATCCAAGCAATGTGAACTGAGGTCTAAGATGGTAGACATGCAAGAAATAGGAGCATGTTCACACTAGCAAAAAGAAGCAAAACCTACAAAAGACAAAAATATATCTCATACCCTACCATCATTATATATAAATGTAAAGCAAAGTTGCATAATAAATATAGGGTACTTAGTGAACTATTTTTGATCAAAAAAAGTATACAAGCCGTCCCACCAGCGGCAAGGTGACCCTAAATTAAGACGGTACCTATACTGTCTATATTAAAAACCTTACTGTATATCAAAGTTGAAGTAATGCATATAAAAGGGTAGACAAATAGGACCGGGTCCCAACTCCAGACCACCAAGGCCCGTGGTAAGCTACATATATACTAATCAGCTCAACAAAGGGGATGCCACACCCTTAAATTGTACAGAATGCAAACAAGACAAAAAGCAAGCAATGTGAACTGAGGTCTAAGATGGTAGACATGCAAGAAATAGGAGCATGTTCACACTAGCAAAAAGAAGCAAAACCTACAAAAGACAAAAATATATCTCATACCCTACCATCATTATATATAAATGTAAAGCAAAGTTGCATAATAAATATAGGGTACTTAGTGAACTATTTTTGATCAAAAAAAGTATACAAGCCGTCCCACCAGCGGCAAGGTGACCCTAAATTGGGACGGTACCTATACTGTCTATATTAAAAACCTTACTGTATATCAAAGTTGAAGTAATGCATATAAAAGGGTAGACAAATAGGACCGGGTCCCAACTCCAGACCACCTAGGCCCGTGGTAAGCTACACATATACTAATCAGCTCAACAAAGGGGATGCCACACCCTTAAATTGCACAGAATGCAAACAAGACAAAAATCCAAGCAATGTGAACTGAGGTCTAAGATGGTAGACATGCAAGAAATAGGAGCATGTTCACACTAGCAAAAAGAAGCAAAACCTACAAAAGACAAAAATATATCTCATACCCTACCATCATTATATATAAATGTAAAGCAAAGTTGCATAATAAATATAGGGTACTTAGTGAACTATTTTTGATCAAAAAAAGTATACAAGCCGTCCCACCAGCGGCAAGGTGACCCTAAATTAAGACGGTACCTATACTGTCTATATTAAAAACCTTACTGTATATCAAAGTTGAAGTAATGCATATAAAAGGGTAGACAAATAGGACCGGGTCACAACTCCAGACCACCAAGGCCCGTGGTAAGCTACATATATACTAATCAGCTCAACAAAGGGGATGCCACACCCTTAAATTGTACAGAATGCAAACAAGACAAAAAGCAAGCAATGTGAACTGAGGTCTAAGATGGTAGACATGCAAGAAATAGGAGCATGTTCACACTAGCAAAAAGAAGCAAAACCTACAAAAGACAAAAATATATCTCATACCCTACCATCATTATATATAAATGTAAAGCAAAGTTGCATAATAAATATAGGGTACTTAGTGAACTATTTTTGATCAAAAAAAGTATACAAGCCGTCCCACCAGCGGCAAGGTGACCCTAAATTGGGACGGTACCTATACTGTCTATATTAAAAACCTTACTGTATATCAAAGTTGAAGTAATGCATATAAAAGGGTAGACAAATAGGACCGGGTCCCAACTCCAGACCACCTAGGCCCGTGGTAAGCTACACATATACTAATCAGCTCAACAAAGGGGATGCCACACCCTTAAATTGCACAGAATGCAAACAAGACAAAAATCCAATCAATGTGAACTGAGGTCTAAGATGGTAGACATGCAAGAAATAGGAGCATGTTCACACTAGCAAAAAGAAGCAAAACCTACAAAAGACAAAAATATATCTCATACCCTACCATCATTATATATAAATGTAAAGCAAAGTTGCATAATAAATATAGGGTACTTAGTGAACTATTTTTGATCAAAAAAAGTATACAAGCCGTCCCACCAGCGGCAAGGTGACCCTAAATTAAGACGGTACCTATACTGTCTATATTAAAAACCTTACTGTATATCAAAGTTGAAGTAATGCATATAAAAGGGTAGACAAATAGGACCGGGTCCCAACTCCAGACCACCAAGGCCCGTGGTAAGCTACATATATACTAATCAGCTCAACAAAGGGGATGCCACACCCTTAAATTGTACAGAATGCAAACAAGACAAAAAGCAAGCAATGTGAACTGAGGTCTAAGATGGTAGACATGCAAGAAATAGGAGCATGTTCACACTAGCAAAAAGAAGCAAAACCTACAAAAGACAAAAATATATCTCATACCCTACCATCATTATATATAAATGTAAAGCAAAGTTGCATAATAAATATAGGGTACTTAGTGAACTATTTTTGATCAAAAAAAGTATACAAGCCGTCCCACCAGCGGCAAGGTGACCCTGAATTGGGACGGTACCTATACTGTCTATATTAAAAACCTTACTGTATATCAAAGTTGAACTAATGCACATAAAAGGGTAGACAAATAGGACCGGGTCCCAACTCCAGACCACCTAGGCCCGTGGTAAGCTACATATATACTAATCAGCTCAACAAAGGGGATGCCACACCCTTAAATTGCACAGAATGCAAACAAGACAAAAAACCCAGTCCTATTTGTCTACCCTTTTATATGCATTACTTCAACTTTGATATACAGTAAGGTTTTTAATATAGACAGTATAGGTACCGTCCCAATTTAGGGTCACCTTGCCGCTGGTGGGACGGCTTGTATACTTTTTTTGATCAAAAATAGTTCACTAAGTACCCTATATTTATTATGCAACTTTGCTTTACATTTATATATAATGATGGTAGGGTATGAGATATATTTTTGTCTTTTGTAGGTTTTGCTTCTTTTTTCTAGTGTGAACATGCTCCTATTTCTTGCATGTCTACCATCTTAGACCTCAGTTCACATTGCTTGGTTTTTTGTCTTGTTTGCATTCTGTGCAATTTAAGGGTGTGGCATCCCCTTTGTTGAGCTGATTAGTATATATGTAGCTTACCACGGGCCTAGGTGGTCTGGAGTTGGGACCCGGTCCTATTTGTCTACCCTTTTATATGCATTACTTCAACTTTGATATACAGTAAGGTTTTTAATATAGACAGTATAGGTACCGTCCCAATTTAGGGTCACCTTGCCGCTGGTGGGACGGCTTGTATACTTTTTTTGATCAAAAATAGTTCACTAAGTACCCTATATTTATTATGCAACTTTGCTTTACATTTATATATAATGATGGTAGGGTATGAGATATATTTTTGTCTTTTGTAGGTTTTGCTTCTTTTTGCTAGTGTGAACATGCTCCTATTTCTTGCATGTCTACCATCTTAGACCTCAGTTCACATTGCTTGGTTTTTTGTCTTGTTTGCATTCTGTGCAATTTAAGGGTGTGGCATCCCCTTTGCTGAGCTGATTAGTATATATGTAGCTTACCACGGGCCTAGGTGGTCTGGAGTTGGGACCCGGTCCTATTTGTCTACCCTTTTATATGCATTACTTCAACTTTGATATACAGTAAGGTTTTTAATATAGACAGTATAGGTACCGTCCCAATTTAGGGTCACCTTGCCGCTGGTGGGACGGCTTGTATACTTTTTTTGATCAAAAATAGTTCACTAAGTACCCTATATTTATTATGCAACTTTGCTTTACATTTATATATAATGATGGTAGGGTATGAGATATATTTTTGTCTTTTGTAGGTTTTGCTTCTTTTTGCTAGTGTGAACATGCTCCTATTTCTTGCATGTCTACCATCTTAGACCTCAGTTCACATTGCTTGGTTTTTTGTCTTGTTTGCATTCTGTGCAATTTAAGGGTGTGGCATCCCCTTTGTTGAGCTGATTAGTATATATGTAGCTTACCACGGGCCTAGGTGGTCTGGAGTTGGGACCCGGTCCTATTTGTCTACCCTTTTATGTGCATTACTTCAACTTTGAAATACAGTAAGGTTTTTAATATAGACAGTATAGGTACCGTCCCAATTTAGGGTCACCTTGCCGCTGGTGGGACGGCTTGTATACTTTTTTTGATCAAAAATAGTTCACTAAGTACCCTATATTTATTATGCAACTTTGCTTTACATTTATATATAATGATGGTAGGGTATGAGATATATTTTTGTCTTTTGTAGGTTTTGCTTCTTTTTGCTAGTGTGAACATGCTCCTATTTCTTGCATGTCTACCATCTTAGACCTCAGTTCACATTGCTTGGTTTTTTGTCTTGTTTGCATTCTGTGCAATTTAAGGGTGTGGCATCCCCTTTGTTGAGCTGATTAGTATATATGTAGCTTACCACGGGCCTAGGTGGTCTGGAGTTGGGACCCGGTCCTATTTGTCTACCCTTTTATATGCATTACTTCAACTTTGATATACAGTAAGGTTTTTAATATAGACAGTATAGGTACCGTCCCAATTTAGGGTCACCTTGCCGCTGGTGGGACGGCTTGTATACTTTTTTTGATCAAAAATAGTTCACTAAGTACCCTATATTTATTATGCAACTTTGCTTTACATTTATATATAATGATGGTAGGGTATGAGATATATTTTTGCTCATTTCCTCATGTGCAGGAATTGCAGGACCTTAGGTATCCATGGTTATGTCCACTGATAAAGTGACAGTTAGCTAGCTGCTAGTGGTCGTTACCATGGATATCTAAGGTCCTGTATTGCCTGCACATGAGGAAAGAGACACAGAGAATCAGAAGAACTTTACTACATTTCTAATAGAAGATATTTGCTAATATTATTATTATTATTACTACACCTACTACATATTTGGATAGGATCTTGAAGATATTTGTGTGTGCCTGAGCTGTTAGAACATGTGTTTGTATATTATTATATGAATTGCAACTCTCGGTAAGGAAGCTAAGATGCAATAACATTCAGAGCCCGCAGACAGGAGTGGAGCTGTTCCTGAAACAAACTTGACCCCTTTATCTCATAAGCCTCTTAAGAGTATCACCTGTCTTTTGTAATCCTTCATGAACGTGTTTTGTATGTCGTATTCTAAGCATTTTAATATAACACAAATTCAGCTGTTCACACACATAAGCTCCCTCTATTTCAGAAATTATAATTCATTTGAAATTATTACTGAAAATTGTTGTAGCAATCCTGAACACATTGCTTTTCCGTAAAAGATTAATAATAAACTACGTATTGGATTTATTTAATACAGTGCCCTTAATTTCCAATTACAATGTCACTTACCTGAGAACTGGTTCAATCATCTCATATGCCTTAATGTATTGGCATCCAGCTGCAGAAAAAAGCCCTCAATTGGCATTCTGATCCAGTAATTTCTACAGAAAAAAACAGACTTTATTTATACCAACTAAGGCTGATCAGATGTGATGGCATTTGAATTACAATTCACTTTGTTAAAAAAGAATTCATTTCATAGACCTGAGGAATTTCTATCAAAGCTAAAATCTTTCAGGCATTCTACTGTCCAGCACGGATTAAAATGAATGCAGTAAAACATCAGACCACAGTATTCCCCAGGGTCTTCAAATCTAGTTTGCACCTTTATCACAGAGTACATCACTCAAGGACAACAGATTAACTCCATCTAAACAAACGTATCTGTGACAATTTAGACATGTAATATTCAGTACCTTTTATCTCTCACCATTTCTTCTCCAAATCTTTTCAATAAATGTATTTCTCCAACCCTCCGTGGGCTTCATCTTAACTAGAAAGTCATTATTCTTTCTAAAGCAGCCAACCAGAAAACTGTTTTGCAACTGACTCGAACACAGAATATTCAGTACTCAACATAAATGAGTACACCCGTTTTGAAAAGTAAGATTTTTATCCATCTCACTGAATACAAGAATAGTTTCCAAAATTTTGGCAAGACTGAGTTTCATAGGACATTTTTTAACCCCTAACATGAAAAGGAGGTTAATAATATAACTTTACAAAATCTTCCATTTTACTCAAATGAGTTAATGGAAAAATAAATACAGCCCACATCAAAAACTACTACATTTAATATTTTTAAAGTCAGTATCATCCAAAACACATACAAAGTATGCTAAAAACTGTTCCACAACGTTTCAGACTGCACCATAGGTGCAACCCCAATGGCCTGAAAATGAAAGGCATAGACAGAGTATGAAGTGGGATCAGGGGTGGGGATCTGAAGCACCCATTAGCTCAACTGGAATGTCGCTGGATTTTCACTCTAGGCACTATGACACCAGCAATGAACAATTGAGCTTTGCTTCTTTCTTATAAATAATGTCTTTTTTCTCCCTAATTTGGATTTTAATATGTGTGTCTTTTTGTTTAGATTTTATTATTTTTTATTTAGTGATGATGTTATGGATGAATTTCGCATATCTGCTTTTGGGAGTCTGTTTCTTTAAATCTTCGGCCGGTTACCATCATGAATACCACATTATGAGGGATGCCCTCACCATCATTGGACTGATATAAGATGATGTAATGGATATGGTTATTGCTATATTACTGATTGTCTTTGTGCTATATATTATAGGGTTATTTATCAATTGTTTTCTATTTTTGCTGATACGTTGAGCCCTGTACTCACAGAGGTACAGCCCCTCGAGGAAACCCACGTGAAACACGCATTGAGGCTGTGGTAGTGTGGGTCCACACGGGTTTATCACGGGTAAGGTGAATATCTTTTACTATGACTATACTTTTTTCTCCTATTAGACTTTGTAACACATTACTTATGTGCTTCTATATGTGGCCTGTTATTCCCACTGGCGACATGGGTCAGCGCTTAGATGATAGACATAGTGAATATATGTGATGTAGGATCCCATATTTTATGCACATGCACTTTTTTGCTAATACAATTGATTTATACACGGGCGATGTAGATCATGGTGATATCAATCATCATCTGATAGCTTTTCAGTTCATGTTTTCAAGTGGGGATAGTGACAAATCTTGATATCTACAGTACCTTCTGTATACTTTAAGGTTTATCACCACCCTCGCCCGGTATATTTTTGAGGACCATTTACAACAAGCACCTATATCCTTGCTCTTGTAGACAGCTTTTATATTTGATGTTGATATATCTTGCCCGTTTTGTTATATATGGATTCAATACATTTTGATATTTGTGATACATTTATGTGGACTATAACTCCATGTCTCTTTCAGGAACTATGCATTTATTTTTTTGTATTACTTCCATGATTTTTTAAGGACAGCACCAAGTCTTCAAGGCATGGAATGGACAAGCTGGCGACATATTGCAACATTTATCATTCTTCAAGAATGACCTCTTTTAGAGCCTGGATGCTGGATGGAGAGTGATGCTCAACTTGTCTCTTCAGAATTCCCCATAGGTGGTTGATTAGTTTCAGATCAGAAGTTATAATTGGCCACTGAATCACTTTCACTCTGTTCTTCTTCAGAAATGCAACAGTGGCCTTAAATGTTTTTCCATCATTGTCATCTTGGAAAAGTGCATGTCTACCAGGGGCATGGAGTGATGGTAGCATCTTCTCTTTCAATACTGTATAAGGCAGTCCATTCATGAATTCATGATACAATCAATGAAATTTTGCTTGCAAACACATATGTATAACATTTCTAAAAAGAGTAACTAAACTTTCTTCCTGATATTTCATGTTTATGAGGTTCTTGAATTTCTTGCCTGTTATAGCCTATGCGTTGTATTGAATCCATACTCCAGTCTTTTTTTATGGTCTGACAGGCTCCTATCTGCTGAGCTTTTCACTTTTTGGGGGGGGGGGCTATTGTGCAATCAATTAAGGTCTGAATTAAAGGCAATTCATGTGCCTGCTAAACGTGAAAAATCAGGAACAGGTACTCTTTAAAGCACCACTCCATCATTTTTTCTTACTTTACCACCAGAGTAGTGTTCTAATCTAAGGTTCCTGCCCCTACTCTTATACCTACTTGCCACCATCTTCAGCACAGCTCTGGACGGTCTCCAGCAGTTTGTGATCTGCCTGATCACTCCAGTGTTTGCTGCAGCATGCCGGAGATCACTTTTCAATGTAAGTTTATTAGAGTCTCCTTCTGGCTCTCATAGACTTGCATTGAGAGCTTGTGACTGTTACCTCTGACTTCTGGGTCAGTCAGAAGTTGCAGTTGCAAATCAGTGCCGCAGGACGGTAGCGGTGGTGATATAAGGTGAAGATGTCAGTGGGTAAGTATAAGACTAAAGGCAGGGACTTTAGATTAGAAGTACCACTCCAGGGCTGAAAAAACAAAGCGCTGGAGTGGGGCTTTAGAAAAAAAAATGGATTTTTTAGCACAATTGAATTGAGCTAATGTTCTGCCATTATGTAACTTCTTGTGAGGTATTCGTTGCTTAAAAGATCTTATCTTATTTTCTAGCACTCCCCATATTCCATGTGTGAAATAGTCATTCTGAAATATGCATTAGGATGTGTGCACATCTGTAGTTTCCCTCACAGAGTAAAACTATTCATGCAGCTACATTATTGCAGGGCAAAGTTTAGAAACTCCGATTTTAAAAAGGAATATACTTTAGTATTACATTATTGTTTTACTAATTAAAATATATTCTTTATATTCATAAATATATCCTTTTCCTCTTATCTGCTTTGATTTTCTAATTGTTTATATTTTCTTTCAACAATTTTGGGGAAAGCCATTTTGAATAAGCTGCTACTCTGTGCAGATATTCGGAGACTGCCTTAAAAGTAGCGTATTACCATGACAAACCTCAGTCAAAAACTTTAAGGGTTAGTTCACGTGCTGCACATTTTCCATCTAGGTTTTCTGTAGAAAAACTGCAGTGTAAATTGGCCAGCACTGAGAACTTGACATCTGCAATCAGTTAAATTAAGCTGTGGAAATTTACAACAGATTTCATCAGAAAGATAATGAGAAAGGTAAAAATCTGTGGTAAATCTGCCATATTTCCACAGAGGAATCCTCGCACAATTATTGCAGCTGCAGATTTGGTGTGAAAGGATAGTAACCTACACAGAGATCGGAGTAGGAAAAAATTAGAAATATACTAGGACGTTACAGCCATAACACTTTCCACACTTCTGGGAACATTTTCTACAAGATTTTGAAGTATGTCTTTGGAACCATTCATCCAGAAGTGCATTTGTGAGATCAGACATTGTCATTAAACCACAGGACCAGGCTTCCAATCTCTGTACTAGTTAATCCTAAATGTGTTCGATAGAGTAGAGTTCAGGGCTTTGTATGGGCAAGTCAAGTTCTTCCACTCTAAATTACCACAAGCTATTCCTTTGCATTGTGCACCAGGTAATGTTGGAACAGAAAAGAGCCTTCCACTAACTGTTCAACAAAGTTGGAAATAAACTATTAGCCAAAATGTCTTGATATACTGAAGCATTACAATTTTCCTTAACTGAAAAAAGCTTCTGAAAAACAGTCCTAAAGCACTATCTCTCCTCTACCAAACTTTACAGTTGGCAAAATGCAGTGAGGCAGTAATGTTCTCTGTATTTACACAAGAAAATCGCATGACAGAAAACATGATTAGTGATAACAAAAATTCTCCAGTAAATGTCACTTGCTTAACCCAGCAGGAAGTATGGCGGCGTCTAAAAATCACTAAAGTTGACAAATCCCCGGGCCCGGATGGGATACACCCGCGAGTACTGCAAGAATTAAGTAGCGTCATAGATAGACCATTATTTTTAATCTTTAAAGATTCCATAATAACAGGGTCTGTACCACAGGACTGGCGTATAGCAAATGTGGTGCCAATATTCAAAAAGGGGACAAAAACTGAACTTGGAAATTATAGGCCGGTAAGCTTAACCTCTACTGTGGGTAAAATCCTGGAGAGTTTCCTAAGAGATGCTATACTAGAGTATCTGAAGAAGAATAACTTCATGACCCAATATCAACATGGGTTTACGAGGAACCGTTCCTGTCAAACTAATCTGATCAGTTTTTATGAGGAGGCAAGTTCGGGACTGGACCAAGGAAATGCAGTTGATGTTGTGTATATGGACTTTTCAAAAGCTTTTGATACGGTTCCACACAAAAGGTTGATACATAAAATGAGAACAATGGGGATAGGGGAAAATATATGTATGTGGGTTAAGAATTGGCTCAGTGATAGGAAACAAAGGGTGGTTATTAATGGAAAACACTCAGACTGGGTCTCAGTTAACAGTGGGGTAACACAGGGGTCAGTATTGGGCCCCCTTCTTTTTAACATATTTATTAATGACCTTGTAGGGGGCATACAGAGTAATATTTCAATATTTGCAGATGACACTAAACTCTGCAGGATAATCAATACAGAGGAGGACAATTTTATATTACAGGAGGATCTATGTAAACTAGAAGCTTGGGCTGATAAATGGCAAATGAGCTTTAATGGGGATAAATGTAAGGTAATGCACTTGGGCAGAGGAAATAAAATGTATAATTATATGCTTAACTGTAAAACACTGGGCAAAACTGTAAATGAAAAAGACCTGGGTGTATTGGTGGACGACAAGCTCATGTTTAGTGGCCAGTGTCAGGCAGCTGCTGCAAAGGCAAATAAAATAATGGGATGCATTAAAAGAGTCATGGATGCTCATGAGGAGAACATAATTTTACCTCTATACAAGTCATTAGTGCGACCTCACTTAGAATACTGTGTACAGTTCTGGTCTACAGTGTATAAGAAAGACATAGCTGAACTAGAGCGGGTGCAGAGAAGAGCGACCAAGGTTATTAGAGGACTGGGGGGGGTCTGCAATACCAAGACAGGTTATTACACTTTTGGTTACTTACTGTGGAAAAAAGAAGGCTTAGGGGTGATCTTATTACTATGTACAAGTATATGAGGGGACAGTACAAAGACCTTTCTACTGATCTTTTTACTCTGAGGCCTGAGACGGGGACAAGGGGGCATCTTCTACGTCTGGAGGAAAGAAGGTTTAATCATAATCACAGGCGTGGATTCTTTACTGTAAGAGCAGTGAGACTATGGAACTCTCTGCCGCATGATGTTGTAATGAGTGATTCACTGTTAAAATTTAAGAAGGGCATGGATGCCTTTCTTGAAAAGTATAATATTACACGTTATAAATACTAGATTCCTTGATAGGGCGTTGTTCCAGGGAACTAGTCTGATTGTCGTATGGAGTCGGGAAGGAATTTTTTTCCCCAATGTGGAGCTTAGTGTTTGCCACATGTTTTTTTTTTGCCTTCCTCTGGATCAACATGTTAGGCTATGGGTTGAACTAGATGGACTTAGTCTTCCTTCAACCTTAAAAACTAAAACTAAGATGTTTGCCAAACCCAGACTAGCATGATTTGTCTCTGGACAGAATATATTTTCACTGCTCCAGAGTCCAGTGGCGACATGCTTTATGCCTCTGAATCTTACACTTAATAATAATTATCTTTATTTTTATATAGCGCTAACATATTCCTCAGGACTTTACAGACATTATCATCACTGTCCCCCATTGAGGCTCACAATCTACATTTCCTATCAGTCTTTGGAGTGTGGGAGGAAACCAGAGAACGAGAAAAAAGCAGCAGATACACTCTGATATCAAAATAGAAGCCCCAAGGCTCAGCAGCCTGTAAATTATAGTAATGCAGCAAAAATGGCAGAAAAAAATATAACTTCTAATTTAATCATTAAAAAAGGTAGGTACACATACAAAGAGAACCCAGAAGAAACACACGCAAACATAGTGAGAACATACAAACCCCTTGCAGATGTTGTCCTTGGGTGGGATTTGAACCCAGGACCCCAGTGCTGCAATGCTGCAGGGCTAACCACTGAGCCACCGTGCTGACACTTGGCTTTGGACCTACTGGCTGATGTAAGGCTTGCTTGTAGCTGCTCTGCCATTGAAATCTATACTTTGAAGCTACCGACGCACAGTTAGAGTCACCAGGGCATTGGTAACATTTATGTACTATGCTCCTCAGCACTTACCAAGCCCACTTTCTAACTTTACATGGTTTATCAACATTTGGCTGAGTTGCTATAGTTCCGAAATGTTGCAACTTTTCAATGCTACCACTCACAGTTGATCGTAGAATATTTAGGATGGAAGAAATGTCACAAACTGACTTGATGTAATGGTTGTATCCTATTACAGGACCACACTCTAATTCATTAACTCTTTAGAATGAGACATTCTTTCACAAGTGTTTGTAAAGGTGGACTACATAGCTAGTGGGTTAATTTTATACTGTTACGGAAATGATATTGAATGGAAAACCTGAATTCAGTGATTAAGAGGTGCATCCCATTACTTTTGTCTATATAATGCATCATTTATAGGTTCAACTTTATAATCATACTTCAGCATATGAAAAATAAACCTGTCTCTGAGATATTGCCTACCTACATTCATTGTACCTGCTACCTCTGTGAAAGCTGAAATTTCGAATTCAGTCGAGCACTGTCTGTGAGCAACATTTTAATGTGCAATTATGTTATACATTACAAAATCCTGTAATTAAGATAATAAGTAATATTTTTAATCTTTATACATTTATCTGCATGTACACTTTCTCTATGCATGGTTCCTTATCTAGTAGTGCAATTTGCACTTGCTAGTTGGACATCCATAGAGTTTTGCTTCCTGAGGCCTGAGGAGGCATGAGAAGCCAAGAGTAGAGAAAGGTAAGTGATGTTGCCATAACTGTAAGAATTGTATCTTAATAGTGTGAATGTCCAAGGGTTACTTGAGTGGCATTCAGGATATGGGTTTTGCAACAAAACCAAGAATGGCAGTATCGTAAGTTGCATAAATACTTTTTGCCCCAGTGCCAGTGGCAACAGGCAAAGCCAATTTTTCTTTCTCATCATTGATGCTCTAATATGTATGATGCAAATTTTAGCAAATGCTATGGACTCTCCTTTAGAGTTTCTCTTTAGAGATTAAGAGCAAATTTCAAAGATGAACAGCAAACAGGAAAACGCTTAATGGTTTCCTAAGATATAATAGATGTGACTTGTAATAAGCGAGTAGAACAACATAAACTAGATTGAGTTAGTAATGGTGGGGTATATTTAGGGGGAGGTGCCGAGGTTTTGGTTGCATCCAAGCTTTGGAGCTATGGTGGTCTTACATTCAGTAGTTCCTTCAGATGATGATACATGATACCATAATATTTTCATTGGGATTCGAGAGCTGCAGATTATGCATCTACAAAGAGTTAATTACACTGTAGCCAAAATTCAAATTTTGATTTAAGACAAAGAAATGTAAGTAGTGTTTTTAAAAGCATAAAAGGTTAATCCAGCCTTTAAGGATCAGCTATGAGGATACGTTTTTTTAATGACCATGTAAGAGCATGCTGAATTGTTCCATTAAATAAAACAACGCTGAAATATCTTCAGACTGGTGCAGACAAATAAAAACTAGCTCGCAGCCACTGCAAGCATTGAAGATTGTTCCACGTTCAAACTAGTGATACAGCCTCTTCAGATAGTTGATCGGAGGGGATACTGATAGTTGGAAAACCACCGATCAAATAATGATGGCTAAGCCTTTTAAAAGACTGGATAACCCCTTTAAAGATTTGGAGCAATATAGATGATTAGAGAGGATGGATAAATTATAGCCTTCACTCCATCTGTACATTCTAATCTTAATCATAATTTGTTTCCTTTTGTATGTGCTCAGGCAGAATAATGCAAAGGACTAACACTCTACTAGACTGATATAAGAGCTGGGTCATCTGCAATACGATAAGAGCTATGTTCTGAAGTCGAAATAACCAACGGAAACAGAAATTCTCAAGTGAATCCTTGCCTTGACAGTTCCTTTTTAATATTGTTCTATATAGCATGTGATTTTCAGTATCCTAAGATATATTTATACTGTCACAAGACCAATATAAATTCCACAATACCCAGTATAATTAGTGAAGCTATTACTTTGCAAACGTACAGTTTTATGCTGAAGCTGAAAAGAAATCTTACATTTTCCAGAAGTCAAAATTAAGCAATGTGAAGCAGAATCTAAAAAAAAGACAATGAATTATTATAGACCAAAAGCAATTATATTTTGCAGACAGAAACATACATTCCCTGACTTCCTTGTCAAGATGTAGAAGAAAGATTAAAGAGGTTTTTTGTCATTGAAAATTTGTTTCATAGAGGAGAAAAAGAAATTCTGCTGTTCAGCTTGTGATTTTAATAAGATGGCTTGATAGATGCTGTTCATCGAAGAAGGAATAAAGTTAAAATTGGACACATGCAACAGGTCTAGTCTGCTTCTTTAATTTAATGTCACTCTCATCACAAAACAACTGGTCAAAAACTCCATATCTACAAGATGAAAATATTTCTTGAAACATCTAATAGCACCTTAAAAGTGCTGAAACCTTTCATGAGCAGAAGATGTATTGTCATTGTGCAAAGTTCAGCTTGTTAAATCTGTGATTTTTGTTCCCTTGACTCATGGAAGGTTTCAGTCTGATTGCTTTGGAATTGTCAAGTTTGTGAACAATTAGGTAAAACAAACAATAAGAGTATACAGTGGTATGCTAAAAACAATCCCTGTGCGATATTATACCATATACTACAAAAAAGTATAGATGATCAACTATGAAAAATATGATTTAGTACCCTAAGGACACAGATCATTTCAACCTTAAGGTATAGCATGTTTTTCTGGTCTTATTTAAGAGCCAGTCCTATATTTATCTGGCAATGCATTATGTGGTTTGAGTTTTTTTAAGTTTTAAGGACATTTAGAAAATTAATGAAAATGTTATTGTCAAGTTCAGGACATATAATAGAAGAGCAGGCTGTTACAGATCCGGGAGGTGGAACCTCTGTGCTGCGGTGCCAGGAGGGACCAGAGGGGCGTAACTAGGTATCAACTCAGACTGACCAAGGTCGCACGGCGGCTCAATCGACTCCGTGAATCAGGGAAGGACCGAGCAGAGGGACCAGGTGCTACTGTGGGCCAGTCCTTGTATGAGAGCAGGTGACTCCCAAGGGTCAGAATGCAGGGACTGACTGGTACAGCAGATGAGCACGGCAGGCAGGCTGATGGGTGATCCGGGTAGACAGACTGGCAGACACCACAGGTAACTGGCAGGAGCCTCCAGGTAGGCTGGCTGGTAGGCACGGCAGGTAACTGGTACGTTCTTCAGGTAGGCAGGCAAGCCTGGCCCATAGACAGACTGGTGGGTTTGGACCGTAGGCAGCCAGTCGGGCTGGAGGGTGTACTTGGCTGGCGAAGACAGGTAGTCAGGCTGGCGGACTGGACTGGTAGTCAGGCTGGCGGACTGGACTGGTAGTCAGGCTGGCAGACTGGACTGGTAGTCAGGCTGGAGGACTGGACTGGTAGTCAGGGTGGCGGACTGGACTGATAGTCAGACTAACAGCGGTACCTGAGCGCTGAAACAGAGTTTAGAACACAGAGCTACAACCTTGCACGGGCACCTCCATTTTGGAGGAGGTGCCTTTTATATGAGAAGTCCTTTAAGAGGGGGTAGCGCGTGCCCGCGCGCCCTAAGCACAGTCCCTGGGAAGCTTCGCATGCCGGCAGCAGAAGCAGGAGAGCTGGAAGACGCGCCGGGCCATGAGCATGGTGGTAAGGGAAACGGCGTCTCTGCCAGTCAGGAGGCAGAGACGCCAATGCTACAGTACCCCCCCTTTACGCCCCCTCTTTTTCAGAGATATCACATAATTTGGTCCACAGTCTGATAGATTAGTCAGAAACCAAATAGATTCAGCAAGTATTAAATCTTTATTAGTAAAATACACAAACATAAATAAGAAAGAAGATAAAAAGTACCTCCATACTGTGAGGGATCAGTAACCGCATATATGTGCCTAATAAAGATATATATGTACACATGATATTATATATCCACGAAAGTGCTATAGTTCAAACCGTGAGTAGAATATACCCTAACAGTGCAAAATGCAATACATGGTATGATAAGGAGATAGACGTACCACAAAGCAGTAATATTGCAGGCACCAAGACTATGCAGCGTCCCTCAGACCCCTACGCACGTTTCATCATAATGACTTCCTCAGGGGGCGTGAAAATTTTTTTAAGAAGAAGCGGGGCGTGGATGTTCTTCCTGGGTTCCCAAGTTCTCTCCTCAGGGCCAAACCCCTTCCAATCCACCGGAAAAAAGGTTTTTCCTCTTACCCTCTTGGTGGCCAGAATGTTCTCTACCTCATAGACATCCTCAGTGGACACCGGAGCTGGGGAGGTACCTGGATCGTCGGAAAAAGAATTAAGAACAACCGGTTTGAGGAGTGATACGTGGAAGGAGTTGGGAATCCGTAAGCCGGGAGTTTTAACTTGTAAGCCACTGGATTGATTTTCTTGAGGACTTCAAATGGACCAATGAACCGTGGACCCAACTAATAGGAGGGTATTTTGAGACAAACATGTTTGGAGGAGAGCCAAACCTTGTCTCCCGGACGGAATTTAGGTGGGTCCATATGTCTCGTGTCGGCATGTCTATTCATCCTCTCGGTGGATTGAAGAAGTTCGGATCTAGTGTCCTCCCAAATAGTGGAAAATTTGCTGACCAGAGACTCCGCGGCAGGATTGTCCACTGAAGCGGAGACGGGAAACAGAATCCGGGGTATTGACCGTAGACCACAAAGAACGGGGACTTGGAAGAAGATTCACTCTCATGGTTGTTATAGGAGTACTCTGCCCATGGTAGGAGCTCTACCCAATTGGTATGGTGAGCGTTGACGAAGTGCCGGAGGAAGCTGGTAAGGACCTGGTTGATACGTTCCATTTTGCCATTGGACTGAGGATGATAAGCAGAGGAGAAATCCAGGGAGACATCCAGCAGCTTACACGTAGCCCTCCAGAAGCGTGAAGTGAACTGGACCCCTCGATCAGACACAATGTGGAGGGGTAAGCCGTAGAGACGAAAGATGTGATGGATGAAGTCTTTAGCCAGCACAGATGCAGACGGGAGACCAGGCAGAGGGATAAAGTGGGCCATTTTAGAAAAGCGGTCAGCGACCACCCAAATGACAGTACAACCGGCAGAAACAGGGAGATCAGTAATAAAGTCCATAGCAATGTGTTGTCATGGGGCATCAGGTACGGGAAGAGGCAGGAGATGGCCGGCTGGAAGATGTCTGGGAACCTGGTTGCGGGCACAGGATGAATAGGCCATGACAAAGTCTACAACATCCTTGCGCAGGGAATGCCACCAGTAATGCCGGGTAATGAGCAGGAAGGTCTTCTTCTGGTCAGCATGGCAGGCTAGTTTAGAAGAATGACCCCAGTGAAGAACCTTCTTATGATCCTGAACCGCTACATACGTCTTACCGGGTGGGAGACGAGACAGGTCCAATGGAGCCACATTCATCACTTTGGAGGGATCAATGATATGCATAGGCTCCTACCCTTGATCGAAGGACAGGAAGGATTGGGACAAAGCATTGGCTTTAACGTTCTTGTCAGCAGGGTAGTAATGTAGGGTAAAGTTGAAACGTGCGAAGAACAAAGACTACCGGGCCTGACGAGGATTGAGTCTTTGGGCATTTTGTAGATATGCCAGGTTTTTTGGTCAGTGTAGATGACCACCGGGTGCAGAGCCCCCTCTAGCAGGTAACGCCACTCCTCCAGCACCAATTTGATGGCTAGCAGTTCTCGGTCTCCTATGGAGTAGTTGCACTCGGACGAGGAGAAGAGCTTGGAGAAAAAGTCGCAGGATACCATTCTCCCGGAGGGAGATTTCTGGGTGAGCAACGCTCCGGCTCCAGAAGAGGAAGCATCAACCTCCAGAAAGAACTGTTTATTGCAATCCAGACGGTGCAGCACCGGGGCAGAAGAGAAGGCTTGTTTTAAGGAGAGGAAGGCCTCCTCCACTTCGGACATCCATTCCTTAGGATTTGCTCCCTTATGGGTGAGCGCAGAAATGGGTGCAGTCCGGGAAGAGAAATGTGGGATGAAGAGGTGATAATAGTTAGTGAAGCCCAGGAATCGCTGAATCGCCTTCAATCCCTCCTGTCGGGGCCATTTTAAGACGGCAGAGACCTTCTCGGGGTCCATCCGTAGACCAGTCTTAGAGATAATATAGCCCAGGAATGGAAGAGAGGTCTGCTCGAAGAGGCATTTCTCAAATTTTGAGTATAGGTGATTCTGCCTGAGCCTAAACAGGACATGACGAACATCCCTCCGGTGTGTGGGTAGATCCGGAGAGAAGACCAAGATGTCGTCCAGGTACACCACCATGCATGAATATAAGAGGTCACGGAAGATGTCGTTAACTAGCTCTTGGAAGATGGCTGGAGCATTACAGAGGCCGAATGGCATCACGGGGTATTCATAGTGGCCGTCCCGGATATTGAATGCCGTCTTCCACTCGTCTCCTTGGCAGATCCGGACCAACTTATACGCCCCACGAAGATCGAGCTTGGTGAAGATCTTCGCGCCTTTAAGGTGGTCGAACAGCTCAGAGATGAGCGGCAGGGGGTATTTGTTTTTGATGGTAATCTAGTTGAGTCTCCTATAATCAATACAGGGGAATAGTGAACTGTCTTTCTTTTTTATGATGAAGAATCCTGCTCCAGCCGGGGAGGTAGATTTCTGGATGAATCCCCTAGCCAGATTTTCTACAATATAGTCAGACATGGCCCGGGTTTCGGCCAGCGACAAGGGGTAGATTCACCCACGGGGTGAAGAGGCACCGGGTACCAGGTCGATAGGGCAATCGTATGGCCTATGAGGTGGCAGTGTCTCTGCTTCCTTCTTGTCGAAGACATCTGCATAGGACCAGTAAGGTGCCGGTAGACCAGGTAAATTAGCCGGAGTAGACAGAGGTCAAGCTGGACGGACTGGAACCAGGCAGGACTTATGGCATTCCTGACCCCAATGAAACACTTCAGCGGATGTCCAATTCAGGACGGGCTCATGTTTCTGAAGCCAGGGCAGACCAAACAGGAGAGCGTGAGAGAGACTGGACAGCACGTGAAAGGAGATCTTCTCCGAGTGCAGCATTCCCACCTGAAGAGTTATAGGCTCTGTGACGAGCAGGATGTTCACTGGAAGAGGCCTCCCGTCCACAGAGTCAACCGCCAATGGTTCAGCCAGATGTATGGTAGGAATCTGGTACCGCTCCACTACCACCTGTGAGATGAGATTCCTGGCAGATCTGGAATCCAGGCTGTCTCAAAGAAGCGTGTCTTGCCACTGGAAATACAAACAGATAGAGTCAATGATGGAGAGGTTTTACTCTTGTCTAGGATGACCTCTCCAAGCGGTCCTAGACACTGGAGTTTTCCGACTTCACCGAGCATGAACTGATCTGATGCTCTTTATTGCCACAATAGAAGCAACTCCCCTCCGCTCAGCGTGTCTCCAGGCGAGATTTGGCCATCTTGGTTTGGTCAACTTCCATGGGTTCGGGTGATCGTGCCCTTGGAATTGTTGGTTGCGGTACTGGCTCTTGGGAGGTTGGTGCAAGACGCGGAAATCTACACTCCCGGGTTGTCTCCTTGGCACGTTCCTGGAAACGGATATCAATCCGGGTAGCCAACAAAACTAGGTCATCCAGGGTGGAAGGAATGTCCCGACCGGCTAGTTCATCCTTAATCCATCTGGAAATACCTTCCCAGAAGACGGACACCAGGGGCTCGGTGTTCCAAGCAAGTTCCGATGCCTGGGTCTGGAAACGTATGGCATACTGACCCACAGTGAGACTAACTTGACGGAGACCGAGAAGAGCGGAGGCAGTAGAAGATTTTCATCCTGGTTCATCAAAGACCTTCCGGAAGGCAGTGAGGAAAGCCGGTAGATTAGACACCAGGGGGTCCCCTTTCTCCCACAGGGGGTTTAGCCATGCCAGTGCTTCTTCGGTGAGGTGAGACATGATGAATGCCACCTTGGCCCAGTCAGAGATGAACTGGTGTGCCAGGAGCTCAAAGTGCAGGTTGTACTGATTGATGAAGCCCTGAGCTAGGGCAGGGTCACCAGCAAAACATTGGGGTGCCGAGAGCCGGGGTCCATAGTCGGGCGCCATATTGGGTTGTGGTGCCACCGGAGCAGGTGCCGCTGGCTAAAGACGGACACAGACGGGGTGGACAGTGTGTCCAGGCATGAGTTAACAGTCCATAGAAAAGACAGGATAGCCTCTTGTTGGGCTCTCTGACGTGAGACCTCCTGGTGCAGGTCAGAGAGCGTGGGGGCCTGGGGGCCACCGGGTTACATGGCCCGTGCAAACTGTAAGGGATCCGGGTGGTGGAACCTCTGTGCTGCGGTGCAAGGAGGGACCAGAGGGGCGTAACTAGGTATCAACTCAGTCTGACCAAGGTCGCACGGCAGCTCAATCAACTGTGTGAACCAGGGAAGGACCGAGCAGAGGGACCAGGTGCTACTCTGGGCCAGTCCATGTATGAGAGCAGTTGATTCTCACGGGTCAGAAGGCAGGGACTGACCAGTACAGATGAGCACGGCAGGCAGGCTGACGGGTGATCCGGGTAGACAGACTGGCAGATACCACAGGTAACTGGCAGGAGCCTCCAGGTAGGCTGGCTGGTAGGCACGGCAGGTGACTGGTACGTTCACCGGGTAGGCAGGCAAGCATGGCCCATAGACAGACTGGTGGGTTTGGACCATAGGCAGACCGTCTGGCTGGAGGGTGTACTTGGCTGGCGAAGACAGGTAGTCAGGCTGGCGGACTGGACTGGTAGTCATGCTGGCGGACTGGACTGGTAATCAGGCTGGCGGACTGGACTGATAGTCAGACTAGCAGTGGGACCTGAGGGCTGAAGCAGAGTTTAGAACACAGAGCTACAACCTTGCATGGGCGCCTCCATTTTGGAGGAGGTGCCTTTTTTATGAGAAGTCCTCCGGCCATTGGCCGGGGACTCCTTAGGACGGCACGCGCGGCCCCTTTAAGAGGGGGGTAGCGCACCCTAAGCACAGTCCCCGGGAAGCTGCGCGCGCCGGCAGCAGCAGGAGAGCCGGAATACGCAGGGCCAGGAGCACGGCGGTAAGGGGAACGGCGTCTCTGCCTGTCAGGGGACTGAGAAAACCGGTGCTACACAGGCTAAAAACATATTGTCAAAGATCATAGCCTGGGGGGTCTCGCTTAACCCACCATGCTGTTATCTTTTTGTCACGAACAGCTACCCACTATTGTTCAGACAATTACGTGATCGACCGATGACTAACGTAGGAAGCTGCAGGCTGTGACCACTAATATGCTGGGTATTGGGAAACTGACAGTGAGCGTATGCTACATATCCCCTAATTCAAATGCATGGAATATATATATACCCTGGTACGGTCACTGCTAACTCCACGATAACCCAAGAAATACTCTCTGTCAGCGCCAATTGTTTTCCGGCCCTTTGGACGCCGTTTCAGTTGGCACCTGGTTTTCAGGATTGTGGTTTACAGAACAAAAGGAAAATAACTATTAAATTTTATATTTAATCCAGAATGATAGGCAGTGCTTATAAATATATACAAAAGATTTTACAGAGGGGACAAAACAATACAGCATATACAATTACATAAAATAAAGAGGATTATCAAAAGAAAATTACTACGCTAGTAACAGAGATGGCTTAACTTAGCGAAGGAGAGCACTTCAATTGGAAACGTCCAGTGAACGGGAACCATGCATACACTGATGTGTATCTCTCTGCATGGAACACAGATCATAATTCGCCTTGTCTTTTTATCAGCACCTAAGTTATACCCACACATCTCCCTTTGATGACTCACCAGGGGGCTGTTTATTGGATGTGGCTTCAGTTTCCAAAAATTATGATATTCCTAACATTCATGATATCGTCACTCCTGACAATCGCAGGTGTCCTATATCGCCGCCATATTTTTTATCGGGATTTTACCTTTTGATAGATAAGAAACATGGCATGGCTGCTGTCAGCGATCTGGACCCTATTGATTTGGGCTCATAGGCATATGACACAGTTATGAAAAAATATGCATAATGTTCCTCAATTAGTCCTGAAATTGATGATGTGTGCCCCATCAATATTGGACCTATATAAACCCCAATATTCATAACTTTCCATCAGAGACACAAAGCCTGGGGAATTTCTTTCAACATAGCAAGCCATCCTGGAGATTAGTCTACTGCTCTTCCTCTAATCAAACAACCACCAAACTTCATGTCTGTTCCCACAATAGGTATCCTGCCTTAATTGTTTTGTCACCGCTGGCTGATCTGGCCTCAAAGTGGATTTTAATTAGTTTTGTCACTTCCCTGACATACGTAATTTCCTCACTTCCCTTATGTTAAACTGTGTAATTTTACTTCAAGGAGTGTAAGTTCTTGTCCCTCTAAAGAGATTCTGTGTGAGAGAGGAGGAGGTGAATGCCCCTTCACTGGAGTGTGTTATGGATCTTAAAGTTTACTATGACATCTATATACATATATCTGTATTATATTACAAAACTGGCATACATATTTAGCTTGCTCATAGTCATGCCCTCTTCCACATGTTTTTCGACTCTGGTTGAAGTTTGTTAAATGATAACAAAACACGCTGTGCTTACCATCCTCGGGCCCACTAGTTTGTCTCCTCTGCTACTCCTGGTGTTTGGCATCGCTTGCAGCACTGATGTCTTTTCCACTGAGCAGCAGCCAATCAGTGAGCTCATCAATTCTGCAGTTGTAGATGGAATGCCCTCTTCAGAAATGTTGAGTTCACTGATTGGCTGCCAATGTGGCATCAGCATGGCAGCCAATGTGAGACACTGCAGAAGGTGAATACAGTGTGGTTTGTTATGTTTTAACAAACTGCAGTCAACTGCACCTGAAAAAGAACAACCCTTTAATTTGTTGAAAATTATTTGCGTTTTGTAACTGGTAGCTTATTTTGAATAAAATTGTATATGTTTGAAAGCTTAACAAGAAGGATTGATTGCATTGGGAATGTAGTATAATAACTTAATGAACTCGGATGTAGAGAGTTGCACCCTTGCATTGCAAAGTGGTAGTCTGTTACTGTATTCTATTGTGCTATCTGAGGCAGAAAGTCAAATAGTGTCTTATACCCTACCTCAATTGAGCATGGGAAATAAGTTTGAGTATGTGTATTAAAAAATTTGGGGCATTACAGGACAATGAACTCCAACAAGTTATGTACTAAGAAGTCTCACAGCCTTTGTCAAACTCTTGTACAGGCAATGTGCAAAGTACTCTGCCTTGATAGTTACTTTAACTTCCAAAACAGCCCAAGGGCATATGGAAATTGTAATTCTATGGCAAGATTGGTCAAAAATTAAAGTAAATGATGTATTGTATACACCTACTGTATACCTGTGTACTCTATTCAAAAAAACTCCATCTCAACACAAAGGCAAAGCTACATGTGTGTTTCCTGGATAATGTAGGTGCAACTGGCCCACCAGGGATTATTACTTTAATACAGTTTAACTCTGCTTCCTGTGCTGACATGTGCAGAGAGGGGTCTTGCTTGTATGACTGTGTGTTCTGTAGTAATTGCATAACCTGTATGGAAGGTCCCATCTGTGGCATATCTGGAACTGTCCACAAAAAAATTCAAAGTCTGGATTTTGCAAAGGAATTTCTGTCATGCTTGAAAATCCAGCTGTCTCTTGTTCCATTAACCACAGACAATCATGTTTCCCTTCCTCCTCCACCTCCATTCCCTCGTCACTCTCCTTTGGGTAAAAAGAGGGGCAAAAGCAATGCACACTGAAGTCTTAGATCTCTGGCCATGGATAGGTGTTTGGGCTCAACTTGGTACAGAATTCCATGTATGTCATGTGGTTTATGAATGACAGTTAGAAATTCAAGAAAACTGGAGGATACCTTGTGAACTACTATGTTAACAGCAGCAATAACTGTAACACTTGCAAGAGCACCTTTTGCTACTGGGTTCAGGTGTGCTAAATAGTACGCAAAAAACAGTCTAACTCGTTTCTGGCACTAGTACTGTGCCCTAAATCATAGTAAGAAAATGACTAAGGGTGCAGTACTAGCGCCAGAAACGCATCAGAATGTATTTTAAACCTTTTAAGATGATCCAATAATGCTTTTTGTTTTCATACGTTGGAGTGCCGACCATCCCTCCTTTCCAATTTTTTGCTAAAAAATCTAGTGATTTACCATCTTCAATGGCAAAAGTTACCATAGGCGTTGGTCCTGGATTGTCAGGGACATGTATGCATATTGAATTGTCAACTTCCTATAGGTTTGCTGAGCAGCAGGCACAGGCAGGGGGGGGGGGGGCAGAGGGAGCACATCTGTGTCTGCGGCCAGCTTCGGTTGTGAGGGGTCCCCTTCTGCTTCTGGCATTTGCTTGGGTGGACTCTTGTCACGGATGTGTCAGAGGTGACAGTCGCCCTTAAGTTGGTTGCAAGAGATCTCTATTGTTGGCATTACAGACATCTTCTTAGAGGCTGTCTCTAGGACCCAGCGGCTACCTCCCTCTGGCTAATTAACACCCTGCCTGGGAGTATAAATACCTGCTGTGTTTCAGAGGGAGGTGCCAGCGATATTCATTACTACCTGTAAAAGCTTTAGCAAGAGCAGTACTCAGTCCTTTCTGGAGCTTGAGGACGTGTGCACATTTGTCTGGAGTTCATCTAAAGCTAAGCAATTTCCCCGTTTGTCCACCCCTGTTGTTTACAGTGTTTAGTGGAGATCAACTAGTTTTCATCTCCTCCCTTCCCTAGCCTTAGTCATACACCAGGAAAAGACAGGGCAAGGCATGGGTGTGGCGATTTGTGAAGAGCCAATACAGGGACGCTAGGGGAGACAGGGTGACGCTAGATCAACCTAGAAGGTCTCCACTTCCTCCCTTTCCCTAGAGTCTGGGCTCCCTTTCCCTCTTTCCTTTGGGTTGCACTAAGTCTTTCCCACACCATGCGTGACAACTCTACCTCCTTTGCAAATTTAAATAGGTCTCCTGTACTCATCCCCCTCCATTCTGGTCAGGATGCTATAGGATCTAACCTAATCCTATTCTTGAGTCCATCTACAAATGCTAAATTCAGTATCTTCATCTTGCAAACTGAAAATCTCATGTCAGATCAAACCGTCTACAGTCTAGCAAAATATTTTTCAACAGTTTCAGCCTTGTCTTGTATAATGTCAGTCAAAGTCATAGATTGTTGCATTTGTTTTTGTTCCGCCCACTTTATTAGTTCCTAAAATTCTTTGCGCTCATCTCTGATCAGACTATACCTGACGTACAGTACAAAACAAAAGTTTGGACACACCTTCTCATTTAAATTTTTTTCTATATTTTCATGACTATGAAAATTGTACATTCACACTGAAGGCATCAAAACTATGAATTAACACATGTGGAATTATATAGTTAACAAAAAAGTGTGAAACCGCAGAGTGAAGGCAAAAGGGCCAACAAGTGCTAAGCATCTCTGGGAACTCCTTCAAGATTGTTGGAAGACCATTTCCGGTGACTACCTCTTGAAGCTCATCAAGAGAATGCCAAGAGTGTGCAAAGCAGTCATCAAAGCAAAAGGTGGCTACTTTGAAGAACCTAGAATATAAGACATATTTTCAGTTGTTTCACACTTTTTTGTTAAGTATATAATTCCACATGTGTTAATTCATAGTTTTGATGCCTTCAGTGTGAATGTGCAATTTTCAAAGTCCTGAAAATTCAGAAAAATCTTTTAATGAGAAGGTGTGTCCAAACTTTTGGTCTGTACTGTAGTTTGGTGCCTGGGAGTTGGTAGTCATATAACTTAAAATGATGTGTCCCATCACATCTCGGGCCTTTTCTTTAGTCTTTCTTTAGTTTTCTTCTAAATTCCTCCAGATTCAGCCATAGGACACTTATATCTGCTGTAGGGGTCTGGCAAATGCTGTCGGGCTTTTTTCAGAGTCTGGGAGCTGTTTATCTTGACCACCTGGTTCTCTGGGCTCCTTGGACAGTATTCAGTCACCCTAACCTCCTTTGCGTCACTTCTACCCCACACTGGTTTGGGTATCCCATAAGAGGTCGACATCTTACCATTCACTTCTCCGCCATCTGCTGGCTGTCCTGTCTGCTCCAGGGTAGTCTTTTTTTCAGCAGTTGAGGATGAAATATCAAGTCCACGCTGTGGGGAATCTGTTTTTATGGCATGAGTCTTAGTGTACAGTGGGTACATGTGGGCAGTATATCCAGTATTTGTCAAAGTCGGGTATACACCTTTCGCCGTCTTATGTCGGGGAGAACCACAGGCAGAACAAGTGTCTCTGTAGTCTGGATTCTGTTGTCCACAGTTCCAACATGTACATCCTACAGGTCCATTGAATGAAGGAGGCACCTGAGGAGTAGGGCTGGCAATGAGACTACTCGGAGTGGTAGTCAGTTAAATTATTTGTGGGTCATAATCAAGATAATAATACTTACTGCCCTTCCAAACTTCTTTATAACCACTCCCTTCACATCGTTTGAAACTTTCAACTTACTGGGGCTGTGCCCTCCAAGCCCAACCACCATTATTCTATATAAACCTTTTCCATTTAACATAATTTTGAAACTCCACTCAAAGGCATTCCTGCACTTCTCAACAACTTTCCACATTTCTCCACTGCCTCCTTTCCTTCTCTGCTCTCAAGTATCTTATATGCAGTTCCGAAATGTTATTCTCATCTCCACCTTCTTCCTTCTGGAGGATGATTGCCATCTTGCTTTTTTCTTTACTTATGCCCGAATTCCTCTTTTGAAAACGATTATGCAGTACTCCTATTCAAGTCAAAGTAAGGCAAAAGCTGCAGGACTACGGTCCCCTCCTTCTCCCTTCCCATTCTACCTAGGATTTTACCTACCTAGGCACCCGTCCCTGAGGAAGTCTAGCGCTGAAACGTGCATCTGGGCCTGGCACCATTCCAGCAGTAGGAGATGGATACAGGTAATTAAACAATTTAAAATCACTCCTTTCAAATATTTCCTTGATTTTGACAGTTATTATTATATATACTATATCTGACAATATCTATTGTGATGTATTGTGCTCAGGTAGCCACATGCAACTCTCTTATATGGTTATTAGATAGTCTGTTGATATGTTATGGACATGGTATAACCTGTAGTGCCATTGACTCTTGCTATGGTCTGTTGCTTTTCTCTCTACACTCCATGTAGTGTTTTTAACCTTTTATGGTAATGTTCTATTATGATGTTATAAAATTTAATATTCATATATTCCATGACTTTATACCTGTCACGGGTGTGTCAGGGTTTATAGACAGTCATATGTTATTCGGCTGTAGAAGGTCGCTGCGTTTGGCCTAACAAACATGTTCCTGAACTTTCCTTTATTCCTCTCTTTAGGACCCAGCGGTGATCCTCACCTTGCTTGAGGATTATACCTTTCTCTTTAGGACCCTGAATTATGCTCATCTTTCTGCTGTTAATGAGCACTTCTTTCCTGAGTCCTTAAATGCACTCAGGCCCTCAGAGAGTTGCTGGTGATAGCATGTTATTCCTATTCAGGCCTGGGATTCTAGTAGCCGACTAGAATTACTTTGGAGTTCCTTCGTGGATTGTTGCCGTGCTCTCTCTGGTGTAATCTTGGAGCTAAATGTATTCCCCTGTTTGTTTCCCCTGAGTGTACTTTAGTTATAGTGGGGCTGACTTAGCGCTCACCCCTTCAGCTCCCTACCTAGCGCCTAGCCTTAGGGTCAGCTAGGGCCAGGTTTCCAGCTTGGTGATAACTGCAGAACCTATTCAGAGTCTATAGGGGAGTCAGGGTTTGTCGTCAGATCTTTTTAGGGCTCCCTTTCCCTAATTGTAGGGCTCCCTCCCCTTTTCCCATTGTATATGCTGGGTTCTCCCCATACCTAGCATGACAATACCTTTATATAAATAGGCTATTTTATGCACTAGGTGTATTGTCTGTATATAAACACCCTTTTGCCTAACTATAGTGCCTGTATATATTACACACTATTGTTTACTATATCACGATATTTAGGATCTTGGCATATATTTGGCTGGAATTTTGTCCCTCTAATTTTGTCTATTTAGGATTTTAGTCCATCTGGTTCTACCCTTTGCCCACAACCAATGCAGAATTCTATAGCTTGGGAATCCGTAAGCTATTCTTTTACTACTTTACAGACCAAACACAAACCAAAACATGCTAGTGAAATTGAAAACAACACAGACTCAAACAACAGAGATTGACTCCTGAGAGAACAGCGTAATTTACTCACAAATCAAATATATTTTTATACAGGATAACTGACCGGACTTAGTATACAACTCACTACCTGATGAGGATAGTTCACTATCGAAATGCGTTGTGGAAAGGGCTTATTAAATGTTTATAGCCCCAAATTATTTTCTCTAGTGATCTCTTTAGCACTCCATAGACCGCTTCTTTTTTATACATAACTGCTCTAGTTATTGTCTGTGGGAATGCCAGAGATAGCCAAGTATTGCAGTGAACTTTCTATTGACAATGAATGGAGCTTTGGCATGAGAGACCTCCTCTATATTCTGACAAAGCATTTCAAAGCTCTGTTTTTGAGATCCAAGCAGTTGGCACCCACTGTCCTGTGATAGGTGACACATTTCAATTTTAGCAATAACACTTGAAACTCCATTTGGATGTATGACCAGAAAAAAGAAATCACTATTTTTTAAATAACTTTTTGCGTTCTTCCATATGCATTCTTCAGTGACTATTAATTTACCCATTTAATAATTATAAATAGACAAACTTCATGTAACACTTTGGGCTGGCTGAGTTTTAATTAATACTTAAAATTAAACATATGTCTAATTCAGTTATTTTTACCTTCATCTCTTTATTAAAAATATTTTTCATGGTGGAATATTATCTACTGTGTTAATTAGCTTTGTTACCATATAAAAGACAAAGGAAACACAAAAGAAACCTACAGTATTTGTTGGTCTACATAAGGGATTAAATGTGAAGGTGCAGAGAAAACAAACTTTAATGTTTAACGTTCACACATGAATGTTTAGATCTTAATTTTGTACAAGGATTAAATAAGAGTTACATTTAGACTGACCTGGTACAAAAAGTACCTCAGCATCTATTTGTTCTTATTTTATTCATAATTAAAAAGAAATCCTACAATTCTCTAACGAATAGTATAAATCACAAGGATTAAATATAGCCAAACTGTAGCAAATGTAAAAAGTGCTTTCAAAAATATTGTATTTTATCGAAGTGTAAAGTTTAAAGAATAGATGCACAAAATAAAATTAAAGTAATAAAAACAATAACACTGATAATAATAATTATTATTAATAATAATTAATTAATAATAATAATTAATAATAATAATATAATATATATAATATAATTATACAATAATATATATATATAATAAATATAATATAATAAATATAATATACATAATATATTAATAATATAATATCTAAATATATAATATAATAAAATAATATAATAATGATTATTAATTCATAATTAGTAGTAATAATAATAATAATAATAATAATTATAATAATTAGCAATATTAGCAAAAAAACCAATAATAATTTCCACCTTAGTTAATATTCACATTTGCAATGGGAATACACAGGACAGACACAAACAGTCCCCATAGGGGACGGATGTACAATACTATCAGTAGATGGAGCAGCTCTGTAACTGAGTACTTCTGGGTGTTGCAGAATCAGACATTGATTGACCTATTCTAAGATAGGTTATCCGTGTCAAAGTAGTGGACTACCTCTTTAATGAAAATTGAATCTGCCAGCAAGGTGTTAAAAAAATAATGAATTCTTATACTCGCCTCCCTTGCCTTATTACTCAGTAGAAAACGGACTGCACTTGGATGAAACATGGATGGCATCTGAGATCTATTCATCTTTTTATAGACTTTATCACTTGAATGGGCGAGTTTGATCTGCAGATCAGAACAAAAATAACTGTGAAAAACAGATAAAACTTGTGCGTGAAACTTGGACATCTGAATGGAGCCTGAAGGTAAATTCACATGCTGATGATTTTGCCCATCTTAAGCAACACCATTCAAATTAAGGGAACCAAATTTCAGTTTACAACAAAACCAGCTTTGTGTGAATTCACCCTAGGGCAATGTTCACATGTAGAATTTTTGCAGCATTTTTTTTCAACTTTTTTATGCAAATTAGGTCACATGCACATGTTGAGTGTTTGGTGAGTATTTTACATCAGTATTTATAAGCCAAAACTAGGAGTGGGTGATAAATAGAGAAGTGGTGACGTGTTTCTATTATACTTTAGCTCTGATTGTTCCACTCCTGATTTTGGCTTACAAATACTGAGGTAAAATACTGACCAAATACTGAAAGTGTGAATGTGGCCTTAAAAGCTGCTTTCTATGGTACCAGCAGTATCAGCAAAAGATATGAAATTTCATAAATCTCATGTACACGCTTGATTATTATCCTAAATGAATTTGAGAACTGCAGCGTTTTTGAAATCTGCAACAGGTCAATTTTTTCAGCGTTTTTTGCAGCGTTTTATTCACCCATAGAAAGCAATGAGAAATTGAAAAAACGCTGCAAAAGACATTGTTTTCTAAGTCTTGCTGGTGATGAAAATTAACTTTATTAAACATGCACTATAGACAAAGCACACATGTATTCTGTACCCAAAAAAACACTGCAAAAAAACGCAGAGAAAAAAGCAACAAAAATATTTAAAAAATGAACGTTGTCACCTCAATGTTTTTCCTGCCAAGAGAGCAGGTTTTTGCTGCAGAAAAAAATTCAGCAAAACGTAGCAAAAATGCTGTGTGTGAGCATAGCCTAAAAGTGGCAGAATCTGCAATAGAGGCAAATACCAAACATTATTAAATACTTCAGTGCTAGTAACAACAATTCTTTATTAACTGATGTCGAAACGGTTTCTGATTTTGAAAAAATTATTTATAATACTCTGTTAGTAGGGTTGTCCAGGAATAAACTATTCATGAGCTATCTCATATTGATGACCATTCTATAGGATAGGTCATCAATATGAGATCAGTGGGGGTCCGACACCCAGAATTCCAATATATCAGCTTGTATCTCCTCCGTCTGTGACAATTCACTGAGTGGAGTACAGCAAGTCTGTAAAGGAACTTTCTGGACTAAGGTTAAGTGCCCACGTAGCGTTTTTGTAGTGTTTTTGTGGCATTTTTACGGCTGCAAAAACGTATGTAAAACAGTCTGCCATGCAAAGCAATGTGAATTCGGATGTGCTGTGCACATGATGCGCTAATTTGCGCGCCAAATTCGCAATGCGTTGCAAAATGCTGCATGACCATTTCTACCACAATTACGCCACAAATTCGCGGCCATTGAGGAACATTGAAATGCAGCAAACCCGCAGGTATATGTGGATTTGCTGCGTTTCAATTAAATTCAATGTGTGCGAATTTTCAGCGTAATCATGGTGCGTGTGGTACCCGGGATGAAGAGGAGACTACAACTCCTCTTCATCCCGGCTACCACGCGGTGAAAAAAGAAATAAAAAAGTTAAAAATAAACAAAACCTGTATATTCACCTCTCCGGCAGCCCCCGGTCTGCTCCCGGCCACGTCCTCTCTCCTTGGCGTCCTGCAGTGTACTGTCAGGAGCTGCGGTGACGTCATTTAGTCACCTGATGGTCACGCGACCGCTGACGTCGGCGGTCAGGTGATGGTCGCGTGACCATCAGCTGACTAAATGACGTTTCCGCAGGACCTGACAGTACACTGCGGGACGCCAAGGAGAGAGGAAGCGGTCTGGGAGCAGACTGGAGGAGACCGGAGAGGTGAGTATACAGGTTTTTTTTGATTTTTAACATTTTAATTCTTTTTTTTTACTATAGATGCTGCATTTAAAGCATCAGTTGTTCACACATTTTAAATCCATGTCGGTTGCATGGATTTATATAGTGTGACCAACTTGTCAAGCACTTTCCAAGTGATGCTCAAAATCGCTTGAAAAACTGCTTGAAAAAATGCATGCGAAAACGCTGAAAAAACACTTCTCTCTGGCAGAAAAAAACGCATGTAAATCTGCATGCCTTTTTTCTGCCAGAGAGAGGCAAAAACGCTCTGCATCAAATCTGCTAAGTGGGCACATAGCCTAATTCTTCATGGTTTTTGAGATCTCCCCTTGAAGTCTTTCAATAGAAACCCTTATTGTTTGCTTAACAGTTGCTAAAAGTGTGATTGCACAGGCACACAATAGTTAACAGTATAGAAAGCCAAATACCTTAATGTGACTGGTAAGCATATAGGTTCCTACTAAATGTCTGCAAGCAAAGATATTGAACGCCGTGTGTAAGTGATACAGAAAGTATTATGGACACTATAACTTTTTATTACATCAGGTATGACCTTTATTTGCTGGATCTGACTTCAAAACCATTTAGTAGTTATAACTTTTGATCAGGGACATTACCTACAATTCCTTCTCTTCCTTCTCTCTTGCATGTCTGTAACATAAGGCTATCATTACAAAATTTTTGATTTTGTAACCAAATTAATTGAAATGACCCGCTCAAGTATCTTGGCTCGTAATATTGTATCATTTTTTTTTTCCTTTGGGCTATTTTTTTTTTTTGAACTTGCTCTAAATCAGGATTTAGGACTCAAATTTTTCTCACATGTTGGACTTCAAAATTCTTTACTGCGCCTTTTGCTTAAAAAAAGTCAATGACTTCACCAAGAAAGTTTGATTAGTTTCTTTTTACTTTCTGTAATGAAGTGCCATCCTTTTTACACTTGAAAGGATCCCGGTAATTAATGCAACATTGATCCTTTGAATACAGATGAGCTAACCTAGATAATAGGGTTTGCTATCCAAGGATGGGACTCTGCAGCAATAGCTGAGCTTGCAGTGCCATCAAAAGGACTGCGGATGCAGCACATGTACACTGAAATGTATTGATTGCTTCTTTGCAATTGTGTATCAAAGTCATTCTTATGTACAATCCAAATGCTTCACTTTGTGAACGTTACTTAGCAGCGCGCCGTGTGTGCTATTCATTGTGTTACAAAATAGTGATAACAGCAAACAGCATGCAAGAGGCAAAAATCATTTTTTTTTAACTTTTAATGCTCACACAAGTTCAGGACTGGATGAAGTGCAGTTCTTACAGTTCTTAACTTTTCATTATATAAAGAATATAAAACGATTATGCCCCTTTAAATGGCTTTTCCACCAGCTTTTTATTGTAAATGTATTTGTTCACAAAATCTTTTGGACGCAGAGCTTCCCACAACATTTTTTAAGCATCATTGTAGAGAAGAACTGGGGGCACACTACTGATATGAAAGTGGGATTACATACTTGAACTAATCACAGTATACACAAAGAGAAGGGTAGAAATGGGTATGAATTCATCAGGATCACCAAAATGAAAGATGTTTACTAATACATGATTTTATTGAACAATGAAAAAAAACTGTGCATTAAAAACATTTAAAACGAACACACTGGCCTGTGTATACTATCATTTTTTAAACAGGAGACACTTCAGGAAAACACCAGAAGTGACTTTTCTGACCTTATTTTAGACCTCTTTTGCTGTGGCTTTGCCGCTGGTGTTTTTTATTTAAGTTCCATATATAATGTAATTGTCGGTTTCCAAGCAGAAGCCACTAAAAGACTAGAACTGGCACTTCTTTTAGCCGCTTCATGGCTTTCGGACCCTTAAGCAGTTAAAAGGAGCTACAAAAAAACAAGTCGTTTTGACACTGCAGTTCATATATTCATTCTTTATGGTGTTTTTTAAGCATCTTTTCAGATGGATTCCAGGCAGAATCCACCTGGAAAAGATGTTGAGCACCCATACCCTTAGACCAACTTCACACATATGTGAAGCTCAAACCAAAATACCCAAAATGACACCATTCTAAACACTGCACCCCTCAAGGTGCTCAAAACCACAAGTGACACCATTTTGGACACTAGACCTCTCGGGAAATTTGTTGTGCAATTTCTCCTGAGCATGCAGATACTCCATATGTGAGGGAAAACTATTGTTTGGGCGCACGGCAGAGATCACAAAGGGAAAAGTGACATTTTGGAATGCAGACTTTGATGGAATGGTATGTGGTTGTCATATTGCATTTGGAGAGCCCCTGATGTGCCTAAACAGTAGAAAACTCTCATAAGTGACCCCATTTTGGAAACTAGACCCCTCAAGGAATTTATTTAGATGTGTGGTGAGAATCTTAAACCCACCGGTGGATCTGTAAAAATGAAAAATATATATTTTTACCACAAAAATGTTGTTTTAGTCCCCAAATTTTTCATTTTCACAAGGATAGCAAAAGAAAATGGACCCAAAATTTGTTGTGCAATTTTTCCTACATACACCGATGCCACATATGTGGTCTAAAACTACTTTTGATGCACGGTGCAAAGCTTAGAAGGAAAGAAGCACCATATTGAAGTTCAGATTTTGCTGGACTGGTTTGAGTGTGCCATATCACTTTGGCAGAGCCCCTTAGGTGCCAGAACAGACCCACCATAAGATACCCCATTTTACAAACTACACCTCTCAATGATTTAATCTAGGGGTGCAGTGAACATTTTGACATCACAGGTGGATCTCAGAATTTTATACCATTGGGCAGCAAAGAAAAAAATTATTACATTTTTAACATCAAAATTTAGTTTTAGCCCCAGATTTTACATTTCCACACTGGAAAATGGGTAAAAATGGCACCAAAATATGTCTCACAATTTCTGCTGAATGTACAAATACCCCACATGTATTAAGCTTGAGTGGGACGGAGCGCTATTTGCCTCCTGGAGTGCAGATTTTTCTAGAATTGTATGTGGACTCCATCAGACCCTAAGTGCTAGAATATCAGAATCCCCCTCAAATTACCCCATTTTGGAAATTATACCCCTTTGGGAATTTATCTACAGATGTAGTGACGATTTTGACTCCATGGGTCTTTTCCAGAAGCAAGCAGCAGCGGATGTTGCGGAGTGAAAATCGCAAACTGACCAGTAAGTTGTAGCTTCTGGAGACATGCACCTGTAAATTAGGCGGGCTCTCATCACTACAGAAATGCCAAACATGTGGAATCTAACTGTGGTTTAGGCACACACTAGAGTTTAGAAGGGAGTGGGGCATTTGGATTTGGGAGTACAGAATTTGTTCAATTTCTTTTGGGGAGCGATAAGCCATGGCGCTTTTCCAGAGCCTCTGTGCTACCAGTAATGTGAAAGCCCCAACATTTCCGATAACAGATGACAGACCCGAGTGGGAACTTGCTTTCTTTTGTGGATTGAGTTGAAGCTTTGGTTGGGAGCATTTTACATAACATTTTGGATCAAATTTATACTGCGCTTTACACTGAGCACTTATATCGGAGTTTCCATCTAAATCTCTGAGTGACATGATTCAGATGAACCTCAGCGGGATCCATTCATTATAATGAGGCAGCAGAGTTACTCTGGACTTCGTCAGGCCTCTGTTCAGCGTTGTCATTTACAGAAGTGCAGAAAACTGTAGGCGACGGCACTTTTATGCATGCCTAAAAAAAGACAGACGCCGACAGATCATAGGCCAGACAGTGTCCACAGTGCCTCCATCTGCCTCATTATAGGGAATCTTCCACTGGGGGTTCTGTCTGAATCACGAATTTCATAGATTTACGCGGAAACCTTGGCGTAAGCACAGAATAAATGTGAGCCGAGCGTTACTGCAATCTTTGGGAGGCAGAATGAACAAATCAACAGCAGGTGAAAAATTGGTTTCATTTATTTTTTTTACGCCGTTTCTCATGCGGTATAATTGATTAGGTGACTTTATTCTTCGGGTTGGTGCGATTTCAGCGATACGAGATTTATAGCGGGTTTTTTATTTTTGCATCCCCATATTTTGAGAGCTTTGAGTCATGTGAGAGCTTGTTTTTTGTGGGATGACTTGTTGTGGGATGACTTGACGTTTTTATTGGTACCATTTTCGGGCATGTGACATTTTTTGATCGCTTTCTGTTCTGATTTTTTGGAGGCAAAATGAACAAAAAACAGCAATTCATCAATTGTTTTTCTTGGGTATTTTTTATGTCGCTCCACGTGTGGTAAAATTTATAAGGCAGCTTTAGGCTGTGTGCCCACGTAGCGTTTTTCAAGCGTTTATGCTGCGGAATTTCCGCAGCATAAACGCTTGTGAAACGCTAGGTAATCCGCACCCCATGGTCCCCAAGGGGATTCCGCATGTTCTATGCACATGCTGCGGATTTTTCCGCAGCGTTTATGCTGCGTACAAAAATCCGCAGCATGTCATTTAATTTTGCGGAAGCGCAGCGGAACTCCCGCCATTGACTTGCATTGAGACGCATAGAAACCGCGACTGTACATTTTTACAAGCGGCTTCTATGCGTCTCTATGTGCGGATGGTACCCAGTTCTGGAGGAGAGGAGACTCTCATCCAGACCTGGGTACCATTGTACCTGTAAAAAAAGAATAAAATAACACATAAAGTTTATATTCACCTGTCCGGCGGCTTCTCTCTGAATGCCGGCATCGTTTGAGGACCTGCGGTGACGTCACAGTCATGTGACCGCAGGCCCTTCACCGCTCTGTCTCGCGAGATGCCGGCATCCAGGAACCAGACAGGAAGCAGCGCTGCAGCCACGCCGGGGCCTCGGGGGTGAGTATAGCTTTATTTGTTTTAATTTTTACGGTTCACACTGTATAAATCCATGCCGGTTGGAAATGACATCAGGGAAATCCTGATGTCATTTCCTAGTTCAACCCCTCTTCACCATTTTGTTTTTTGCAAAGAACAGTATGCCACAGGAATTGCAGCCCCTGCGGGTCAGCAGACCATGCCTAAACCTTCTGCTAATGACTTGCATAAATCTCCTGCACTACAACGTTGAGCAGGTAATATTAACTATGTTTTTTTGGGGTACATTACTTTTATGTAGTGTGTGTACTAACCTATTATTGTTCTATAGGAGCGTTTAAGGAGGAGAATACGACAAAAAAAGATGTGGGTGCACCCTATCTTGCAGGAGCGGACGGACAAGGGCCACTTCAATGTTCTCTACCAGGATATAAGGAGGTAAGATATATGTGAAGAAAGTATCATGTCACCCGTGTATGCTGTTTTTTTAAGGTTTTGTTTGTATACTATGTTACAAAATTATCTTTTAATAATTTTTTTTTCTCTGTTTACTATAGTTTTCCTGATAAATTTCAACAGTTCTGCCGTCTGAACATTACTGCATTTGATCGGCTGCTGAGCCTTATGTCTCCTGACCTGGACTACCAAGACACTGTAATGCGAAGGGCCATCTCTGCTGAGGAAAGGCTGCTCATCACCTTGCGGTAAGTTGAATGTTGATTTATATGTACCTGGTTTTGTTCGCCACCCTGCGGTGATGGCTGGTGTACCTGGTTTTGTTAGCCACCCTGTGGTGATGGCTCCACTGTGTCTGTCTTTGTGTACATATTTTTGGCTTGACCATGAGATCACCATGCACAGAGATCAGATTGAAAAGGTCACTGATGTGTTAACTCTAGAGCAAACATCGTAGGCAAACACAGACAAAGTCAAAACACAATATAAATTGCTATGTGTGAACTCAAGAGAAAACAAAAGATGACCCCAAAAAATTGAAAATTTGGAGCCCCCCCCCCCCCCAAAAAAAAAAAAAAACACGCCCATTGCTGGAATAGTATTTTGTAATAAATACCTTAATTTTTTAAAAGACGAATCAATAATGGATAATTACTGTTGGCTTGTATTTCTTTTTATGGCTTTTCTAATGTTCTATTTTTCCTTTTCAGATTTTTGGCCACAGGAGAGAGCTATACATCACTCCACCTCCAATTTAGGGTTGGTAAATCCACCATTTCCAGAATTGTGAGGTGCACATGTAGCGTCATCTGGCAGAAGTTGCAGCCCATCGTGATGCCTTCTCCAACCGAGGAGACTTGGCTGCAGGTCTCAGCAGGCTTTCAAACTGTGGCCAATTTCCCAAACTGCATTGGTGCTGTTGATGGAAAACATGTGAGAGTTCAGCAGCCACCACGATCAGGATCACGCTTCTTTAATTATAAGAAGTATTTTTCTGTGGTCCTGATGGCGGTGGCTGATGCACATTTCAAATTTGTTGCCATTGACGTTGGTGCTTATGGCAGTATTGGGGACTCTCGGGTGTTCAGATCATCACAGATTGGGCTGAAAATTCTTCAAGATGGCGTAACGCTCCCAGCCCCAAGACCTTTGCCGGGTTCCACAGATCCAGTTCCTTTTGTGATGGTATCGGATGAGGCATTTCCCTTACAGACCAACATGCTGCGCCCATACCCACGAAGGGCACTGAATGCCCGGCGGAGGATTTTCAATTATCGGCTGAGTCGTGCACGCAGATATGTGGAATGCACCTTCGGAATCATGTGTAGTCAGTGGAGGATCTTTCACACTGCCATCCAGTTGGATACAGAGACCGTTGACACTGTAATTAAGGCATGCTGTGTACTCCACATCTATGCTCGTGAGTACAGCACTGAGCAAGATGAGGAGTCACAGCTGTCTGAATTAATTCCAGTTGTCAACTCCGGTCAGGGAAGGCCATCCAACTCTGGTGCCAGGGTGCGAGAAACCTTCGCTGACTACTTCATGAGTCCTGAAAGTGCCGTGCACTGGCAATACTCCTGTGCTGGTGTTGAGCAGCCTGACCAGCAGAGAAGATCTGATGAACAATAAAAGAAGAACTTCCTCCTTTTTTTTTTTTTTTAAATAAAAATGTACAAAAAAGTGTTTATAAAAAAAATAAATTTTGGATAAATTTTAATTTGTCTAAAATATTTCTTGAATTGCAACCTTCTACGTATTGTTTTCCGACCATACGTCAACGCAAAAGTGAACAACCCACAAAGACCAGAGCCTGTAAATTGGCATTACTACCTAGAGCGCTCTTCCAAAGTACTGTCTGCTAAAGTCATCCCTCACCATTGTTATTTGCTTGCGCTAAGAACAGAACTAGCAAAGAACAGTGTTGAGAGTAGTATTCATCCAAAAAATAGTTGTGGTCCAAAATATCAAAGTATATTTCTAATTTAAAAACGACTGTATACAGCCGACCACATACGTAGATTAGTATGAACAAATTTCAAAAATGTAGAGTTCCTCTGACCTGCGCTATGGTGAGCGCAGATCAGGGTAACACTTTTTCATTTAAACCCAATCCAACCACATATACACTTGAAAAGAAAAATGAGCAGATAGTTTAACTAATTTTTTTTAATACATAATATAGAATAACTGTAAAAAACTTTGTAAAAACAAAAAACAACAAACTTCTAGAAAATTTAATCGGACAAACATTGCCCATAACTTGGGAATAAATTACACACTGTGTACAGCACACCTGTCCTGTAATCAGTTTTGGGCCCTAAAATACGGGCAGCACCTGTAGGTTGTTTAATTATATAAAAAGAAACACCTTTTCTTACAGTCCCCTACGCCTGAAGCCTGGTATAGGTGACCATATTTGCTAGGGTCCAAAAATGATGACAGGGAGGGGTAAAATTATTGAACTACAAGTTTTGAAGGTCTTGTTCAAAGCTGTACCCAGGAAACATTTCTGGTGAAAAACTAGAGTTGGGGGATGGTCCTCTGACAAATGATGATGCACCATGAGCCATTTGGCGACCATAACTTGGTTGCATATCTTCAGGACGGTATGCTGCAGCAACCTGCCCAAAACGCTGGGTTGCAGCTGCTGGTGGTGGTGGAGGCACACTGGGATTGAATAAATTAAATATTCCACATAGTATGGCTGGGGACGAGGGCATAACTGATGCCTCTTCAATTGCCATGACCATAGCGCCTGCTGCAGTCATGTACATGTTCTGCCTATCTCGTGGCAGAAATCTGATGCGGGCAGCTTGGGCTGAGCAAAATTTATCTATGGCATCTTCCTCGGCTGCCCTTTCCACAAGGCTGAGGGTTCGATTTGTGAGTGCTTCAAGCACAATAGTCCCACCCCCGTGGCTTTTGGCCTTTTTTTTGCCCGCCCTTCTCGATGCCACGAGATGAGCAGAACCAGACCCCCTCCCAGTGGGCCTCAACACATCACCAGCAGAGCTTCCAGCATCACTTGGATCAGGAGCAGGAGAATCAGTCACCAAACCCGTCCCGACGTCCGCTGGATTGGACAAAGAATGTGCGGGACAACCAGATGTTGAAGACGCCGAAGCAGATGGATCCGTTGAGGAAAGCTGGAAAAAGTCCTCGGATTCCTCCTCTGCATGCTCAGTGTTTGTGTCCTCTTCTGCTGTTGGGGCCCTGATGTTTCCTTCAGTTCTGTATAAAATAAAAGGTAAAAACCAATGTAAATACAACATTTTTGGAAACATTTCAATTAATATGTTTTGGGAATTTACCACCGCAAACTCCTACTGCTTAGTATGAAGGCCAGCTCATCCGCAAAAGGAAATTTTCTTTTTCTTGGTGATGAGCCACTTTGCACCGACTGGTGATACTTCACCAGCCGGTCGGTGACCGATCTCCACCGATTTTTAATATCAGACACTGCAATGACAAAACCAAAACAATTTATGAACTGCTTTAACACAAAAAATGCAATTATAAATAGATATAAAAATAAATGTAAAAATCAAACCTTACTAATTTCCTCTTGGGCATCACGTTCCTCATTCACCCACTGGGGATACATTTGGCTCAACACAGAGGCCCAGGCGTCTTTTTTCTTCTGCTTGTCTTTGTATTCAGGACTAGCTCGGTCGCATATTTCGGGATATTTTTCAATCTAGAGTGAATAATAACGTCTGTGAAGATTATTTTTAAAACAAAATGGAGGAATAAAAGATTAACCCCCCAAAAAAATTAAATAAACATATGGAGATATCTACGCACACACACCAACACTAACCCCTCACCTATATTGTACGGTTCTTTCACACGTCAATCTCTGGGACGAGTGTTGATGCCATTTTCCACACATAGCGGAGACCCACACACAGACCCATTGCAAAGCATGCTCGGTCACACTTATCTGTAGTAACGTGTATATGTGGACGTGAGAAATCAACCTTACAGTGTATGCAGGAGCTTTCAGTTACTGAACCTACATACACTGTACAATAATCTTTCAGTTTAATAAAATCTTTTAACCCCAAAAAATAAGTGGGCTCACGCATAGTTTTAATAACTAGCAAAGGGAAAGCAGACGGTTGTTGGCTGATGTTATAGTCTGTGAAGTAGCCAATAACTATGGACCCTTCCCTTGCTATTAATACCAGGCCGCAGCCGTTAGCCTTTACTGGCTAATTGTACAGGGGGACCACCCCAAAAAAACATGGGGTCCCCCTATAAATTGAAGCCAGCAAAGGCTAGCCGCTTTGCCTTTTCTGGCTACTATATAGGAAGACCCCCCACAAAAAAATGACATGGGTCCCCCTATAAATTGTAGCCAGCAAAGGCTAGCCGCTTTGCCTTTTCTGGCTACTATATAGGAAGACCCCCCACAAAAAATTGACATGGGGCCCCCTATAAATTGTAGCCAGCAAAGGCTAGCCGCTTTGCCTTTTCTGGCTACTATATAGGAAGACCCCCCCACAAAAAAATGACATGGGGTCCCCCTATAAATTGTAGCCAGCAAAGGCTAGCCGCTTTGCCTTTTTGGCTACTATATAGGAAGACCCCCCCCAAAAAATGTCATGGAGTCCCCCTATAAATTGTAGCCAGCAAAGGCTAGCTGCTTTGCCTTTTCTGGCTACTATATAGGAAGACCCCCCCCAAAAAAATGACATGGGGTCCCCCTATAAATTGTAGCCAGCAAAGGCTAGGCGGACAGCTGCGACCTGATATTAATAGCCTAGAAAGGGGCCATGGTTGTAGGCCCCCTCCCAGGCTATAATATCAGCCCTCAGCCGCCCCAGATTTGGCGCATCATATTTGTGCGCCAAATCTGGCGCTTAGCCTCGCTCTTTCACGCTGCCCTGGTGCGTTGGCAGGGGGTAATAGTGGTGGGGTTCATGTCAGCGCCAGCTGCCATGAAGCCCAGGTTAGTAATGATGGGCGTCTATAAGACACCCCCATTACTAACCTACAAAGTGTTAAAAAGAAAAAACACACTACACCCAGAAAAAAATAATTTATTTAAAATGAAAACACAATTTTATTTAATTCTAAGTTTACTAAAAAAAAAAATACTTACCTGTCCACGTTCCTGCGCTGATCTCCCATGCACAGCTGTCACATCTGGAGATGTGACAGCTGTCATTGCTGCTGTAAGCTCACACTGCCGGGAACACGTCCGATCCCGGCAGCGTGAGCCCCTGACTGAGGTCACCGGAGTGCATTCAGGCAGCGCAGCTCCGAAGACCTCCTTTACGACTTTGTTGTACCGTGGGAATTTCTCACGGTACAGCAGGCCCGTAAAGCAGATCACCGGAGCAGCGCTGCCTGAACTCCGGCGAACCCGTTCATTCTAGCGGCGGCAGCGGATCAGAGCGATCACATTCTATGTGGCTGCTCTGAACTGGAGATCATCGTGGGACACTCATGGACTACTACGGAGGGGTAAGGATAAGGTTGTGGTTTATTATTTTATATTTTATTACAGGAGATCGATGGCTTCGGGGAATTAGGTGTCTAGGTGAGTATAGGTGTAGTTTTTTATTTTTTACTTTATTTTAGGTGGCGATCGGCGGGGACAGGTAATGTATGAAGTTTTTTTTAGGTAACCACTGGCCACCAATGAAAAAAAAATAAAGGGGACAGTAGATTAGATATTATTGGGGCCAATAAACAAAAAAGTTTAATGATGATAGCACCGCACCCCCCCAAAAAAATAAAAAAGTTAGGGGGGGGGGAATAGGGTCAATAATATATGGAGGCACATATGGGGGCTATTAAAATTAATTTTGGGGCACATTTTACAGCAGGAGCAGGCTGATGGGAACTACTGCTCCCATCGAGCTGCTCCTGCTGGCACAAGTGGACGGGGGACAGACATAGGCCAATGGGAGTAGTAGTCTCACATCGGCCTATGTCTCCCTGCTGACACCCGTGCACACAGACCCCACACAGACCCCACTCAGACCCCATACAGACACCATACAGCCATATACAGACACATACAGACACTTACCACACTAATCATGAATCCCACGTTGAGATTCATGCGCTTATACCATCCGAGATGAGCAGCCATGATCCTGAGAGACGGGAATATTATGGGATTCTCGTCTTCCTGGATTATGGGATGCTCATGGGATGGATGGATGGAACGCCCAATTGTGAGGTCACTTCCTATTTGCTGCGGTTTTGAGGTACAAGACCGCAGCAAATGCACTTCAATTCCGCAATTATTTTTACATATTTGCGGATTTGAAGCGGCCCAATGCAAGTCAATGGCGGCGATTACGCCGCGCTTCCGCAAAATTAAATGACATGCTGCGGATTTTTCCGCGGAGCATAAACGCAGCGGAAAAAACCGCAGCGTGGGCATTGACAATGCGGCTTGTCATTGAGGACCATGGGGGGCGGATTACCAAGTGTTTTTGAAGCGTTTACGCTGCGGAAATTCCACAGCATAAACGCTTGTAAAACGCTAGGTGAGCACCCAGCCTTATTCTTTGGGTCAGTATGATTACAGCAGTATCATATTTATAGCGTATTTTTATGTTTTGGTGCTTTTACACAATAAAAATTATTTTATTGAAAAAATAATTATTTTTGCATCGCTTTATTCTGGGAGCTATAACTTTTATTTTTCTGTTGCTGGAGCTGTATGGCGACATCTTTCTTGTGGGAAAAGATGATGTTTTCAGTGATACCATTTTTATTTACGTTCATCTTTTTGATCACATTTTATTCCACTTTTTGTTCAGTGGTATCATGATAAACCATCGCTTTTTGCCTCGTTTTATTTTTATGGTGTTTATTGATGGGGTTAACTAATGGGACAGTTTTATAGGTCAGGTCGTTCCAGACGTGATGATACCAAATATGTGTACCTTTTTTGTTTATTTTTTTTTCAATGTGAGTACATTATATTTTATTTTTTCATTATTATTTTGTGATTTTTAAAAAAAATATTTTTTAAAACAATTTTTCACTTTTTTTTACTTTTACACTTTGTCCCACTATTGGACTTTCACTACTTGCAGACTGATCACTTGTACAGTATAGGGATGCAGGAGCATTCCTATACTATGCAAACTCAGTTCTGCACTATACACAGAGTTGCCAGATCATGCATTGCGCATGATCTGGCAATTTTCCTAGCTCTGGTGACCCAGATGTTGTTATGACGACATCGGGTCACCATGGCACCAATCGGGACCCCACAATGACGTCGCTGGATCTCCAATCCAAAGGCAGAGAGGCTTTCTTCCAGCGATTGCAGCATTTAGTGGGTTAAAGTGATGGGTGCGGTGCCAAGTGCCGAGTGTTAAATAATAACCAGGTCACAGGGACGTATGGATACGACTTATGTCAGAAAGTGGTTAAAAAGAATTGTAACTTGAAATTTAAGGTTCAATCTGGGGCCGGGGGGGGCTTAAGATAATCTAGTCTTTTGTAAAACCACAGAAAACGCACAAATAACATGATGAGTTGCACCAAATATCAAAAGTAGCTCAGCCCCATCTGAAATTATATTGGACGTGGATGAAACTATAATTATGCACTTGTGAAAATATAATTATCGTCATGTCAGAACATCATACCTGTATCTTAGCAGAAGAATTTGTTTTAAAACAGAATTTTCTCTTTATTTCTGTGATGACATTAGATTGTTAATGGAAAATGACCCAAGGCCATACAAATTACAGGCAATCGCACACCAGTGATCAGCTAGTTTGTAAAGATCAAACAAATGGAAGTGAAGTCTAAAAAGAAAAAATAACTTTGAGCAAATAAAATGAAGCTCTTCAGCCATTCACTGCTTTAGACAACTCTTTTCAGTTCAATATCGTCAACTTGCAGATGAAGGAAACAAAATTCAAAGCAAAATATCCGGGGATTGCGTTACTAGTTTTCATTTCAACATTTCATGTGGAGCCACATTTCTATCTGCTGTTGTATATTACTAGCTTTTATTTCACAGAGTTTTATGAATATGTTGGCTATTTCCTATGGAAAGCACATTTGCCCCTACAGTTAGAAATGTACCTGGATATATAGGGACCTGGATTTCTTTTTGTGTGATAGTAACATAAGAACATAGTAACGTAGCTTGAATAAAGACCTAGGTCCATCAAGTTCAACCTTTCTCTCCCAAATGTACTCCTTACGCTAACATACTAACTTATTGGAACTAGGCCTCACAAGTGTATTATTACCATTTTTAATATTGCTGCACTATTACAATTAAAAATGTACCCGTTTATAATTTTTTTAGTTTGTTTAATATTTTGTATTACTCTTGTGATTCTAATAATGATATTACTAAAATCCCTATGCCTAAATCTGTTGATCCAGAAGAAGACAAAAACCCCAGGACACATTCAGCCAATTTGCATGATGGGGAAAAATTCCTTCTTGACCCCGAGAAAAGGCGATCAGTCCTAGAAACCTGGATCAAACCTAATTATGATACTAATTATGTAATTACTATTACCGTACTAAATGTACTCCTATAGGTGTAACATTTTGTCTAATTTAACTGTAACCCATATCTAAGAAGTAACATTTCTCCTTGCGGAGAGAGACAAGCTAAGCACATCAAGGTGAGGAGACTTTTCGAGCCTCAAATTGAGTTTCTGGTTTTGGCTTTTATCCTAATTCATGTAACAAGGCTCCTTAAAGGGTCAATATTGACTTTTAGGATTGCTACTTCCAATAGGTGGCACTAGAGTTCTAGTTCTCTTCCTCTCTGAAGAGGCAACTGTAACCCACAATGTTATCTGTATCGAGGAATTCATCCAGCTTTTTTGAAAGCTGTTATAGTGTCGGCCATTACTACCTCTTGCGGTCGGGTATTCCACAGTCTGACTGCAAAATGTAAACTGTAAAGAACCCTGATGTTATATAATTTTCTATTCGGCCACAATCTAATTTTTTTTTCAGCTTGTGGATTATTTCAGCTTTACTAGAGAGACCTGCCCATAGACTTCTATGCACTTCATCTGCCCCTCCTGCTCTATAAAATGCTACCTGCAGATATAGCTTCATGTTCAACATGACAGGTTCCTTTATGTATGAGTAGGAAAATGTATAATCCTTAATCCCTTGATGATTACACCTAAGAAGGCTTTAAAGGGAACCTGTCAGCAGGTTTTTGCTATGTAATCTGAGGACAGCATGAGGCAGGAGTTAAAACTCAGACTTCAATAATAGGTCAGATATCAAGCTGTGTGCTGTTGTTTACTTATAATGGAGGTTTTATCACCTGGTGATTTATCATTGTATGGACTACAGCAGCTACAGCAGCTCGTGCATGCTAGTCCAATTCCGCCTACTCCTGTGATAAGAAGCTTGCTGTCAATAGACTATGTACATACAGAGCCTGATGTGGGCTTGCAAAAACAGACTAAAAATGCCCAACAAAATTTGCTTATATCTACGGTACATTTGTGTAAATTCATATGAACCCCAACAAACAATAGCTGCAAACAATAAAAAATTTTCTCACATATAAAAATGCTTCATACAAAATATTAAAATACCATAGTTATGGTAGTTAAAAAGTAAAAGAGGCTTTAAAGATGGTGGCTGTACTTTATTATGGGAAAACATGGTGACAGGTGCCCTTTAACCTTTTCACACCATGGACAATTTCCAATTTTTCGTTATTGTTTTTTTCTCACCTTCTTCCAAGAGTCATAACTTATCTATTTTTCCATCAATGTAGCCATATAAGGCTACAAAGACTTGTTTTTTAGTGAAATGAGTTGTACTTTAAAATTATACTATTGATTTTAGTGTACTGGAAAACAGAAAAAAAATCCAAGTAGGATTGAAATTGCAAAAAAAAAGCGCAATTTCACAGTTGTTTTTAGTTTTTTTTTTTATTTACCATGTTCACTATATGGTAAAACTAACCTGGCAATATGATTTCCCATGTTAGTATGAGTACATAGATACCAAACATGTATAGTTTATTTTTTATTTACCATATTTTTAAGACTATAAGACATACCGGACCATAAGACGCAGCAAGGTTTTAGAGGAGAAAAATAGGAAAAAAAATGTAAGCAAAAAATGTGGTCTTGATGCAATGTTATGAGGGGGGGGTTGCTGCTGACACTTTTGTAGGGGTAATGTCCCCCAATTCTGTACTAATATCCCTCATCTTGGTATATATATATATATGTCCCCATCCTGGTATATATGGCCCCCATACTAATCCTGGTATTCATGGTCCCCTAATCCCCATCCTGGTATGCCTTTCACCCCTTATCCATATCCTGGTATTCATGGCACCCCTCATCCTCATCTTGGTATGCGTGACCCCCCATCCTGGTATGTATGGCCCCCCACTCCATCCTGGTATCCATGGCCCCCATCCTCATTCTGATAAGAATGGTCCCCTATCCCCATCCTGGTATACATGGCCCCCCATCCCCATCCTGGTATTCATTGCCCCTCACCCCCATCCTGGTATACCTGGCATCCCATCACTCTCCTGGTATACATGGCCCCCTCATCCCCAATCCTGGTATGCATGGCCCCGTCATCACCAATCCTGGTATGCATGGCTCCCTCATCCCCATCATTGTAAGCATTTCGAGCAGAGCCTGACGTCACTGCCATACGCCCTCACACTCTGATATCAGCTGCTTGGATATTGACTCCTGTCCACGCCAGGACTATGGGAGTGGAGAGGAGTGAATGTTCACTCCTCTCCACTCCCATTGGCTGTGGATAGGAATGAATATTCATTCTCATTAGTTAGCACACGTGATTGCTGCAGTAGCAAGATACTGCCTGTGCCCCACTCCTCCGCTGCCGCTCTCCCCCACCCCACCATCCACCGCCGGAATGTATTTTCCGAACTATAAGACGTACCCCCTACTTTCCTCCAAAATTTTGGAGGAAAAAAGTTTGTTTTTATATTTTGACAGATCGGATATTTCTGAATGCAGTGATACCAAATGTGTGTGTTTTTTAAATTGTTTTATTTTCAATGAGGTAAAAGGGGTGTGATTAGTGATGTGTGAATGTCACGTTATCCGAGCATGTTCATGCATCACTAAGTGTGATTTGAACTTTTGTATTTTTTCATATTTTTAAAAATTATTTTTTTCCCACTTCTTACTGTCTTCAATAGTCCCCTTGGACTTGAAGCTGCGATCGTCCAATCACCTGTGCTATGCATAGCAATGCTTCTGAAAAAATCATGATCTTCTATAAATGTGGCCACGAGCCGGTGTTCACAGGAGATTCATAATGACAGGCACGGGGATCTTCTGCAGACTCCCGGCTGCCATAACAACCCATCTTTGCTCGTCCGATCACATGATAGGGGCGCCGATAGGCACTCCCCGATACAAATCATATACACAGGCACAGTGCCACACTAAATAATCACATACATGCAGTACAGACCAAAAGTTTGGACACACCTTCTCATTTAAAGATTTTTCTGTATTTTCATAACTATGAAAATTGTACATTCACTCTGAAGGCATCAAAACTATGAATTAACACATGTGGAATTATATACTTAACAAAAAAGTGTGAAACAACTGAAAATATGTCTTATATTCTATTTTTCTTCAAAGTAACCACCTTTTGCTTTGATGACTGCTTTGCACACTCTTGGCATTCTCTTGATGAGCTTCAAGAGGTAGTCACCGGAAATGGTCTTCCAACTATCTTGAAGGAGTTCCCAGAGACGCTTAGCACTTGTTGGCCCTCTTGCCTTCACTCTGTGGTCCAGCTCACCCCAAACCATCTCGACTGGGTTCAGGTCTGGTGACTGTGGAGGCCAGGTCATCTGGCGTAGCACCCCATCACTCTTCTTCTTGGTCAAACAGCCCTTACACAGCCTGGAGGTGTGTTTGGGGTCATAGTCCTGTTGAAAAATAAATGATGGTCCAACTAAACGCAAACCGGATGGAATAGCAAGATGCTGTGGTAGCCATGCTGGTTCAGTATGCCTTCAATTTTGAATAAATCCCCAACAGTGTCACCAGCAAAGCACCCCCATACCATCACACCTACTCCTTCATGCTTCACGGTGGTAACCAGGCATGTAGAGTCCATCCGTTCTCCTTTCCTGTGTCGCACAAAGACACGGTGGTTGGAATCAAAGATCTCAAATTTGGACTCATCAGACAAAAGCACAGATTTCCACTGGTCTAATGTCCATTCCTTGTGTTCTTTAGCCCAAACAAGTCTCTTCTGCTTGTTGCCTGTCCTTAGCAGTGGTTTCCTAGCAGCTATTTTACCATGAAGGCCTGCTGCACAAAGTCTCCTCTTAACAGTTCTTGTAGAGATGAGTCTGCTGCTAGAACTCTGTGTGGCATTGACCTGGTCTCTAATTTGAGCTGCTGTTAACCTGCGATTTCTGAGGCTGGTGACTCGGATAAACTTATCCTCAGAAGCAGAGGTGACTCTTGGTCTTCCTTTCCTGGGGCGGTCCTCATGCGAGCCAGTTTCTTTGTAGCGCTTGATGGTTTTTGCAACTGCACTTGGGGACACATTAAAAGTTTTCCCATTTTTTCGCACTGACTGACCCTCATTTCTTAAAGTAATGATGGCCACTCGTTTTTCTTTACTTAGCTTCTTTTTTCTTGCCATAATACAAATTCTAACAGTCTATTCATTAGGACTATTAGCTTTGTATCCACCTGACTGCTGCACAACACAACTGATGGTCACAACCCCATTTATAAGGCAAGAAATCCCACTTATTAAACCTGACAGGGCACACCTGTGAAGTGAAATCCTTTTCCGGTGACTACTTCTTGAAGCTCATCAAGAGAATGCCAAGAGTGTGCAAAGCAGTCTTCAAAGCAAAAGGTGGCTACTTTGAAGAACCTAGAATATAAGACATATTTTCAGTTGTTTCACACTTTTTTGTTAAGTATATAATTCCACATGTGTTAATTCATAGTTTTGATGCCTACAGTGTGAATGTACAATTTTCAAAGTAATGAAAATACAGCAAAATCTTTAAATGAGAAGGTGTGTCCAAACTTTTGGTCTGTACTGTAGTTCCACAGTACACAGTCATATAGTCTACGTATTAGTATAGCCCACACACATAGTAAATAGTGTGGAGTTGTGTATATAATTGTTTGTAGCATATATTGTGGAGCTGTGTGCTTGGTCTAGTACTCCTTATATGTTCCTATACACTGTACCACGTCTTCTGTCCTGTATACTGGGTGTAATTCTCAATACCTGCATTATTCTGTATACAGTGGGTACGGAAAGTATTCAGACCTGTAGCATCATCGTCTCTGCCTCCTGCACGGCAGAGACGCCGTCCCCCTTACCACTGCGGTCCTGCTCCGGCCTCTTCTGGCCTCCCTGCAGCTGCTGCTAGTACACGCAGCTTCCCTAGCCCTGTGCTTAGGGCACACGTGCACGCGCTCCCGCCCTCTTAAAGGGGCCGCACGCACCGTCCTAAAAGGTTCCCGGCCAATGGCTGGAGGACTTCCTCTATAAAATGCACCTCCTCCAAAATGGAGGTGCCTGTGCAAGGTTGTAGCTTTGTGTTTGATACTCTGCTTCAGCCCTCAGGTCCCACCGCTAGCCTGACTACTAGTCCAGCCCGCCAGCCTGACTACAAGTCCAGTCCGTTTGCTTGTCTACTCTCCAGCCCGACAGTCTATCTACAGTCCAGTCTGCCAGTCTGTCTATGGGCTCTGTCCGCCTGCTTACCTGGAAGCCCCTGCCCGTCTCTTGCCTTGCCTGCCTGACAGCCTACCTAGCGGCTCCCGCCTGTCACTTGCCGTGACCACCTGGCAGCCTACCTAGAGGCTCCTGCCTGTCACTTGCCGTGACCGCCTGACTGCCTACCTAGAGGCTCCTGCTCGTTATTTGCCTTGCCTGCTTGACAGCCTACCTAGAGGCTCCTGCTCATTACTTGCCTTGCCAGCCTGACAGCCTACCTAGAGGCTCCTGCTTGTTCCTGCCGTGTCTGCCAGTGCGTCTGTCTGGACAACCCGTCAGCCTGCTTGCCATGCTCATCTGCTGTACCAGTCAGTCTTTGCCATCTGACCTGTGGGAGTCACCTGCTCTCTTACAAGGTCGTCCCCAGAGGAGCACGAAGCACCTGGTCCCTCTGCTCGGTCCCTCGCTGGTCACGGAGTCGATTGAGCCACCTTACGACCTTGGTCGGTCCAAGCTCATACCTAGTTACGCCCCTCTTGGTCCCTCCTTGCACTGCAGCACAGAGGTTCCACCACCCGGATCCGTAACAAGACCCCTCTAAATGTTTCACTCTTTGTTTCATTGCAACCATTTTCTAAATTCTTAAAAGTTCATTTTTTTCTCATTAAAGTACACTCTGCACCCCATCTTGACTGAGAAAACAGGAAATGTAGAGATTTTGCAAATTTATTAAAAAAGAAAAACTGAACTATTACATGGTCATAAGTATTCAGACCCTTTGCTCACACACTCATATTTAAGTCACATGCTGTCCATTTCATTGTGATCCTCCTTGAGATGGTTCCACTCCTTCATTGGAATCTGTGTTTAATTAACTGATAGGACTTGAACTGGAAAGGCACACACCTGTCTATATAAGTCCTCACAGCTCACAGTGCATGTCAGACCAAATGAGAATTATGAGCTCAAAGGAACTGCCCAAGAAACTCAGACAGAATCGTGGCAAGGCACAGATCTGGCCAAGGTTACAAAAGAATTTCTGCATTACTCAAGGTTCCTAATAGCACAGTGGCTTCAATAATCCTTAAATGGAAGAAGTTTGGGACCACCAGAAGTCTCCCAAGACCTGGCTGTCCAGCCAAACTGAGCAATCATGGGAGAAGAGCCTTGGTGAGAGAGGTAAAGAAGAACCCCAAAATCACTGTGGCTGAGCTCCAGAGATGCAGTAGGGAGATGGGAGAAAGTTCCACAATGTCAACTATCACTGCAGCCCTCCACCAGTTAGGCCTTTATGGCAGAGTGGCCCAACGGAAGCCTAGCCTCAGTGCAAGACATATGAAAGCCCACATAGAGTTTGCTCAAAATCACATGAAGGACTCACACACTATGAGAAATAAGATTCTCTGGTCTGATGAGATAAAGATAGAACTTTTTGGTGATAATTCTAAGCTGTATGTGTGGAGAAAACCAGGCACTGCTCATCACCTGCCCAATACAATCCCAACAGTGAAACATGGTGGTGGCAGCATCATGCTGTGGGGTGTTTTTCAGCTGCAGGGACAGGATGAATGACTGGTTGCAATGGAAGAAAACATGAATGCGGCCAAGTACAGAGGTATCCTGGATAAAAACCTCTTCCAGAGTGCTCTGGACCTCAGACTTGGCCTAAGGTTCAACTTCCAACAAGACAATGACCCTAAGCACACAACTAAAATACCAAAGGAGTGGCTTCAGAACAACTCTGTGACCATTCTTGACTGGTCCAGCCTGAGTCCTGACCTAAACCCAATTGAGCATCTCTGGATACCTGAAAATGACTGTCCAACCTGATGGAACTGGAGAGGATCTGCAAGGAAGAATGGCAGAGGATCCCCACTTCAGGTGTGAAAAACTTGTTGCATTGTTCCCAAGAAGACTCATGACTGTACTAGCTCAAAAGGGTGCTTCTACTCAATACTGAGCAAAGGGTCTGAATACTTATGACCATGTGATATTTCAGTTTTTCTTTTTTAATAAATCTGCAAAAGTTTCTACATTACTGTTTTTTTTTCAGTCAAGATGGGGTGCAGAGTGTACTTTAATGAGAAAAAAAATGAACTTTTTAGAATTTACCAAATGACTGCAATGAAACAAAGAGTAAAAAATTTAAAGGGGTCTGAATTCTTTCCGTACCCAATGTATGTACACTGCACAGTACCACTGTTCCTGTCCTGTATACTGGGTGTATTACCTCAGTATTTGTAAGTCAAATCCAGGAGTGTGTGAAAAATGAAGAAATGGTGCTCAAGTTTCTGCTATACTTTTTCATTGATTGTTCCTCTCCTGGGGTTTGGCTTTCAAATACTGAGATAAAATACTGACCAAATACTGAATGTGTGAATGTGGCTTAATTCTCAGTATTTGTATTAGGCCGGGGTCACATTAGCAAACAGCATCCGATGCAAGAGCATTGTATGCGATATGCTAATGACACTGAGCTCAAACTCTGCTGTGAGCGTGAGCCAAGTATCATTTTAATGTGACCCGATCCTTTCACATGGGAGAGGCGGATCACAATTGAGGACAAGAAGGAGAGATTAATTTCTCCATCTTCTCCATTGCCTGTCTCGGCAAATACCAGACAGCACTCTGATGTTTTGAACGCACCCAATGACTTGAATGGGTGTGCACCGAGATATGCTGCAAATCACAGCATGCAAACATTTTTTCTCAGCAATGATTTTTTTCTCATGCCGAATTAGCATGAGGGAAAAATTGCAGATCTGGTCAGAGTGCAGTGTGAGATTTTCTCCTATTGCACTCCTTTGTATTATACGCCAGATGGAGTGAGGCAATATTTTGTATATATACAGTACAGACCAAAAGTTTGGACACACCTTCTCATTTAAAGATTTTCTGTATTTTCATGACTATGAAAATTGTACATTCACACTGAAGGCAACAAAACTATGAATTAACACATGTGGAATTATATACTTAACAAAAAAGTGTGAAACAACTAGTGTTGAGCCACCCCCGTAGTGTTAGGGCTCGGTTTGGTTCGTCGAACACCGGGATGTTCGTGGAACTGTTCGTCGAACACCGTTGAACACCGATAAAACCAATGGCGGGCAAATAAAAACACATAGAAAACACCTTCAGAGATGTCCAAAAGCTGACAAACTGCTCAGAAGACACTCTCTTTAAAAAAGCCGGCCAGCAATTCAGCAGCGGTACCCGACAATTTAGAACAGAAAGAATAGAGCATCACACATCGATTAGATAGATAGAAACATGTCACTCACATATATAAGAATTACAGTGACAGTGTTGGTTACTGTACTTGTCATATAGTGTTAAAGAATTTATTTAAAAAAATAATAGTGTTTTCATGCACCGTCTCTTTAAAAAAGCCGTCCGGCAATTCAGCATCGGTACCCGACGATCCGACGATTTAGAATAGAAAGAATAGAGCATCACACATAGATTAGATAGATAGAAACATGTCAGTCAAATATATAATAAGTACAGTGATAGTGTTGATTACTGTACTTGTCATTTAGTGTTAAAATAAAGGATTTATTAAAAAAAAAATTGGCGTGGGGTTCCCCGTAATTTTAGTCTCTAGCGGAGGTTAAGCACACGCCTGGGATGGGGGTAATACCCACGGAGCTTCCCAGGCTACTAATATCAGCCCCCAGCTGATTACCCAGCCTTTACTAGCTATTAAAATGGGGAACGTCCCAAAAAAATGACTTGGGGTCCCCCCTATTTTAATAGCTAGCAAAGGCTAGGCACAAAGCTGGGGGCTGATATTAATAGCCCAGGAAGGGTGCCATGAATATTGGCCCCCTCCCAGGCTAGAAACACCAGCCGTCAGCCGCCCCAGAAATGGCGCATCCATAGGATGCGCCAATTCAGGCACTTAGCCTCGCTCTTCCCACTGCCCTGTAGCGGTGGCAGTGGGGTAATAGGGCTGGGGTTGATGTCAGCTTATAATGCCAGCTGACATCAAGCCCAGTTTAGTAATGGAGAGGCGTCTATAAGACACCCCGATTACTAACCCCATAGTCAAAGTTTAAAAAAAACACAAACACCCTGAGTAAAATCCTTTAATTGAAATAAACACACAATTCTTTAATGTTCTAAATTAAACCATGCTTACCATCACGCCCATTCCAGCTGAAGCCAACTATCTCCTGCAATAAAAATAAAATAATAAACCAACATCATCCTTACCTTTCCATGGATCCCAGGATGGCTCCAGCTCTGCTACATTCACATGACAGACTGGATCGCAGCCGAAAGCTGCCATCCAGCTTGCCATGCTGCAGACACTGAGAAGCGCAGGCATGCTTGCTCTCCTCAGTGTCTGGCTATGACGACATCCAGATGAGCCTAGTTCATGTCCAATGAACTCAGCTCACATCATGCACGTCACTGACAGCGTGGGAAAATTCTCCTGTGCTTGCGCTTGCCGCTTGCCATTTTAATAGCTAGTACAGGCCAGGTATTCAGCTGGGGGCTGATATTAGTAGCCTGGGAAGCTCCATGGGTATTACCCCCTTCCCAGGCTTCAAACATCTGTCCCAGCTGTCTGCTAAACCTCCGCTAGAGACTAAAATTACGGGGAACCCCACGCCAATTTTTTTTTTTAATAAATCCTTTATTTTAACACTAAATGACAAGTACAGTAGTCAACACTATCACTGTACTTATTATATATTTGACTGACATGTTTCTATCTATCTATCTATCTATCTAATCTATGTGTGATGCTCTATTCTTTCTATTCTAAATTGTCGGGTAGCGATGCTGAATTGCCGGCCGGCTTTTTTAAAGAGACGGTGCATGAAAACACTATTTTTCTTTTTAATAAATCCTTTAACACTATATGACAAGTACAGTAACCAACATTGTCACAGTACTTCTTATACATGTGAGTGACATGTTTCTATCTATCTAATCGATGTGTGATGCTCTATTGTTTCTGTTCTAAATTGTCGGGTACCGGTGTATGCCGCTGCTGAATTGCCGGCTTTTCATGTTTCACTGTGAGCACTGTTCCCATCAATTTGGCAAACCACTGTAATTCCACAACCACCATGTCTGTGGAATTACAGTGAGTGGCAGACAATCCCTGCATGATGTGAAAAAATCCAGTTACGCTTTTGGTGCACGAACAGTTATCGAACATAACCTCGAACAGCCGAATTTTTTGCAAATCGTTCGCGTTTGTCGAACAAATCGAACACCGCCCAAAACAGCTCGATTTTGAGATTGGCAAACAATTCGAGTCAAACACTGCTCATCTCTAGAAACAAATGAAAATATGCCTTATATTCTAGGTTCTTCAAAGTAGCCACCTTTTGCTTTGATGACTGCTTTGCACACTCTTGGCATTCTCTTGATGAGCTTCAAGAGGTAGTCACCGGAAATGGTTTTCACTTCACAGGTGTGCCCTGTCAGGTTTAATAAGTGGGATATCTTGCCTTATAAATGGGGATGGGACCATCAGTTGTGTTGTGCAGAAGTCAGGTGGATACACAGCTGATAGTCCTACTGAATAGACTGTTAGAATTTGTATTATGGCAGGAAAAAAGCAGCTAGGTAAAGAAAAATGAGTGGCCATCATTACTTTAAGAAATGAAGGTCAGTCAGTGCGAAAAATTGGGAAAAATTTGAAAGTGTCCCCAAGTGCAGTTGCAAAAACCCTCAAGCGCTTCAAAGAAACTGTCTCACATGAGGACCGCCCCAGGAAAGGAAGACCAAGAGTCACCTCTGCTTCTGAGGATAAGTTTACCCGAGTCACCAGCCTCAGAAATTGCAGGTTATCAGCAGCTCAGATTAGAGACCAGGTCAATGCCACACAGAGTTCTAGCAGCAGACATATCTCTTCAACAACTGCTAAGAGTAGACTTTGTGCAGCAGGCCTTCATGGTAAAATAGCTGCTAGGAAACCACTGCTAAGGGCAGGCAACAAGCAGGAGAGACTTGTTTGGACTAAAGAACACAAGAAATGGACTTTAGACCAGTGGAAATCTGTGCTTTGGTCTGATGAGTCCAAATTTGAGATCTTTGGTTCCAACCACCGTGTCTTTGTGTGACTTTGAAAAGGTGAACGGATAGACTCTACATACCTGGTTCCCCCGTGAAGCATCGAGAAGGAGGTGTGATGGTATGGGGGTGATTTGCTGGTCACTGTTGGGGATTTATTCAAAATTGAAGGCATACTGAACCAGCATGGCTACCACAGCATGTTGCAGCGGCATGCTATTCCATCTGGTTTGCGTTTAGTTGGACCATCATTTATTTTTCAACAGGACAATGACCACAAACACACCTCCAGGCTGTGTAAGGGCTATTTGACCAAGAAGGAGAGTGATGGGGTGCTACGCCAGATGACCTGGCATCCACAGTCACCAGATCTGAACCCAATCTAGATGGTTTGGGGTGAGCTGGATCGCAGAGTGAAGGCAAAAGGGCCAACAAGTGCTAAGCATCTCTGGGAACTCCTTCAAGATTGTTGGAAGACCATTTCCGGTGACTACCTCTTGAAGCTCATCAAGAGAATGCCAAGAGTGTGCAAAGCAGTCATCAAAGCAAAAGGTGGCTACTTTGAAGAACCTAGAATATAAGACATATTTTCAGTTGTTTCACACTTTTTGTTAAGTATATAATTCCACATGTGTTAATTCATAGTTTTGATGCCTTCATTGTGAATGTACAATTTTCATAGTCATGAAAATACAGAAAAATCTTTAAATGAGAAGGTGTGTCCAAACTTTTGGTCTGTACTGAACACTGTGGAGTACCAGTTTTGTTCTGTTTACTGAGTGTAAGTCTCAGCATCTGTATTAGGCCTGCATCACACCAGCGTATGACATGCGCTATGAGAGCATCGAATTCGATATGCTAATGACCCTCGGCTTCTGCTCTGCTGCGAGCGGGAGCCGAGTGTCAGTGCGCTGTGCTGCGATTCTCTAGCATGAGAGGATCGCAGCACAGCTGTGGAGTTTACTGAAAAAGTAATTTCTCTATTTCCTCCATGATGTGACTCAGCGTATATCAGACTGCACTGAGCTGACATGCGAGTGCAGTCCGATTTTTCCTCGCACCCATAGGCTTGCATTGGTGAGTCACGTGCGATATACACGTACAATCGCAGTATTCAGCGATTTTGCACGCATGCCGAATAGCCTGAGAAATTAAACGGTGTTCTCAATTGGCCCATAGAATAACACTGGGCCTAGTTCTATGCAATGTTTTATCAAATAGCACATAATAGTGTGACTCTGGCCTTATTCTGTATGTATACACTGTACAGTACCATTTGTCCTGTCCTGCTGAAAGATAGGTGGCATTGGGCTCAAGAAGAGTCAGTATAGATGGGTTTATTATTTTCTATGCCTGAAGTCCTAATGGCAAATAAAAATTAATCCTGAACAACCTGTTCAAAGGGATTATCTCAAGTTTGGAATTTATCCACTATCACTGGGATAGAGAATAACTTTACGATCGCTGGGGATCTGAAAGCTGGGAACTCCATGCTTCCCTAGAAACAGAGCTCTGAAAAGCTACATATTAATAGGGTGGTGGTCGATTATGTTCAGTACGGATCGATTCACACATTGAATGGTGAGGCTCATGACCATGCAAAGCAAAATTCGCTGAACCTTGGATTACGCTTCAATTGGGGTAGGGTGTTTTAGTGTGTGGGCTGGTAGGGTTTAAGGGAGATAAGTTTTCGACATGTTTGAGTTCAAACTGACGATCCTTTTGTTTCCTAAGGTCACAGCCCCACTGGCAGTATTTGATCAGTATTCCATGAGTATTTTTTCTCAGGAGGTCAGAGCCAAAACCAGGTGAGGAACAATCAGAGAAAAAGTATAATAGAAATAAGTCAACAATTCTGCATTTATCACCCACTCCTGGTGTTGTTTCCCACTCCTGAGAGAAAATACAGACCAAATACTGATAGTGGGGCCGTGGCCTAAGAGATAAGCAGAAAAGTCTGGCAATGGCTCTCTCATAGAGAACAAAGGAGCAGAGTCAAGCACGTTGACTGACGACCAAACGATTGTCTGAAGCATGGTTAAGCCAACAGATTTCTTAAGTGTATGGGGAGCTTTAGATGTCAGTATTTTACATTTCATTTCTGATTGTATTTTTAATATTTGCTTGACATCCTTTAGAGAACATGCAAAAATTCAATTTATGTACAATGAAACAAGCATCAAAAAATATTTCAAGCAAAGCTCTTAATATTGTAGCTTGGCTGTTAATCTATGATTTGCCAGCAGGACCAGTATAAACCATCCTCTTTTATATAAGAACACAATAGAAAGAGAAGCATAGATATGAGGATAATGCAAGAATTTGAAAGTAAGCCACCCCCGTGTTCATTTCATACCTATCATAAGAACTGCTATAGTTCATCGTGGTAACTCTGACCTACATTGATAACAACACACTGCTTCACAACTTTTATGTCCCCCAAAAAGCTTGAAAGTAACGGAACATATAAAAGTATCCAGAGCTAAATGATAACTATGTAGAAAGAAAATGAAATTGTTTTATGCCTCAATATCAATGGGAAATTGATTAAACACATGCAGCTGAAAATCAGAAATCACTTTATGGCTTTAGTTTACAAATCTATTCCAATTCAATGATTTTTACATTCAAGACATCAACAACTTCTGCTGTGCCAAGATAACAGCTGGATACAATCTGGCTCCTTTTACAGAGGGCACACACAGAATGGCACATCCAGAAGAAAGTCAATAAAAATCAGACTTTTAACTTGAAAAAGTGTCATTAAAGCTGAAATATAAAATATCTCACTGGGAAACATACAACTTGTGCGATATTCTTTTTCTTTTCCATTTGTTTGCAAATAATAGGAAAGACGTCCAATGAATCAGTGAGGAGAATAAATGTCTGATGAAGTGGCTTTAGTACAAACAATTTCTTGCAGCTGATGGGATCATGGAAGAAGAAATATTAATTGCAAAAAACTGAGTCATTCTGGGTTTGTTCTGAACAGCACGGAGGCTATGTTCACATTTGTGATTGATGTTTGAGCGGATTTTATTTTTTAGCAAATCCTAACCAGATTTAGAAATATTGGAAATATTGCAGCAGTTTTTCTTCCAGTAGTTTGTAAACCTTCTAAACAGTGTTATCAATGCCCTTTGTGCTTTTTCGGCTGACATTAGATGACATCTATCATTCTATTGATAGTAGTATTAATTAGTTCTTTACTACTTGTGTAGTCATAGACTGTGACATAGAAAGGGGTTTTGTGACTGACATGATCCAATATATACATGTGTATTTTCTGTCAAGTTCACATTAAAACCATGAAGCCTCATTCACACACATAAAACGCCCATATTTGGTGAAAGATCTGGCAATGTTTTTCAAGACTAACACCAATTTTCAGGATGTCTCCCGACGTGCTCGCTCACACTATCGTATAACACAGCCAAGTGCTATGCAATGTTTTATCGGATAGCACTGTGCCCAATGTTACACCATGGGGCAGTGCAGATCAGCGATTATTTTTTCATGCCAAAAACAATTGCAGCATACTGCGAGTGGATGCGACACTCGGCTCACACCCACCAATACAGGTCTATGGGTTCGTATGAAACATCGGACTGCACTCCGATGTCATCCTAGTGCAGTCCGATTACAGAGGACACAGAGAATGGAGAAAATGGAGAAATTAAGTTCTCCGTCTTCTCCACACATGTGCTGCGATTCTTTCAAGCAAGAGAATTGGATCACAGGATTTGATCAGAGTTTGAGCCGAGTGTCACACATGATCGCTTGTGTGACCCCAGTCTAAAGATTAGTTCCACTGCCCCCTTCATTCTACATTCCCACGATGAGCTTTTAGTGAGTTTTTGATGTTGTAGATTTTCTGCATTTCTGAACCTACTATGTAAATTAGGTTACTTGCATTTTTTAGTGCATTTTTTACATGTGTTTTTATGGTATTTTTAACATGCGTTTTTTTTCTATTTTTGGTCTGTCATGTTTTAAACAAAGCTGCTTTATTTTTAATACATCCTGGTATTTGGCTTTGACAAAATTTTATTGATACCATCGTGTATAGATTACATGTGTTTTTGATGCATTTCGGCAGCGGAAACGTACTTAAAACACTTGCATGTTTTTGCCTGCAGATATTCAGAATCTAATGCAAGTCTAAGAGATAAATCTGTATAAAGATTTCTGTAGAAATTGCGAATTTGAAACACGCACTGCAGGTCAGTTTACACTGAATGAAGAAGAGCAGAGTGACCCTGAGAATCTATAAATCCCATCCACTTTGCTGGAACTGTAAGATACTGCAATTTTGATGGAGAGAAAATACACAGCATCAAAAGCGCACAAAAAATTCATCATGGGCCAAATCTTCCAGAATTCTTCTGGGATCGCACCACAAGTGACAAAAGAGTTGGCAAGTATGTACTAAAGCCTAAGCAAATTTGGCTGGGCATTAGAAAAGGCTGAGCTCCAAAAACACAATTGTGATAACTTGGACACTGTTGCCATCTTAATAATCAGCGAAAATGATCTTGGGTCCTCTTTAGTGATGATTGAGCATGCTCACTGCTCGAGATTTATGAGCATGCTCGGGCAAGCATGCTGGAAAAACAGGCATTCCTCACATGTATTAAAGCTGTCAAACAGTCGCAAATCATGTTCACAGAGCGACGAAAGCTTAACGCCCGAGCACGTTAAAGATAATATGTGCTCGCCCGAGCATGCTCTTAAATCTTGAGCAACGAGCATGCTTGATCATCACTAGTCCCTTTTATTTTGTGCAAGAGAAAACGTATCAGGAGTGAAGAATGCAGCCATTAGAGATTAGTGAATCTAACGAGATTTGAATTTGATTTCTGGCAATTTTTTTCTCTGCGAATTATGCTCTGGAGTTGGTAGAGAAAACTGACATTAAACTATAAAATAGTGTTTTCTCTTAGGCCCCATTCAGATGTCCGTGTTCACGCACGCAAAAGAAAAGATACAAGTGTTATCAGTTTTTTTAATCAAAGTTTCGTCATAGCTTATTATATCAGCGATATTCATGTATAGAGAAATAAATGACAAAGCTTCTCCTATCTGTTGTAATGTTTATCACTGACAACATGCACACGGATTGTACATGGATGCCATCTATGTGCTGTCAGTGATTTTCACAGACTTATAGCCTAGTATGGCCAATTTTCAACCGTGATGCTGTCAAAATTCAGACATGTCTCCTTGATTTTTGCACTTGGTCTTCAAAAAAAAGCATTGACATGTGAAGAGCCCCATAGACTGTAATGTATATGTGTTCTATATGTAAAAAATATGGATCTAACACATATGTAAAACACAGACTTTGAATGAGGCCTATTGTCACACAAACCTCACAGGGGCCTTCTGTGACATACAATTTAAGTGCTCAGCAATAACATCCCTTAGTGGCTGAGATTACTGGAGATAGCACATGGTACTGATTGAAAATACATTATAACAGTACAGACCATGCAATAATTGCCATAAAAATAAAAGGGGCCTTATGGTTTTACAATGAAACTGTATACTGTTATTTAAAGGGGTATTCCCATCTCCAAGATCCTATCCCAATATGTAGTAGGGGTAATAATAATAATATTAGCAAATACCTCCAATTAGAAATGTAGTATAGTTTTTCTGATTCGCTATCTCTTTTCCCTCATGTGCACGCATTGCATCAAGAGAGATACACAGCGAATCAAAAACACTATACTACATCTCTAACTGGAGGTATTTGCTAATATTATTATTATTACACCTACTACATATTGGGATAGGATCTTGGAGATGGGAATACCCTTTTAATATTTGTAACGGGTCTGGGAGGCAGAACCTCTGAGCTACTATACAAGGGGGCGGTCCTTGTAAGGAAGCGGGTGGTGACCAGGGAAGACGGGCAGGTAGTCACAGCAGGTGACCGGGACAGTCTCTGGGTAAATGGGCAGGTGGTCACGGCAAGTGACCGGGACAGTCTCTGGGTAAACGGGCAGGAGATCACAGCAAGTGACCGGGGCAGTCTCTGGGTGAACGGGCAGGAGGTCACAGCAAGTGACCGGGGCAGTCTCTGGGTGAACGGGCAGGAGGTCACAGCAAGTGACCGGGACAGTCTCTGGGTATAGGGTAGGTACGACCTGTGACGGCTGAGCCTCCAGGTAGGCTAGCAGGCGGATGACAGATGAGTGCTCCCAGGTGAGCAGGCGAGAGTCTCTGGAAAAGGAGGTGGTCACAGCATGTGACGGCGGAGCCTCCAGGTAGGCTAACAGGCGGATGCAGATGAGTGCTCCCAGGTGAGCAGGTGAGAGTCTCTGGATAAGCAGGTGGTCACAGCATGTGACGGCGGAGCCTCCAGGTAGGATAACAGGCGGATGCAGATGAGTGCTCCCAGGTGAGCAGGCGAGAGTCTCTGGATAAGCAGGTGGTCACAGCATGTGACGGCGGAGCCTCCAGGTAGGCAAACAGACAGGTAGCAGATGAGCGCTCCCAGGTGAGGGGGCAAGCTGGTCCATAGACAGACTGACAGGGGTAGGAAGGCAGACCGTCAGACCTCAGGCTAGCAAGCAGGTAGGAGGAATGTCAGGCAGGAAACAGACAGAAAACTGGCAGGTTTCTGGCAGGTAACTGGCAGGTAACTGGCAACGGGACCTGAGGGCTGAAGCAGAGTAGTGAACAGTGCAACAACATTGCTCGGGCACCTCCATTTTGGAGGAGGTGCCTTATATATGGTGAAGTCCTCCGGCCATTGGCCGGGGACTCCTTAGGACGGCGCGCGCGGCCCCTTTAAGAGGGAGGGAGAGCGCACGCGCCCTAAGCACAGTGGCTGGGAAGGAGCGCGCGCTGCCAGCAGAGCGGGAGGAGGACGCCGGGCTCGGAGCAGAGGGGTGAGGGGAACAGCGTCCCTGCCTAGCAGAGGGCAGGGACGCCGGCGCTACAATATTCTCTATCTCACAGTTCTCATACTCTCTGACTGCTGTCATTCAGCAAGAACAGTCAGTTTACTTTCAGAAAAAAAATCTGTCCTGTTCCTGTAATAACACCGGTGCTTGGTTTATTGCATGACACAGTTCTGTGAGCAGAGATGGCAACCATGTGCAAATTCCTGGACAATCCATACAAAGATATATGCAGCCAGGCATGATTTCTTTTAACCCCTTCTCGCTAATTAACATAACTGTACATCCAGATTGCAAGTAGTTTACCACAATTCAGCATACAATTAGGTCTCATGGGTGGTTCAGGAGTTGAGTCCATGCCATCCGCAGCAAGAGCTGGCTGTAATACAGAGCTAAGCTTCTGCTGTATGTGCTGGGACCAGAACTATCTCTGATTCTAGCACTTCAAACCCCTCACATGCTCAATAGTGACAGCAGTGTTGGAAGAGATTGACAGAGGAAGATCTCTCCCTCTGTCACTCCATTAGCATATCATGATTGGAAAGTGCTAATGGGTTGCAATGGCAGTCAAAAACTGACAGGCTATATAATGCATTGCATGATTTGTACAGTGTTTTTATCAATGCAATTAAAGGAACACACCTTCAAGTGCCCTTTCGGGACAAGTAAAATAATAAAAGTAAGCAAATATTTTTATGTGTAAAAAAATATGCAACAACCCCAGCAAAAACCATACCCATGTGGTTTTGCTGCACTTGTAATGAGTCCCATCCTATAAAACGAGATTGTTGTTTAGCCTGCAATTTGAATGCCATTTAAAAAAAAAAATACATAAAATCTATGCAATAATTGCTCTTTTTGTCATCTCACCTCACAAAAAATGAAATAAAAAGTGACCAAAAAATCATAATTATGTTTTTATGATGCCAATAAAAGCTACATCCTGACACGCAGCAAAAACCAAGTCATCATTCAGCTCTGTACACACAAAAATGAAAACGTTGGGGCTCTCAGAATATGAAGACCAAAAAAAGTTTTATTTGTTTTAAAGTACTTTTTTTGTGCAAAAGTACTACAACATAACAGAAAGTAATGTAAATTGTGTATGAGCATAGTCATATGGACCTTAAGAATAAAGCTAACATGTCAATTATACGACACAAGAAACTGTTCAGCCTCTTACAGACGTCCATGTTGCGCATATGTGTTATATGCATGTTTTTCAATGATAGTATATGTACCTATTATAGTCTATGGTGCTATTCACAAGTCTGCGTTGTTTCACAGACCATTTGTCCATGCAAAACACATGGAGACGTCCATTTTTTATGACAGCATTAAAGAAAAATGCCAATACAAGTGTATAGGTTCGTGAAAAGCGCGGATAGCACACATATGGCATCTATGTGCCATCCAAGTGCTGTTATAATTTAACATTGCAAAAGATAGAAGTTATGTCATTTATTTATTTAGCCATGTGTGAAAATCACAGATGACACACTGACCAAACACAGATGATACTCTGACCAAACACTGATGACACACTGACCAAATACTGATGACACACTGACCCAACACTGATGACACACTGACCATACACTGATGACACACTGACCATACACTGATGACACACTAACCAAACACTGATAACACACTGACCAAATACTGATGACACACTGACCAAACACTGATAACACACTGACCAAATACTGATGACACACTGACCAAACACTGATGACACACTAAGCAAACACTGATAACACACTGACCAAATACTGATGACACACTAACCAAACACTGATGATGCACTGATCAAACACTGATGACACAATGACCAAACACTGATGACACAGTGACCAAACACTGATGATACACTGACCAAACACTGATGACACACTGACCAAACACTGATAACACACTGATCAAACACTGAGGACACACTGACCAAATACTGATAATACCAGTACAATGTTTTTGTATACATAAAAAATACTGATGTCTGAGTAAAGCCTAAAAAAGAAAAAGAAAAAATTCTATATTTGTATTTCATGTTTGTTGTTCATGGTTAATACTAGTAAAAATAATGAAGTGATCATGTGCACCCCAAAATTGTAAAACGTACAAGTATCATCAATATAGTGACTGACTTGTTTTTAAAAAATCATTTGTTGTGTAAAAGTGGAAAACATAAATTTATGTACAGAATTTAGTGATTATATTGACCCATGTGATAAAGATAACGTATATATCACAATTATACCTGACAGCGAACAGTATTTAAAAAATCAAAAATCTAAAATTGCTAATTTTTTATGTTGATTTTGCCTACCAAAACTGTAATAAAAAGTTACTAAAATGTCACATCTATATATATAATCGTCTAATTCTGTCTGTCTGTAATGGAAATCTCGCGTCGCTGATTGGTCGCGCCAGCCGCCCGCGACCAATTAGTGACAGGCACAGTCCGGCCGCGAATTGGCGCGGGATTTGAACCACACTTCGCTGATTGGTCGTGGCTACTTTAAATTAACCCCCCAATGTATCCACCCGGGGCCCCTAATGAATTTCGTAAATACCTCATGTTGCCAATAGTGCCTGTGCGTGGCACTATCGCTGACTGCGCACAGGCAGCACGTGACCCCCGGCTGCAGCCGCCTCTTGCTTCCGCTTACATCACGACTATTTGCTGCTGCAGCCAGGGGTCTCCTGTTCCACGTTCCACGGTGACTGATGGGTTGGGGGCGGGGTTATCCCCCATCGCGTCACACCCCGCATCCACCGCGCGCTCTCTCAATGAATGGGTCACCGGATCACCAATGTGTGGGCATGACAACCTTGGGTCTTCAGCAGACTCCAGTGGTTGTCATGAGCTGATCGCTATGAGCGCCACCTAGTGGTCAGCGCTCATAGCACAGGAGCATTTCTGCTACATAAAGGTGATCAGCTGATCACCTCTATGTAGCAGAGGCGATCAGAAAAGTGCTGCTTCTAGTCTCCTATGGAGACTATAGAAGCAAGAAAAAAGTGAAAAAAAAATGTTTTTAAAAATATTTAAAAAATTAAAAAATTATAAAAGTTTAAATCACCCCCTTTCGCCCCATTTAAAATAAAATGATAAAATAACACACATGCACATATTTGGTATCGCCACATTCAGAATCGCCTGATCTATCGATACAAAAAAAAATTAATCCGATCGGTAAACGGCGTAAAGAGAAAAAAATTCTAAACACCAAAGTTATGTTTTTTTGGTCACCGCAACATTGCAAAAAAAATGCAATAACGGGTGATCAAAACATGGGATCTACCCTAAAATGGTATCAATAAAAACTTCAGCACGGCGCACAAAAAATAAGCCCTCACCCGGCCCCAGATCCCGAAAAATGGAGATGCTACGGGTCTTGGAAAATGGTGCCATTTTTTTTTTTTTTTTTAGCAAACTTTGGATTTTTTTTTCACCACTTAAATAAAAAAGAACCTATACATATTTGGTGTCTACAAACTCGTAATGACCTGGAGAATAATAATGCAGGTAAGTTTTAGCATTCAATGAACGTGGTAAAAAAAATAAAAAAAATCATCTGTGGTATTTCACTTTTTTTGCAATTTCACCGCACTTGGAATTTTTTTCCTGTTTTCCCGTACATGATATGGTAAAACCAGTAATGTCGTTCAAAAGTACAACTCATCCTGCAAAAGATAAGCCCTCACACGGCTATATTGACCAAAAAATAAAAACGCAATGACTCTGGGAACAAGGGCAGCAAAAAACGAAAATGCAAAAACGGAAAATACCAGGGTTGCGAAATGGTTAAAGGAAATCTGTCACATTCTAGCTACCCTCTACACTGCAAAGTGCATCACTAAAAAGCTTTTTTCATTAAAATTGGTGCAGCTATAATGATTTTATAACCTTTGATATACTTAGATCCTACCTGCTTGTTCCGTCATAGGGGTGTGATTGTCTAATTCAGTCATGGGCAGGCACAGCATTCAGTCACTGCTGGCACTGCCTATGTATTTGAATATTACTTCCTGCGAGCACTATTATTGTGGGGCGCATGAGCATTTGTCCATGTCAGTCCGCTGGTCCTGCGCATTGAGGCTGCGTGATTACCAGTGAGGTTGGGTAGATCGCAGCTTTACTGTGCATGCACTATGACGCTCTGTTCCCTGTGCCTGCGCAGTGAGGCTGTGTTATTATCAGCTTCACTGCGCACACACGGGGAACATAGCACATGTCAGTGAAGCTATATAGTTCACAGTTTCACTGCGCATGCGCTATGACGCTCTGTTCCCCGCGCCAGCGCAGTGAGGCTGTGTGATTACCAACTTCACTACACATGCGCGGGGAACATAGCGCGTGTGCAGTGAAGCTGATAATCACACAGCCTAACTGCTCAGGCGCAGTACCAGCGGCCTGACATGGACAAATGCGCATGCGCCCCACATTAATAGCGCTTGCCGGAATATTCAAATATATGGGCAGTGCCAGCAGTGACTGAATGCTGCGCCCGCCCATGAATGAATATGACAATCAAACCCCTATGACTGAACGAGCAGATAGGATCTAAACATATAAAGGTTATAAAATCATTACAGCTGCTCCAATTTTAATGATAAAAGCTTGCTAGTGATGCACATTGCATCACTAGCATCGCTATGGGGGCAGTGTACATAGCAACTAGGACGTGACAGGTTCCCTTTAAGCTTCAGTGGTAAAAAATTGTTAATCTTATGGTTCTCAGAATATCGTGACACAATAACAAGATAGGATTTTTTACATATTGATTTTACTAAAATAATAAAGCATAAATAAAACTACAGATATTTCCCATTGCCATAGTCATACTGACCTACAAAATAAAATTAACTCTTTATTTCTGCAGCATAGCATAGAATTTTAAATATAAAAAAAACAACAGACTTGCCGTTTTGTTTATATTACTAGCCATAAAGAGTTAATAAAGTTTTGTATAAGTTATATGGATCTTAAAATGGTGCCACTAACAAATATTATGTATACCAAAAAAACAACCATACATAATGACTATGTCCCCGAAAAAATTACATAACAGTTATGGCTCGTGAAATGTGACAATAAATGCTATTCAAAGGCAAAAATGACTGTGACTCCAGATTAAAGTGGAGCAGTTTGCAGAGATTGTAATTATCTAGCAGCATTTTAGAATAATACTTTGAGGCCTGCAATAAGAAAGTCGTTGGGGCCATGGCTCGATCTGCATGGCTCAGTAGACAAGTTCCCCTTAAAATCCTGCAATGACAAGTACAGTTCACTAATGAAGCACATTGCATGTACCTATGCTGTCCTAATGGGATTTCCAGACAACAAGGAGTCATTCAGGTAAAGGAAGAAACTGATCCTCCCATTATTGAGTTAATTCTCTGCTTTAATTGTACATGTTCTTTAAATCCATAATATAAAAGGCTAGCATAGTAACATCCACGTTCTGCTTATCTGTAGTTATTTCCATGTGTCAGTAGGGAAATTAATATTCTGGTCTGACAGAATTCTTGTATTCCCCCCACACTCACAAATGAAAATATATCAGCTACCTTAGCCTCCTGCATGAATATAAATCCACAAAGAACTAATATACAGTATCAATTTTTCAGCATATTTCTGGCTGTACCTGTGAATTAAATCCCTGTGTAAAAATGAGAGGGAAACTACCTCCTCAGAAATCTAACAAATTACCATCTGTTCTATGCATTGAAAATACACATGCTGTTTATTGGTGTTGTACTGACATCTTGTGGCTTCCTAGGAGTAATGCTGGTGCTGAATAGTAAAGAAGCTGTTACCTAAAGCAAGTGTTTTTTAGATCCTACACACAGTATCCATTTGCCTTTGTCAATAAAGATGAGATTGCACATTAGTTCAAACTCCACTTCTGAGATCAGGACTAAGCATGTAATACCCCAAAGTTGGTCGATTACATTACTGTTTTTATTGTGTTGTCTCTGAAAAGCACAAAAGAAAGATAGTAACCATGCAACACTACATATAATGAAATTAGATTTTGGAGGCCCCATATGGAGTGGAAGATTTGGGGTAGAACAGTCTTCCAGGTTTAGAAGCAGATCATACAGACTGTTTGGACATACTTCACACCATCCCCTGTATAATCCCAGTTATGCCTGTTTCTGTTGTGGCCATAAGAAAGATTAAATCAGCCATCATGTGTCTGGAAAGATGCAGGTTCAGCATATGTAAAAATACGTTATAAGTCGTGAAGGAAATCTGTCAAGGGTTTTATGCTATGCAATCTGATAATGCCACAATGTAGGGGAAGATACCCTGATTCCAGCAATGTGTCACTTACTTGGCTATATTTTGCTGTTTCAATACAATCAGTATTTTATCATTAGGAGATTATCACTACAGGACAAAATGCTTTCTGTCTCTTAGCCCAACCATGCCGCCAGCACTGATTAGCAGCTCATTGTCACTATACTTTGTGCAAAAAAAGTTGCCAATCAGTGGTGTAGGTGGGCTATATAGATCTCAACATTTGAGCTCTGCTAAATCTGCAACAGAGAAAATTGTGATTCTATCATAACTGCTGCACCCAGTAAGCTTAAAGAGGTATTCCCATCTCCAAGATCCTATTACAGCATGAAGTAGGTGTAATAATAATAATAATAATAATAATAATAATAAATAATAATAGCAAATACTTCCAATTACAAATGTTGTATAGTTCTTCTCATTCGCTATGTCATTTACCCCATGTGCAGGGCATTACAGTAGCTTAGGTATCCATGGTTATGACCACTCATATAGTGACAGTTAATTAGTTAGTTAGCTGTCAGTGGTTATAACAATGGATACCTAAGCTACTGCAATGCCTTGGTCATTGGGAAAGAAACATAGCAAATCAGGAGAACTATAATACATTTTTAATTGGAGGTATTTGCTATTATTATTATTATTATAACACCTACTGTACTACATATTGGGATAGGATCTTGTAGATGGGATTACCGCTTTCAGTATACATCACTGCTGTTAAGGGGACGGTTGCAAATAACTTTATTAATAATGGAAAGCAACCGAACCCGGGGTCCGCGATGCAGCCTGGAAGACTGCGGCCGAACACCTTCTGGGTAAGAAGGTCAAACAACCAACTAATATATAAATCCCTCCAGTGTTACTGCACACCGGGACGGGAAAAGGGATTCGCACTATCTCCGTTAACTGCAAAAGAGATGTGCAACAAATAATGTAGCCGTAGCCCTGTTAACTGCACAGAGGCTATGCAGTAGGCTCTAGGACGTGTGTGACTCACGCTGGCTTATACATGCTCCCAGCTGGTGTGCTACCAGACTGCTGAGTATCTCTCCAAGTGGCTAACAGGTGGTGCCAGGAATACAGAGTCCGCAGTCTGCTTGGGATGTATAGCGACCCCCTTGTCAGAGCCAGTATGGTAAGCGGAACTACCTGCCTCTCTCCAGCTAAGACTGCCTATCCCCAGCTAAACATGACTGTCCAAAGCTAGAGCAGCAAGAGAGCATGTGGAGCCCAAACAGACAAGCGTCCACACAATAACACAACCTCAACTCAATGATCAGAGCGCACTGCCATGTTTGTGGGCGGGCTATTTAAAGACTAAGCCCTGCCCACCTTTGCATTATTGGTCACACTACTGATGATGTCACTCGCAGTTGCCAGGTCACCGGATCAGCTGACACCAAACCACCAATCAAGGTCCGCCATGTCACGGGCATGCTCAGTGCAGTGCATCGTGGACTTAGGCTGTAGTAGCCCTGTTCCCCTCCGCAACCTATGCTTAACACTACTAGGAACCAAGACCTAAGAGACAACTTGTATATCTCGAGTAACAGCTAGGCATTGGGACCGACAGCAATGCTGAGCAGCATCTACCCTGGCTGGACTGGAACGGGAGACCGCAGAATCCACTGATGATTCTGAACCAATTTCAGATCCAGCAAATGCCTGACGCCTAACATTATCCCCCCTTTTAACATCTCCCTCCACTTGACGCTCATATTCCTCAATGAGCAGGGGAGCATGAATGTGGTCCACCGGTTCCCAGGAATGATCCTCAGATCCATGGCCCCTCCAGTGTACTAGGTAATATTTTTTCCCACGAACCATCTTAGACCCCACAATCGCCTGTACCTCGAGATCATCACCCCTGGTGTCTGAAGCTGGTTGGGGTTCAGAGAATTTTGTTAGGCGAACCGGCTTAAGGAGCGACACATGAAAAGTGTTGTGAATCTTCATGTGTTGTGGTAACTGTAAATGGTACACTATGGGGTTTATTTGGGCCAAAATTTTGAAAGGACCAATAAAACAGGGGGCAAACTTAGCAGATTCCCCACGTACTCTGATATTGCGAGCCACGAGACACACCCTGTCGCCCAGAGAGAATACAGGGGCTGGACGGCGATGAGTGTCAGCCAACTTTCAAATCCGATTCTTGGAGGCCAATATAGCATCCTGGGTATGGTCCCAAACCTCCCGCGCCTCCAGAGCCCAATCTCTGACCCGAGGTTCCACAGAGGAAACTGGCATAGGAACCGGGACTCACGGATGTTGGCCATTATTTAGAAGAAACAGAGTCTGACCTGTGGAATCCGCCACTGCATTGTTTAGAGCAAACTCTGCCCAAGGAAGCAATATCGCCCAATGATTATGGTTGGCAGAAACAAAATGGCGCAAGTATGTCACAAGCATCTGGTTAGTGTATTCCACCAGACCATTGGTCTGCGGGTGATAGGCAGTAGAAAGATTCAGTTCAATGCTAAGCAAATTACACAATTATTTCCAGAATTGGGAGGAAAACTGTGGACCCCGGTCATAAACAATCCTATCAGGCATTCCGTGGAGATGGAAAACGTGACGAATGAACAGTGATGCCAGAACCCGGGAGGAAGGAACCCTAGGAAGAGGAACCAGGTGAACCATCTTAGAAAAATGGTCAGAAACCACCCATATTGTCGTGTTTCCCCGGGACTTAGGTAACTCGACAATGAAATCCATCGCAACCAGCTCCCAAGGTTTATCTGCCACGGGTAATGGATGAAGAAGACCAGCCAGCCTCTGACGGACAAACGCTTGAACATATTCCTTAACGTCCTGGGGCAACCGCGGCCACCAATACGACCGTTGGAGAAACTCCATGGTACGTTTGACCCCAAAATGACCTCCGATCTTAGAGGCATGTGCCCAGGAGAGCACCTCATTTTGTAAATTAGGAGGAATGAACATCCTCCCGGGGGGAACCTGGTTTAGGGACACTGGAGCCACCATCCGCATACACTCCGGAGGAACGATAAGCCTGGGCTCGTCATCGTCCTCAGCCGTATCCATGGACCGGGACAAAGCGTCCGCCCGAGGGTTCTTTCCCCTTTTAAAAAGTGAATGGAAAAATTGAATCGAGAAAATAAAAAAGACCACCTGGCCTGCCTTGGGTTAAGATGCTGTGCCGTCTGTAGGTACGAGAAATTTTTATGATCGGAATATACCACGAAAGAATGCTTAGCTCCCTCCAAGAGGTACTTCCACTCAGAAAAAGCCATCTTAATAGCAAGTAATTCTTTGTCCCCAATCGTATAATTCCTCTCTGCTGGAGAGAAGGTCTTAGAGAAGAAAAAACTTGGTCTTGTCCGACCCTGTTTATTCTTTTGAGAGAGAACCGCTCCTGCTCCGACAGAGGAAGCGTCGACCTCCAGGAAGAATGGCTTGTATACATCCGGGCGACGGAGAATGGGAGCTCTAGAAAAATAGGATTTAATCTCCCTCAATGCCTCGGATGTCTCCTTAGACCAATTCTTGGGATTGGCACCCTTCCTGGTTAAAGCGGCAAAAGGAGCCACCAGTGTGGAAAAATGTGGTATGAACTGCCGGTAGTAGTTGATAAATCCCATGAAGCGTTGTACCGCTTTAAGGGAATGGGGCTCCTGACAGTTCTGTACCACCACTAATTTTTGTGGGTCCATGGCCAATCCCTTACTGGATATTATGTAGCCCAGGAATGGTAGAGACTCTCGTTCGAACTGGCATTTCTCCAGCTTACAATGCAGAGAATTTGCACGCAAGCATTCAAAAACTCTGCAAACATCCTCTCTGTGTGTGGAGAGGTCCGGGGAAAAAATAAGGATATCATCAAGATAGACTACCACGGATGATAGCAGCAAATCCCGAAAGATATCATTGACAAAATCCTGAAAAACAGCAGGGGCATTGCATAACCCAAGAGGCATGACGAGATACTCGTAATGACCATCACGAGTGTTAAAAGCTGTTTTCCACTAGTCACCTTCACGGATTCGCACAAGATTATATGCCCCTCGCAAGTCCAATTTTGTGAAGATGTTAGCCCCTCACAACCTGTCAAACAGTTCAGAAATAAGGGGCAGAGGGTATTTATTTTTGATAGTGATGGCATTTAATCCTCTGTAATCAATGCAGGGATGTAAATCACCCTCTTTCTTCTGGACGAAGAAAAACCCTGCTTTAGCAGGAGAGACCGATTTTCTGATAAATCCCTGGGCCAGGTTCTCTTTTATGTAATCTGACATGGCCTGGGTCTTGGGGACAGACAGGGGATAAAGCCTACAGCGAGGAGGCTCTGTGCCAGGGACCAAATCAATAGGACAGTCATACGGTCGGTGGGGAGGTAAAGTCTCTGCAGCCTTTTTGTAAAAGACGTCCGCAAAACTCGGCACTGAGTCTACCCACCGGGCAGCCATAACCATACACTGAGAAACAAAATTCTCACCCCAGGAAAAAATTCTCCCCATATTCCAGTCAATGTGTGGAGTGTGACAACATAGCCATGGAAGACCCAATAACACCTCATCTAATCCACCAGGAATAATAAAGAAGGAGATAACCTCCTGGTGACCCTGAGGAAACGACATGGTGAGGGGAATCGACTGGTGAGTGATTTGCGTGTCCAGCAGTGAACCGTTGACCACCCTCATTTTCATTGGTTTTGGCAGTAACTCCATAGGAATGGCGTGCTTCTGGGCAAACGTTGATGACAAAAAATTGCCATCGGCGCCAGAATCCACCCAGGCCCTGGCAGTAACCGTGGTTGTTCCAAAGAACAACGTCACCTCATACAATAATTTGGAGGAAGAAGCCCCAGAATCTAATACACCTTCTTCAACGGTGGTTAGACACCTTCGTTTCCCGACCACTTGGAATCCTTATTAATGGGGTACTCCAAGAGATGTGCAGGTCGGAAACGAGGGGACTTAGACTTAGTCCGTTATATATCCATAGCCTCAGACTTCAGGTTGGGAGCCACGGGTTTGGAGATAGATCTAGAGAATGAAGGTGCCAACCGAAACCGAGGTCTGGAGACCTCCAGCTCTAACTTGCGTTGTGCATGACGCAAATCTATTCAGTTATCGAGAGTGATTAACTCTTCCAGAGAGGTTGGAATATCTCTGGTAGCTAGAGCATCTTTAATATGCCCAGCCAGACCCTTCCAGAACACCGGGATTAGCGACCGCTCAGACCAATCCAGTTCAACCGCTAAGGTTCTGAACTGGATGGCATAGTGGCTGGCGGTGGCCGAACCCTGGACCAACGCAAGAAGCTTAAGAGCCGTATCATGCATGACCTGAGGACCTAGGAAAACACTCTTTAGGGCTCTAAGAAAGAGACCCGCATTAACCACTGCCAGGTCATTCCGCTCCAACAGAGGGGTAGCCCACTTCCAAGCCCTGTGGGAGAGTAACGAGATGACAAAACCCACTTTGTCCCTTTCGGAGGGGAACTGTGCCTCCATCATCTCTAACTGAATGGAGCACAGATTAATAAAACCTCTGCAGGATCTGCTGTCACCAGAAAATTTTTCCGGGAGAGCAAAACGGGGTAATGGAGCAATAGCAGCTGCCACAGCATTCATCGCAGCCGTGTTAACTAGATTATTCACCTGTGAAGTTGTCTGGGTAGCTACTGTAGTGATATCAGCGACTGGGGCAGTTTGTTCCAGAGTCCTAAGTCTGGCCTCAAGTTGCTGTATATAGCACTGCAGTTGCTGGTTGTCAGCCATGTTAGGCTAGACCCTGGCGCTCTGATACTGTTAAGAGGACGGTTGCAAACAACTTTATTAATAATGGAAAGCAACCGAACTCGGGGTCCGCAATGCTGCCTGGAAGACTGCGGCCGAACACCTTCCGGGTAAGAAGGTAAAACAACCAACTAATATATAAATCCCTCCAGTGTTACTGCACACCGGGACGGGAAAAGGGATTCACACTATCTCCGTTAACTGCACAAGAGATGTGCAACAAATAATGTAGCCATAGCCCTGTTAACTGCACAGATGCTACACAGCAGGAGCTAGGACGTGTGTGTGACAAACGCCGGTGTATACGTGCTCCCAGCCAGTGTGCTACTGGACTGCAGAGTATCTCTCCACGTGACTAACAGGCGGTGCCAGGAATACGGAGTCCGCAGTCGGGTCGGGGTGTATAGCGACCCCCTTGTCGGAGCCAGACTGGCAAATGGAACTCATTGCCTCCCTCCAGCTAAGACTGCCTATCCCCAGCTAAACCTGCCTGTCCAAAGCTAGAGCAGCAAGAGAGCACGTGGAGCCCAAACAGACAAGCGTCCACACAGTAACACAACCTCAGCTCGATGATCAGAGCGCACCGCCATGTTTGTGGGCGGGCTATTTAAAGACTAACCATTGCCCACCGTCACATTATTGGTCACACTACTGATGACGTCACCCGCGGCCAATTAGGCTGTGCCAGGTCACCGGATCAGCTGACACCAAACCACCAATCACGGTCTGCCATGTCACAGGCATGCTCAGTGCAGTGCATCATGGACTTGGGCTGCAGTTGCCCTGTTCCCCTCCATAACCTATGCTTTACACTACTAGGAACAAACACCTGAGATACAACTTGTACATCTCGTGCACCAGCTAGGCGTTGGGACCGACAGAGATGCTGAGCAGCATCTACCCTGGCTGGACTGGAATGAAAAACCACAGAATCCACTGATGATTCTGAACAAATTTCAGATCCAGCAAATGCCCAACGCCTAACAACTGCAATCAGTGTTTCCGTTCCTAGCTCATGCTGTCGTCAGATCACATAGCAAAAAACTTCTGACAGATTCCATGTAAGACTGTTTTACTCCACAGCTGCATCCCTGTTTCCTCTGTATATTTCTATAATAAGATGACCCAATGACCATCCAGCCATGAGGGAGCAGTAATAATGGTGTCAGGCCTGCATATTCGTGATAATGTACCCATCATTTCATCAGTGTGCCAGGCACTGGGCACGAACACTACTAATTACACTAGGGATATTATTATATGCACGCCGCTAGGTTCAGATAGGGTGAGACGGGTTTCATGAATTTGGAATCCTGGGGGAACCGTTACTCAGGGCGACCATAGGCTGCAGCTTCTCTCAGGCACACGATAGATTCAATTGCTGACCAGACACATCTGACAAGAGTCTTTTTCAACAGTTTAACAGTGGAATTTAATATGAACCACAGCCAGTGCAATTCAGGGATATTAGAGCAACAATCTTCATTACTGTACAGTCTGAGTTTCTTGAGCAACCGGCTCCAGTAACAATACAGTAGTTTCTTCACAAGGCACACTATTGCAGTCTCGTCAGTAGCATAATTCAGAATAGATTAGATCTAGTGTTGAGTGAGCACTAAAATGCTCACCGTGATACTCGGGTGCTCGACCCGAGCAACGAGCCCAATGTTAGTCTATGGGAGACCCGAGCATTTTTGCGGTGGCACCCTGGCAGTCTGTAGAAAGCCTAAAAAGTGCCCAAAACGATAGTGACAGTGCTCACATGACATGGGGACAGCATGGGGATCGCTCCAGGAAGCATTTCTGACCCCCAGGTCACTCATGTCAACAATGTGGTCAGAGATATTAAGCCACTTTCACTGGCTCACAATAAAACGTTCAAAAACGAAACTGAAATGGTTTTCCTGTGAAATATGTTAAGGAACATCCATTCCAGGGTAAAGACTTGTGTATAAGGTAAAATAAATAACCAAAAACAAAAATACTCCACCACACCTTGGGCTATGTTCACAAGTAGCATTTTTTATGCGTTTTTGCACTTTTGTATTGCTTTCAACCGTGACAAATGCATTCACCGGGAAATGTCATTTTAAAATTTTACAACCTTATCTGGCCATGTGCTGAGTGAAACATGCATACAGTGCTGAAAAGACATGGGAACAGCATGGGGAAGACCCCTGGAAGCATCTCTGACACCCAGGTCACTGCCTAAAAGTGTGCCCATCAGAAGGGATCCTTACCGCATCAGAAGAAGCAGACTTGCAACTATCCCCGTGCAAGTCCTTGTCCCAGGGCAATGTTCAATTCTACCTCCCCATTCCTTGCAATGCAAGCGCAAGTATGCAGCCTGCCACCCACCCACCCCCAGACTGCAATACCATACTGCTTGCTTGCTTACACTTGAAATTGGGCCTTTTAGGCATGTGGAGGCGGAATGTGGCCACCACGTCATGGATGCGTCGGTGGACTGGTATCCATGCTCAGTCCCCAGCCCACCGACGGCCGGGTGTCCATACTCGGTCCCCAGCTGCCCCACGGCTGGGTGCCCACACACGGTCCCCAGCCGTCTGGGGGCGGCTAGGTGTCCATAAACGGTCCCCAGCCACCCCTATTTGTCCCGGTGCGCCTTATACACAAGTGCGCATACCAAAACATTACCTTGCCCTCCCCAATGCATTTAGTGGGAAGGACAGCCTAACCACAAACACGTGGACAAGTGAATGTGGCCAGGGATGGTCCATCTCACTGACGCCTTCACACTGGGTTAATATTGTGGAAGCCAGGACACAGTTGGTCACTGGGATGCAACACGTCCTCCAGACATAGAGGATTGCGGGTCCTGGGTCAATCAGGCTTCAACACAATGTTCAGAAGGTAGACAGCAGCAGGGGTCGGCCTCCTACACAGCGAGTAAATTATTCATGATCATGAGGCCATCCATCTCCTTAGCTTTCTGGGCCTTGGAATGCAAGCGCATGTATGTAGTAGCGGCTAGGCCTGAGGTAGTCAGCGTTTTGGCGCATATCCTACCTCCTCCGAGGATTGCTGGATGTTTTCCTGCTACTATCCCAGTTCTATGACTCCCGTTAAAACAAAGCTTTAGGTGATGGATGAGGTGGTGGCAAAGGAGAAAGAGCAGGAGGAACAGGGACCATTCACATCAATATCAGGCCAGTTAACCACACATGTCTTGTAGGATATGTTTCTGTACCAAAAGGAGCAGTTCGGCTACACAGTTATAGGGCATACAGTGAGTGCAATGCCTACCAAAAATTTTGAGGCACTCCAATGCCCCTTGGAAGTGACATGGAGGTCAGAGGGCCTTAACTAAATCATTTTTTCCATCTATAGCAAGTGGGTCTCCTGTACACTGTTGGCCTAAGCAGTGAATGGAAGGCTTTTCAAAAATTATGAGAAACTAAAATGCTCCTTGAAACAGACGTGGATTAAAGTGTACTAAAAACCTTCTACCCATTATTGGGGAGTGGGTCTCCCTTAGTGTTCGCCTATGCATTGAAAAGCAAAAGCTGACTAAAATTAGGAGAAAATGCAATGCCCGTTGGAAGAGTCGTGGAGGTTAGAGGTAATTAACAACAACTTTTCAATGCCCCTAGTAAGAGCTGTAGATGTCACAGTAGCTGAACAAGATGGTTTTAATGCCCCTTGGAAGAGTGGTGGAGGTCACAGTGGAATAAAAAGACAATATCAATGCCCCTTGGAAGAGTGGTGGAGGTTGCATTAGGTTAACAAGACAGTTTTAATGCCCCTTGGAAGAGACGTGGAGGTCACAGTAGCTTAACAAGACAGTTTTAATGCCCCTTGGAAGAGACGTGGAGGTCACAGTAGCTTATCAAGACTGTTGTAATGCCCCTTGGAAGAATGGTGGAGGTTACAGTGGAATAAAAAGACAATATCAATGCCCTGTGGAAGAGACGTGGAGGTCGCAGTAGCTTAACAAAATGGTTTTAATGCCCCTTGGAAGAGTGGTTGAGGTCGCAGTGGAATAAAAAGACAACATCAATGCCCCTTGGAAGAGTGGTGGAGGTCGCAGTGGAATAAAAAGACAATATCAATGCCCCATGGAAAAGACGTGGAGGTCACAGTAGCTTACTAAGACGGTTTTAATGAGCCTTGGAAAAGACGTGGAGGTCACAGTAGCTTAACAAGACGGTTTTAATGCCCCTTGCAAGAGTGGTGGAGGTCGCAGTGGAATAAAAAGACAATATCAATGCCCCTTGGAAGAGTGGTGGAGGTCGCAGTGGAATAAAAAGACAATATCAATGCCCCTTGGAAGAGTGGTGGAGGTCGCAGTGGAATAAAAGACAATATCAATGCCCCTTGGAAGAGTGGTGGAGGTCGCAGTGGAATAAAAAGACAATATCAATGCCCGTGGAAGAGACGTGGAGGTCACAGTAGCTTAACAAGACGGTTTTAATGCCCCTTGGAAGAGACGTGGAGGTCACAGTAGCTAAACAAAACAGTTTTAATGTACCGTAGAAGAGTGGTGGAGGTCGCAGTGGAATTAAAAGACAATATCAATGCAACTTGGAAGAGTGGTGGAGGTCGAAGTGGTAGAACTTGCAATGCTGGCAACACGGACCACAGTCACCCTGGTGGTATAGTGGTGGTGGAGTCTGAGGATAGGAGAAGAGCAAAAAACAGCCGAAATGAGGAATCTTATACCCATGTGTGGGTGTGAAGCGGTGCATGGGAATACACCTCCCGAAAAAACACAGTGGATTTGACTTCATTTTACTCTGCTGTCATTTGGTGGTGATGAGTAGTTTGGCCCAATCCAGCCCTTGTTCATTTTGATAAGGGTCAGCTTGCAAGTATTGTCAGTTGACAGGCGAGTGCGCTTATCAGTTATAATTCCCCCAGCGGCACTAACAACACGCTCCGATAACACGCCAGCGGCAGGGCAGGCCTGGACCTCCAAGGCGTACAGAGCGAGTTCATTCCAAGTGTCCAGCCTGAATACCCAATAATTAAAAGGCACAGAGGAATAATGGAGGATGCTGGTACGGTCAGCAAGGTACTCCCTCACCATCTTTTGAAACTTTCCACTCCTTGTGAGAGTACCCCGCGCCTCAGGGCCTGTAAGCTGGGCGGGAATCAGAAAACTGTACCAGAATGTTGACAGTGTTCCCCTGCCTCTGCTGGATGGGAGTTGCGTCTCTCTTGCCTGTATGCCTTGGATGGTCATCAAACTGTGACCTCTGCCACTAGCGTGTTCAGATGGGAATTTTTTTAACAGTTCTGCAGCAAGGGCCTTCTGGTACTGCCCCATTTTTGTAGACCTCTCCACCTCCGGAATAAGAGAGTGAAAGTTCTCCTTGTAGCGGGGGTCTAAAAGTGTCACCAACCAGTAATGACTGTCACCCAACATTTTGACAACATGAGGGTCACAGTTAAGGCAGCGTAACATAAAGTCAGCCATGAATGCCAGACTGGTAAACGGCAAGACTTCCGTGTCCTCACCAAGATGACGACTGACCATGCTCTCCTCCTCCTGTTCCCCCCTGTCCTCAGGCCACCCATGCTGAACCGACGGTATGACAGTTATACAGGTACTACCCTCTACAGCGCATGATACCAGCTCCTGTTCTTCCTCCTCCTCCTCTCCGTCATTATCCCCCAATGCACGGTGGGATGAGATGAGGCTGGGCTGTGTGTAATCACGCACTACGGCTCCTTGATTCATCTCATCATACTCTGGCTGCAATGCCTCCTCTTTAATTCTCTGCAGAGAGCATTGCAAAAGACAGACAAGTGGGATGCTGACGCTAATGACATCATCATCGCCACTCACCATATTGGTGGACTCCTCAAAGTTTGTCAGGATGGTACATACGTCAGACATCTAGGTCCACTCCTGAAGTCTTCTGTGTGGAGTCTGACCTGAATATCGACGGCCTTGTTGCAGCTGGTACTCCACAACTGCTCTCTTCTGCTCAGAAATCCTATGCAACATGTGAGGGGTAGAGTTCAAATGTTTGGGGACATCACACAGCAGTCGGCGTGCCGGAAGCTGCAAACGCTGCTGCAACACAGCAAGGGCGGCAGAAGCTGTAGCCAACTTCCGAAAATGAGCTGACAGGCGGCGTATTTTGACAAGCAGATCTGGCAACTTGGGGTACAATTTAAGAAACCGCTGAATCACGAGGTTAAGAAAAAGAGCCAGGCATGGTACGTGTGTGATCTCGCCTTGCCTCAGAGCCGCCACCAGGTTATGGACATTGTCACACACGACCATGCCTGGATGTAGGTTCAGCGGTCTCAGCCACTGATCTGTCTGCTCTTTCACAGCTGTCCACAACTCACAAGCAGTGTGAGGTTTATCACCTAAGCTTATGAGTTTCTGCACAGCCTCTTGCTGCTTGGCTGAGGCAGTACTGCAGTGCTTCCAGCTTGTAACTGATGTAGTGATATCTGAGATGGAGGCTGAACATGAGGAGGAGGAGGAGGATGATGTGCAGGAGCTGTAAACTGTGGGGGCAACTCTGAATGTCATAGCGCCTGCAATCCTCAGTGTTGGGAGGATGTGTTCCGTCTCAAGGTCCGACTGGGTCCCGGCTTGCACTATGTTTACCCAGTGTGCCGTCAGGGAGATGTACCATCCCTGGCCACAAGCACTTGTCCACGTGTCCGTTGTCAGGTGGACTCTCCCATTAACTGCATTGTTGAGGGCATGGCAGATGTTTTGGGACATGTGCTTGTGTAGTGTGGAAATGGCACACCGGGCAAAATAGTGTCGGCTGGTGACCGAGTACAGAGGGACGTCCACCGCCATAAGATTGCAGAAGGATTTCGTCTCCACCAGCCTAAAAGGCAGCATTTCCAACGAAAGCAGTCGTGAAATGTGCGAATTTAGGACAGTGGCCTGTGGGGCGGTGGCTGCGAATTTGCGCTTTCGTTCAAAGCTCTGGGATATGGACAATTGAACGCTGCTGTGGGACGTGGCCGTGGACTTTGATGCTGTTTTTTGAGAAACTGCCATAACAAGTGAAGACTGAGAGGAGGGGGCATCTTTGCATGCAGAATAGACAGGGGATTGCCTTGCACGCACAACAGGGGGTTCTCTTACACGCACAACAGTGGAAGAAGCTGTTGTTACTGCCGCTGACACTGGTCGTGGACTCTGGGGTTCGCCCCACAAAGTCGGGTGCTTTGCTGACATGTGCCTGATCATGCTGGTGGTGGTCAGGCTGGTAGTTTTGTCAACCCTGCTGATGCTGGCCTGACAGGTGGTACAAATGGCCTTTTTGGGGTTATCAGTAGTGTTGAGCGAGCATGCTCAACACTGCTTGTTACTCGCCTGAGCATCACGCTACTCGGGATGTTCGGTGAGCAACGAGCATTCCCGGGTTATTCGGACCGGAGCTCGGGTCTCCGCCCTACACATTTGGCGCTCTTTACAGAGCCAATGAGCATGCAGGGATTGCCAGCCAGTCACTGTAATGCCGCAGCCATGTTGTTTGTGGGCATTACAGTGATTGGCAGGCCGCAGAGCGTCACCTCGAGTATTTAAAACCAGGTGCCGCCATCTCGGACACAGTCGCTCCGGATCAGATGGTGTAGGGAGAGTGCTGCTGAGTTAGGGAGAGAAATATTGTGTGAAATAGGTAGTGTAGGGTCTCTAAAGCCTGCCAAGTCAAACAAACAGTCCTTCTCAGGACTAATATCCATCCCAGATATCAGGCAGGCAGGCTGTATAGGAGACGCAGTGGTTATACCAGCAAACGCTGCATTACAGTCCTGTGTGCTCCTGTTGGTCAAATTGCTAGACTTATCACCCCGGTCTCAGGGGCCAGGAAAAATTATTATTTTTTTTCATCTAAATCCTGTATTTTTTTTTCCTCAGTTAGACTGTCCAAATATGAGTCTTATTAACCTTTTGGTATTCCCCCCCCAAATAAAAAATTGAGTGTGTCTGCTTTTGCAGTTCCACAAGTCAAATCTCTGTATTATCCTGTTTTTGGCATTTTTTGCCATAAAAAAAACAGTAATAGTGTCTCCCTGACTGGTCAGACACCAATATATCTGTTTAAAAGAGTCTGGTGTATGCCACATAACTATAACTGTGGTTTTGCAGTTCCACGGGTCAAATCTCTGTATTATCCTGCTTTTGGCATTTTTTGCAGTAAAAAAAACAGTAATAGTGTCTCCCTGACTGGTCAGACACCAATATATCTGTTTAAAAGTGTCTTGGGTACGCCACATAACTATAACTGTGGTTTTGCAGTTTCACGGGTCAAATCTCTGTGTTATCCTGATTTTTGCATTTTTTGCCGTAAAAAAAACAGTAATAGTGTCTCCCTGACTGTTCAGACACTAATATATCTGTTTAAAAGAGTCTGGTGTAGGCCAGAAAAATAGAACTGTGGTTTTGCAGTTCCACGGGTCAAATCTCTGTATTATCCTGTTTTTGGCATTTTTTGCCGTAAAAAAAAACTGTAATAGTGTCTCCCTGACTGGTCAGACACCAATATATCTGTTTAAAAGAGTCTGGTGTACTCCACATAACTATAACTGGGGTTTTGCAGTTCCATGGGTCAAATCTCTGTATTATCCTGCTTTTTGCATTTTTTGGCGTAAAACAATACTAATAGTGTCTCCCTGACTGGTCAGACACCAATATATCTGTTTAAAAGAGTCTGGTATAGGCCATAAAAATATAACTGGGGTTTTGCAGTTCCACAGTTCAAATCTCTGTATTATTCTGCTTTTTGCATTTTTTGCCATAAAAAATTGTAATAGTGTCTCCCTGACTGGTCAGGCACCAATATATCTGTTTAAAAGAGTCTGGTGTACGCCACATAACTATAACTGTGGTTTTGCAGTTTCACGGGTCAAATCTCTGTATTATCCTGCTTTTTGCATTTTTTGCCGTATAAAAACAGTAATAGTGTCTCCCTGACTGTTCAGACACCAATATATCTGTTTAAAAGAGTCTGGTGTAGGCCAGAAAAATAGAACTGTGGTTTTGCAGTTCCACGGGTCAAATCTCTGTGTTATCCTGCTTTTTGCATTTTTTGCCATAAAAAAACAGTAATAGTGTCTCCCTGACTAGTCAGACACCAATATATCTGTTTAAAAGAGTCTGGTGTACGCCACATAACTATAACTGTGGTTTTGCAGTTCCACGGGTCAAATCTCTGTATTATCTTGCTTTTTGCATTTTTTGCCATAAAAAAAAACTGTAATAGTGTCTCCCTGACTGGTCAGACACCAATATATCTGTTTAAAAGAGTCTGGTGTACGCCACATAACTATAACTGTGGATTTGCAGTTCCACTGGTCAAATCTCTGTGTTATCCTGCTTTTGGCATTTTTTGCCATAAAAAAACAGTAATAGTGTCTCCCTGACTGTTCAGACACCAAAATATCTGGTTAAAAGAGTTTGGTGTAGGCCAGAAAAATAGAACTGTGGTTTTGCAGTTCCACGGGTCAAATCTCTGTATTATCCTGCTTTTTGCATTTTTTGCCCTAAAAAAAATAGTAATAGTGTCTCCCTGACTGTTCAGACACCAATATTTCTGTTTAAAAGAGTCTGATGTACGCCACAAAGCTATAAATATGGTTTTGCAGTTCCACGGGTCAAATCTCTGTATTATCATGCTTTTGGCATTTTTTGCAGTAAAAAAACAGTAATAGTGTCTCCCTGACTGGTCAGACACCAATATATCTGTTTAAAAGTGTCTTGTGTACGCCATATAACTATAACTGTGGTTTTGCAGTTTCACGGGTCAAATCTCTGTATTATCCTGCTTTTGGCATTTTTTGCCATAAAAAAAACAGTAATAGTGTCTCACTGACTGGTCAGACAACAATATATCTGTTTAAAAGAGTCTGGTGTACTCCACATAACTATAACTGGGGTTTTGCAGTTCCATGGGTCAAATCTCCGTAGTATCCTGTTTTTGGCATTTTTTGCCATAAAAAAAACAGTAATAGTGTCTCACTGACTGGTCAGACACCAATATATCTGTTTAAAAGAGTCTGGTGTACTCCACATAACTATAACTGGGGTTTTGCAGTTCCATGGGTCAAATCTCTGTATTATCCTGCTTTTTGCACTTTTTGCCGTAAAAAAAATAGTAATAGTGTCTCCCTAACTGGTCAGACACCAATATATCTGTTTAAAAGAGTCTGGTATAGGCCATAATAATATAACTGTGATATTGCAGTTCCACAGTTCAAATCTCTGTAATATCCTGCTTTTTGCATTTTTTGCCATAAAAAAAACAGTAATAGTGTCTCCCTGACTGGTCAGACACCAATATATCTGTTTAAAAGAGTCTGGTGTACGCCACATAACTATAACTGTGGTTTTGCAGTTCCACGGGTCAAATCTCTGTATTATCCTGCTTTTGGCATTTTTTGCCATAAAAAAACAGTAATAGTGTCTGCCTGACTGTTCAGACACCAATATATCTGTTTAAAAGAGTTTGGTGTAGGCCAGAAAAATAGAACTGTGGTTTTGCAGTTCCACGGGTCAAATCTCTGTATTATCCAGCTTTTGTATTTTTTCCGTAAAGAAAAACAGTAATAGTGTCTCCCTGATTGCTCAGACACAAAATATCTGTTTGAAAGAGTCTTGTTTATGCCACATAACTATAACTGTGGTTTTGCATTTCAAATCTCTGTAGTAACCTCTTTTAGGCCTTTTTTACATAAAAAAACAGTTTGAGTGTGTCGCTTACTGTTCAGCCCCAAATATATCTATTTAAAAAATTCTGGTATACGCCACATAACTATAACTGTGGTTTTCCAGTTCCACTGTTCAAATCTCTATATTATCCAGCTTTTGGCCTGTTTTACGTAAATAAAACAGTAATAGGGTCTCACTGTCTGTTCAGTCACAAATATATCTGTTTAAAAGATTCTGGTGTAGGCCAGAGAAATAGTACTGTGGTTTTCCTCTTCCACGGTTCTAATCTCCTTTTTATTATCTTTTTCCATTGATAGTGTGATTGTAAGCTATTTTACTTCATTTACAATGGGCAAGGCGCGTGGCAAGGGACGTGGAACTGGACATTCTGGTGATGGTGTGTGTAGAGGATGGGGCCGTGGCCAAGGTGAAAATGTGCCACAACCAACAGACACATCTTCTCGCTCCCACTTCTTGACTGAATTACTTGGGAAGCACACTACAACACCAGTATTGCGAACTGATTAGTGTGAACAGGTTATTAATTGGATAGCAGATAATACTTCCAGTTACCTGGGCACCACCACCTCCGTTCTGTCTTCAACACGGTCAAGATTTAGTAGCCATGAATCTTGACCGCATACTCCTCCTCACCCTGATGCTCCTTCCTCCCACCATGCCGAGTGTCGTCAGACAGCAACTGATCCCACACTTGGACACTCTGAAGAGCTGTTCACTGGTCCATTTCCATATTTGTCCCCCTCGCCTGCTCCACTTGAAGTGGTGGGAGAGCAGATTCCATGTAGCGATGCCCAAATATTTGAACAGCCACGGCCACAGGAAGTCGACGCTGGCAATTTGTCACAAGAGGTGGACGATGACAAGACACAATTGCCTTGAAGTGAGGAGGAGGATCGCGGTGCGCAAGTGGAAGAGGAGGAGGTGGTGGATGATCTAGTAACTGACCCAACATGGCAGGAGGACACTCAGAGTGAGGCCAGCAGCACACAGGGGGAGGGAGGCAGAGTACCCCAACAGGCAGGAAGAAGCAGAGTGGTGGCCGCACACAGAAGGCGGGCAACAGTTCCCCGTAACACCAACACGAGGGATGTTGCCAGTACAACCGGTAGGTCTTCCAGAGTCTGGAATTTTTTTAAAGACTCTGCTGATAAGTAGAGATGAGCGGTGTTCGAATCGAAGTGTTCGCAAATCTCAAATTCGAGCTGTTTTGGGCGGTGTTCGAGCCATTCGACGAACCCGAACGATTTAAAAAAAAAATCCGACTGTTCGAGGATATGTTCAATAACTGTTCGTGCACCAAAATTGTAACTGGATTTTTTCACAGTAATGCTGATAATCAATGTTAATACACAGTTTGAGTGTACAGCGGGGCGGGGGGAGTGGCATGGGATGGATCTCTGCAGAAATAATGAAGATCTCTATTTTTTTTCTCTTTCCCGCATTTACAGTGGGGAGGTGCAGTCTGTCAGCCTATCAGCAGCGCACACACGGAGCGAAGTGCTTTTTTTCACACAAGCAAAGGACATGTGTCATTGGCTGTGTATGTCACATGTCCTTTCCCTATAAGACCCAGCCATTTTCCCCGTCACCACCATTTTCTCACTGCTGTAGCTGAATGTTAGACGGCACCGCTGCTGCTGTGTGCGCACTATACAGTATAACTGTGTGAATTGCAAGCGAATTTAATCTGAAATAGACAGATAGCTTGGGAGTAGGGACTAATTGTAATTGCAGCCCTTTTGAGGGCTAGTTTACAGCATTTCCTACGACTTTAAGCAGGCTGGTCTGTGCTCTTAAATAGACAGAGAGGTTGGGAGTAGTGACTAGTTGTAATTGCAGTCCTTTTGAGGGCTAGGTTACATCAGTTCCTATCACTTTTTGCCAGGCAGGTCTGTTTTAGTGCTGTGCAAATGTTTTTCACAGCATTTGGCTAAATCTAGCCAAGCAAATCCTTTTGGGCCTCTTGCAGTGTGTGTTAGTCAGTGGAGTAGCCTGTGTTGCAAGGTACACCACCTGTGTATGTAATACAAATTTTTTACAGCACCTAGCCAAGTATAACCTTTTGGGCATATTAGCAGTGTGTGTTAGTCAGTGGAGTAGCCTATCTGTGTTGCAAGCTACACCACCTGTGTATGTAATACAAATTTTTTACTGCACCTAGCCGAGTAAAACCTTTTGGGCATATTAGCAGTGTGTGGTACTCATTATATTAGGCCATCTATACTAATCTCCACCAGCTTTCAAATTACTAATAATTTTTAGCAGCATCTTGCCTGTAAAATAATTTTGGGCATATTAGCAGTGTGTGGTACTCATTATATTAGGCCATCTATACTAATCTCCACCAGCTTTCAAATTACTAATAATTTTTAGCTGCATCTTGCCTGGAAAATAATTTTGGGCACAGTAGCAGTGTGTGGTACTCATTCTATTAGGCCATCTATACTAAGCTCCACCAGCTTTCAAATTACTAATACTTTTTAGCTGCAACTTGCCTGGAAAATAATTTTGGGCATAGTAGCAGTGTGTGGTACTCATTCTATTAGGCCATCTATACTAAGCTCCACCAGCTTTCAAATTACTAATAATTTTTAGCTGCATCTTGTCTGGAAAATAATTTTGGGCATAGTAGCAGTGTGGGGTACTCATTCTATTAGGCCATCTATACTAAGCTCCACCAGCTTTCAAATTACTATTAATTTTTAGCTGCATCTTGCCTGGAAAATAATTTTGGACATAGTAGCATTGTGTGGTACTCATTCTATTAGGCCATCTATATTAAGCTCCACCAGCTTTCAAATTACTAATAATTTTGAGCTGCATCTTGCCTGGAAAATAATTTTGGGCATAGTAGCAGTGTGTGGTACTCATTCTATTAGGCCATCTATACTAAGCTCCACCAGCTTTCAAATTACTAATAATTTTTAGCTGCATCTTGTCTGGAAAATAATTTTGGACATAGTAGCATTGTGTGGTACTCATTCTATTAGGCCATCTATACTAAGCTCCACCAACTTTCAAATTACGTATAATTTTTAGCTGCATCTTGCCTGGAAAATAATTTTGGGCATAGTAGCAGTGTGTGGTACTCATTCTATTAGGCCATCTATACTAAGCTCCACCAGCTTTCAAATTACTAATAATTTTTAGCTGCATCTTGCCTGGAAAATAATTTTGGGCATAGTAGCAGTGTGTGGTGCTCATTCTATTAGGCCATCTACACTAAGCTCCACCAGCTTTGAAATTACTAATAATTTTTAGCTGCATCTTGCCTGGAAAATAATTTTGGGCCTGTAGCAGTGTGTGGTACTCATTCTATTAGGCCATCTATACTAAGCTCAGCCAGCTTTGAAATTACTAATAATTTTTTAGCTGCATCTTGCCTGGAAAATAATTTTGGGCATAGTATCAGTGTGTGGTGCTCATTCTATTAGGCCATCTATACTAAGCTCCACCAGCTTTCAAATTACTAATAATTTTGAGCTGCATCTTGCCTGGAAAATAATTTTGTGCATAGTAGCTGTGTGTGTTACTCATTCTATTAGACCATCTATACTAAGCTCCACCAGCTTTCAAATTACTAATAATTTTTAGCTGCATCTTGCCTGGAAAATAATTTTGGGCATAGTAGCAGTGTGTGGTACTCATTCTATTAGGCCATCTATACTAAGCTCCACCAGCTTTCAAATTACTAATAATTTTTAGCTGCATCTTGCCTGGAAAATAATTTTGGGCATAGTAGCACTGTGTGGGACTCACACTGTGTGGGACTCCTGGTTGAGGAGGTAAAGGTGGCTGGGACCCTAGGAGGCAGCGATCATGCTATTATAGAATTTTGGATAACTAGAGGAGGAAGACATGTGAAGACTCAAACTTCAAGGTTAGATTTTAGAAAGGCAGATTTTAAGAGACTCAGAAAGAATAGGAGGGATCCAATGGCTGGATGTCCTTAAGGACAAAAATGTCCAGGAAGGATGGGAAATTTTTAAAAATGAGATTCTCAAAGCACAATCGTTAACAATCCCGAAAAGTAGGAAGAATGGGAAGCATTTAAGGAAACCAGGATGGATGAACACAGAACTTAAACACATGCTAAAAAGAAAGAAAGAAATGTTTATTAAATGGAAAGAGGGAGGCATATCTAAAGAAGATTATAATGCAGTCTGCAGATCCTGCAGGGCACGTATCAGGTTAGCTAAAGCTGACAATGAATTAAGGCTTGCAAGAAATGTCAAAAGCAATAAAAAAGGATTTTGGGGGTATGTCAAAAGTAAAAGAAAATTCAAAGATGCTATAGGATTTTTACAGAATGAAAATGGAGAACTGGTAAGAGAGGATGTTGAGAAGGCCGAACTTTTTAATTCCTATTTTGCATCTGTTTTCTCTCAGAAAGAAAATGTAACATCAACTGATCTTCACTGTCCTTTTAAAGGAATAGAAGAATCCAAGTTATCTGTAAACAGAAAGATTGTGAGGGAATATTTAGCTAACATAAATGAGTTCAAGTCTCCAGGTCCAGATGAATTACACCCCAGAGTACTGAAGGAGATCGTAGAAGAAATTTTAGAACCACTCTCCATAATCTTTGAAAATTCTTGGAGAACAGGAGAAGTCCCAGAAGACAGGAGAAGAGCAAATGTTGTTCCTATCTTCAAAAAGGGGAAGAAGGTGGACCCAGGGAACTATAGGCTGGTGAGTCTGACTTCTATACCAGGAAAGATCTTTGAACAAATTATTAAACAACATGTATGTACGTACATGGATAAGAATGAAGTGATTAACCAGAGTCAGCATGGGTTTGTAACTAACAAGTCATGTCAGACTAACTTAATTTCCTTCTATGACAGAATCACTGACTGGGTGGATCAGGGAAATGCTGTAGATATAGTATATCTTGACTTCAGCAAAGCATTTGACAAAGTATCTCACACCATCCTTATTGAAAAAATGACCAAGTATGCAATGGACCAGGCAACTGTTAGGTGGATTCATAACTGGCTTAGTGATCAGACTCAAAGGGTGGTTGTAAATGGCTTCACATCCAGCTGGATGAATGTCTCAAGTGGGGTACCACAGGGCTCTGTCCTGGGACCTGTATTGTTCAACATCTTCATCAATGATTTAGATGAAGGAATTGAGGGTAAACTGATTAAATTTGCTGATGACACAAAGCTAGGAGGGATAGCTAATACTAGAGAAAAGAGAGAGAGGATTCAAAAAGACCTAAATAAACTGGAGCAGTGGGCTGCAACCAACAGAATGGTTTTTAACAGGGAAAAATGCAAAGTACTACATCTGGGCAATAAAAATGAAAAAAGCATATACAGAATGGGAGGAATAGAGCTAAGCAACAGTACATATGAAAAAGACTTAGGTATACTAATAGATCATAGACTGAACATTAGTCAACAGTGTGATGCAGCAGCAAAAAAGGCAAATACAATTCTGGGATGTATTAACAGAAGCATACAGTCTAGATCACGTGAAGTCATTATCGGTCTTTACTCCTCTTTGGTCAGACCTCATCTGGAATACTGTGTACAGTTTTGGGCACCACATTTTAAAAAAGACATAGACAAACTGGAACAAGTTCAGAGAAGAGCGACCAGAATGGTGACTGGTCTGCAAACCATGTCCTATGAGGAACGGTTGCAGGATTTGGGAATGTTTAGCTTGCGAAAAAGAAGACTGAGAGGAGACTTAATAGCTGTCTACAAATATGTCAAGGGCTGTCACATTGTAGAAGGATCATCTTTATTCTCATTTGCACAAGGAAAGACTAGAAGCAATGGGATGAAACTAAATGGGAGGAGACATAGATTAGAACAGGCTGCCACGAGAGGTGGTGAGTTCCCCTTCAATGGACGTCTTCAAACAGAGGCTGGACAGACATCTGTCTGAGATCATTTAGTGAATCCTGCTTTGAGCAGGGGGTTGGACCAAATGACCCAGGAGGTCCCTTCCAACTCTACCATTCTATGATTCTATGATTCTAGGATTCTATAGGCCATCTATACTAAGCTCCACCAGCTTTCAAATTACTAATAATTTTTAGCTGCATCTTGCCTAGAAAATAATTTTGGGCATAGTAGCAGTGTGTGGGACTCATTCTATTATGCCATCTATACTAAGCTCCACCAGCTTTCAAATTACTAATAATTTTTAGCTGCATCTTGCCTGGAATATAATTTTGGCCTGTAGCAGTGTGTGGTACTCATTTTATTAGGCCATCTATACTAAGCTCCACCAGCTTTTAAATTACTAATAATTTTTAGCTGCATCTTGCCTGGAAAATAATTTTGGGAATGTAGCAGTGTTTGGTACTCATTCTATTAGGCCATCTATACCAAGCTCCACCACATGTGTATCTAATAAAATTGTTTTACTGCTTCTAACCCAGCCAATCCTTTTGGGCTAGTACCACAATTTGGCCACTCCGCTCTGCTCGGTTTCCATCCATCGTTTTTTGTGCAAACAACTGCAGAGTTGTCAATTTGTTAACCACCAAAATGAGTGGCAAAAGGCCTGCTGCTGGTGGAAAGGCGAATAGGCGTGTTGTGAAGGGAAAAAATGGCTGTGTCCGTGGGGTAGGTGTTAAAGCAACAGTAACATCTGCAGAAGAAAGACAATCTTCCAGCCAAACTAAGATGTCTACTTCTTTTAGTGGACAATGTGATACGATCCCTTTCTTATGGGCACGCCCATGACTACAAATTCCAGATGAGGCACAAAAACTGCCGTGCTACAACGGATATCAAGTGCTCCTTTAAGTGGGCTCTCCTCCACCTCAACTTCAACATCACAAATACTCCAGTCCTCAGAGGTGTCACCCCAATCGCACTTGCTTCCTCACAGCTCCCAAGTCTCCAGCTGCCCGTCTGAGTATGGGGTAGAAAAGATGGTTGAGCCTGCAGAGCTGTTTATTCATACTATAGCCGGGGAATCAGAGGTCGGCTCCAGAGCTTCTATGAATCCAGACGAGGAAATGATCTGCACTGATGCCCAGAATCTTTATGAGTCGGATCCAGGACCAGATGAAGAAGGTCCAGAGCATAAAGTAGAGCCTCGTTCCCAAACTGTAACTCCTGTTAGTGGAGACAATGAGGAAGACGATGATGAGACTCAAATACCTGATTGGAGCGACAACTTTAGTTTTTTGTCAGGGCAGGAAGAGGTTGGCTCTGAGGACGACCGGTGTGAGAACACACATTGTGATGATGACGAGGTTGCAGTTCCCACTAACTTTCAACCCACAGTCAGCCAGTCAATGAGGTCAGCAGAGTAGGTGGAGAAGGATGCTAGTGATGATGAGGTCAGGTTGCGCCTTCCTGGACAGAGACGTAGTGCTGGAAGCACGTCAACAACGGCATCCTCAAACACAACTCTGCCTCTGACCACAAGTCGTGGTGGCTCTTCAGGTCACATCGGTTCTAAGCCTTGCATAGCCTGGGCATTTTTTCAGATCGATAAGGATGACCCAACTCGTGTTATCTGTGACATTTGTCACCAAAAGCTAAGTAGAGGCCAAAAAATCCATAGTTTGAGTACTTCATGCATGAACCGTCACATGGATATGAAGCATAAGTTGCAGTGGGAAGCTCACTGTGCAACAATGCGGCCTAGCAGGCCGGGCCAACCACCGTCTGCCCCATCTTGTGCATCCGCGGCCTTTTCATCCTCTGTGACTGGGGGCACAGCAGTCACACCTGTTTTGGGACGCAGACCTGCCACCTCTTTACCTGCAACAGCCAGCGTGATTGGCAGGTCATCATTTAATTTGGAAGTGGAAACACCAACTCCTGTTGAGCGCTCTCCGACATCGAGAGCACCACCTTTGGATCAAGGCAACCTAACATGTCCGCCTGCATCTTCCTCACAGACCGTCAGTTTGCCGGTGACACCCTACTCAACCCCGTCTAAGCACAACAGTCAGCCCTCGGTCCCTCAGATGTGGACAAGTAAAAGACCTTTTCCTCCTAGCCATGAGAAAGCTAAGAGGTTGAATTTCACCATCTGCAAGCTCTTGGCTACAGAAATGCTGCCTTTCCACCTGGTGGACACAGAGGATTTTCGAGACCTTATGTCCGTCGCAGTGCCGCAGTACCAGATGCCCAGTCAGCACTACTTTTCAAAGAAAGGTGTGCCTGCGCTCCACCAGCATGTCGCACACAACATCACCGCTTCTTTGAGAAACTCTGTGTGTGCCAGGGTGCATTTCACCACAGACACTTGGACGAGTAGGCATGGACAGGGGCATTACATGTCGCTGACTGGGCACTGGGTAACTATGGTGACAGCAGGACAAGGGGCTGCTGTACAAGTCTTGCCGTCCCCACGAGTTGTGCGTCAATCCTCTTTATCTCGAAGTTCCTCCACTGCTTCTGCCTCCTCAACCTCCTCTCGGTCCTCCACCTGCACCCAAAGTCTGTCTGGTCATGCCACCCGCTTTCTAACTGGGCAGAAGGGATCCTGCACACCTCCTTACTATGCTGGCAGCAGGGCTCAACGTCATCAGGCGGTTTTTACTTTGAAATGTCTGGGAAATGTGAGTCACACAGCTGAGGAGTTGTGGTCAGCTCTGGAGAACCAGTTTCATGAATGGTTGTCTCCACTGGACCTGCAACCAATGAAGGCCATGTGCGAAAATGCTGCAAACCTGGGTGTGGCCCTTCGCTGGGGCAATGTCACACATGTGCCTTGTATGGCTCACGTGTTGTTGTCCAGCAATTTTTATCCCACTATCCCTGACAAGATGGCCTTCTGCAGAGGGCACGGTCGCTGTGTGCTCACTTCCGCCGTTCGCATCCTGAAGCTCAGCGTCTTACATCTCTACAGAAGTCGTTGGGCCTACCACTTCACCGGCTAAAATGCAATGTGCCAACACGGTGGAATTCAACTCTGCACATGTTGCAGCGACTGTGGCAGCACCGACAAGCCCTGGTGCAATCCGTTCTGACTTATAGCCTGGGCCAACGAGATCCAGAGGTGGGGCAAATCACGCTGGAGGAGTGGTCTCAGATTAGGGACCTATGCACCCTTCTGCAGAGTTTTGAAATGGCGATGAATATGTTTAGTGCTGACGATGCCATTATCAGCATGACTATTCCGGTGATTTACATGCTGTAGCACATGTTAAACAGAATTCGGAGTCAGGCGGTGGAACAAGAGGAGGTGGAGGAAGTAGAGGAGGAGGAGTTGTATGCGGAATGGCTAACATCTGCAAGATCCAGACGGTCAGCAGCACAAAGGCGGCAGTCATGGGAGGGTGGGGGAGAGGAATTATCCAGGGCGCATGGTAGCAGCCAAACTAGTAAGGAAGGTGCAGGAGCCCAGGAAGAAGTGGAGGATGAACTGGCGATGGGCATGGAAGACTCATCAGATGAGGGAGACCTTGATCACATTTCTGTTGTGCGAGGTTGTGGGGAGAGGGCAGAGAAAGGAAGCATGATTCTTACCTCACCACCAACACAGCAGGGACTTGGTGCTCCTGGATGCGCAAGACACATGAGTGCCTTCTTGCTGCACTACCTGCAACATGACCCTTGAATTGTCAGAATTCGAAATAATCCTGACTATTGGGTTGCCACGCTCTTAGATCCCCGGTACAAAAGTAAATTTGCCGAAATAATTACTGCCATAGAAAGGGATTCATGCATGCAGGAGTATCAGACTGTTGCAGAATCTTACATGTGCTTTTCCACAAAACACGAGTGGTGCACGTAGTGAATCTCACAGTTCTAACTTGCCAACCGTGGGACTGTCGAGTGTTCAGCACTCAAACTGTAACAGAAACACAGTATCTGCTGGTAACATCAATTTTGCGGAATCCTTTCACCACTTTTTTAGCCCATCCTTTGCAAGGCCACAGGAGACAAGAAGTCAGACACATAGTCAACACCTAGAGACGATGGTACAGGAGTATCTCCAAGTGAACATCGAAGACATGACTGTGTCACTGGACCCTTGCTCTTTTTGGGCTTCCAATCTGGATAAATGTCCGGAGCTCCCCACTTACGCCTTGGAAATCTTGTCATGCCCCGCAGTCAGCGTTCTCTCTGATCGTGTGTTCAGCGCTGCTGATGGTGTGCTGACAGATAAGGGCACGCTGCTGTCCACTGACAATGTAGACAGACTCACGTTCATAAAGATGAATCAATCATGGATCCGCAAGGACTTTTCTACCCTTGTGTCATCCTGGGAAGAGTAAAAGCTTGAGGATTTGTTAAAATCACCTCACCAACCGTTTTAAGCAACTCTGGGGCAATTGATGCCACTTAAGTGGTGTCTGTGCCCCAAATTTTTGGAAAAAATGGAGACTCTTTTTGGCGTCCCCTTGCTGTGTTTTACGTGATGTTGGCATCGTCAATTACAGGTGGGTTGGGTCTCCCCCCTCCCCCCTTTTAACCGTAAGAAACTACATACACTATGGCTTGTGATAACACAGATGGTTGAGTCTGAAGAGCTGTTTCCTCTGAGGTCTGCTCCAAAGCTTCAGTGTCTGCTAGTCAGCGTAGTAACCCAGCTGCGAAGCAAGCTGCACCACCTGTGTCTCTAAAAATGAATTTTAACTGCATCTAGCATAGGCAGACTGTGGTGACCCCAAACCAAACCCAGATGCTCAGCACCCTACCGCCCCCCTTTCATTGACAATACAATCATGTAACTTTTACAACTGGATGGGTGAGGATTGGTCACAGCTTTATTTACTGTTTTTACTCATTACATTAAAAAGGCATTTTATTTCTAAAATTATTCAGCTTGTTGCAGCATGCCCTGTGTCTCCAGTCTCCACAACGGCAAGTTGGCCAACAAGTGTAACTCTCCACCATGACCTTTCTATTTCCAGGCCACGGAGGATCCTGCGTACTCGTATGCTGGACTCTGACCCCCATCCATCACTCATAACGCTTGTTCCACTCCGTCCTGGAGTCCTGACAGGAATATGTCCAGTCCAATATCCATTAAGTGAACACAGTAGGGCCATATGAGGCTTGCTTTATCTCCTTCCAGTTGTCTGCCTCTGTCTCTTATAAATTTTGGCATCCAAATATTTATTAGCCGCCTTGTCCATTCGATGGCCATGATGTCTCCGGCACCTTGCCATACCGCGCTCGGCACAATCTCTGACTATTTTTGTGAAAAATTCTCTGAAGCGCTCAGTGTCTAGTTTCATTATTGCCATTAGTTATGCGCTCTTGTGATAACCTAGGTCGTTTCCCCCAGCCTGTATTTCTAAGATGACCGGACCTCTAGCCTCTCTCCCTACCTTTATTACCTCCATTAGTATCTGTGGCCATTGCAGGCCTCTAATACCTCTCCAGTTCAAATATGTGTTATGAAACTCTAATTTCCTACCGCCTGGGTGGACTTTCGCCCTTTTTTCTGCCCAATATATATACGAGTGGCCTATCACCCACACTGTTGGCTTAGCGTCACCGGTAAAAGAAACAAACCACGTTAGGATAACAAGTCCGGTCTTATGTATCTCGCCAAACACGTGGATCGCCATCTCCCTATCCTCTGAACTTCCGTTTGTGACAGTCCTGCTCTTGCTGCTTCCATGGCCGCGCCTATGTGGAATGAGTGTGTCCCATAATCTTTGGGGTGGTTCCCTGCCGATGTTATGCATTTATTAATTATAGCTTGGAACTGGTATCTTGATAATGGCATTCCATCAATGTGTGATAGGAAGAAATTACTTTGTGATCTGATGGTTATATATGTTTTTACTATTGTTACCCGACTCAGCGTACCATTTGTGGGTTGTAGAAGTACCCAAGTGCCCCTGCCTGCTGGAACCGATTTACGTATGCGTAGACGTATTGCATTATTGGCTATCACTACGTCCTGGTGTAATAAGACCCCACTGGTGTTAATTTTGGATTGAGGGACTAATTCGCTTATGCATAGCGCCCCGAAGAAGGTGATCGCAAATGCAGTAGACAGTAGTGTTGCTTCGAATTGTGAGTATCATGTTAATTTTGTTAGGGATTAGTGTTGAGCCACCCCCGTAGCGTTCGAGTTTGGTTCGGTTCGTCGAACACCCGTATTTTCGTCGAACTGTTCGTCGAACACCTTCGAACACCGTTAAAACCAATGGCAGGCAAACAAAAACACATAGGAACACATAGAAAACACATAGAAAACACTTCCAACGTGTCCAAAAGTTGACAAACTGCTCAGAAGACACAACTAACACATGGAAAAGTGACAAGTACATATAGTCATGCGAAAAGAAAAGAGGTGGAGGAGTAAAAGGAGGGGGAGACACATATATAGGCATGTCATGCCCTTCTAAAACAAAAAAAGTGCGAAGCCGACACGGCCAGTCCGTTCCTGCCCGTGCGACCTCCGTGTCGCCGAGTTTGTGCCAGAGCTGCGGTGGACCCTGACGGCCAGTCCCCCTCTCTCAATACTGGTGCCTGTCCGCTGGTGGGTCGAGCGAGCCCCCTGCGGTCGAGGCACGTCTAAGCTTTTTAATTTAAATTGTTTCTCTAATTTGAATGAGTACACTTTAAATCCTTTTACAAGGATCTATTGGAGGGCAAGTCTCATGCCAGCAGCCACGGTTGCAGGAGGAGGAAGAGGTGGAGCCTGCCGTGTGCTGCTGTGTTTGGTGTGTGGAGAGAGCTCCTGGGAAGGGAGGTTTTGCCTTTACCATCTGGGACTTTTTGTCTGCCCCCTTCCCAGGAAAGGAGGCTTGCTGTGGGATTGGCCTCCGGGGCTGGGCCCCCAGCTCCTGCCCCCCGGTCCAAGCCGGCGGGGGGCAGGAGGAATACCATCGTGGCTGGGATGACCAGGTCCGGAAAAGGCAAGGCGTCCTGCATGAAGACCAGAGGGACCCCCGAGGCCACGGCCGCGGCAGCTCCTCCCCCCGGAGGTAGGCCGAGTACGTGCAGGGGTGCTGCAGCGGTGCCCCCTGATTGGGGCACCAAGGTAGCGAAGGAGTCCACTGTCATCTATGGCTCCCGCATCCATGCGCACCTCTGCGAGTATGAGGACGCCTCTAGGAAGCTAAAATCCCTCTGGGGGGAGTTGAGGGTAGCTCAGGAGAGGTCCGACAGGGCCTCTAGCAGCAAGAAGCCTGAGCTATCTGCCGCGGTCAGGAGGATTAAGAAGGCCATCCAGGAGGTGGAGAACCGGCGGTGTACCATCCTGGCCGGCAGCGGGCCATTCAGAGAAAAGTTGGAGAACAACGACCGGTTCAGAGCCATGGCCGGTGGATCTCTGGAGGGGTCACGGAGCTCCAGCCAGGTGGTGGCGGTGGAGGATGAGGAGGAAGAGGACTGTGAGGTGGAGGTTGCACCCTACCCGCCATCTGGTGGCCTGGTAAGTGATCTCCAGGCATCGCATAGCGGGATAGCCCCTCAGCAGATGGCTCTCCCGTCTGACTCTAGCCCTTCAGAGGGCAGCGGGAGCGAAGGGGAGGATGAGGATGGTGGTAGTACTAGTGAGGGGGGCTGCCTCGTCATGAAGCAGATCAGGCAGATTGAGTCCCCGGTACGTTTTAACCAGCTGACGTTCGGGGATGAGATCTGCGAGGACGAGGCAACCGGGAGGGGGGTGAAGAGGAAAGCGAAGAGAGCTATGAAAAAGAAAACATCGGTAACACATAAATTTGTGTATGTCCCCCTCTCTGGGGCCCCCCGGTCCCGTTGTGCAGCACCCGCCACCCACCCCGGCTCGGGCCCTGATGTGGGTCTGCAGCGAGGGGGCGGGGAGAATATAGGCCATGGTACGCAGAGCGCCGCCTCTGTTTGTAGTAATGAAGGTGGTGTGTCGGATGTGTCTGACATGGAGCATGGCATGGAGGGCGGCCCGGCGGCGGGCAAAAACCATGGTGGTGCTCAGGCTGGGTCCCCTGTGAGAGAGGGGGCTGGCCTGGCACCTGGTGTGCCTGCTGGCGTGCGGGGGGTGGCGAGCGTAACTGCCGCTGCCACCTGCTGTGCTGGCGGCACACCGGCAGCCGGGGCCGCATCTCCGGCGGCGTGTGCTGGGAAAGTGTCTGGGTCCCTCACTCACGGATCCGTTAAATCTGGATCACTTTTGGGGACCCAGGCATCCGGTAAGGCATCTGGTGGGGCAAAAAGTGCGGGGCCTGCAGCTCCGGCAGAGCCGGTTCGTAAAAGGAAGGTGGTGGGGCCTGCTCCCCCGGCGGGGTCCGTGGCGAAGTCCGGGCCCCCGGCGCAGGGGCCCAGTAAGGGGTCGGCGCTGAGGGCTCTGCCGCCGGTGGATGCCGAGGGGGAGTGGCCTAGCCTGGGGCCGGCCGCCGGAGTTGCTGTGGCCAAGCTCTTTGTGGCTAAGGGAGTGACGGTGGGGGGAGCTGTGCCTCCGGGAATTGGTGCCGCTGGATCAGGGACCCCCGAGAGTAGACCCGGCTCCGGGCCGGTTTTGGGGGTCCCGTCGTGGCCATTTTCGGGGGGCGTGGCCTCCCTGGCGTCCCCCACCCATGTGGGAGTGGCCACGGAGGGCCGCACTGTGCTGCCGTGTGCAGGGGGTGTGGCTTCACAGGTGGGGGCCGCCCATGTAGGAGTGGCCACAGTGAGCAGTACTGTGCTGCCGGGCGCTGGGGGCGTGGCTTACCGAGCCGGGTCTGCCCATGTGGGCGTGACCACGCCTGGGGGCGGGGCTTAGCGCTGGCGCCGGTGGCTGCTCCTGGAGCAACAGACACCACAGCTGCAGCCAGTGCCAGTGTGGGGGCTGCCGCTGTAGCTGATGCGGGTGCCTGTGTGCCGGGGTCCGCTGTGTCTGGGGGCTTACCTGGGGCAGGGGATCCGGCACTGCGGGTATCCAGGAAAGCTGCAGCAGGGCTGGATGGTGCAGTGGGAGGAGCTACACCTGGCTCTCTTCCTGCCAGTAAATCAGGAAGCTCCAGGTATGCTGGGAGCAGTGGTGCTGCACTGCTTAAGTCCTGCAGTGTGGTGCTTGATAGGCCAGCAGCATTAAAAGTGAACCCCCTGGCAGGGAAGATGCCACCAGCAGGCGGCAGTACTGGCAACACAAGTAATATGGACGGTGGTAGTGAAACTGTGCCCAGAAAGTGTACACAAAAAAAGAAAAACATTGACCCCGGTGCACATGGGAGTGGGAGCGGGGCGAGTGGGGTGATTGTAGACACAAATGGGGATGGTGTGGGTACGAATGTGTCTGTGGCTGGGGATGCAAATGGTGGGGTGTCTGCGGTAGGGTGCGTAAATGGAGTGTCTGTTGGTAGCGGGGAGCACGGGGGGGGGACTGGTCCATCTGCTCCCCCGGCCGCGAGCCCCCGGAGTTTTGCGGGGGTAGTGGCTGGGGCCTCGGGGTCCTCTCGGGGGGTTTCCTCGCCTCTGGACCTCAGGGACGGTGACTTGCGACGCCGTTTTCTGGAGGCCCTCAAGAAGGGAGAACGGACAATCACAGTAGAGGGAAGAGAGGTGGATCTGGCCTTTTGGCTGGACAGGCATGGCCAGGCTGCCTTCCAAGATAAAAGGGAGGGGGAAACAGTGTGGTCCCTCCCGACAGCCGGGCAGGGGGTGGCCAGGAGGAATGTAGTCCGTCTTCGGTGGAGGGGTAGTGAAGCGTGCCCGCCTAGAGCGAGGGTCGTGGAGCTCCTCCTGAAGATGGACTTCAGGGCAATTGACATCTTTGCCCTGATCCATCCTTTTGGTACCTCCATCTTTGACATCAGTTTTGTTCGGCCGGAGGGCTTAGAGCTTTTCTGGTCGAATTTTGAACTGGTGAAGGGGGAGCCCGGCTGGCGAGACTTTGCCGTACAGGCGGTGTCTCGCCAAAATGGCATAAAGAGGGTGACCGTTCTAACAAATAACGAGTCACTCTCAGGGATCGATATTATGACGTGGCTTTCTCGTTATGGGGAAGTCACAGAGGTCCCAAAGAAGAACAGGGACGAGTTCGGCATTTGGTCAGGGGGCTGGACCTTCATGATGAAATTGAAGGTTTCAGGTGGTACTGTCACTCACATCCCCTCCTCGGCATTCCTGGGGAGGGACAGGATCCTGATCTTCTACCAGGGGCAGCCGAAGGTCTGCCACAGGTGCGGTGACCCCCGCCACTTCAGCGCGGGCTGCAAGGTGCAGTAATGTGCCTTGTGTGGCGGGGTAGGTCATCTGGCCGCGGCCTGTGGTGACATTAGATGTCACCTGTGTGGTGATCTAGGTCACCCGTATAGCCGCTGCCCACATTCCTTTTCCAACACCATCTCTGATCAGGCGGAGGAGGGCCGCGGGGGGGTCCCCAGTGGTTCATCTTCTGCTGGAACTGGAGGTGGGGGCGGGAGGGGAGTTGAGGGGTCAGGGAGGAAAGGCGAGGCAAATACACCTGCCCACCAGTGGCAACAGGTGAGGCGCCGAAGGGACAGGGGGCAGGATAAGCCCCAGGCAACTGGGGTGATGACTGTCCCCTCCCCGGATGTTGCAGCCGGAGTCTCTGAGGCCCTGGGGGAAAAGGCGGTGAGCGAGGAGATCAGGAGGATGGAGAGGGAGGAGGCGGCTGCTTCCGATAACTCCTCCCAGTATGAAAGTCTGGATGAGGAGGTGGTGGAGCAGCCAAAAAAATCAGGTGACAAAAGTACCAGAAGTCGGACGAAAAAGAACAGGAAAAGGGTAAAAAAAAACTAAAGCCCCCGCCCCCTTGACCACTACGGTGCCTACGGAAGGGCTCACCGGCTCCCCTCTGATCCCCCTCTCCAATCGGTTCCAAGCCCTCGATGACTCTGCTGTGTTGGAGGTTGGGGGTAAGGAGCCAGAGACAACATCTGGGGTGCCTTCAGGGGGCGGCGGGGTCTGTCCCCCGGGGGACTCGGCTGCCCCTGGGGGGGGGACTGCCCCGGGGTCTGGAGGCGAGGAAACCTGTGCTAGGAAGGAGGTGTCTGATGCTGGAGGGGCGGGCATGGACACCTCGGTATCCCTAAAGAGGAGGGGTGACTCGGGCTCCTCCTCAGAAGGCGAGAGGAAAAAGGGGGGTACGGGGAAAATAAGGCCATCTAACTCAATCACCCATGATGGCGGAACCTACCCCGTTGACTCTGGCGTTGATTAATGTCGCCAGTATAAAGTCAGATGCGGCCAGATTTACGGCCTTTGATTTTTTCACCCGAGTTGAGGCTGACATTTTATTTTTGCAGGAGACCAGACTAACGGACATGGGGGCCATTTATAAAGCAAAGAGGGAGTGGAGGTGTGGGCCCTCATACTGGTCTCTTGCGGCTGAGCCGTATAGCGGGGTAGCGGTCCTTTTTAAGGCCGCTTCGGTGGAATGCAGACGGGTGATTGAGGTAGAAATGGGGAGGTGCTTGGTTCTTGACGTCTTCATGAGGGGACAGGAGCTCCGGCTCATTAATATCTACGGCCCGCAATCAAAGTGGGACCGTAAATGTCTCTTGCTGAAGGTCAAGCCCTATCTTTTTACAAGCCGGCAGGTGGTCTTCGGTGGGGATTTTAACACTGTAACTAGATCCCGTGATAGGGGAGGCCCCGGAGACCGGCTGGCTTATGATAGCATAGCCCTGAATAGCATAGCAAGTGAAGCTCGCCTGGTGGATGTCCACATCCGGCACACCCCAGGTCACGGGGGTTTCACCTTTCATAGGGGTAGCAGTAGGTCTAGGATAGATAGGTTTTATTTAAAGGAGGAGGCCGTCTCTTCTGCAGTGTCCGCTGTGGAGGTGGAATTCTCCGATCACTGTTTCATTTTCTTTTCCTTGAATGTTACAGAGACCCCCCGGATGGGGAGAGGCCTGTGGAAGCTGAATTCGTCCCTGTTGGAAGAAGCTGATGTAAGACAATCCTTTGAGGAATTGCTTCAGAGCCAGGTACCTCTCTTGGGTCTCTGTAGTACTAAGTCTGAGTGGTGGGAGATCTTCAAAAGAAGGGTTGCAAGGTTCTTCCGTCAGCTCTCGAGCCTCAGGTGCCTGAACAGGCACTGCCTGTATCGGGATCTGGGGAGGAAACTCGAGCAGCTCGTCTCGACTGGAGGGGACCGTGAGGAAGTCTCTAGGGTGAAGGCCTTGCTCAAGGGGTGCCAGTATGATAGGCACACATCCTTGGTTTTTGAGAGTGATTTCGGGAGGTACCGCTTGCCCGACCCTTACAGGAACTGCAGGATGTCAGTGAGTTGTAAGGTGGTAACAGGACTGATCGACAGTACGGGGTCCCTGAACAGATCCAAATCAGGGATCCTGGAGGTGGTCAGATCCTTCTACTCGCACCTCTTGGGGGGGAGGGAACCTGATCGGGATGAGATGTCGGCTTTCCAGGCTGAAACCATCCCTGAGCCAGGGGATGACCCCTCTCTTCATGTTTTGGCAGAAGCAATCAGGGAAGAGGAAGTGAGACGGGCGGTTGATGGGCTCCGGCCCAAAAAGTCGCCTGGTCCGGATGGCTTAACATCCGAGTTTTACAAGACTTTTAGGGACTCCTTGGTCCCCCTCTTGACTGAGGTGTTTAATGAGTGTCTCTCCTCGGACGCTCTGCCCAGTTCAATGAGGAAGTCAGCCCTGATTATTCTGTCAAAGGGTAAAGACTCGTCACGTATTGAGAATTGGCGTCCCATAGCGCTTCTCAATACGGACCGAAAGGTTCTGGCAAAGGTGCTTTTTAATCGGTTGGTGAAATTTGCACCCCGGCTCCTTTCGGGGGCCCAGCACTGCTCTGTTACAGGCCGCAGCACATTTAGTGCTGTGCTCGGTGTCCGAGAGGCAGTGGAGCAGAGCAGGTCAGGTCACTGGAAGGAGTACTTGCTGTCCTTAGAACAGGCGAAAGCCTTTGACCGGGTTAACCACGAGTACCTCTGGTCCGTCCTTCTGAGGTACGGTCTGCCCGGGAGGTTTGTTGATTGGTTGAGAGTTTTATACAATGGGGCAGAGACTTTTCCACTTGTGAACGGTTGGGTCGGACCCCCTTTTGAGGTGAAGTCTGGTGTCCGCCAGGGCTGTCCACTGAGCCCACTGTTATACGTATTTGCGATTGACCCCCTTCTAAGGAGGGTGGAGCGTGGACCATTGGTGGGAGTCGGGATGGACCAGGTGGAGCCAGATGCCACCTTGAGGGTAGTGGCGTACGCCGATGACGTTTCCCTTTTTGTAACCTCGAGAGGGGAGGCAGATTGGGTCATGTCTGAGGTTGAGCGCTACTCGGTGGCATCCGGGTCCATGATCAACCGGGATAAGTGTGAAAGTCTCTGGCTGAGAGGGGGAGATCCTAGTTTTGATCTCCCGGACACTCTTCCAGGGCCTCAGGCCACAGCAAAAATACTAGGCATCAGTTTCGGCCCGGGGGACTACCCCCAGCAAAACTGGGAGGGCAGACTTAAGATTGCCGCCCAGAAGGTGGATCAGTGGAAGGGCTGGTCCCTGACCCTGAGGGAAAGGGTTAGCCTGGCCAAAGGGTATTTGCTTCCTTTACTAATATACCTGGGCAGTGTCTGCATCTTGCCAGAGCCTCTTTGGACACGGGTCTACAGCCTGTTCTTTCAACTATTATGGGGGAATAGGCTGAACCTAATCAGGAGGGAGGTCACATACCGCACGAGGAGACTGGGAGGGTTGGGTATGGTCAACCCAGTGGTGTTCCTAGTAAACACCTTTATTAAGGCAAACATCGCCAACCTCTGGTTAGAGAGGGCTCCTCCGTGGGTATTCTCCTGTAGTGGGTGGTTTTGGCCTTTCTTCCAGGAATGGGAGACAGGAGGGCAGGTGAAGGACCTTCGAACGCCTCATGGGCATCTTCCGGCTTATGCTACCCCGGTTCTGAAGGTGATCCGTCGGTGGGGTCTGGGAGTGTGGGAGATCAGGACCTTGTCAAGGAGGTTACTTGACAATAGGGTCCTGTTGACCCACTTTCAGAAGCCCCTGGCGCTCAAGGATTGCCCAAGCCGGGATCTGGAGGTAGGGCTTGGGTTATTGAACTCTAAACGGATCCCCTTGAAGTTTTGGGACTTGGCTTGGCGCTGCTTCCATGGGAGACTGTATGTGAGGGACAACCTGAAGTACAGGAACTCTGATGACCGGGATTGTCCCCGCTAGGAGTGTGGCGGCATGCTTGAGAGCATGGAGCACTTCCTGCTTCGGTGTCCCTTTAATACAGAGGTCTACAGTAGGGTGGGTGCTTCCATTGGCTGGCCCAGGCTGGCAGGCCTTTCCTATGTGGAGTGGGCCTATGGGGCATTCAGGTCCCTGGGTGGCCGAGATCGGGGCACTGTTTTCTTAGTTAGCTTAGTGACTAGGTTTTACACGTGGAACGCACGGTGCTTAGTGTCCACCCAGCAGAAAGCCCTTCCCCGGGAAGAGGTGATTAGGAACATCCTGGGTGACCTGGCAAAAGTGCACTCGCTGGAGTATGAGAGGCTGGGTGCAGGGAGGGCTTCCCTTCTATGGAGGGGGTTCTCATTCAATGTGCCCTAGGGAGAGTTAGGTTATGCGTGTCCGTGATAGGGTGAGTTAATCTCCTTCTATACTTTATATTTTTTTGTAGGGTCAGGTCGTTGTGTAGGGTCAGGGAGGGTCAGACAGGGACAGTCATCAGGGATAGGTAGTTTAGTATTAGGTTGGTAGTGAGGGTCAGTGAGGGACAGGTAGGGAAAGATTGGTAGGGCGCTAGGGACAGGTTTTTTCTTTTCTTTAATAGGGAGGGACAGGGTGTTGTGTGTTAGATTAGGGTGAGTGCCTCTGTAGTCTCCAGTTTCCTGGTGGTGGGCTGCTCCCCTCACATTGTAGTTTTTTGTTTTGCGGTATTGGAATCGGAATATAGGGCTTGCAAGCACTGAACTTGGGTCTGATTTTTGATTTATGGTTGGTTCTTTGTGGTTTGAAATTATCATGTTACTGCTAAGTGTTAAAACAGACTTTTTATGTTGTGTATTGTTTGTATATGTGTATTATATGTATATATATGTGTATTGCGCGTGGGGGGATGTAGTTTTAGGTTGGGTGGGGGGTTTCGGGGGGGAGGGGGAAGGGGTGTTTTTGTAAAAAAAAAAAAAAAAAAAGAAAAATGGACATCCTGCGGGATGCGGGAAAGGGACCCTTTTTGCGCGTAAATGGCCACAAACTTTCGTGGGACCTTGTTGGTGTTAAGAGGCCACAGACTTTCGTGGGACCTTGGGTGTTTAAAAATGATGGTGGGGGAAAAAAAAAAATAAAATTTGTGTGCAGAGTGTTAGTTTTGGCCAGGTGGCCCATCTCTTATATTTTGCGGTGGGCCGGTTATTTAGTTTTCCTTTTTGGGGTTAGGTGTGAATGTGCAGGTATGAATGTTGCGGATGTTAGGGGTCTTGTGCGCTTTAGGGCGTGGCCTGGCTGGTAGGTACGGAAGGTCTTCCCTTGCTGGGGGGTCTTTTGGAAAGAACGAAGACGTTTTGTGTCTTGTGTTTCGTGTCAAGTGTCATGTGTTAGTTTGTTGGACTCTATATAATTTTTGGATTTGGGCTATGTCTTGCTGGGGTTTTTTGTTTTTCTTGTATAATGTTTGTATTTGTGGTTTATATTTGTGTTTTGTTTTTGTGTTTTTGTACTTTTATATAAAATAAAAAAAAGAGTTCCAGCTCCAGTAGTGTCCACTAAAGCTGCTGCAGTTAAAAAGTTTTTATAAGGATCGAGCTTGGCGGTCCACCGCAAGGCATCCTACCGCGAGTCCCAGCCCCTGTGCCTTGGGGTGCCTACCGATGCTCTTCACTGAGTGTCCCGGGGGCCCGAAGCATTTCCTTTGCAAAAATTAAGTGTCCAAACTACAGGTGGTGTAGCTTGCTTAACAGCTGGGATAATGCGCTGACTAGCAGACACTGCTACTAGGCACAAAGTATTTCCTGGACTAGATGCAAATTAAATTTTGTAATTAGATACTCTCGTTGGATGCTGAGAAAGCATTCCATAGAGTCTCCTGGCACGCCATATATTATTCTCTTAAAAAGCTTGGGGTAGGGGTCTAGGGGACCCTTTTATAGCCAAAATCATGGCCCTGTATCTCAATACGTCACCTAGGCTGAAGATAAATGGAACATTTTCATCACCTTTCATAATCACCAATGGGACATGGCAGGGATGTCCTCTGTCCCCTCTCTTATACATCCTAGTGACGGAGCACCTGCTCTCATCAATTTGCCATAACCCCAATATTTGGTGGATTGAGGTGGGAGGCACCGAGTACAAGTGCTCTGCATTTGCTGATGATGTCCTAGTATATATCACTCAATCACATATATCCATCCCTGCTGTTATGGCTGAAATAGATCACTTTGTTACATGGCCAAATTTTAAAATCAATGCAGCGAAGTCTGAGGCCTTCGATGTCTCCCTCCCCAAATCCATACAGGATTCCATCCAGTCCAACTTTCCCTTTGCTTGGCCCTCACAGGGTATGAAATACTTAGGAATTCGTATTCATAGAGACCTCTCCTATCTATGTTACCTTAATTTTGGGCCCTTTATTGAAAAACTCCATACAGACCACGGTTGGCAAGTTAGAACTGTAAGATTCACTACGTGAACCACTGGTGTTTTGTGGAAAACCACATGTACACTGTGCTCCAAATTATTATGCAAAAAGTAATTAGGAGTGATAAGGTAAGAATTTTTTTGTTTGTCAGTTAAACTCATTGATGGTGATGTGTGTCAGGGCTCTTTATATCACTGTAAGCAATTGCAGACACCTGTGCTAACTAGTTTGGCAGGTGTGTCCAATGAAAGGCAAGACTACTTAAGAAGGCTGTCCCACATTATTAAGCAGCCTACATATTCTACCAAAATGGGAAAGAAAAAGGATGTGTCGGCTGCTGAGAAGCAACAAATTGTGGAGTGTTTAGGTCAAGGCGTGACTACAATCAACATTGCCAAGACACTTCATCCTGATCATCGCACAATCAAGAAGTATGTAGCTGATTCACAGTACACATGTGTGCGTGCTGATAAGGGAAAATTGAGGACTCTTTCCTTCAGGCAATTACGTCAGGTTAAAAAAGCAGTGGCAAAAAAGCCTTGTCATAGCAGCAGACAAGTTTTTGAAGCTTCTGGTGCCTCCAACGTTCCCCGAACAACAAGATGCAGGGTCCTTCAGAGGTTTGCAGCTGTGCGTAAGCCATCCTGTCGACCTCCTCTATACACTGTACACAAGCAGAAACGGCTCCAGTGGGCCAAACAATACATGAAGACTGACTTCAAAACTGTTTTGTTCACCAATGAGTGCCGTGCAACGCTCGATGGTCCAGATGGATGGAGTGGAGGATGGCTGGTTGATGGACACCCCATGCAAACACGGCTACAGCGCCAACAAGGAGGAGGTGGAGTAATGTTTTCGGCTGGAATCATGGGGAGAGATTGTGGGCCCCTTTAGGATCCCTGAAGGGGTAAAGATGAACTCCATAATGTATGTGGAGTTTCTCAAACAGCACTTCCTGCCATGGTTCAAGAAGAAGAACCGTGTATTCCGCAGAAAGATCAATTTCAAGCATGATAATGCACCATCTCATGCTGCACATAACACATCTGCATCTCTGGCTGATATGGGCATAAAAGGGGACAAACTTATGGTGTGACCCCTATGCTCCCCCGACCTCAAAACCATTGAGAACCTCTGGAGCATCATCAAAAGGAGTGTCTATGATGGCGGGAGGCAGTTCACATCTAAGCAACAGCTCTGGGAGGGTATTCTGTCCTCATGCAAAACAATTGAAGCAGAAACCATCCAAAACCTGACAAATTCAATGGACGAGAAAGTTCAGAATCTCCTTTCGAACAAGGGGTCCTGTTTGCAAATGTAACATCACCTAGAATAAAGTTCTGAGTTGAAAACTGTTTGATTTCAGTTTCCAATAACCTGCTAATTCTTATAATTTCAAAAATTACCATTTTTTTCTCTTTATTAAAATGAAAAGGTTGATCTTAGAGTGAGGGGGATCTAAGAGTGTGGCAACCTAGTAGTCAGGATTATTTTGAATTCTGACAATATGAGGGTCATGTTGCAGGCAGTGCAGCAAGAAGTCACTCATGTGTCTTGCGCATCTAGGATCCCCAAAATTATTTTCCCGGCTAGATGCAGCAAAAAATTATTATTAATTTGAAAGCTGGTGGAGCTTAGTATAGATGGCCTAATAGAATCAGTACTGCAAACTGCTACAAGGTCCTAATTATTTTCCAGCCAAGATACAGATGAACATGATTAGTAATTTTAAACCTGGTGGAGTTTAGTACAGATGGCCTAATAGAATCAGTACTGCACACTGCTACAAGGCCCAAATTCTTTCCAGCCAAGATACAGATATACATGATTAGTAATTTGAAAGCTTAAAACGGTTGGTGAGGTGATCTTAACAAATCATCAAGCTTTTACTCTCCCCAGGAAGACACACGGGTAGAAAAGTCATTTCGGATCCATGATTTGTTCATCTTTATGATCGTGAGTCTGTCTACATTATCAGTGGAGAGCTGCGTGCGTTTATCTGTCAGCACACCACCAGCAGCGCTGAACACACGTTCAGACAGAACGCTGGCTGCGGGGCATGACAAGATCTCCAAGGCGTAAGTGGGGAGCTCTGGCCATTTATCCAGATTGGAAGCCCAAAAAGAGCAAGGGTCCAGTGACACAGTCATGGCTTCAATGTTTACTTGGAGATACTCCTGTACCATCGTCTTTAGGCGTTGACTATGTGTCTGGCTTCTTGTTTCCTGTGGCCTTGCAAAGGATGGGCTAAAAAAGTGGTGAAATGATTCCGTAAAATTGATGTTACCAGCAGATACTGTGTTTCTGTTACGTTTTGAGTGCTGAACACTCGACGGTCCCACGGTTGGCAAGTTGGAACTGTGAGATTCACTACGTGCACCACTAGTGTTTTGTGGAAAAGCACATGTAAGATTCTGCAACAGTCTCTGCTGATATTCCTGCATGCATGCATCTCTTTATATGGCAGTAATAATTTCTGCAAATTTACTTTTATACTGGGGATCTAACAGTGTGGCAACCCAGTAGTCAGGATTATTTCTAATTCTCACAATTCGAGGGTCATGTTGCAGGTAGTGCAGCAGGAAGGCACTCATGTGTCTTGCGCATCCAGGAGCACCAAGTCCCTGTTGTGTTGGTGGCGAGGTAACAACATCCTTCCTTCCTCTGCCCTCTCCCCCCAACCTCGCACAACAGAAATGTGATCAAGGTCTCCCTCATCTGATGAGTCTTCAATCAATTCGTCCTCCACTTCTTCCTGGGCTCCTGCATCTTCCTCACTAGTTTGTCTGCTACCATGCGCCCTGGTAAAACCATCTCCCCCACTCTCACATGCCTGCCGCCTTGGTGCTGCCGACCATCTGGACCTTGCAGATGTTAGCCCTTCCGCATACAACTCCTCCTCCTCTACTTCCTCCACCTCCTCTTGTGCCACCACGTGACTCCAAATTCTGTTTAACATGTGCTCCAGCATGTAAATCACCGGAATAGTCATGCTGATAATGGCATCGCCAGCACTAAACATCTTCATCGCCATTTCAAAACTGTGCAGAAAGGTGCATAGGTCCCTGATCTGAGACCACTCCTCCAGCGTGATTTTCCCCACCTCTGGATCTCGTTGGCCCAGGCTATACGTCAGAACATATTGCACCAGGGCTTGTCAGTGCTGCCACAGTCGCTGCAACATGTGCAGAGTTGAATTCCACTGGGTAGGCACATCGCATTTTAGCCGGTGAAGTGGCAGGCCCAACAACTTCTGCAGAGATGTAAGTCGCTGAGCTGCGGGATGCGAATGGCGGAAGTGAGCAAAACAACGACCGTGCCCTCTGCAGAAGGCCATCTAGTCCGGGATAGTGGGCTAAAAATTGCTGGACAACCAGGTACAACACTTGAGCCATACAAGGCATGTGTGTGACATTGCCCCGGAGAAGGGCCGCTCCCAGGTTTGCAGCATTGTCGCACACGGCCTTCGCTGGTTTCAGGTCCAGTGGAGACAACCATTCATGAAACTGGTTCTCCAGAGCTGACCACAACTCCTCAGCTGTGTGACTCACATTTCCCAGACATTTCAAAGTAAAAACCGCCTGATGACGTTGAGCCCTGCTGCCAGCATAGTAGGGAGGTGTGCAGGATCCCTTCTGCGCAGTTAGAAAGCTTGTGGCATGACCAGACAGGCTTTGGGTGCAGGTGGAGGACTGAGAGGAGGTTGAGGAGGCAGAAGCAGAGGAGGAACTTTGAGATAAAGAGGATTGACGCACAACTCGTGGGGACGGCAATAATTGGACAGCAGCCCCTTGTCCTGCTGTCACCATAGTTACCCAGTGTCCAGTCAGCGACCTGTAACCCCCCTGTCCATGCCTACTCGTCCAAGTGTCTGTGGTGAAATTCACCCTGTCACACACAGAGTTTCTCAAAGAAGCGGTGATGTTGTGTGCGACATGCTGGTTGAGCGCAGTCACACCATTCTTTGAGAAGTAGTGCCGAATGGGCATCTGATACTGGGGCACTGCGATGGACATAAGGTCTCAAAAATCCTCTGTGTCCACCAGGCGGAAAGGCAGCATTTCTGTAGCCAAGAGCTTGCAGATGGTGAAATTCAACCTCTTAGCTCTCTCATGGCTAGGAGGAAATGGTCTTTTACTTGTCCACATCTGAGGGACCGAGGGATGGCTGTTGTGCTTAGACGGGGTTGAGAAGGGTTTCCCCCGCAAACTGCCGGTCTGTGAGGAAGATGCAGGCGGACATGTTAGGTTGCCTTGATCCAAAGGTGGTGCAATCGATGTCGGACAGCGCTCAACACCAGCTGGTGTTTCCACCTCCAAAGAAAATGATGACCTGCCAATCACGCTGGCTGTTGCGGGTAAAGAGGTGGCAGGTCTGCGTCCCAAAACAGATGTGACTGCTGTCCCCCCAGTCACAGAGGATGAAGAGGCCACGGATGCACAAGATGTGGCAGACGGTGGTTGGCCCGGCCGGCTATGCCACATTGTAGCACAGTGAGCTTCCCACTGCAACTTATGCTTCATATCCATGTGCCGGTTCATGCATGAAATACTCAAACTATGTATTTTTTGGCCTCTACTTAGCTTTTGCTGACAAATATTACAGATAACACGAGTTGGGTCATCCTTATCGTTCTGAAAAAATGCCCAGGCTATGCAAGACTTAGCACCCATGCGACCTGAAGAGCCACCACGACTTGTGGTCAGAGGCAGAGTTGTGTTTGAGGATGCAGTTGTTGACGTGCTTCCAGCACTACGTCTCTGTCCAGGAAGGCGCAACATGACCTCGTCGTCACTAGCTTCCTCCTCCTCCTCCTCTGCTGACCTCATCGACTGGCTGACTGTGAGTTGACAGTAAGTATGATCTCCAACCTCGTCATCATCACCCTGTGTGTTATCACACCCGTCGTCCTCAGAGCCAACCTCTTCCTGCCCTGACAAAAAACTAAAGTTGTCGCTCCAATCAGGTATTTGAGTCTCATCATTGTCTTCCTCATTGTCTCCACCAACAGGAGTTACAGTTTGGGAACGAGGGTCTACATTATGGTCAGAATCTTCTGCGTCTGGTCCTGGATCCGACTCAAAGATTCTGGGCATCAGTGCAGATCATTTCCTCGCCTGGATTCACAGAAGCTCTGGAGCCGACCTCTTATTCCCAGGCTATAGTATGAGTAAACAGCTCTGCAGGCTCAACCATCTGTTCTACCCCATACTCAGACGGGCAGCTGGAGACTTGGGAGCTGTGAGGAAGCAAGTGCGATTGGGGTGACAACTCTGAGCACTGGAGTATTTGTAATGTTGAAGTTGAGGTGGACGAGAGCCCACTTAAAGGAGCACTTGATATCCGTTGAAGCACCTGCTGTTTTTGTGCCTCATCTGGAATTTGTAGTGATTGGCGTGGCCGTTAGAAAGGGATCTTATCACATTGTCCGCTAAAAGAAGTAGACATCTTAGTTTGGCTGGAAGATGGTCTTTCTTCTGCAGATGTTACTGTTGCTTTAACACCTACTAAACGGACACAACCTTTTTTTCCCTTCCCAACACGCCTAGTCCCCTTTCCACCAGCAGCAGGCCTTTTCCCACTCATTTTGGTGGTTACCTAATTGACAACTCTGTAGCTGTTTGCACAAAAAACAATGGATGGGAACCGAGCAGAGCTGAGTGGCCAAACTGTGGTATTAGCCCAAAAGCATTGGCTGGGTTAGATGCAGATAAAAATTATATTGTATTAATTATTAATGTCAGGCTTGACTATCAATAATCAATATCCGGCTAATACCTTGCCTGTTACTACTCCGATTCCTTTACAATACACTATACTAAATGGCGACTAACTGAGACAAAAAAACGTGCTATCAATAAAATATATTTATTACACAAGTCTACAGTTAATTCTACTATTTAATACCACACTGACACTGAATATAACAATAATAATACGGATATACAATTAACCCCACAATAACCTAGTTACACTTCCTGCCCACTTACCTAAAAACATACATACATTAATTACAGCCACCCGCCTATCACTATACTATCCCTATGGAGGAAAAGAGGTTACAAGCAGTGATAATTAGCCACTTGAAGATGCCTTGGCTGCAGATGTGCTGCTGAATCAGGAGAGGCAGAAAAGGGGACTCAAAGGGTTCACAAGGGAGCAGAGGAGGATGGGACAGATAAGGCTGGGGGCTGAGAGGTAGGGAGATGAAGGGGAGAAGAAGAAGAGCAGCAGAGTGTGATGATGTGAGAGGTCAGTTGCTGGCTGCTGCACACAGACACAGATGCTGCTGGTAGGTCTGCAGAGGAGAGGCGGGGGACAGTGGCTGGGCTAAGAGCAGAAGGACACAGAGGGGCAGACAGGACACGTGGGGCAGGAGAGGGGACACAGAGGGGAGCAAGCACAGAGGGCAGGTGTCAGCAAAAGAAGAAGAGAGCGAGCACTGCTGCTGCTGGGTATTTATATCCGGCGGGGCGCGCTCCCGTTAGGCCACGCCCCCGCTCCCTTTTGGCTACGCCCCATCTGCCTCCTGAAGGTGTGCATGCAGGGTGCGAGAGGCCAGCATATCTCTGGGCACACGCATCCCTGCAGGCATCTGCGCGGGACCTGTGGGCAGGGCATTTTGAAGTGCAGAGCATCCACACTGATATGATTATATCAGTGCTGCTGCTCAGACCCCTGCAGGCAGTGTCTGCTCCAGGACAAAGGATCTCATTCATCCTTTTTGTCCTAGCAGTGTGGTGACTATCTACTGACATTGTAATTAACCATGTCAGCATATAGCCACAGACAATAAGATGGACAGATATCCACCTCTTTTGATATGCCCAGACTTTCTTTTCCTGGGCATATTATATCAGGGGCATATGCATGGGGACAATATTATAAGGGGGACATTCATATGAGGGAAACATGGGGCGACGAGTGGGCATTATATGTAAGTATAACCTGGGACACTTCCTTTTACAATCCCCCTGTTGTCGAGAACATGACAATGAAATTTGAGGGAAGTGTTGTACTGGGATTTATTTGCCTACTCAAACTCAAAATAACTGGTAACAGTTCAGGATGGAATAAGGTCTAATTCTGCACTTAGGTATTAAGACATCACCCACGTGGCCATCAGTTCTTCCCTGCCGTTCACCGTAATCTAGCGTCTCCATCCATAGAAAACACCTGGCTTCTTTCTTGGTCTTTAATCAAAGTTTTTTTTTTGTTTGTTTGTTTTTTTTTTTCGTCTCAGTCTTTCCTTGGTTCTGGCAAACTTCAGGTATCCGCCTATCCCAGAGCCATCATTCTACTGGTCAGACTCTGGACTGGCTTTCACCCTCACAGTCCATAGGTCGGCCAACATCATCTCGTGTACACCCCTCACCTTGCCAGACTTTCCATTACTCTCCGACAGCTTGTTTCCGCTTGATTTTGAGTATGTCTGGCATGATGAGACTGCTGGGTGTCACAGTCTGTAGTTGGACCTCACAGCATTCTTTAAGCGGAGGCACGACTCCCTTCAGGGACGACTTTGCCTTTGCTCAGGAACGACTTGGCCTTTGCTCAGGAACGACTTGGCCTTTGCTCAGGAACGACTTGGCCTTTGCTCAGGAACGACTTGGCCTTTGCTCTTCCCCTGTAGTGTTGATTGAAGAAGATCATTGAGGCGGTTACTCCATGAATAGATACGCAGATCTTTACTAGGCAGGTCAGAATTTCTCGAGTAGGGAGTGATGTCACAATACCTAAGTAGACTGCGGGAAGAAACACCGTCTGATTCTAACAGACATTCAATCCATCCCTTATGAACGTCACCATTGCCAGAGTTGAAGTGGCAAATACATTTGAAAAGGAGGGGACTTGTCCCTAGGGAACCTTACTCTTTTTCCCCATTCACACAAAACAGATCTGTACCCCTCCCACACCTGAATCAAACAAACAAACAAACAAAAAAAAACAAAAAACAAAAGACAAAAACCAATATGTATGAAACCATATATAAACAAAATTACAAGGATTCAGGACTTTTTAGAGTTAGGTCCTGAACCTTCTTCGGCGGTTATATTGGTGCAGCTCTGTCTGGTTCTCCTGTATCTGGTCGGCCAGTCTCTTTACTCTCCGATAAACTAAGCCCAATCCCAGGTACATAATGATAACCAGAATCAGAAGGACAATCACTGGATGAATAAGGAGGTTGAAAAAGGACGTGGCCTTCGGGCTGTAGCCAAACACACTTTCCCACCAGGACACATCAGAGTCTTTGTTTAAATCGTTGGTAATCCCCGTAATCTTGGTTCTGTCATGCTCAAGCTGGATAGTGGCTCGGTCCTCAGTCTCTTGAAGATTTTTGAGTATCTCGTCTTCTTTACCAAAATCCAACAACAGACGCTTGGGCTCGCCGCCAAAACCAAGAGGAACCTTCTGTAATCTCACAGGGGTGTCAGGGCGGATGTCGAGTCTCTTCTCCGGTGTTATTGGAGTTCTTCCCTGCTGTTCTGCGACATCTAGGCCTAGTACAGGATTAAGGGTGCAATATACTCCTGGGAGGAGATTTCCTCTTTCGGTGCAATTAGTCGAATACATGATGTGGATCATATTTTTCCCTTGGTACCAACACCAATACCCCTGACCCATGTATTTCTGTCGGAAGGAGGGTATTGGATTGCCCTTCATCTCACAGGACCCCTCGGCGTCCCAACACTCCTGACTACCTTGGCAGAGGATGACATCCTCTTTCCTCCAACATCCCTCTGTATTTCCTGTGTTGAGGATCATCTTTTCTCACCTCTTGCCCTGCCTCTACCCATCCTTTCATCATGTCAATTTGGTTCCTCACAAACTCCTCACATCTGTAATCCCAATGGTCTACTCTGAAGTCATCTACGGAAATTCGCCAGGTGTATAGGACAAATTTTGTATCCGTGATGATCTTCCATGGGGATGACAGTTGAGGAGCTATGGGATCTGCCAATTGATGGGTAGAAACGTTGCAGGAGTCCAGGTGCAGTTTGACCGGTTGGAGACCTTCAGCTTCGTATGGGACTCTTACCACTGTCACACATACTTGACCTCTACCCCTGAACGGATACCACTGGTCACTATCTCCGGCCTGTAATGCTAGGTTCCCGATAGGTTTGGATTTAGACAGATAGACACACTGTGTAAAAGACCAGCACCCTTCATCTACCGCCTCACAAAAAGGCCACTTAAACGGACCATCTATATTTATGTCAAAGTTAATGTCTCTGCCCCTGGGGTCTTTCCAATTGGAAGACACGTATCTTCTCCGGTATTCCTCAGTCATAGGGGTTCCATCCATCCATACATCCACCGTTGGGATATCTACCCCATTGCATACTAAGTCCCACTTCTAAGGATTAGTATCCAACGTCACCATCTGTGTATCCGGTTCACAGGGGGCATAGGTAACAAAATAGTATCCTGTCACCTCCGGTACACATTTGTCTCTCATGATCGTGATCATGAAAGACCGTATGGATGGGGAACCCTCTACCTGAGTATACCTCAGATCCTGGGCATCGGTCCATACCTTTAAAACTGTGGCTCGCTACAAGCCCTCCAGTTTCACAGGACCACTCTGATCATTCCAAATGGCCTGATCAGAGTTGCTGCAGTTTAACTTCAACATCAATACGCTGGTCTTTAGATAGTCCGTGGATACATGTCCTTGGACATACTTGGATTCCCTGGTGATAATCACCTGGGAATCCCTCAACATACAATATGCCTTAAGAGTGCCTTTTACTGTTATGGGTCTATCAAAATACGTCCTCACCCTCAAACCGCCTTGACTATCCTCCCTAGTGAAGGTAGCCTGGAGAATATACCATCCACTATACTCTGCTCCAGTGACATCTTCAGGACTCAGAACTCCTGTTCTCGTACACAACACCGTGGTGGTGGTGTTGGCTTCCGCTTGCTTGTATGGGTGCAAGTGGGGTCCCTAGATACCCATCTTAAAGACTTGATGGGTGTTGGGTCTGAGTCCTGAAAATGTCGGAATTCCTTGAGACAGAGGGTGTGCAAGTCATGTTGTATGGCAGACACATTCTCCACGGGGGTGTAATGCTGTGTGACACTTTGGGCAAAACCTTCTCTCTGGAACCCATACAAATACCATTGTCCAGGTGTGAAAGTAAAATTACTGTATGGTTCTAGGATTCTACCTTCTAAGCACTCTACCATTATGAGACCTGGCCCTCCAAGTGACATACCATTATTAGATTCCTGATCCTTCCCCGAAGAGGCTGAGCCTGCCACAATCTTGCTTACCACTAGCATCATTACCTGGAGAGGTACCCTGCTCCGGTGATCCCTATTCCTGTGGTTATTCAATTTCGAGGTGGACCGCCATCCAATGATCTGTTGATTGGATATGGTGTTATAAGTATGGTTTTGATTGATAAAAACTTTAGAGATCCACCTTCGACCTACCACCCACCCCGACCCAACTCTATTTGTTAAACGATTATTGAGTTGGGGAGGCCCGGGTGGCCTTTGCTTGGTCGATGTGGATCCAAAAACTTTCCTGTCGTCTACGGGAACTCGTTTTAGATGTCAGCGGCCTATGTACTTTCAGCATTGTGTCACCGATTACCTCAAGGACCTGGTAAGGTCCTTCCCAATTGGCATCCCATGGACCAGATCGGCGGAAGATTTTCACCATTACCTTTTCCCCTACAGAGGGCATAGGCATCTCCCCCTGTAGGTACGGTCTATGCAACCGTAAAGCTGCATGAGGCAGTAACTCCTTCAGGTTCTCTTGAACCTGTTGGAGAAATGTGTCTCTAGCAATGGCATTCTTCATTGGTTCCGATATTTGGGGCTCATTTGGTAGACACAGAGGCATTTTGCGTCCAGTCATCATCTCCAATTGAATGATACCGGTACTAGTCGCCTCTGTCGCTCGGATACCCATCAGCACTGCCGGAAGGGACGTTACCCATGAGGAACCCTTTTCCAACAGTGCTTTAGAAAGCCGTGTTTTGAGGGTACGGTTCATTCGTTCCACAATGCCCGCTGACTGAGGGTGGTAAGGGACATGAAACCTCTGCTTTATGTCCAGCAGTCCGCAAAGAGCTTTCATGACCCTACCCGTGAAATGTGTCCCTCTGTCTGATTCTATCACTCTGGGAATACCCCATCGTGACAGAACCTGTTCCCAGAGAACACGGGCAGTAGTGGTAGCCGAATCATTGACCGTGGGGATGGTTTCTATCCATTTGGAGAAGACATCCACCACCATCAGTGCGTAACGGCAGTTACGACTTCCTGTTGGTAATGATCCGATGTAATTGATCTGGATTGCGGACCATGGACCCTCTGCTGGCGGAACTCGCTGTAGCACGGGCTTCAGGGCTGGTGCCCTTGGGTTAACCTGAGCACATACAAGGCATTGTTGGGTTACTTCCTCTACTGTTTTAGACATTGTACACCAGTATAGTTTGTCCCTTAGGAGGGACAGTAGCTTGTCCCTGCCAAGGTGTCCAAACAATTGATGGTTTAGTCTCATCAGCCCTGCCTGCAGATCCTGCGGTACTACTGGTAGAGGAAGTCGTGTACCAGTATTAAAACACAGGATCCCCTGACATATTGTCCAGGGATGCTGTGGAGCTGTGATGTGAGTCATTAGAAGAGGATCTTTTGCCTGTTCCTCCTCAAATGACACAGGCCCGCCTTTGAGTTTTGTTTGTCGCACTGCAATCTGGAATGCAGGAATCTGTCCAGTACCTGGTTCCCGAAGAACCCCAGACACTGCAGCAAACTTGGCCAATTCGTCAGCCTTGTTGTTCCCTAAAGTCAAAGGCTGTTCTCCTCTCTGATGTGCTGGGACTTTAATGATTGCAGCCTCTGCCGGATGTGCCATGCCCCATTCCCACAACTCTTTCAGGACTGTTACATGAGCCAGAGGTTTGTTCTGGCTGTCCACAAATCCTCTTCTCTTCCATGTGTGCAGGTGCAGGGTGAGGGATCGAACTACATATGAACTGTCGCTATATATAGTTCGATTCCCTGGAGGTTGAAGTTGGAGAGCCTCCTTGACAGCTTCCAGTTCAGCCCGTTGTGCTGACATGTAACCTGGCAACCTGACGAGATTCTGGGTGCCTGTGGTGTCATCCAGCACTGCAAATCCTGTCACATAGGTGCCATCCAGGCAGAATCGAGAGCCATCAACAAAAATTACCCTGTCTTCCGGATGGCTGTTGGTCCTGAACATTTGTGGTAGGGCGATCTGTGGTGAATGTCCACAGTCATGTTCTGTCCCTGTCATGTTTAACAACTGGGACAGAACATACTTCGCCTTGTGGTCCATTTTCAGATTCCGGCCACTAAGGTCCATGATCCACCTCCCGAACCTCTGTTGGAAGACTCCGGGGAGTGTTTCGAGGAGCAAAAGGACCAAAGGGGAATGCGGAGTCTGTAAATGAGGGGCCTGAAGCCTACAATATGCTCTGTGGTTTTGACAGCATAATGTATGGCAGCCAGTTGTTTGGCACATTCGTCGAACCCTCGTTCGACAGGCGAGAGGAGCCGGGAAAAGTATCCCACTGGTCTACTGTCGTGTCCTATCTGCTGTAGAAGGACAACAGAGATTGACTCAGTCCCAGCATGTGCCTGTATGGCCATTTCCCCATCAGAATTGGGGGTGGCCAATACAGGCGTAGTGGAGAGGTCTCTTTTCAGAGTTGAAAAGGACTCTTCCTGTGGCTCCGACCATTCCTTAATTGAGGGTATTTCTCCTCTGAGGAGTTCATAGAGGGGTTTTGCTTTGGCAGCAAAATCCTCTATGAACTCCCTCATGAAGTTGGCCACTCTCAGGAACTTTCGCAGGTCCTGCAGAGAGCCGGGTCGAGGTAACTTAACCATTGCTTCCACTCAGGCCGCCACAATTCCTTTGGCTCCAAATGAAATCTGGACTCAAGGAAAATTACCTCTGCCCTGGCCAAATTTGCCTTATGAGGACTCAGCTTGAGTCCGGATTTGGCTAGGAGTCCCAACAGCTCCCTTAACAGAACCAAGTGTTCTTTCATGGTTTCTGTGTGCAATAGCAAGTCATCTACATATTGCAGGAGACATTCTGGCCGAGAAAACACGCTCAGTACGGCCGCCAATGCCTGATGAAAATACGTAGGACTGCTGTGGAACCCCTGGGGAAGTACACCAAACATGTACTGTTTGTTCCCCACTGAAAAGGCAAATTTGTACCTACAGCTCTCAGTGAGTTCAATTCAAAAGAACCCGTTGGCGACATCAATGGTTGAAAATACACGGCTTTTGCCACTTATCCGCGCCATGATGTCGGGAGTCTGTGCAACAACAGGGGCAGACATCGGGATGTATTTGTTAAGGACACGTAGGTCTATAGTGAGACGCCACGCATTAGAGTCCTTCTTCTTCACTGGCCATAGAGGGTTGTTGCACTTTGAATCTCCTTCTATGACCACACCCCTTGTCTCCAATTCCAAGACCGTGTTGAGTATCGACTGGGTTGCTTCTGATGGGAAGCGGTATTTGCGTTGAGGGGGTGGGTCTGGCCCTTGTATGTCCACCTGAACACCAATCAATCTGCCACAGTCGTTTTTACTCTGGGCCCACAGATCAGGATGTTCGTACACAATGGGTTTGAGGTCTATGTTGTGCGAGACCTCTGGCCATTTGTGTTCGAGTGCATCTGTTGAACTTTCCATTGCTGGCAAGGGTGGTCCCAGACTCTGGCGCTGTATGACACACACCTTGGATTGTCTGGGTCCCCTCCACACAATGCAGTTTGCCAAATCCAAGATCCACCCATTTTGGGTCATTATATCAGTTCCGAAAATGTTGTCAGAACCGGGGTAATACCACATTGGGATCCTGAGAGTTATGGATTCGGCAATCTGGACAATAACTTCATCGAGTCTGTGGGCCCTCACCCCCCCTTGTTGGTGATCAAATCCGATCACCACACACTGAGGGCTGTTGGGAAGTAAATCATGTTTGACATTAGTGATGGAGATTTCCGCAGCAGTGTCAAGCATGATTTGAGTGTCCTGGTCTTTGATTCTGGCCTTTATGTGGGGTCTCCCAGAAGCATCCAGTATGACGTTACATACTTGCGCCAGATCTTTAGGGATCCCTGCTTGTCAATCGATGTCGACAAGATTCCCAGTAGGTACCTGTGATGTGCATACTGCCACTTGTGGGTTCTCAACCACAGTTGTCTTTGTGGAATCATGAGATTCCACATCCACTGTACCCTGAGCTGGGGCATTTACAATGGCCACATATTTCAGTGCCTGCCTTTGTAAATGTCCCTCATATCCGTCCATCTGTTCCCCCCCTGCTCTAGCATAATTAGGTTTCATCTTGAAACCATTGTTATTACCAGATTTTTCAGGGTCGTTACGGCTCTTTATCCACTGGGGATAATTTCTCCTCATATGTCCGTATTGCAAGCACTGAAAGCATCGAATGCTCCCTGTCGTTTCCAATGGTGGAGCCGTAGGGCGAACAGTTGACCTATTTTTAGCATGGTGTACATGTTGATCTTGTGATCTAATGTGTACGGGCACATGCTCCCTTACTTTAACAGACTTCTTATAGAGCAGTAGATCTTGTCTACACTGCTCAATAACTATGGCCGCATCAGTAAGTGATGGGTCCCTCGCTGCACTCAGGCGAATTGCAGTGTCAAGGTATGGGAATTTTTCCACAAACATGCGGATCATGTTGAACTTTGTCAGGATTTCCAGAGTAACGTCCCAGTGGCCCGTTGCCAGTCTCATGAGTAGGGAAAGACGTTCTTCCTCGTCATGAAACAGTCCATTATTGGGTTGCGTTCTTCCCGTTGCCTCATATCTCTGCACAAGGTGTGTAGGCAACCACAACTTAAACAACTCCATGTGATATTCAGGGGCCACAGAATATTTATTGCAATGACCCTCGAATATATCGCATGACGTAAACGGATCCACATTTGGATCGTATTTCGGGATCTCCTTGCAGATCCACAACAGGAAATTTATCCTTTCCATACTATGCTTAGGATAAAATTGCTCCAGCCTTTCCAGATGACTTGGCCGATTAGAAGTGGTGTGATCCATTTCCCACCCCCTTCTATATCCCCAACCGTCGTCCTGACCCTGGAAGCAGCCGCTACGTCTCTGCTCCAATGGTGTTTGAGTGAACTGTAGCGACCGTTCCACCTGTCCCCTGGTCTCTGAAGCTCTGGATCTATGATCCATAGGAGACGTGGACTCTGCTGCCACCGACTCCTCCTGTGCCGTTCCCGAAACACAAACCTGTTTCGTGGGCAAGGGTAACACGCTATTCATACCAGGCCGTGACAGGCTAGAGATGACCTGCTGCAAATCTGCAATAGTTTGCGTCTTTGCAGCCAGATCCTCTCTAAGTGAACTAAGCAGCACATCCGTGGATGCAACTCTGTTCTTAAACTGATTTATCTCAGTGTACAGTCGGAGGAGCTCTGTGTCCATGTCAGAATAGTAGGTCTCTTTCTCAGAGAGTCTAGATTCCAACACACAGATTTCCCTGCCTCTCTCGGCTGTACACTGGTCACTTTCTTGTAACTGTGTTTCAAGTGTGTGTACCTGTTTTATGTGCTCTACACAACAATGGCAGTGGAAGTTATCCGACGTGGAAACTTCCTGTGCCTTTCTTGTGTCAGCAAGCACGTCCACGTGTTCTGGCCTGCAAATGCTGTCCTCAAAGGCAAACACTAATTTTGCCAGCATTTGGAGGCGTTTCTTTATTTTGTAGAACACACTTTTGCTAATACACTGTTTGTCATGTGCATATGCCTGGTCCAGCAAAGCTGACCAGAGCATCTCTGTGGACTTGTATGTGTTGGGAGGTATGGGATTAAATGTGCTATTTCTTGAGAGGTGTTTGAGTGTGGAGAAGTTCATACTCACTCGTTTGGAGGCCATCCTGTTCGGTGTCATCTTTTCCTCAGTCCTTCTCGCGCTGCTTGGAAAAAGTTCCTTTTCTCCGGATCACCTTTTCTCCTGACCAGCTGGACTCCTTAGATGAACCCGAACTTTGATGGTTCTCCCACAATGTGACGTGATGGACTTCCAGTAACCGTGTTCGCTGTAGGAAGCGTGTAAAGGAATCACAGAAACGTTAAAAATCAGATAAAGGTTCTTCTGTTGTGGATTTTGTCTCGTGTATCACTCAGATTGAATAGCTGTCACTCGTCTGAACTACCAGGGCACCGAACGCACAGAATAGCACAACACTTCACCATGTATAAATGCTATCTCTGTCCACGTCCCTCCGGCCTGATCAGCTCACGAACAGCGACCACAGATATTCACAGAGCGAAAAACGAAATCTCAATAGTTGGGCCTGGCTCGCCAAAATGTTACAAGTCGGTACTCCGTGTATTAATTATTAATGTCAGGCTTGACTATCAATAATCAATATCCGGCTAATACCTTGCCTGTTACTACTCCGATTCCTTTACTATACACTATACTAAATGGCGACTAACTGAGACAAAAAACGTGTTATCAATAAAATATATTTATTACACAAGTCTACAGTTAATTCTACTTTTTAATACCACACTGACACTGAATATTACAATAATAATATGGATATACAATTAACCCCACAATAACCTAGTTAGACTTCCCGCCCACTTACCTAAAAACATACATACATTAATTACAGCCACCCGCCTATCACTATACTATCCCTATGGAGGAAAAGAGGTTACAAGCAGTGATACTTAGCCACTTGAAGATGCCTTGGCTGCAGATGTGCTGCTGAATCAGGAGAGGCAGAAAAGGGGACTCAAAGGGTTCACAAGGGAGCAGAGGAGGATGGGACAGATAAGGCTGGGGGCTGAGAGGTAGGGAGATGAAGGGGAGTAGAAGCAGAGCAGCAGAGTGTGATGCTGTGAGAGGTCAGTTGCTGGCTGCTGCACACAGACACAGATGCTGCTGGTAGGTCTGCAGAGGAGAGGCGGGGGACAGTGGCTGGGCTAAGAGCAGAAGGACACAGAGGGGCAGACAGGACACGTGGGGCAGGAGAGGGGACACAGAGGGGAGCAAGCACAGAGGGCAGGTGTCAGCAAAACAAGAAGAGAGCGAGCACTGCTGCTGCTGGGTATTTAAATCCGGCGGGGCGCGCTCCCATTAGGCCACCCCCTCCGCTCCCTTTTTGCCACGCCCCCATCTGCCTCCTGAAGGTGTGCATGCAGGGTGCGAGAGCCCAGCATATCTCTGGGCACACGCATCCCTGCAGGCATCTGCGCGGGACCTGTCGGCAGGGCACTTTGAAGTGCAGAGCACCCACACTGATATGATTATATCAGTGCTGCTGCTCAGACCCCTGCAGGCAGTGTCTGCTCCAGGACAAAGGATCTCATTCATCCTTTTAGCCCTAGCAGTGTGGTGACTATCTACTGACATTGTAATTAACCATGTCAGCATATAGCCACAGACAATAAGATGGACAGATATCCACCTCTTTTGATATGCCCAGACTTTCTTGTCCTGGGCATATTATATCAGGGGCATATGCATGGGGACATTATTATAAGGGGGACGTTCATATGAGGGAAACATGGGGCGACGAGAGGGCATTATATGTAAGTATAACCTGGGACACTTCCTTTTACACACTGCTACAAGCCGAAATATTTTTTCAGAGCTAGATGCAGAAAAAAATTATATTGAATTTGCAACCTGGTGGAGGTTAGTATAGATGGAATAATAGAACAAGTCCCACACGCTGCTAAATGCCAAAATATTTTTTCAGAGCTAGATGCAGAAAAAAATTATATTGAATTTGCAACCTGGTGGAGGTTAGTATAGATGGACTAATAGAACAAGTCCCACACACTGCTACAAGCCGAAATATTTTTTCAGAGCTAGATGCAGAAAAAAATTATATTGAATTTGCAACCTGGTGGAGGTTAGTATAGATGGACTAATAGATCAAGTCCACACACTGCTACAAGCCGACATATTTTTTCAGAGCTTCATGCAGAAAAAATTATATTGAATTTGCAACCTGGTGGAGGTTAGTATAGATGGACTAATAGAACAAGTCCCACACACTGCTACAAGCCGAAATATTTTTTCAGAACTAGATACAGAAAAAAATTCTCTTGAATTTGCAATCTGGTGGAGGTTAGTAGAGATGGACTAATAGAACAAGTCCCACACACTACTACAAGACCAAATATTTTTTCAGAGCTAGATGCAGAAAAGAATTATATTGAATTTGCAACCTGATGGAGGTTAGTATAGATGGACTAATAGAACAAGTCCCACACACTGCTACAAGCCGAAATATTTTTTCAGAGCTAGATGCAGAAAAAAATTATTTTGAATTTGCAACCTGGTGGAGGTTAGTATAGATGGACTAATAGAATGATGCTATGCCCAAAAGGTTTTACTTCAACTAGGTGCAGTAAAAAAAATTGTATTCTTTACACAGGTGGTGTAGCTTGCAACACAGTTAGGCTTCTCCACTTACTAGCACACACAGCAAGAGGACAAAAAGGATTTGCTTTGTTAGATTTAGTCAAATGTTGTGAAAAAAACTTGCACAGCACTGGCACAGACCTGCCTGGTAAAAAGTGATAGGAACTGACGTAACCTAGCCCTGAAAAGGACTGCAATTACAATTAGTCTTTACTCCCAACCTATCTATTTAGGAGCACAGACCTGCCTGATAAAAGTGATAGTAACTGATGTAACCTAGCCCTGAAAAGGACTGCAATTACAATTAGTCTTTACTCCCAACCTATCTATTTAAGAGCACAGACCTGACTGATAAAAGTCATAGGAAATTATGTAACCTAGTCCTTAAAAGGACTGCAATCACAACTATTCCCTACTCCCAAGCTATCTGTAGATTTTTGCGAAAATTGGCTTGAAATTAACAAAGTATAGTGCACACAGCAACAGCGGTCCCGTCTAACACGCAGCTGCAGCAGTGAGAAAATGGTGGCGACGGGGAAAATGGCTGGGTCTTATAGGGCAAGGACATGTGACATACACTGCCAATGACACATGCCCTTGCTTGTGTAAAAAAAGCACTTCGCTCCGTGTGTGCGCTGCTGATAGGCTGACAGATTGCACCTCCCCACTGTAAATGCGTGAAAGAGAAAAAAAAATGGAGATCTTCATTATTTATGCAGAGATCCATCCCCTGCCCCTCCCCCCCGCCCCGCTGTACTCTCAAACTGCGTATTAACATTAATTTTCAGCATTACTGAGAAAAAATCCAGTTATGATTTTGGTGCACGAACAGTTATCGAACATAACCTCGAACAGCCGAATTTTTTTCAAATCGTTCGGGTTCGTCGAACAGCTCGAACACCACCCAAAACAGCTCGAATTTGAGATTGGCGAACAGTTCGAGTCGAACACCGCTCATCTCTATTAGGGATATGATGTGAGAAATCAGTTTTAGTGACATGGGACGGGACGTCTACTCTCCTGACTTGGCTGACCCCTTTTCCACCCTTTTATGGATTGTCTGATGATGAATCTCTTTGTCACATGTTCCCAATTCAGTAGTTGGAAATTAAATGCTACTCTGGTCAGCCACCGCTGTGCTGATGCCCCTGATATGCCCCTCATCATTAGCTGGTGGAGAAATTCTATGGTGACTTGTAATCTGGCTTGTTTACATTGGTCAACCCGTCTGCCTGCTACTAGTCGTGTCCACTGTTCCCATGCCTTACCGTATGCTTGCCACATCGACGGGGCAACTGACGCTCTGATTAATGGCATCAACTATTCTCCACTAGATCCCATAGGGAGGCTGGGCAACTGTTGCCCGATGGGTGGGCGTTGGGGAGGAGCTCTGTGAAAATCTGCCAAATGAATTGTGATAAAGCGTTAGCAGCAGCGTTAGACCCCTCAGCATCGTGGCTAGCATGGACCCATACATTGTGTTTTAGGCACAGGAATGCTAGCCGGCGTAGTAGGCCTTGCACTGGGATAGACAATGATGCCATATTATTAATGAAGTGCGCTAAGCTGGTGTTTTTTGTTATGAAGAGTATATTTTTGTTAGCCAGGCCTTCGCCCCATATTTCTATTGCTACCACTATTGGAAACAGTTCCAGGACTGTACTTTTTTTGTCAGCACTTGTTCTGCCCAATACGGAGGCCATAAGCTTGTGCACCATTGGTTATTTAGTATCGCTGCGTATCCGTCTGATTCTGCCGCCCCGGTGAATAATCTTAGTTGAATGTTGGACTGTTCTGCTGACATAAATAACGTGTGACCGTTGAATGATTATAAGAAGGTTTTCCACACCTCTTAGTCCGCCCGTAGCTGCCTGCTGATTCTGATTGTATGACTCAGTTTAGATTCCCCTTTTGTTGCGGGCGATAAATGAAGAGAAAAAACCCTTCCGACTGGCATCACCCGGCTCGCAAACACGAGGAGACCTAGTAATACTTGCATCTGCTGTAGTGTTACTTTCCATACTGCGCAAAAAAACTAGATCAGGTGTAATGTTTTGGTATTTTTTCCCATGGGAGGGGGAACAACCTTGCTGTGGTGTCGATTTCGATGCCTAAAAACAATTTTTTTTAGTTGAGGGGCCTATGTTTTTGATTGGGCATAATGGGACTCCAAACCGACGGGAGATGTTTGTGAATTCGTTGAGTAAGGGGCAGCGAAAGTGGATGACTAATCGCCACATGGCAGAAAAAGAAAGGAAAAAATCAGCTCACCCACCTAGAAGATCAACAGCACAGAGCCAGGAGTGCTACCAGACGAACATGAGGAACCAGGAAGATCCATCTGAACAAATCTTCTAAAATCCACTTTTTATTGGGTCACACAAAAAATATTTTAAAAGTCCACCTTGGAGTAGAACAGCAAACGCATTTCGAACTAAAGGTTCTTAATCATTGCATAGCAAAATAACAGCAAGGAAGTGGTAATTATATGTCATGTCCTGCTATGCACCTGTTCAAGCCTGAGTTAATCAGAAATTTAAACACACATACCATGTTAAAATTGTATAGCATAGAGACAATGCATATAAATGTAAATAATCCAAAAGAAAAAGAAAAGAAGAAAAAAGGAACATATAAATAATAATAATAATAATAATAATAATCTATAAATGATCATTCATTATGATACATCAAATCATGTCTGATGTTTAAACCCGCTGGTACACGTGTATTTAAAGTATAAATCCACCAACTTTCTCTATTAAGGAGCTTTCTCCTATAATCATCCACCAAATCTCCACCAATCGCCACGGTCCACGGAGGGGACACCACAGTCAGTGAATCCTTCCTTATTTAGTATAGAGTCTACCAATACTTTGGGCGTACTAGCCCAGCTGTGAAGCAAGCTGCACCGCCTGTGTATCTAATAATAATTTTTAACTGCATCTAGCCTAGGCAGACTGTGGGGACCCCCAACCAAACCCAGACGCTCTGCATCTAACCCAGCCAATCATTTGATAGTATTGCTAGTAGCAGAGTCGCATGGGCTCTAAACTTTGCATAGCCCTTGCATTTTTTCAGATCGATAAGGATGACCCAACTCATGTGATCTGTAACATTTGTCATCAAAAGCTAAGTAGAGGCCAAAAAATCCATAGTTTGAGTACTTCATGCATGAACCATCACATGGATATGAAGCATAAGTTGCAGTGCGAAGCTCACTGTGCTACAATGCGGCCTAGCGGGCCAGGGCAACCACCATCTGCCCCACCTGTGTCATTCTGGGGAGATTAAAAGCTTGAGGATTTTGGAAAATCACCTCACCAACCATTTTAAGCATCTCTGGGACAATTGATGCCACTTAAGTGGTGTCTGTGCCACAATTTTGGGAAAAAATAGAGACTCTTTTTGGAGTCCCCTTGCTGTGTTTTACATGACGTTGCCATTGTCAATTCCAGGTGGGTCGGGTCTCCCCCCCTTTTAACCGTAAGAAACAACATACACTATGGCTTGGGGTTACACAGATGGTTGAGTCTGAAGAGTTGTTTACTCATACTATAGCCTAGGAATCAGAGGTCTGCTCCAAAGCTTCAGTGTCTGCTAGTCAGCGGAGTAGCCACTGCCTGTAGATCTAATTACAATTTTTTTTTTCAAATTCAAGTTTTTTTTATTTTTATGTTGAAAAAGTACAAGAAAATACAATTTACATAGTAAAAGGGGTAGTATAACTATAAATCTATGCATAAAGACAGTACATTGGGGGGTACAGGGAGGGTTTTCCATCAATATCCAGATCAAGCATGTATTCTTCCATATGAAAGATAGAGAGAGAGGGAGCGGACCACGGCAGACCACCAATCAATAGAGTGCGATTATGATCATTGTTGTGCCGACATCACGGATAACCTTAGTTGGGGGCTAGATGGTAGGCGTCAGAATTTTGCAAATCAATCCAATCCCTCCAAATCACACAGTATCTATCAACATCAGCCGGTGAGATGGCAATCAGATGATCCATCCTATTAAGGAGGGAGATCTCCGCAAACCATTCCTCCACAGTGGGTGGGTCTCTGCTTTTCCAGTGTCGTGGAATGACATTCTTAGCTGCCTGTATTAGGTAGCCTATTGGTGACCTTTTATAACTAAGTTTACTTATTGGTAACATTGATAAAAGGAGGGCTTCTGGCATATTAGGGATAGTCAAACCAGTTATTTTCTCAATAATGGGAACCACCTTTGCCCAAAATGCATTTATTATAGGGCATGCCCACCATATGTGTGACATTGTCCCTTCCCCCTCCCCACATCTCCAGCATCTATCTGAGACCACTGGATACCATCTATGAAGGACTGCTGGTACCCGGTACCATCTAGAGATAATTTTGAAGGAGGTTTCCTGAGCTTTGGACCCTATTGAGGTTTAATGTGTTAGGAAGAAACATTTATCCCATTGTGAGTCAGAGAAGGACTTCCCCAGTTCCCTTTCCCATGCACCGCAGAATCCTGGCCTATTGTCAGTTACCTGGGCAATGAGGAGATTATACAGTAGGGAGATGGAGTGTGTAGGGGTGACAATGATAGACTCAATTTTTCAAAGTTTGTGAGATCTCTATGAAGATGTGTGCGCTTCTTCACAGTTAAATAGAAGTGTTGTAACTGGCTAAATTCAAAATTAGCCTTCGGGGAAGTGGCTCTTCCCTGTAACAAGTCATTGAGGGGGAGCAGAAAATAATATCGGATGGGATTTATTTGAACCGAGAAATCTATTTGCAGATAGTTCTGGTGGGAAATCTGTACTATCTGTAATCGGGAGCAAGGGGCCCTGGGGGTCGATTGAGGATAAGCTTTCTTTGGGGGATCTCAAAGCCAAAACAGTGGCATAAGTACTATATGACATGAGGCCAAGAGAGGGGACAATTAAATGGGCGCACCATGGGAGAGTGTTATAATCAAGGTTTCTCAGCAGGTGCATATTCACTAATAATTAAAGCTCCATGGCTAGCACCTAATGACATTTACTGTAGGCAAATCGCTAAACATACATATACAGCGAAGAAAAAATGCGATCGAAGCTACACAGCAGGTAGTTGATCATAAAATATAACTTTTAATAAATATATGATATAAGAAAAATACATCACATAAATTGACAAAAACAGTGCACAACGTACATAAAAAATATCTTAAAATACCATCATGCTCAATGGACACAGAGGTCCACACGTGAGGCATCCACCAAAATATAATATAGATACTAATATTCCTGTTCAACAGATCTCCAATGTATATGTCCAAGTATCATTGGTGGTCAGCTAGTGCTGCCCAACTATATAACAAAATACCCGTGTCTGTAACCATATAATATAGATACTAATATTTCTGTTCAGCAGATCTCCAATGTATATGTCCAAGTATCATTGGTGGTCAGCTAGTGCTGCCCAACTATATAACAAAATACCCATGTCTGTAACCATATAATATAGAAATGGAGTCTACCTGGACAGAGAGCTGGCGGTGGAAAAGCTCACATGTGGACCGCGCGTCCACCCCGACGCGCGTTTCGGCGTTACCTTCTTCAGGGGGCGTGGTTGCAAACCGGGGGTGTGTCCTTAAAAGGCTATCGTTGGCCAATGGGAAGGTGTGGGCGGACATCTGATGACGCGCACGGCGTCTCCGCTGCCTCGGCAACCCGCGATGCCGGCGTCATGCAAAGGACCTCCCATAAGTCACGCGGGCCCACGTGACCCGCAGGTCCTAGCATAGAGACGCCAGGCAGCGCGAGCCAACCTCAGCAACGGAGAACGCCTGCACGTACCTGTCCTGAGTACCGCACCTTAAGTAAGACAATCTCAAGCCCAACTGGAGGTCCATCTGAATACTGCCCACGGTATCCCAGGGACAATAAACAAAGATGTATGTGACAAAATGTCCAATTGTAAGATTATGGTTACCCACATTCATCCAGTGGTAAAACATAATATAAGAATCTCCCACCAAAAGGAATATACACATGCATCACAATATATATCAATATAGGGACAATCTCACGCATAGCATGGGCCTCACTATATGTGTCAAATCGCTTCCGACATCGGCACACCATCACCGTATAGAATACTTATCAAATATACATGATCATAATAGACAAAATAGCATTATATATTAGTATAAGATGTATAATCACAGTAATATTGTGCCAATAGATTACAGTAACAGTGTCATCCAATAAGTAGGGACAATAACCACCCACAAAAAGGACCCAGCCGCACACATCACAATATACAATCACCTAGAGGGTAGGAAAGATACAAAAAGCAATAGTTCATTTAGACAAGGTTCACAATATAGAAGACAAGATATATAGGCCTTGGCGATTGCTGTACGACAATGTCATAAATCCTTCTTCTCCTCCACAAGCACTCGTCCATAGTAGAACGAATATAATACGGACACAGCCCACCAGAGAGAAAGTTCACAGACCAGAAAATGATGGATAAACTGTAAATAATATATAATAAAATTAGAATAAATAAAAACATAAAAATACAAATGATATGTACTAGGTAGAGAGAATATCAAAGAAACGGAGCGAAGCTGAGACTCTCATTCAGCCCATGTGGGTGTACAGTGCCCAATTTCCAGATCCATCTGGATTCTAGCTGGGCCAGACGTTGGCTAAGTCTACCTCCACGAATACCAATCCTCAAGGCGTCAATCCCCCTCACTCTCAGTAGTGAACTATCACAATTGTGGTAAAGTTTGAAATGTCGTGGTATCGTCCTGAGTGTGGAGGGATCCATACAGTCGACTGCCGCCGAAATCCCCAACACATGCTCCCTAACTCTTACTTTAAGTTGCCGTGTGGTTAAACCAACATAGATTAGTCCACATGGACATGTGGCATAGTAAATGATGAACCGTGAGGTACATGTAATACGACTTCTAATGACATAGGTCATAGTACCTGCGGCATTAGAAAAGGTATTAGTACATTCGATATTCGGACAGGCGACACAACGGCCGCATGGAAAACTTCCACACTCAGGACTAGACGCACCAAAAATTGTAGCGGTCCCAGATTGAAATTGATAATGGCTGTGTACCAGACAGTCACGAAGATTTTTAGAACGGCGCACAGCAATAGATGGACGGTCTGAAAGAATTTTAGACAAAACAGGATCGACCAGAAGGATAGGCCAAGCCTTTGTCAAACATTCCCTCACACGACCAAATTGGCCATGATAGTCAGTTATAAATCTTGGTTTATCTACTGATTTTGAAATTTTTTTCTTATAGAGCAAATCGTGTCTGTTGGAATATTTGGCACGATGATATGCCCTTTTTACCATGCGTTTACTGTAACCCCTCTCATAGAATCTCTTTTTCAAATCTTCGGACTGTCTGGCAAAATCCGTATCATCTGAGCAGAGTCTGCGTAACCGCAGAAACTGTCCAATGGGAACAGACTGTATCACCCAAGGGGGGTGGGAGGATGACGCATGGAGTAGCATATTCGTGGAGGTATTTTTACGGTAGATATTTGTTTTTATAGAATTATCCTGATCTATAGTTAGAGCCACATCCAGGAAAATAACCACATCCCTGTCCCATGTATAAGTAATACGTATATTCATGTCGTTCTCGTTAAGGGACTGCATGAATATCTTCAAGCCTTCAGTAGAACCCTGCCAGATCAGCAGAATGTCATCTATGTAGCGCGTCCAAAAAGGGACGTGGTTCATAGATGTCCGCTGATCCGGCAGGGAGAGGCCCCTCTCCCACAGCCCCAGGAACAGATTGGCGTAGGCTGGCGCAAATGCCGCCCCCATAGCTGTACCCTGGAGCTGCAGGTAGAAGGACCCCTTAAAAGTAAAAAAATTATGAGATAAAGAAAATTTCAGCAAGTCCATCACCAATTGAATCATGGCATTTTTTAAATTAGATGTTTGCAAAAAGAAGGCGCAGGCCCTCAGGCCATCAGAATGTTTAATGCTGGTGTACAGTGATTCAACATCAGCTGTCACCAGCATCATATCTGACTCCAAATATAGCCCATCAACTCTCTTGAGAAGCTCACCTGTGTCCAGAAGAAATGATGGGAGACATTCTACCAGAGGTTGGAGCTTACTGTCAATCCACCGATTGACATTCTCTAGGAAATTCCCGGTCCCGGAAATAATAGGACGCCCAGGTGGAATGGACAGATCCTTGTGCACTTTAGGCAGCAGGTAAAATGTAGAAACTACAGGTTCGCTAACAAGTAGTGCCGAAGCCAGTTCCTCAGTAATGACTCCATTTGTCGTGGCTTGATTAATGATCTTAGATAATTGAAGGCAAAACGAAGTCAAAGGATTAAACGTCAAGCGTTTATAACAGGTCTTATTATTAAGTTGACTAAATGCCTCCCTTTCATACATGTCCTTAGGCCACAACACAATGTTGCCCCCTTTGTCAGCTGGCTTCAGCACTACATCTGGGAGGTCCCGAAGGACCCGAAGGCGCTCACGTTCCTGTCTAGTAAGATTATCCCTCTGTACATAGCGCGGGATCTGCTCAAACTCCTTCGTGACTACCTGAACGAACAGATCTATATTAGCGCTTGTGGACAGTGGGGGAAATTTCTTAGACTTGACCCTAATCGATGCAGGGATCTTACCTCCTTCCTCCATATTGTGTTCACTAGAGAGTTCCTCCAAAGTGCGTAAAGCTATTTGTTCCTCCTCTGTTGGAAAAAGATCAAATTGTGCCTCATTAAAATAGTACTTCTTAAACAACAGAGTTCTCGCAAATAAATGGAGGTCCTTCACAGCTGAAAAAACATCAAAACTACTCTTAGGTGAGAAGGAGAGACCCCTGCTAAGTAGAGCCAAGTCAGTATCCGTAAGTACATATTTACTAAGGTTAATTACCTTATTATCCCCACTGTCCACAAGCGGCTGTTTATACGGTCGACGTCTGTATGGGTGGAAATTTGTATCTCGTGTCCTCTTGAGATTCAATCCTGACCTCGTAATGATAGATGAGGACGTCATACTAGATGAGTCACTAAGAGATGAGATGGATGTAATAGACGAAGAGCGTTGTGCCATATGGGGTTGGATATTAGTCTTTCTCCAGTGATATACTGTGTTAGTTGCGAAGTCACGTTGATCTCTTGCCATTTTAGTCGCTTGAGTGTCATGTAATTTTTTTACACAAAGATCTAGATTCCTCTCAATAGATGCATCAAATTCCTGGATTTTATCAGTAGGGCAAGTATTTCTCAATGTATTTTGTGCTTCATCGATAGATTTATCCAGTGCTAAAATAGCATTAGTATTATGTTCAATTAATAACTGCATGAATCCAAAGGAGCATGTATTACAGAGGCCTTCCCAGTTGGACATGAAATCTTTATCATCAACTATAAAAGTGGGGATAACCCGCACCCTCAGTCCTCTTGGAATCAACTTTGTGGAAATATACCTCTGTAAAAAGGCCCTATTCCACCACAATTTTGTCCGTTTTATAATTAAAGACTGTATGGACTGAACCTGATTGTCCCAGTCCCGCTCGTTCTCTACCCGTGGTTCTGCACCGCCTGTGCCAAATACCTGCTCCATCTGGTCGAGCCAGGTCTGTTCCTTAGCTCTAAAATTCATTGCTATGGGAGAGTGGTAAGAGCTTTAGGACAAATGGATTGAGCTATTTTGACCTACAATTTCCCCTCTGAATGATGGAAGAAGTCCAGGATTCTAGCGTGTACTGCTGCCATGTAATACCTTCTACAATCCGGAAGGCTAAGGCCCCCCTTTTGTTTGTGTCTGATCAGAACGTCCCCCCCGAATGCGTGGACGCCCACTTGCCCAGATAAATCTGCAAAAGCTACTGCGTAGTCTTTTCCAACATTTTGAGGGAATTACCACGGGAATGGTTTGGCAGAGGTATAAAAGTTTAGGTAGGATGTTCATTTTTAGCATATTTATTCTGCCGAACTAGGAAAAATCCCTCACCATCCAAGAAGTAAGATCTCTATGGAGTTGTTCAATAAAGGGCCCAAAATTAAGATAAAATAGATGGGAGAGGTCTCTATGAATAGTGTTGAGCCACCCCCGTAGTGTTCGAGTTCGGTTCAGTTCGTCGAACACCCGTGTGTTCGCCGAACTGTTCGTCGAACTGTTCGTCGAACACCTTCGAACACCGTTAAAACCAATGGCAGGCAAACAAAAACACATAGAAACACATAGAAAACACCTTCAAAGGTGTCCAAAAGCTGACAAACTGCTCAGAAGACACAACTAACACATGGAAAAGTGACAAGTACATATAGTCATGTGAAAAGAAAAGAGGTGGAGGAGTAAAAGGAGGGGGAGACACAGATATAGGCATGTCATGCCCTTCTAAAATCCAAAAAGTGAGAAGCCGACACGCTCAGTCCGCTCCTGCCCGTGCCACCTCCGTGTTGCCGGGTTTGTGCCAGAGCCGCGGTGAACCCTGACGGCCAGCCCCCCTCTCCCAATACTGGTGCCTGTCCGCTGGTGGGTCGAGCGAACCCCCCTGTGGTGGAGGCAGCTCTAAGCTTTTTAATTTAAATTGTCTCTCTAATTTGAATAAATACACTTTAAATCCATTTACAAGGATCTATTGGAGGGCAAGTCTCATGCCAGCAGCCGCGTAATTCCAGCTCCAGTAGCGTCCACTAAAGCTGCTGCAGTTAAAAAGCTTTTATAAGGATCGAGCTCGGCTGTCCACCGCAAGGCATCCTACTGCCAGTCCGAGCCCCTATGCCTTGGGGTGCCTCCTGATGCTCTTCACTGAGTATCCCGTGGTCCCGAAGCATTTCCTTTGAAAAAATGAAGTGTCCAAACTACAGGTGGTGTAGCTTGCTTAACAGCCGGGATAATCCGCTGGCTAGCAGACCCTGCTACTAGGCACAAAGTATTTCCTGGGCTAGATGCAGTTAAAAATTTGTAATTAGATACTCTCGTTGGATGCTGAGAAAGCATTCCATAGAGTCTCCTGGCACGCCATATATGATTCTCTTAAAAAGCTTGGGGTAGGGGTCTAGGGGACCCTTTTATAGCCAAAATCATGGCCCTGTATCGCAATACGTCACCTAGGCTGAAGATAAATGGAACTGTAGCACCCTGAGGGCTCGGTTGCTACAGAGGTATTGCACCTCACCCAGAGGTGTGATATCTCACTCTCAGTTAAGGATGTAGTGTGGATCAGGACCCGACACCTGCATGCATTACACCACATTGCCGTGGGGCAGGGCGACCAATATGCCCCTGAGATGGGCACGACAGTCCCTGTCCCTGGCTGGAGTGGGGGGAGGGAACACTGAGGAAGGGGAACCCTGTAGTGCAGGAGCAGGGAGGAAGCAGTTCCTGGGTGCATTGAGAAGGGAGTATAAAAGGTGGGCACCATCTTAGTTCAGTGCAGAGAAGTCTGAGCAGAAGTGGCAGGGAGCAGGGGCTCTGCATGAGCTCTGCTCCGGAGGCGGGCCTAGTAACAGAGGCCCAGGCCTGGAAGAGGGAGAAGGAAGGAAGAGGAGCGGAGAAGGCTCCAGGAACGAGGAACGAAGGGATCTCAGGGGTGCGGACGGGCGAGTCGCCACCGCACGCCCGAATCCACCTGCGTGGAGGGGTCAGGCCAAAGGGGGAGACCGGTCCCTGAAACTAGTGGAGGCAGGAAACGACCCTCAGCTAGAAACAGAAGGCTGTGACATTTTATGTGGCGCAGCCCCTCGCTACACCCGCTAGGAAGGCACCACATAGGGTCAGGGAAACTGGTGCCAAGTTTACCAAGAGGAGGCCCGAGGCAGCCGGACAGAAGGGTTGGTAAGAAAGGGCAGACAAAGGACACACAAAGGGGGTCCTGTGAAGCACTCCAAAGTTATCTGGGAGTTGTCTGAGCCCCTCACCTGGTGAGCACAGTACGACGTGGGCAGCCGTTACCTGCAGACGTGGTCTGGATAATAAGAACTGTGAGTAAAAGCCCTGGACTGCATCACTGACTCCGTGTCATTACTGCTGCAGCCCTGCACCATCACCCCCATCCTCCGCATACACTGCCCTGAGGCTATACTCCTCCCGTGGGGAGTTATGCTACGCTCTGCTGCACCCACAACACCAGCCTCAGCGGTCTGCCCTGGAGCGGCGGTTCACTCTGACCGCAATCCACGGGTGGCGTAGTCGGACATTTAAACATCAAAACCACATAAATAGTTCCGCCACTGGTTTGACCGCCATGAGCCACGGAACCGGGTTGCCGCCACGGAGACTACAACCACCAGCATCCACCAAAAAGGGTCCGGCTCCGGGTGTCCCAAGGCCCAGGTGGCGCGTCAGAACATTTTCATCACCTTTCACAATCACCAATGGGACAAGGCAAGGATGTTCTCTGTCCCCTCTCTTATACATCCTAGTGACGGAGCACCTGCTCTCATCAATTCGCCACAACCCCAATATTAGGTGGATTGAGGTGGGAGGCACCGAGTACAAGTGCTCTCTATTTGCTGATGATGTCCTAGTATATATCACTCAATCACATATATCCATCCATGCTGTTATGGCTGAAATAGATCACTTTGTTACATGGTCAAATTTTAAAATCAATGCAGCGAAGTCTGAGGCCCTCGATGTCTCCCTCCCCAAATCCATATAGGATTCCATCCAGTCCAACTTTCCCTTTGCCTGGCCCTCACAGGGTATCAAATACTTAGGAATTCCTATTCATAGAGACCTCTCCCATCTATGTTATCTTAATTTTGGGCCCTTTATTGAACAACTCCATACAGACCACGGTTGGCAAGTTAGAACTGTAAGATTCACTACATGAACCACTGGTGTTTTGTGGAAAAGCACATGTACACTGTGTTCCAAATTATTATGCAAAAAGTGTTTAGGAGTGATAAGGGAAGAATTTGTTTGTTTGTCAGTTAAACTCATTGATGGTGATGTGTGTCAGGGCTCTTTATATCACTGTAAGCAATTGCAGACACCTGTGCTAATTAGTTTGGCAGGTGTGTCCAATGAAAGGCAAGACTACTTAAGAAGGCTGTCTCACATTATTAAGCAGCCTACATTTTCTGCCAAAATGGGAAAGAAAAAGGATGTGTCGGCTGCTGAGAAGCAACAAATTGTGGAGTGTTTAGGTCAAGGCATGACTACAATCAACATTGTGCGATGATCAGGATGAAGTGTCTTGGCAATCAAGAAGTATGTAGCTGATTCACAGTACACATGTGTGCGTGCTGATAAGGGCAAATTGAGGACTCTTTCCTACAGGCAATTACGTCACGTTGAATGAGCAGCGGCAAAAAAGACTTGTCATAGCAGCAGACAAGTTTTTGAAGCTGCTTGTGCCTCCAACGTCCCCCGAACAACAAGATGCAGGGTCCTTCAGAGGTTTGCAGCTGTGCATACGCCATCCTGTAGACCTCCTCTATCCACTTCACACAAGCAGAAACGGCTCCAGTGGGCCAAACATTACATGAAGACTGATTTCAAAACTGTTTTGTTCACGGATGAGTGCCGTGCAGCGCTCGATGGTCCAGATGGATGGAGTGGAGGATGGCTGGTTGATGGACACCCCACGCAAACACGGCTACAGCGCCAACAAGGAGGAGGTGGAGTAATGTTTTGGGCTGAAATCATGGGGAGAGAGATTGTCGGCCCCTTTAGGATCCCTGAAGGCGCTAAAGATGAACTCCATAATGTATGTGGATTTTCTCAAACAGCACTTCCTGCCATGGTTCAAGAAGAAGAACCGTGTATTTCACAGCAAGATCATTTTTCTGCATGATAATGCACCATCTCATGCTGCACATAAAACATCTGCATCTCTGGCTGATATGGGCATAAAAGGGGACAAACTTATGGTGTGACCCCCATGCTCCCCTGACCTCTACCCCATTCAGAACCTTTGGAGCATCATTAAAAGGAGTATCTATGATGGCGGGAGGCAGTTCACATCTAAGCAACAGCTCTGGGAGGGTATTCTGTCCTCATGCAAAACAATTGAAGCAGAAACCATCCAAAACCTGACAAATTCAATGGACGAGAGAGTTCAGAAGCTCCTTTCGAACAAGGGGTCCTATGTGAAAATGTAACATCACCTAGAATAAAGTTTTGAGTTGAAAACTGTTTGATTTCAGTTTCTAACAACCTGCTAATGCTTATAATTTCAAAAATGACAATTTTTTTGGTCTTTATTAAAATGAAAAGGTTGATCGAAAAGTTTGGGGGATCTAAGAGTGTGGCAACCCAGTAGTCATGATTACTTCGAATTCTGACAATATGAGGGTCATGCTGCAGGTAGAGCAGCAAGAAGGCACTTATGTGTCTTGCGCATCTCGGAGCCCCAAAATTATTTTCCGGGCTAGATGCAGCTAAAAATTATTATTAATTTTAAATCTGGTGAAGCTTTAGTATAGATGGCCTAATAGGATCAGTGCTGCACACTGCTACAAAGACCAAATTATTTTCCAGTCAAGATACAGATAAACATGATTAGTAATTTTAAATCTGGTGGAGCTTATTATAGATGGCCTAATAGAATCAGTGCTGCACACTGCTACAAAGCCCAAATTATTTTCCATCCAAGATACAGATAAACATGATTAGTAATTTGAAAGATTAAAACGGTTGGTAGGGTGATTTTAACCAATCATCAAGCTTTTACTTTCCCCAGGATGACACAGGGGTAGAAAAGTCGTTTCGGATCCATGATTTGTTCATCTTTATGACCGTGAGTCTGTCTACATTATCAGTGGAGAGCCGCGTGCGCTTATCTGTCAGCACACCACCAGCAGCGCTGAACACACGTTCAGACAGAACGCTGGCTGCGGGGCATGACAAGATCTCCAAGGCGTAAGTGGCTAGCTCCGGCCATTTATCCAGATTGGAAGCCCAAAAAGAGCAAGGGTCCAGTGACACAGTCGTGGCTTCAATGTTTACTTGGAGATACTCCTGTACCATCGTCTCTAGGCATTGACTATGTGTCAGACTTCTTGTCTCCTGTGGCCTTGCAAAGGATGGGCTAAAAAAGTGGTGAAATGAATCCGCAAAATTGATGTTACCAGCAGATACTGTGGTTCTGTTACGGTTTGAGTGCTGAACACTTGACGGTCCCACGGTTGGCAAGTTGGAACTGTGAGATTCACTACGTGCACCACTGGCATTTTGTGGAAAAGCACATGTAAGATTCTGCAACAGTCTCTGCTGATACTCCTGCATGCGTGCATCCCTTTCTATGGCAGGAATAATTTCTGCAAATTTACTTTTGAACCGGGGATCTAACAGTGTGGCAACCCAGTAGTCAGGATTATTTCTAATTCTCACAATTCGAGGGTCATGTGCAGGTAGTGCAGCAAGAAGGCACTCATGTGTGTTGCGCATCCAGGAGCACCAAGTCCCTGTTGTGTTGGTGGTGAGGTAACAATCATGCTTCCTTCCTCTGTCCTCTCCCACCAACCTCGCACAACAGAAATGTGATCAAGGTCTCCCTCATCTGATGAGTGTTCCATCAGTTCGTCCTCCACTTCTTCCTGGGCTCCTGCACCTTCCTCACTAGTTTGGCTGCTACCATGCGCCCTGGTAAAACCATCTCCCCCACCCTCACATGCCTGCTGCCTTGGTGCTGCCGACCGTCTGGACCTTGCAGATGTTAGCCCTTCCGCATACAACTCCTCCTCCTCTACTTCCTCCACCTCCTCTTGTGCCACCACCTGACTCCGAATTCTATTTAACATGTGCTCCAGCATGTAAATCACCGGAATAGTCATGCTGATAATGGCATCGTCAGCACTAAACATCTTCGTCGCCATTTCAAAACTGTGCAGAAGGGTGCATAGGTCCCTGATCTGAGACCACTCCTCCAGCGTGATTTGCCCCACCTCTGGATCTCGTTGGCCCAGGCTATACGTCAGAACGTATTGCACCAGGGCTTGTCGGTGCTGCCACAGTCACTGCAACATGTGCAGAGTTGAATTCCACCGGGTAGGCACATCGCATTTTAGCCGGTGAAGTGGCAGGCCCAACGACTTCTGTAGAGATGTAAGTCGCTGGGCTGCGGGATGCGAACGGCGAAAGTGAGCACACAGCGACCGTGCCCTCTGCAGAAGGCCATCTAGTCTGGGATAGTGGGTGCTAAAAATTGCTGGACAACCAGGTTCAACACGTGAGGCATACAAGGCACGTGTGTGACATTGCCCCGGCGAAGGGCCGCACCCAGGTTTGCAGCATTGTCGCACGCGGCCTTCCCTCGTTTCAGGTCCAGTGGAGACAACCATTCATGAAATGGGTTCTCCAGAGCTGACCACAACTCCTCAGCTGTGTTGTCACACACAGAGTTTCTCAAAGAAGCGGTGATGTTGTGTGCGACATGCTGGTGGAGCGCAGGCACACCTTTCTTTGAGAAGTAGTGCCGACTGGGCATCTGGTACTGGGGCACTGCGACGGACATAAGGTCTCGAAAATCCTCTGTGTCCACCTGGCGGAAAGGCAGCATTTCTGTAGCCAACAACTTGCAGATGGTGAAATTCAACCTCTTAGCTTTCTCATGGCTAGGAGGAAATGGTCTTTTACTTGTCCACATCTGAGGGACCGAGGGCTGGCTATTGTGCTTAGACGGGGTTGATAAGGGTGTCCCCGGCAAACTGCCGGTCTGTGAGGAAGATGAAGGCGGACATGTTAGGTTGCCTTGATCCAAAGGTGGTGCTATCGATGTCGGACAGCGCTCAACACCAGCTGGTGTTACCACCTCCAAAGAAAATGATGACCTACCAATCACGCTGGCTGTTGCGGGTAAAGAGGTGGCAGGTCTGCGCCCCAAAACAGGTGTGACTGCTGTCCCCCCAGTCACAGAGGATGAAGAGGCCACGGATGCACAAGATATGGCAGACGGTGGTTGGCCCGGCCGGCTAGGCCGCATTGTAGCACACTGAGCTTCCCACTGCAACTTATGATTCATGTCCATGTGCCGGTTCATGCATGAAGTACTCAAAGTATGTATTTTTTGGCCTCTACTTAGCTTTTGCTGACAAATGTTACAACTAACACGAGTTGGGTCATCTTTATCGATCTGAAAAAATGCCCAGGCTATGCAAGGCTTAGCACCCATGCGACCTGAAGAGCCACCACGACTTGTGGTGAGAGGCAGAGTTGTGTTTGAGGATGCAGTTGTTGACGTGCTTCCAGTACTACGTCTCTGTCCAGGAAGGCGCAACCTGACCTCGTCGTCACTAGCATCTTCCTCCACCTCCTCTGCTGACCTCATCTCTTGGCTGACTGTGGGTTGACAGTAAGTGGGATCTCCAACCTCATCATCATCACCCTGTGCGTTATCACACCCGTCGTCCTCAGAGCCAACCTGTCCCTGCCCTGACAAAAAACTAAAGTTGTCGCTCCAATCAGGTATTTGAGTCTTATCATCGTCTTCCTCATTGTCTCCACCAACAGGAGTTACAGTTTGGGAATGAGGGTCTACATTATGGTCAGAACCTTCTGCGTCTGGTCCTGGATCCGACTCATAAAGATTCTGGGCATCAGTGCAGATCATTTCCTCGTCTGGATTCACAGAAGCGCTGGAGTCGACCTCTGATTCCCAGGCTATAGTATGAGTAAACAGCTCTGCAGACTCAACCATCTGTTCTACCTCATACTCAGACGGGCAGCTGGAGATTTGGGAGCTGTGAGGAAGCAAGTGCGATTGGGGTGACACCTTTGAGGACTGGAGTATTTGTGATGTTGAAGTTGATGTGGAGGAGAGCCCACTTAAAGGAGCACTTGATATCCGTTGAAGCACCTGCTGTTTTTGTGCCTCATCTGGAATTTGTAGCGATTGGCATGGCCGTAAGAAAGGGATCTTATCACATTGTCCGCTAAAAGAAGTAGACATTTTAGTTTGGCTGGAAGATGGTCTTTCTTTTGCAGATGTTACTGTTGCTTTAACACCTACCCCACGGACACAACCTTTTTTCCCCTTCCCAACACGCCTATTCCCCTTTCCACCAGCAGCAGGCCTTTTTCCACTCATTTTGGTGGTTAACTAATTAACAACTCTGGAGTTGTTTGCACAAAAAAACAATGGATGGGAACCGAGCAGAGCTGAGTGGCCAAACTGTGGTATTAGGCCAAAACTATTGGCTGGGTTAGATGCAGAAAAAAATTATATTCAATTTGCAACCTGATGGAGGTCAGTATAGATGGACTAATAGAGAAAGTCCCACACACTGCTAGAAGGCCAAATATTTTTTCAGAGCTAGATGCAGATAAAAATTATTTTTAATTTGCAACCTGATGGAGGTCAGTATAGATGGATTAATAGAACAAGTCCCACACACCGCTAGAAGGCCAAATATTTTTTCAGAGGTAGATGCAGAAAAAAATATATTCAGTTTGCAACCTGATGGAGGTCTGTATAGATGGATTAATAGAACAAGTCCCACACACAGCTAGAAGCCCAATATTTTTTCAGAGGTAGATGCAGAAAAAAATATATTCAGTTTGCAACCTGTTGGAGGTCAGTATAGATGGACTAATACAACAAGTCCCACACACAGCTAGAAGCCCAATATTTTTTCAGAGGTAGATGCAGAAAAAAATATATTCAGTTTGCAACCTGATGGAGGTCTGTATAGATGGACTAATACAACAAGTCCCACACACAGCTAGAAGCCCAATATTTTTTCAGAGGTAGATGCAGAAAAAAATATATTCAGTTTGCAACCTGATGGAGGTCAGTATAGATGGACTAATACAACAAGTCCCACACACAGCTAGAAGCCCAATATTTTTTCAGAGGTAGATGCAGAAAAAAATATATTCAGTTTGCAACCTGATGGAGGTCTGTATAGATGGATTAATAGAACAAGTCCCACACACAGCTAGAAGCCCAATATTTTTTCAGAGGTAGATGCAGAAAAAAATATATTCAGTTTGCAACCTGATGGAGGTCAGTATAGATGGACTAATACAACAAGTCCCACACACAGCTAGAAGCCCAATATTTTTTCAGAGGTAGATGCAGAAAAAAATATATTCAGTTTGCAACCTGATGGAGGTCTGTATAGATGGATTAATAGAACAAGTCCCACACACAGCTAGAAGCCCAATATTTTTTCAGAGGTAGATGCAGAAAAAAATATATTCAGTTTGCAACCCGATGGAGGTCAGTATAGATGGACTAATACAACAAGTCCCACACACAGCTAGAAACCCAATATTTTTTCAGAGGTAGATGCAGAAAAAAATATATTCAGTTTGCAACCTGATGGAGGTCTGTATAGATGGATTAATAGAACAAGTCCCACACACAGCTAGAAGCCCAATATTTTTTCAGAGGTAGATGCAGAAAAAAATATATTCAGTTTGCAACCTGATGGAGGTCAGTATAGATGGACTAATACAACAAGTCCCACACACAGCTAGAAGCCCAATATTTTTTCAGAGGTAGATGCAGAAAAAAATGTATTCACTTTGCAACCTGATGGAGGTCTGTATAGATGGATTAATAGAACAAGTCCCACACACAGCTAGAAGCCCAATATTTTTTCAGAGGTAGATGCAGAAAAAAATATATTCAGTTTGCAACCTGATGGAGGTCAGTATAGATGGACTAATACAACAAGTCCCACACACAGCTAGAAGCCCAATATTTTTTCAGAGATAGATGCAGAAAAAAATATATTCAGTTTGCAACCTGATGGAGGTCTGTATAGATGGATTAATAGAACAAGTCCCACACAGCTAGAAGCCCAATATTTTTTCAGAGGTAGATGCAGAAAAGAATATATTCAGTTTGCAACCTGATGGAGGTCAGTATAGATGGACTAATACAACAAGTCCCACACACAGCTAGAAGCCCAATATTTTTTCAGAGGTAGATGCAGAAAAAAATGTATTCACTTTGCAACCTGATGGAGGTCTGTATAGATGGATTAATAGAACAAGTCCCACACACAGCTAGAAGCCCAATATTTTTTCAGAGGTAGATGCAGAAAAAAATATATTCAGTTTGCAACCTGATGGAGGTCAGTATAGATGGACTAATACAACAAGTCCCACACACAGCTAGAAGCCCAATATTTTTTCAGAGATAGATGCAGAAAAAAATATATTCAGTTTGCAACCTGATGGAGGTCTGTATAGATGGATTAATAGAACAAGTCCCACACAGCTAGAAGCCCAATATTTTTTCAGAGGTAGATGCAGAAAAGAATATATTCAGTTTGCAACCTGATGGAGGTCAGTATAGATGGACTAATACAACAAGTCCCACACACAGCTAAAAGCCCAATATTTTTTCAGAGGTAGATGCAGAAAAAAATATATTCAGTTTGCAACCTGATGGAGGTCTCTATAGATGGATTAATAGAACAAGTCCCACACACAGCTAGAAGCCCAATATTTTTTCAGAGGTAGATGCAGAAAAAAATATATTCAGTTTGCAACCCGATGGAGGTCAGTATAGATTGACTAATACAACAAGTCCCACACACAGCTAGAAGCCCAATATTTTTTCAGAGGTAGATGCAGAAAAAAATATATTCAGTTTGCAACCTGATGGAGGTCTGTATAGATGGATTAATAGAACAAGTCCCACACACAGCTAGAAGCCCAATATTTTTTCAGAGGTAGATGCAGAAAAAAATATATTCAGTTTGCAACCTGATGGAGGTCAGTATAGATGGATTAATAGAACAAGTCCCACACACAGCTAGAAGCCCAATATTTTTTCAGATTTAGATGCAGAAAAAAATATATTCAGTTTGCAACCTGATGGAGGTCTGTATAGATGGATTAATAGAACAAGTCCCACACACAGCTAGAAGCCCAATATTTTTTCAGAGGTAGATGCAGAAAAAAATATATTCAGTTTGCAACCTGATGGAGGTCTGTATAGATGGACTAATGCAACAAGTCCCACACACAGCTAGAAGCCCAATATTTTTTCAGAGGTAGATGCAGAAAAAAATATATTCAGTTTGCAACCTGATGGAGGTCAGTATAGATGGACTAATACAACAAGTCCCACACACAGCTAGAAGCCCAATATTTTTTCAGAGGTAGATGCAGAAAAAAATATATTCAGTTTGCAACCTGATGGAGGTCTGTATAGATGGATTAATAGAACAAGTCCCACACACAGCTAGAAGCCCAATATTTTTTCAGAGGTAGATGAAGAAAAAAATATATGCAGTTTGCAACTTGATGGAGGTCAGTATAGATGGACTAATACAACAAGTCCCACACACAGCTAGAAGCCCAATATTTTTTCAGAGCTAGATGCAGAAAAAAATTATATTCAATTTGCAACCTGATGGAGGTCAGTATAGATGGACTAATAGAATGATGCTATGCCCAAAAGATTTTACTTCACTAGGTGCAGTAAAAAAATTGGTATTCTATACACAGGTGGTATATCTTGCAACACAGATAGGCTACTCCACTGACTAACACACTCTGCAATAGGCCAAAAAGGATTAGCTTTGCTAGATTCAGCCAAATGCTGTGAAAAAAACTTGCACAGCACTGGCACAGACCTGCCTGGCAAAAACTGATAGGAACTGATGTAACCTAGTCCTGAAAAGGACTCCAATTACAATTAGACTTTACTCCCACAATCTATCTATTTAAGAGCACAGACCTGCCTGATAAAAGTCGTAGGAAATGCTGTAACCTAGTCCTTAAAAGGACTGCAATCACAACTATTCCCTACTCCCAAGCTATCTGTAGATTTGTGCGAAAATTGGCTTGAAATTAACAAGGTATAGCGCACACAGCAACAGCGGTGCCGTCTAACACGCAGCTGCAGCAGTGAGAAAATGGTGGCGATGGGGAAAATGGCTTGGTCTTATAGGGCAAGGACATGTGACATACACTGCCAATGACACATGCCCTTGCTTGTGTGAAAAAAAGCACTTCGCTCCGTGTGTGCGCTGCTGATAGGCTGACAGATTGCACCTCCCCACTGTAAATGCGGGAAAGAGAAAAAAAAAATGGAGATCTTCATTGTTCCTGCAGAGATCCATCCCCTGCCCCTCCCCCCACCCCGCTGTACACTCAAACTGCGTATTAACATTAATTTTCATCATTACTGAGAAAAAATCCAGTTATGATTTTGGTGCACGAACAGTTATCGAACATAACCTCGAACAGCCGAATTTTTCTCAAATTGTTCGTGTTCGCCGAACGGCTCGAACACCGCCCAAAACAGCTCGAATTTGAGATTGGCGAACAGTTCGAGTAGAACAACGCTCATCTCTATCTATGAATACAAATTCCTAAGTATTTGATACCCTGTGAGTGCCAGGAAAAGGGAAAGTTGGACTGGATGGAATCCTGTATGGATTTGGAGAGGGAGACATCGAGGGCCTCAGACTTCGCTGCATTGATTTTAAAATTTGACCATGTACCAAAGCGATCTATTTCAGCTATAACAGCAGTGATGGATATATGTGGTTGATGATATATACTAGGACATCATCAGCAAATGCAGAGCACTTGTACTCGGTTCCTCCCACCTCAATCCCCCTAATATTTGGGTTATCGTGAATTAATGAGAGCAGGTGCTCCATCACTAGGATGTATAAGAGAGGGGACAGAGGATATCCCTGCCTTGTCCCATTGGTGATTATGAAAGGTGATGATAATGTTCCATTTATCTTCAGCCTAGCTGATGGATTGCGATACAGGGCCATGATTTTGGCTATAAAAGGGTCCCCTACCCCAAGCTTTTTAAGAGAATAATATATGGCGTGCCAGGAGACTCTATGGAATGCTTTCTCAGCATCCAACAAAGAGTATCTAATCACAAATTTTTAACTGCATCTAGCTCAAGCAATACTTTAGGCCTAGTAGCAGTGTCTGCTAGTCAGCGGATTAACCCAGCTGTTAAACTACACCACCTGTAGTTTGGACACTTAATTTTTTCAAAGGAAATGGTTCAGGCCCCCGGGACACTCAGTGAAGAGCATCGGGGAGGCACCCCAAGGCACATGGGCTGGGACTGGTGGTAGGATGCCTTGCGGTGGACCACCAAGCTCGATCCTTGTAAAAGCTTTTTAACTGCAGCAGCTTTAGTGGACGCTACTGGAGCTGGAATTACCGTGGCTGCTGGCATGAGACTTGCCCTCCAATAGATCCTTGTAAAAGGATTTAAAGTGTACTCATTCAAATTAGAGAGACAATTTAAATGAAAAAGATTAGACCTGCCTCCACCGCAGGGGGGCTTGCTTGACCAACCAGCGGACAGGCACCAGTATTGGGAGAGGGGGGCTGGCCATCAGGGTCCACCGCAGCTCTGGCACCAACCCGGCGACATGGGGGTCGCACGGGCAGGAACGGACTGGCCATGTCGGCTTCGCACTTTTTTTGTTTTAGAAGGGCATGACATGCCTATATCTGTGTCTCCTCCTCCTTTTACTCCTCCACCTCTTTTCTTTTCGCATGACTATATGTACTTGTCACTTTTCCATGTGTTATTTGTGTCTTCTGAGCAGTTTGTCAACTTTTGGACACCTTTGAAGTGTTTTCTATGTGTTTCTATGTGTTTTTGTTTGACTGCCATTGGTTTTAACGGTGTTTGAAGGTGTTAGATGAACAGTTCAATGAACAGTTCGGCGAACATATGGGTGTTCGTCGAACCGAACCGAACTCGAACACTACGGGGGTGGCTCAACACTACCGATAACCCCAAAAAGGCCATTTGTACCACCTGCCATGCCAGCATCAGCAGGGGTGACAAAACTACATGCCTGACCACCACCTGCATGATCAGGCACATGGCAGCAAAGCACCCGACTTTGTGGGGCGAACCCCAAGGTCCACGGCCAGTGTCAGCGGGTGTCACCACTGCTTCTTCCGCTGTTGTGCGTGTAATAGAACACCCTGTTGTGCGTGCAAGGCAATCCCCTGTCCATACTGCATGCAAAGATGCCCCATCCTCTCAGTCTTCACTTGTTATGGCAGTTTCTCAAGAAACAGCATCAACGTCCACACCCCACCGCAGCGTTCAATTGTCCATATCCCAGAGTTTGAATGAAAGCGCAAATTCGCAGCCAACTCCCCACAGGCCACAGTCCTAAATTTGCACATTTCACGACTGCTTGCGTTGGAAATGCTGCCTTTTAAGCAGGTGGAAACGGAATCCTTCTGTAACCTTATGGTGGTGGCCGTCCCTTGGTACTCAGTCCCCAGCCGACACTATTTTGCCCGGTGTGCCATCCCCGCACTACACAAGCACGTGTCCCAAAACATCTGCCGTGCCCTCAGCAACGCAGTTACTGGGAGAGTCCACCTGACAATGGACACGTGGACAAGTGCTTGAGGCCAGGGACGGTACATCTCCCTGACGGCACACTGGGTAAACATAGTGGAAGCCGGGACCCAGTCGGATCTTGGGACGGAACACATCCTCCCCACACCGAGGATTGCGGGCCCTATGTCAGTCAGAGTTACCCCCACAGTGTACAGCTCCTGCGCATCATCCTACTCCTCCTCATGTTCAGCCTCCATCTCAGATATCACCACATCAGTTACAAGCTGGAAGCACTGCAGGACTTCCTCAGCCAAGCGGCAATAGGCTGTGCTGAAACTCATAAGCTTAGGTGATAAACCTCACACTGCTTGTGAGTTGTGGATAGCTGTGAAAGAGTGGGCAGATCTGTGGCTGAGACTGCTGAACCTATATCCAGGCATGGTCATGTGTGACAATGGCTGTAACCTGGTGGCAGCTCTGAGGCGAGATCACCAACGTACCATGCCTGGCTCATATGCTTAACCTCGTGGTTCAGCGGTTTCTTAAATCGTACCCCGAGTTGCCAGATCTGCTTGTCAAAGTATGCCGCCTGTCAGCTCATTTTCACATGTCGGCTACAGCTTCCTCCGCCCTTGCTGTGTTGCAGCAGCGTTTGCAGCTTCCAGCACACCGACTAGTGTGTGATGTCCCCCCACATTGGAACTCTACCCTCCACATGTTGCAAAGGATTTGTGAGCATAAGAGAGCAGTTGTGGAGTACCAGCTGCAACAAGGCCGTTGATATTCAGGTCAGACTCCACACATAAGACCTCAGGAGAGAACCTGGATGACTGACATATGTACCATCCTGACAAACTTTGAGGAGCCCACCAAGATGGTGATTTGCGATGCTATCATTAACGTCAGCATCCCACTTGTCTGTCTTTTGCAATGCTCTCTGCAGAGAATTAAAGAGGAGGCATTGCAGCCAGAGTATGATGAGATGGATCAAGAAGCCATAATGGGTGATTACACACAGCCCAGCCTCATCTCATCCCAACGTGCATTGGGGGACAAAGAGGGAGAGGAGGAGGAAGAACAGTAGCTGGTATTATGCGCTGTAGAGGGTAGTACCTGTACAGCTGTCATACAGTCGGTTCAGCATGGGTGACCTGAGGACAGGGAGGAGGAGGAGGAGGAAGAGAGCGTGGTCAGTCGTCATCTTGGTGAGGACATGGAAGTCTTGCCCGTTACCAGTCTGGCACGCATGGCTGACTTTATGTTACGCTGCCTTAACCGTGACCCTCGCATTGTCAAAATGTTGGGTGACAGTCATTACTGGTTGGTGACACTTTTAGACCCCCGCTACAAGGAGAATTTTCACTCTCTTATTCCTGAGGTGGAGAGGTCTACAAAAATGTGGCAGTACCAGAAGGCCCTTGCTGCAGAACTGTTAAAAAAAATTCCCATCTGAACATGCTAGCGGCAGATGTCACAGTTCGTTGACCAGCCAATGTGTACACGCGAGAGAGAGACGCATCTCCAATCCAGCAGAGGCAGGGGAACACTGTCCACATTCTGGGACAGTTTTCTGAGAGCCGCCCAGCTTACAGGCTCTGAGGCGTGGGTTACTCTCACAAGGAGTGGAAAGTTTCAAAAGATGGTGAGGGAGTACCTTGCCGACCGCAGCAGCATCCTCCGTGATTCCTCTGTGCTTTTATTTATTGAGTATCCAAGCTGGACACTTGGAATAACCTCGCTCTGTACGCCTTGGAGGTCCTGGCCTGCCCTGCCACCAGTGTGTTATCGGAGCGTGTTTTTAGTGCCGCTGGGGGAATTATAACTGATAAGCGCACTCGCCTGTCAACTGACAATGCTGACAAGCTGACCCTTATCAAAATAAACAAGGGCTGGATTGGGCCAGACTTCTCATCACCACCAAATGACAGTAGAGTAACATAAAGTGAAATCCACTGTGTTATTTCAGGAGGTGTATTCCCATGTACCGCTTCACACCCACACATGGGTATACGCTTCCTCATTTCGGCTGTATTTTGCTCTTCTCCTTATCCTCAGCCTCCACCACCACTATACCACCAGGGTGACTGTGGCCCGTGTTGCCAGCATTGCAAGTTCCTCCGTCCTAATTTTTGGCAGCTCTTGCTTGGAAGGCATAGGCAATGACTATGGGAGACCCACTCCCCAATAATGGGAATAATGTATTTAATATGCTGTACTGCATGGCTCTTGATTGCCAGAATTGCAAGTTCCTCCGTCCTAATTTTTGGCACCTTTTGCTTGGAAGGCACAGGCAAAGACTATGGGAGACCCACTCCCCAATAATGGGAATAATTGCTCTTGTAAGGGGCATTAAAACCATCTTGTTAAGCTACTGTGACCTCCACGTCTCTTCCAAGGGGCATTAAAATCGTCTTGTTAAGCTACTGCGACATCCACCACTTTTCTAAGGGGCATTAAAACCGTCTTGTTAAGCTACTGCAACCTCCTAGTCTCTACCAAGGGGCATTAAAACCATCTTGTTAAGGTACTGCGACCTCCACGTCTCTTCCAAGGGGCATTAAAACTGTCTTGATTAGCTACTGCAACCTCAACGTCTCTTCGAAGGGGCATTAAAACCCTCTTGTTAAGCTGCTGCAACCTCCACCACTTTTCCAAGAGGCATTGATATTGTCTTTTTATTCCACTGCGACCTCCACCATTCTTCCAAGGGGCATTAAAACCGTCTTGCTAAGCTACTGCAACCTCCACCACTTTTCCAAGGGGCATTAAAGATGTCTTGTTAAGCTACTGCGACCTACACCTCTTTTCCAAGTGGCATTAAAGCTGTCTTGTTAAGCTACTGCGACCTCCACCACTTTTCCAAGGGGCATTAAAGCTGTCTTGTTAAGCTACTGCAACCTCCACCACTTTTCCAAGGGGCATTGATATTGTCTTTTTATTCCACTGCGACCTCCACCATTCTTCCAAGGGGCCTTGATATTGTCTTTTTATTCCACTGCGACCTCCACCATTCTTCCAAGGGGCATTAAAACTGTCTTGTTAAGCTACTGCGACCTCCACGTCTCTTACAAGGGGCATTAAAACTGTCTTGTTAAGCTACTGCGACCTCCACCACTTTTCCAAGGGGCTTTAAAGCTGTCTTGTTAAGCTACTGTGACCTCCACCACTCTTCCAAGGGGCATTAAAACCGTCTTGTTAAGCTTCTGCAACCTCCACCGCTCTTCCAAAGGGCATTAAAACTGTCTTTTTAAGCTACTGCAACCTCCACTTCTCTTCCAAGGGGCATTAAAACAGTCTTGTTAAGGTAATGCGACCTCCACCACTTTTCCCAGGGGCATGGATATTGTCTTTTTATTCCATTGCGACCTCCACGTCTCTTCCAAGGGTCACTAAAACCATCCTGTTAAGCTACTGTGACCTCCACCACTCTTCCAAGCGGCATTAAAACCGTCTTGTTAAGCTTCGGCAACCTCCATCACTCTTCCAAGGGACATTAAAACCATCTTTTTAAGCTACTGCAACCTCCACGTCTCTTACAAGGGGCATTAAAACCGTCTTGTTAAGCTAATGCGACCTCCACCACTTTTCGCAGGGGCATTGATATTGTCTTTTTTTTCCATCTTGACCTCCACGTCTCTTCTAAGGGGCATTAAAACCATCTTGCTAAGCTACTGCGACCTCCACGACTCTTCCAAGGGACATTTAAACCGTCTTGTTAAGCTAATGCAACCTCCATCACTTTTCCCAGGGGCATTGATATTGTCTTTTTATTCCACTGCGACCTCCACGTCATTTCCAAGGGGCATTAAAACCATCTTGTTAAGCTACTGTGACCTCCACCACTCTTCCAAGGAGCATGAAAACCATCTTGTTAAGCTACCGCGACCCCCACGTCTCTTCCAAGGGGCATTTAAACTGTCTTGTTAAGCTACTACAACCTCCACGTCTCTTCCAAGGGGCATTAAAACCGTCTTGTTAAGCTAATGCGACCTCCACCACTTTCCAAGGGGCATTAAAACCGTCTTGTTTAGCTAATGCAACCTCCACCACTTTTCCAAGGAGCATTAAAACCGTCTTGTTATGCTACTGCGACCTCCACCACTTTTTCAAGGGGCATTGATATTGTCTTTTTATTCTACTGCGAACTCCACCATTCTTCTAACGGGCATTGCATTTCCTCCTAATTTTAGTCAGCTTTTGCTTTTCAATGCATAGGCGAACACTAAGGGAGACCCGCTCCCCAATAATGGGTAGAAGGTTTTTAGTATGCTGTAATCCACGTCTGTTTCAAGGGGCATTGCAGTTCCTCATAATTTTTGCAAAGCCTTCCATTCACTGCTTAGACCAACAGTACACAGGAGACCCAGTTGCTATAAATGGAAAAAACGGTTTAGTTAAGGCCATCTGACCTCCATGTCACTTCCAAGGGGCATTGGAGTGCCTCAAAATTTTTGGTAGGCATTGCACTCACTGCATGCCCTATAACTGTGTAGCTGAACCTCTCCTTTTGGTACAGAAATATATCCTACTAGACATGTGTGGTTGACTGGCCTGATATTGATGTGAATGGTCCCTGTTCCTCCTGCTCTTTCTCCTTTGCCACCACCTCATCCATCATTCATCACCTGAAGCTTTGTTTTAAAGGGAGTCATAGAACTGGGATAGTTGCATGAAAATATCCAGCAATCCTCGGAGGAGGTAGGATATGTGCCAAAACGCTGACCACCTCAGGCCTAGCCACTACTACATACATGCGCTTGCATTACAAGAAAACAAAGCTGATGCTAACTTCTATCATCATCATCATGCTCCTCACCTTGGCACTCTCAACTCCCCTGATAGAGAAGTCAGGGCCCACCGGAGGAGTCTGGTTCTATGGTGGGCTCGTCCAATGCTGTCCTTAAGCAGACCGGGCTAAGAAAAGTTTGTGTGGGGATGGGGACCGAGTTTTGACACCCGGCGGCCCCCTAGCGGCTGGGGACCGAGCGTGGACGCCCGGCCGCCGGGCAGCTGGGGACTGAGTATGGATACCTTGCTGCCAAAGCAGTCATGAGGTAGTGGCCAGCTTCGGCCTCCTCCAAACTAAAAGGCCCAATTTCAAGTGCAAGCAAGCTAGCAGTATAGTATTGCAGCCTGGGGGTGGGTGGGTGTTTGGTTGCACACTTACGCTTGCATTCCAAGAAAACAAAGAAGATGCTAACTTCTATCATCATCATCATGCTACTTACCTTGGCACTTTCAACTCCCCTGATGGAGAAGCCAGGGCCCACCTGAGGAGTCTGGTTCTCTGGTGGGCTCGTCCAATGCTGCCCTAAAACAGGCCGGGCTAAGAAAATTGTTTGGAGGGATGTTCCAAGGAGAAATAGGGGTGGCTGGGGACCGTTTATGGACACCCGGCCGCTCCCAGGTGGCTGGGGACCGTGTATCGACACCCGGCCGCCCCCTGGTGGCTGGGGACCGAGCATGGACACCCGGCCACCCCCTGGTGGCTGGGGACCGAGCATGGACACCCGGCCGCCGGGCGGCTGGGGACTGAGTATACATACCTCACTGCCGAAGCAGCCATGAGGTAGTGGCCATATTTGGCCTCCTCCAAACTAAAAGGCCCCTTTTCAAGTGCAAACTAGCAGTATGGTATTGCAGCCTGGGGGTGGGTGGGTGGCAGGTTGCACACTTATGCTTGCATTCCAAGAAAACAAAGCAGATGCTAACTTCTATCATCATCATCATGCTCCTCACCTTGGCACTCTCAACTCCCCTGATGGAGAAGGCAGGGCCCACCGGAGAAGTCTGGTTCTCTGGTGGGCTCGTCCAATGCTGCCTTAAAGCCGGCCGGGCTAAGAAAAGTTTGTGTGGGGATGTTTCAAGGAGAAATAGGGGAGGCTGGGGACCGTTTATGGACACCCGGCTGCCCCCAGGCGGCAGGGGACCGTGTGTGGACACCAGGCCGCGGGGCAGCTGGGGACCGAGTTTGGACACCTGGCCGCCCCCTGGTGGCTGGGGACCGATCGTGGACACCCGGCCGCTGGGCGGCTGGGGACTGAGTATGGATACCTCGCTGCCGAAGCAGCCATGAGGTAGTGGCCAGCTTCGCCCTCCTTCAAACTAAAAGGCCCCATTTCAAGTGCAAGCTAGCAGTATGGTATTGCAGCCTGGGGGTGGGTGGGTGGCAGGTTGCACGCTTAGGCTTGCATTCCCAGAAAACAAAGCAGATGCTAACTTCTATCATCATCATCATGCTCCTCACCTTGGCACTCTCAACTCTGCTGATAGAGAAGCCAGGGCTCACCGGAGGAGTCTGGTTCTCTTGTGGGCTCGTCCAATGCTGCCCTAAAGCAGGCCGGGCTAAAAAAGTGTGGTGGGGGATGTTCCAAGGAGAAATAGGGGCAGCTGGGGACCGTGTGTGGACACCCGGTCGCGGGGTGGCTGGGGACCGAGTATGGACACCCGGCCGCCCCCTGGATGGGATGGAGTATGGATACCTCGCTGCCAAAGCAGCCATGAGGTAGTGGCCAGCTTTGGCCTCCTCCAAACTAAAAGGCCCCATTCCAAGTGCAAGCAAGCTAGCAGTATGGTATTGCAGGTGGGTGAGTGGCAGGCTGCATGCTTGCGCTTGCATTGCAAGGAATGGGGGAGGTACAATTGAACACTGCCCTGGGACAAGGACTTGCACGGGGACAGTTGCAAGTCTGCATCTTCTGATGCGGAAAGGATCACTTCTGATGGGCACACTTTTAGGCAGTGACCTGGGTATCAGAGATGCTTCCAGGGGTATTCCCCATGCTGTTCCCATGTCTTTTCAGCACTGTATGCATGTGTCACACAGCACATGGCGAGATAAGATTGTAAAATGTTAAAATGACATTTCCTGGTGAATGCATTTGTCACGGTTGAAAGCAATTCAAAAGTGCATAAACGCATAAAAAATGCTATTTGTGAACATAGCCCAAGGTGAGGAGGAATATTTTTGTTTCTGGTTTTTTATTTTACCTTATACACAAGTCTTTACCCTGGAAAGGAAGTTCCTTAACATATTTCACAGGAAAACCGCTTCAGTTTCGTTTTTGAACGTTTAATTGTGAGCCCGTTAAAGTTGCTTAATACCTCTGACCACGTTATTGAAAGCAGTGAACTGGGGGTCAGAAATTCTTCCTGAGAACATGCCCATGCTGTCCCCATGTCTTTTGAGCACTGTCACTATCGTTTTGGGCACTTTTTAGGCTTTCTACAGACTGCCGGGGGTTCCGCCACAAAATGCTCGGGTCTCCCATAGACTAACATTGAGCTCGTTGCTCGGGTCGAGCACCCGAGTATCACGGCGAGCTTGGCCCGAGCTTCGAGCACCCAAGCATTTTAGTGCTCACTCAACACTAGTTATCAGTAGAGATGAGCGTTGTTCTACTCGAACTGTTCGCCAATCTCAAATTCGAGCTGTTTTGGGCGGTGTTCGAGCCGTTCGGCGAACACGAACAATTTGAGAAAAATTCGGCTGTTCGAGGTTATGTTCGATAACTGTTCGTGCACCAAAATCATAACTGGATTTTTTCTCAGTAATGATGAAAATTAATGTTAATATGCAGTTTGAGTGTACAGCGGGGTGGGGGGAGGGGCAGGGGATGGATCTCTGCAGGAACAATGAAGATCTCCATTTTTTTTTCTCTTTCCCGCATTTACAGTGGGGAGGTGCAATCTGTCAGCCTATCAGCAGCGCACACACGGAGCGAAGTGCTTTTTTTCACACAAGCAAGGGCATGTGTCATTGGCAGTGTATGTCACATGTCCTTGCCCTATAAGACCAAGCCATTTTCCCCGTCGCCACCATTTTCTCACTGCTGCAGCTGCGTGTTAGACGGCACCGCTGTTGCTGTGTGCGCTATACCTTGTTAATTTCAAGCCAATTTTCGCACAAATATACAGATAGCTTGGGAGTAGGGAATAGTTGTGATTGCAGTCCTTTTAAGGACTAGGTTACAGCATTTCCTACGACTTTTATCAGGGAGGTCTGTGCTCTTAAATAGATAGGTTGTGGGAGTAAAGACTAATTGTAATTGGAGTCCTTTTCAGGACTAGGTTACATGAGTTCCTATCAGTTTTTGCCAGGCAGGTCTGTGCCAGTGCTGTGCAAGTTTTTTTCACAGCATTTGGCTGAATCTAGCAAAGCTAATCCTTTTTGGCCTATTGCAGAGTGTGTTAGTCAGTGGAGTAGCCTATCTGTGTTGCAAGATATACCACCTGTGTATAGAATACCAATTTTTTTACTGCACCTAGTGAAGTAAAATCTTTTGGGCATAGCATCATTCTATTAGTCCATCTATACTGACCTCCATCAGGTTGCAAATTAAAACTAATTTTTATCTGCATCTACAGTACCTCTGAAAAAATATTTGGGCTTCTAGCAGTGTGTGGGACTTGTTGTATTAGTCCATCTATACTGACCTCCATCAGGTTGCAAACTGAATATATTTTTTTCTGCATCTACCTCTGAAAAAATATTGGGCTTCTAGCTGTGTGTGGGTCTTGTTCTATTAATCCATCTATACTGACCTCCATCAGGTTGCAAACTGAATATATTTTTTTCTGCATCTACCTCTGAAAAAATATTTGGCCTTCTAGTAGTGTGTCGGACTTTCTCTATTAGTCCATCTATACTGACCTCCATCAGGTTGCAAATTAAAACTAATTTTTATCTGCATCTACAGTACCTCTGAAAAAATATTTGGGCTTCTAGCAGTGTGTGGGACTTGTTCTATTAGTCCATCTATACTGACCTCCATCAGGTTGCAAACTGAATATATTTTTTTCTGCATCTACCTCTGAAAAAATATTGGGCTTCTAGCTGTGTGTGGGACTTGTTGTATTAGTCCATCTATACTGACCTCCATCAGGTTGCAAACTGAATATATTTTTTTCTGCATCTACCTCTGAAAAAATATTTGGCCTTCTAGTAGTGTGTCGGACTTTCTCTATTAGTCCATCTATACTGACCTCCATCAGGTTGCAAATTAAAACTAATTTTTATCTGCATCTACAGTACCTCTGAAAAAATATTTGGGCTTCTAGCAGTGTGTGGGACTTGTTCTATTAGTCCATCTATACTGACCTCCATCAGGTTGCAAACTGAATATATTTTTTTCTGCATCTACCTCTGAAAAAATATTTGGCCATCTAGTAGTGTGTCGGACTTTCTCTATTAGTCCATCTATACTGACCTCCATCAGGTTGCAAATTAAAACTAATTTTTATCTGCATCTACAGTACCTCTGAAAAAATATTTGGGCTTCTAGCAGTGTGTGGGACTTGTTCTATTAGTCCATCTATACTGACCTCCATCAGGTTGCAAACTGAATATATTTTTTTCTGCATCTACCTCTGAAAAAATATTGGGCTTCTAGCTGTGTGTGGGTCTTGTTCTATTAATCCATCTATACTGACCTCCATCAGGTTGCAAACTGAATATATTTTTTTCTGCATCTACCTCTGAAAAAATATTTGGCCTTCTACTAGTGTGTCGGACTTTCTCTATTAGTCCATCTATACTGACCTCCATCAGGTTGCAAATTAAAACTAATTTTTATCTGCATCTACAGTACCTCTGAAATAATATTTGGGCTTCTAGCAGTGTGTGGGACTTGTTCTATTAGTCCATCTATACTGACCTCCATCAGGTTGCAAACTGAATATATTTTTTTCTGCATCTACCTCTGAAAAAATATTGGGCTTCTAGCTGTGTGTGGGTCTTGTTCTATTAATCCATCTATACTGACCTCCATCAAGTTGCAAACTGAATATATTTTTTTCTGCATCTACCTCTGAAAAAATATTTGGCCTTCTAGTAGTGTGTCGGACTTTCTCTATTAGTCCATCTATACTGACCTCCATCAGGTTGCAAATTAAAACTAATTTTTATCTGCATCTACAGTACCTCTGAAAAAATATTTGGGCTTCTAGCAGTGTGTGGGACTTGTTCTATTAGTCCATCTATACTGACCTCCATCAGGTTGCAAACTGAATATATTTTTTTCTGCATCTACCTCTGAAAAAATATTGGGCTTCTAGCTGTGTGTGGGACTTGTTGTATTAGTCCATCTATACTGACCTCCATCAGGTTGCAAACTGAATATATTTTTTTCTGCATCTACCTCTGAAAAAATATTTGGCCTTCTAGTAGTGTGTCGGACTTTCTCTATTAGTCCATCTATACTGACCTCCATCAGGTTGCAAATTAAAAATAATTTTTATCTGCATCTACAGTACCTCTGAAAAAATATTTGGGCTTCTAGCTGTGTGCGGGACTTGTTGTATTAGTCCATCTATACTGACCTCCATCAGGTTGCAAACTGAATATATTTTTTTCTGCATCTACCTCTGAAAAAATATTTGGCCTTCTAGTAGTGTGTCGGACTTTCTCTATTAGTCCATCTATACTGACCTCCATCAGGTTGCAAATTAAAACTAATTTTTATCTGCATCTACAGTACCTCTGAAAAAATATTTGGGCTTCTAGCAGTGTGTGGGACTTGTTCTATTAGTCCATCTATACTGACCTCCATCAGGTTGCAAACTGAATATATTTTTTTCTGCATCTACCTCTGAAAAAATATTTGGCCATCTAGTAGTGTGTCGGACTTTCTCTATTAGTCCATCTATACTGACCTCCATCAGGTTGCAAATTAAAACTAATTTTTATCTGCATCTACAGTACCTCTGAAAAAATATTTGGGCTTCTAGCAGTGTGTGGGACTTGTTCTATTAGTCCATCTATACTGACCTCCATCAGGTTGCAAACTGAATATATTTTTTTCTGCATCTACCTCTGAAAAAATATTGGGCTTCTAGCTGTGTGTGGGACTTGTTGTATTAGTCCATCTATACTGACCTCCATCAGGTTGCAAACTGAATATATTTTTTTCTGCATCTACCTCTGAAAAAATATTTGGCCTTCTAGTAGTGTGTCGGACTTTCTCTATTAGTCCATCTATACTGACCTCCATCAGGTTGCAAATTAAAACTAATTTTTATCTGCATCTACAGTACCTCTGAAAAAATATTTGGGCTTCTAGCAGTGTGTGGGACTTGTTCTATTAGTCCATCTATACTGACCTCCATCAGGTTGCAAACTGAATATATTTTTTTCTGCATCTACCTCTGAAAAAATATTTGGCCATCTAGTAGTGTGTCGGACTTTCTCTATTAGTCCATCTATACTGACCTCCATCAGGTTGCAAATTAAAACTAATTTTTATCTGCATCTACAGTACCTCTGAAAAAATATTTGGGCTTCTAGCAGTGTGTGGGACTTGTTCTATTAGTCCATCTATACTGACCTCCATCAGGTTGCAAACTGAATATATTTTTTTCTGCATCTACCTCTGAAAAAATATTGGGCTTCTAGCTGTGTGTGGGTCTTGTTCTATTAATCCATCTATACTGACCTCCATCAGGTTGCAAACTGAATATATTTTTTTCTGCATCTACCTCTGAAAAAATATTTGGCCTTCTAGTAGTGTGTCGGACTTTCTCTATTAGTCCATCTATACTGACCTCCATCAGGTTGCAAATTAAAACTAATTTTTATCTGCATCTACAGTACCTCTGAAAAAATATTTGGGCTTCTAGCAGTGTGTGGGACTTGTTCTATTAGTCCATCTATACTGACCTCCATCAGCTTGCAAACTGAATATATTTTTTTCTGCATCTACCTCTGAAAAAATATTGGGCTTCTAGCTGTGTGTGGGACTTGTTGTATTAGTCCATCTATACTGACCTCCATCAGGTTGCAAACTGAATATATTTTTTTCTGCATCTACCTCTGAAAAAATATTTGGCCTTCTAGTAGTGTGTCGGACTTTCTCTATTAGTCCATCTATACTGACCTCCATCAGGTTGCAAATTAAAAATAATTTTTATCTGCATCTACAGTACCTCTGAAAAAATATTTGGGCTTCTAGCTGTGTGCGGGACTTGTTGTATTAGTCCATCTATACTGACCTCCATCAGGTTGCAAACTGAATATATTTTTTTCTGCATCTACCTCTGAAAAAATATTTGGCCTTCTAGTAGTGTGTCGGACTTTCTCTATTAGTCCATCTATACTGACCTCCATCAGGTTGCAAATTAAAACTAATTTTTATCTGCATCTACAGTACCTCTGAAAAAATATTTGGGCTTCTAGCAGTGTGTGGGACTTGTTCTATTAGTCCATCTATACTGACCTCCATCAGGTTGCAAACTGAATATATTTTTTTCTGCATCTACCTCTGAAAAAATATTTGGCCATCTTGTAGTGTGTCGGACTTTCTCTATTAGTCCATCTATACTGACCTCCATCAGGTTGCAAATTAAAACTAATTTTTATCTGCATCTACAGTACCTCTGAAAAAATATTTGGGCTTCTAGCAGTGTGTGGGACTTGTTCTATTAGTCCATCTATACTGACCTCCATCAGGTTGCAAACTGAATATATTTTTTTCTGCATCTACCTCTGAAAAAATATTGGGCTTCTAGCTGTGTGTGGGTCTTGTTCTATTAATCCATCTATAATGACCTCCATCAGGTTGCAAACTGAATATATTTTTTTCTGCATCTACCTCTGAAAAAATATTTGGCCTTCTAGTAGTGTGTCGGACTTTCTCTATTAGTCCATCTATACTGACCTCCATCAGGTTGCAAATTAAAACTAATTTTTATCTGCATCTACAGTACCTCTGAAAAAATATTTGGGCTTCTAGCAGTGTGTGGGACTTGTTCTATTAGTCCATCTATACTGACCTCCATCAGGTTGCAAACTGAATATATTTTTTTCTGCATCTACCTCTGAAAAAATATTGGGCTTCTAGCTGTGTGTGGGTCTTGTTCTATTAATCCATCTATACTGACCTCCATCAAGTTGCAAACTGAATATATTTTTTTCTGCATCTACCTCTGAAAAAATATTTGGCCTTCTAGTAGTGTGTCGGACTTTCTCTATTAGTCCATCTATACTGACCTCCATCAGGTTGCAAATTAAAACTAATTTTTATCTGCATCTACAGTACCTCTGAAAAAATATTTGGGCTTCTAGCAGTGTGTGGGACTTGTTCTATTAGTCCATTTATACTGACCTCCATCAGGTTGCAAACTGAATATATTTTTTTCTGCATCTACCTCTGAAAAAATATTGGGCTTCTAGCTGTGTGTGGGTCTTGTTCTATTAATCCATCTATACTGACCTCCATCAGGTTGCAAACTGAATATATTTTTTTCTGCATCTACCTCTGAAAAAATATTTGGCCTTCTAGTAGTGTGTCGGACTTTCTCTATTAGTCCATCTATACTGACCTCCATCAGGTTGCAAACTGAATATAATTTTTTTCTGCATCTAGCTCTGAAAAAATATTTGGCCTTCTAGTAGTGTGTCGGACTTTCTCTATTAGTCCATCTATACTGACCTCCATCAGGTTGCAATTTAAAACTAATTTTTATCTGCATCTACAGTACCTCTGAAAAAATATTTGGGCTTCTAGCAGTGTGTGGGACTTGTTCTATTAGTCCATTAATACTGTCCTCCATCAGGTTGCAAACTGAATATAGTTTTTTCTGCATCTACCTCTGAAAAAATATTGGGCTTCTAGCTGTGTGTGGGTCTTGTTCTATTAATCCATCTATACTGACCTCCATCAGGTTGCAAACTGAATATATTTTTTTCTGCATCTACCTCTGAAAAAATATTTGGCTTTCTAGTAGTGTGTCGGACTTTCTTTATTAGTCCATCTATACTGACCTCCATCAGGTTGCAAACTGAATATAATTTTTTTCTGCATCTACCTCTGAAAAAATATTTGGCCTTCTAGTAGTGTGTCGGAATTTCTCTATTAGTCCATCTATACTGACCTCCATCAGGTTGCAAATTAAAACTAATTTTTATCTGCATCTACAGTACCTCTGAAAAAATATTTGGGCTTCTAGCTGTGTGTGGGTCTTGTTCTATTAATCCATCTATACTGACCTCCATCAGGTTGCAAACTGAATATATTTTTTTCTGCATCTACCTCTGAAAAAATATTTGGCTTTCTAGTAGTGTGTCGGACTTTCTTTATTAGTCCATCTATACTGACCTCCATCAGGTTGCAAACTGAATATAATTTTTTTCTGCATCTACCTCTGAAAAAATATTTGGCCTTCTAGTAGTGTGTCGGACTTTCTCTATTAGTCCATCTATACTGACCTCCATCAGGTTGCAAGCTGAATATAATTTTTTTCTGCATCTAGCTCTGAAAAAATATTTGGCCTTCTAGTAGTGTGTCGGACTTTCTCTGTTAGTCCATCTATACTGACCTCCATCAGGTTGCAAATTCAAAATAATTTTTTTCTGCATCTAACCCAGCCAATAGTTTTGGCCTAATACCACAGTTTGGCCACTCAGCTCTGCTCGGTTACCATCCATTGTTTTTTTGTGCAAACAACTCCAGAGTTGTGAATTAGTTAACCACCAAAATGAGTGGATAAAGGCCTGCTGCTGGTGGAAAGGGGAATAGGCGTGTTGGGAAGGGGAAAAAAGGTTGTGTCCGTGGGGTAGGTGTTAAAGCAACAGTAACATCTGCAGAAGAAAGACCATCTTACAGCCAAACTAAAATGTCTACTTCTTTTAGCGGACAATGTGATAAGATCCCTTTCTTACGGCCACGCCAATCGCTACAAATTCCAGATGAGGCACAAAAACAGCAGGTGCTTCAACGGATATCAAGTGCTCCTTTAAGTGGGCTCTCCTCCACATCAACTTCAACATCACAAATTCTCCAGTCCTCAAAGGTGTCACCCCAATCGCACTTGCTTCCTCACAGCTCCCAAATCTCCAGCTGCCCGTCTGAGTATGAGGTAGAACAGATGGTTGAGTCTGCAGAGCTGTTTACTCATACTATAGCCTGGGAATCAGAGGTCGACTCCAGCGCTTCTGTGAATCCAGACGAGGAAATGATCTGCACTGATGCCCAGAATCTTTATGAGTCGGATCCAGGACCAGACGCAGAAGGTTCTGACCATAATGTAGACCCTCATTCCCAAACTGTAACTCCTGTTGGTGGAGACAATGAGGAAGACGATGATAAGACTCAAATACCTGATTGGAGCGACAACTTTAGTTTTTTGTCAGGGCAGGAACAGGTTGGCTCTGAGGACGACGGGTGTGATAACGCACAGGGTGATGATGATGAGGTCGGAGATCCCACTTACTGTCAACCCACAGTCAGCCAAGAGATGAGGTCAGCAGAGGAGGTGGAGGAAGATGCTAGTGACGACGAGGTCAGGTTGCGCCTTCCTGGACAGAGACGTAGTACTGGAAGCACGTCAACAACTGCATCCTCAAACACAACTCTGCCTCTCACCACAAGTCATGGTGGCTCTTCAGGTCGCATGGGTGCTAAGCCTTGCATAGCCTGGGCATTTTTTCAGATCGATAAAGATGACCCAACTCGTGTTATCTGTAACATTTGTCAGCAAAAGCTAAGTAGAGGCCAAAAAATACATAGTTTGAGTACTTCATGCATGAACCGGCACATGGACATGAAGCATAAGTTGCAGTGGGAAGCTCAGTGTGCTACAATGCGGCCTAGCCGGCCGGGCCAACCACCGTCTGCCATATCTTGTGCATCCGCGGCCTCTTCATCCTCTGTGACTGGGGGGACAGCAGTCACACCTGTTTTGGGGCGCAGACCTGCCACCTCTTTACCCGCAACAGCCAGCGTGATTGGCAGGTCATCATTTTCTTTGGAGGAGGTAACACCAGCTGGTGTTGAGCGCTGTCCGACATTGATAGCACCACCTTTGGATGAAGGCAACCTAACATGTCCGCCTGCATCTTCCTCACAGACTGGCAGTTTGCCGGGGACACCCTTATCAACCCCGTCTAAGCACAATAGCCAGCCCTCGGTCCCTCAGATGTGGACAAGTAAAAGACCATTTCCTCCTAGCCATGAGAAAGCTAAGAGGTTGAATTTCACCATCTGCAAGCTCTTGGCTACAGAAATGCTGCCTTTCCGCCTGGTGGACACAGAGGATTTTCGAGACCTTATGTCCGTCGCAGTGCCCCAGTACCAGATGCCCAGTCGGCACTACTTCTCAAAGAAAGGTGTGCCTGCGCTCCACCAGCATGTCGCACACAACATCACCGCTTCTTTGAGAAACTCTGTGTGTGACAGGGTGCATTTCACCACAGACACTTGGACGAGTAGGCATGGACAGGGGCGTTACATGTCGCTGACTGGGCACTGGGTAACTATGGTGACAGCAGGACAAGGGGCTGCTGTCCAAGTCTTGCCGTCCCCACTAGTTGTGCGTCAATCCTCTTTATGTCAAAGTTCCTCCACTGCTTCTGCCTCCTCAACCTCCTCTCGGTCTTCCACCTGCACCCAAAGCCTGTCTGTTCATGCCACAAGCTTTCTAACTGCGCAGAAGGGATCCTGCACACCTCCTTACTATGCTGGCAGTAGGGCTCAACGTCATCAGGCGGTTTTTACATTGAAATGTCTGGGAAATGTGAGTCACACAGCTGAGGAGTTGTGGTCAGCTCTGGAGAACCAATTTCATGAATGGTTGTCTCCACTGGACCTGAAAGCAGGGAAGGCCGTGTGCGACAATGCTGCAAACCTGGGTGCGGCCCTTCGCCGGGGCAATGTCACACACGTGCCTTGTATGGCTCACGTGTTGAACCTGGTTGTCCAGAAATTTTTAGCCCACTATCCCAGACTAGATGGCCTTCTGCAGAGGGCACGGTCGCTGTGTGCTCACTTCCGCCGTTCGCATCCCGCAGCTCAGCGACTTACATCTCTACAGAAGTCGTTGGGCCTGCCACTTCACCGGCTAAAATGCGATGTGCGTACCCGGTGGAATTCAACTCTGCACATGTTGCAGCGACTGTGGCAGCACCGACAAGCCCTGGTGCAATACGTTCTGACGTATAGCCTGGGCCAACGAGATTCAGAGGTGGGGCAAATCACGCTGGAGGAGTGGTCTCAGATCAGGGACCTATGCACCCTTCTGCACAGTTTTGAAATGGCGACGAAGATGTTTAGTGCTGACGATGCCATTATCAGCATGACTATTCTGGTGATTTACATGTTGAAGCACATGTTAAACAGAATTCGGAGTCAGGTGGTGGCACAAGAGGAGGTGGAGGAAGTAGAGGAGGAGGAGTTGTATGCGGAAGGGCTAACATCTGCAAGGTCCAGAAGGTCGGCAGCACCAAGGCGGCAGGCATGTGAGGGTGGGGGAGATGGTTTTACCAGGGCGCATGGTAGCAGCCAAACTAGTGAGGAAGGTGCAGGAGCCCAGGAAGAAGTGGAGGACGAACTGATGGAAGACTCATCAGATGAGGGAGACCTTGATCACATTTCTGTTGTGCGAGGTTGGGGGGAGAGGACAGAGGAAGGAAGCATGATTGTTACCTCGCCACCAACACAACAGGGACTTGGTGCTCCTGGATGCGCAACACACATGAGTGCCTTCTTGCTGCACTACCTGCAACATGACCCTCGAATTGTGAGAATTAGAAATAATCCTGACTACTGGGTTGCCACACTGTTAGATCCCCGGTACAAAAGTAAATTTGCCGAAATTATTCCTGCCATAGAAAGGGATGCACGCATGCAGGAGTATCAGCAGAGACTGTTGCAGAATCTTACATGTGCTTTTCCACAAAATACCAGTGGTGCACGTAGTGAATCTCACAGTTCCAACTTGCCAACCGTGGGACCGTCAAGTGTTCAGCACTCAAACCGTAACAGAACCACAGTATCTGCTGGTAACATCAATTTTGCGGAATCATTTCACCACTTTTTTAGCCCATCCTTTGCAAGGCCACAGGAGACAAGAAGTCTGACACATAGTCAACGCCTAGAGACGATGGTACAGGAGTATCTCCAAGTAAACATTGAAGCCACGACTGTGTCACTGGACCCTTGCTCTTTTTGGGCTTCCAATCTGGATAAATGGCCGGAGCTAGCCACTTATGCCTTGGAGATCTTGTCATGCCCCGCAGCCAGCGTTCTGTCTGAACGTGTGTTCAGCGCTGCTGGTGGTGTGCTGACAGATAAGCGCACACGGCTCTCCACTGATAATGTAGACAGACTCACGTTCATAAAGATGAACAAATCATGGATCCGAAACGACTTTTCTACCCCTGTGTCATCCTGGGGAGAGTAAAAGCTTGATGATTGGTTAAAATCACCCTACCAAACGTTTTAAGCTTTCAAATTACTAATCATGTTTATCTGTATCTTGACTGGAAAATAATTTGGGCTTTGTAGCAGTGTGCAGCACTGATCCTATTAGGCCATCTATAATAAGCTCCACCAGATTTAAAATTAAAAATAATTTTTAGCTGCATCTAGCCCGGAAAATAATTTTGGGGCTCCGAGATGCGCAAGACACATAAGTGCCTTCTTGCTGCACTACCTGCAGCATGACCCTCATATTGTCAGAATTCGAAGAAATCATGACTACTGGGTTGCCACACTCTTAGATCCCCCAAACTTTTCGATCAACCTTTTCATTTTAATAAAGACCAAAAAAATGGTCATTTTTGAAATTATAAGCATTAGCAGGTTGTTAGAAACTGAAATCAAACAGTTTTCAACTCAAAACTTTATTCTAGGTGATGTTACATTTTCACATAGGACCCCTTGTTCGAAAGGAGCTTCTGAACTCTCTCGTCCATTGAATTTGTCAGGTTTTGGATGGTTTCTGCTTCAATTGTTTTGCATGAGGACAGAATACCCTCCCAGAGCTGTTGCTTAGATGTGAACTGCCTCCCGCCATCATAGACACTCCTTTTAATGATGCTCCAAAGGTTCTGAATGGGGTAGAGGTCAGGGGAGCATGGGGGTCACACCATAAGTTTGTCCCCTTTTATGCCCATATCTGCCAGAGATGCAGATGTTTTATGTGCAGCATGAGATGGTGCATTATCATGCAGAAAAATGATCTTGCTGTGAAATACACGGTTCTTCTTCTTGAACCATGGCAGGAAGTGCTGTTTGAGAAAATCCACATACATTATGGAGTTCATCTTTAGCGCCTTCAGGGATCCTAAAGGGGCCGACAATCTCTCTCCCCATGATTCCAGCCCAAAACATTACTCCACCTCCTCCTTGTTGGCGCTGTAGCCGTGTTTGCGTGGGGTGTCCATCAACCAGCCATCCTCCACTCCATCCATCTGGACCATCGAGCGCTGCACGGCACTCATCCGTGAACAAAACAGTTTTGAAATCAGTCTTCATGTAATGTTTGGCCCACTGGAGCCGTTTCTGCTTGTGTGAAGTGGATAGAGGAGGTCGACAGGATGGCGTATGCACAGCTGCAAACCTCTGAAGGACCCTGCATCTTGTTGTTCGGGGGACGTTGGAGGCACAAGCAGCTTCAAAAACTTGTCTGCTGCTATGACAAGGCTTTTTCAACCTGACGTAATTGCCTGTAGGAAAGAGTCCTCAATTTGCCCTTATCAGCACGCACACGTGTGTACTGTGAATCAGCTACATACTTCTTGATTGCCAAGACACTTCATCCTGATCATCGCACAATGTTGATTGTAGTCATGCCTTGACCTAAACACTCCACAATTTGTTGCTTCTCAGCAGCCGACACATCCTTTTTCTTTCCCATTTTGGCAGAAAATGTAGGCTGCTTAATAATGTGAGAGAGCCTTCTTAAGTAGTCTTGCCTTTCATTGGACACACCTGCCAAACTAATTAGCACAGGTGTCTGCAATTGCTTACAGTGATATAAAGAGCCCTGACACACATCACCATCAATGAGTTTAACTGACAAACAAACAAATTCTTCCCTTATCACTCCTAAACACTTTTTGCATAATAATTTGGAACGCGGTGTACATGTGCTTTTCCACAAAACACCAGCGGTTCACGTAATGAATCTTACAGTTCTAACTTGCCAACCGTGGTCTGTATGGAATTGTTCAATAAAGGGCCCAAAATTAAGATAACATAGATGTTAGAGGTCTCTATGAATAGGAATTCCTAAGTATTTGATACCCTGTGAGGGCCAGGCAAAGGGAAAGTTGGACTGGATGGAATCCTATATGGATTTGGGGAGGGAGACATCGAGGGCCTCAGACTTCGCTGCATTGATTTTAAAATTTTACCATGTAACAAAGTGATCTATTTCAGCCATAACAGCATGGATGGATATATGTGATTGAGTGATATATACTAGGACATCATCAGCAAATAGAGAGCACTTGTACTCGGTGCCTCCCACCTCAATCCACCTATTATTGGGGTTATGGCGAATTGATGAGAGCAGGTGCTCCGTCACTAGGATGTATAAGAGAGGGGACAGAGGACATCCCTGCCTTGTCCCATTGGTGATTGTGAAAGGTGATGAAAATGTTCTGACGCACCCCCTGGGCCTTGGGACACCCGGAGCCGGACCCTTTTTGGTGGATGCTGGTGGTTGTAGTCTTCGTGGCGGCGACCCGGTTCCGTGGCTCAGGGCGGTCAAACCAGTGGCGGAACTATTTATGTGGTTTTGATGTTTAAATGTCCGACTACGCCACCCGTGGATTGCGGTCAGAGTGAACCGCCGCTACAGGGCAGACCGCTGAGGCTGGTGTTGTGGGTGCAGCAGAGCGTAGCATAACTCCCCACGGGAGGAGTATAGCCTCAGGGCAGTGTATGCGGAGGATGGAGGTGATGGTGCAGGGCAGCAGCAGTAACGACACGGAGTCAGTGATGCAGTCCAGGGCCTTTACTCACAGTTCTTATTATCCAGACCACGTCTGCAGGTAACGGCTGCCCACGTCGTACTGTGCTCACCAGGTGAGGGGCTCAGACAACTCCCAGATAACTTTGGAGCACTTCACAGGACCCCGTTTGTGTGTCCTTTGTCTGGCCTTTCTTACCAACACTTCTGTCCGGCTGCCTCGGGCCTCCTCTTGGTAAACTTGCCGCCAGTTTCCCTGACCCTATGTGGTGCCTTCCTAGCGGGTGTAGCAAGGGGCTGCGCCACATAAAATGTCAGAGCCTCCGGTTTCTAGCTGAGGGTCGTTTCCTGCCTCCACTAGTTTGGGGACCGGTCTCCCCCTTTGGCCTGACCCCTCCACGCAGGTGGATTTGGGCGTGCGGTGGCGACTCGCCCGTCCGCACCCCTGGGATCCCTTCATTACTCATTCCTGGAGCCTTCTCCGCTCCTCTTCCTTCCTTCTCCCTCTTCCAGGCCTGGGCCTCTGTTACTAGGCCCGCCTCCGGAGCAGAGCTCATGCAGAGCCCCTGCTCCCTGCCACTTCTGCTCAGACTTCTCTGCACTGAACTAAGATGGTGCCCACCTTTTATACTCCCTTCTCAATGCACCCAGGAACTGCTTCCTCCCTGCTCCTGCACTACAGGGTTCCCCTTCCTCAGTGTTCCCTCCCCCCACTCCAGCCAGGGACAGGGACTGTCGTGCCCATCTCAGGGGCATATTGGTCGCCCTGCCCCACGGCAATGTGGTGTAATGCATGCAGGTGTCGGGTCCTGATCCACACTCCATCCTTACCTGAGAGTGAGATATCACACCTCTGGGTGAGGTGCAATACGTCTGTAGCAACCGAGCCCTCAGGGTGCTACAGTTCAATTTATCTTCAGCCTAGGTGACGTATTGCGATACAGGGCCGTGATTTTGGCTATAAAAGGGTCCCCTAGACCCCTACCCCAAGCTTTTTAAGAGAATCATATATGGCGTGCCAGGAGACTCTATGGAATGCTTTCTCAGCATCCAACGAGAGTATCTAATTACAAATTTTTAACTGCATCTAGCCCAGGAAATACTTTGTGCCTAGTAGCAGTGTCTGCTAGTCAGCGGATTATCCCGGCTGTTAAGCAAGCTACACCACCTGTAGTTTAGACACTTAATTTTTTCAAAGGAAATGCTTCGGGACCATGGGATACTCAGTGAAGAGCATCAGGAGGCACCCCAAGGCATAGGGGCTGGGACTGGCAGTAGGATGCCTTGCGGTGGACAGCCGAGCTCGATTCTTATAAAAGCTTTTTAACTGAAGCAGCTTTAGTGGATGCTACTGGAGCTGGAATTACGCGGCTGCTGGCATGAGACTTGCCCTCCAATAGATCCTTGTAAATGGATTTAAAGTGTATTCATTCAAATTAGAGAGACAATTTAAATTAAAAAGCTTAGAGCTGCCTCCACCACAGGGGGGCTCGCTCGACCCACCAGCGGACAGGCACCAGTATTGAGAGAGGGGGGCTGGCCATCAGGGTTCACCGCGGCTCTGGCACAAACCCGGCGACACGGAGGTGGCACGGGCAGGAGCGTACTGGCCGTGTCGGCTTCTCACTTTTTGGATTTTAGAAGGGCATGACATGCCTATATCTGTGTCTCCCCCTCCTTTTACTCCTCCACCTCTTTTATTTTCGCATGACTATATGTACTTGTCACTTTTCCATGTGTTAGTTGTGTCTTCTGAGCAGTTTGTCAGCTTTTGGACACCTTTGAAGGTGTTTTCTATGTGTTTCTATGTGTTTTTGTTTGCCTGCCATTGGTTTTAACGGTGTTCGAAGGTGTTCGACGAACAGTTCGACGAACAGTTCGGCGAACACACGGGTGTTCGACGAACCGAACCGAACTCGAACACTACGGGGGTGGCTCAACACTAGTTATCAGCAGAGTCTCTAAAAAAATTGCAGACTCTGGAAGACCTTTCGGTTATACTGGCAACGTCCCTCGTGTTGGTGTTACGGGGAATGGTTGCCCGCCTTCTGTCTGCGTCCACCACACCGCTTCTTCCTGCCTGTTGGGGTACTCTGCCTCCCTCCCCTTGTGTGCTGCTGGCCTCGCTCTGCGTATCCTCCTGCCATGTTGTTTCAGTTACTAGATCATCCACCACCACTCCTCTTCCACTTACGCACCATGGTCCTCATCACTTTGTGGCAATTGTGTCTCGTCATCGTCCACCTCATTACAAATTGGCAGTGTCGCCTTCCTGTGGCCTTGGCTATTCAAATATTTGGATATCACTACATGGGATCTCCTTTTCCACCACTTCAAGCGGAGCAGGCGAGTTGCCCAAATATGGAAATGGACCAGTGAACAGCTCTTCAGAGTGTCCTACTGTGGGATCAGTTGCTGTCTGACGACACTCGGCATGGTGGGAGGTAGGAGCATCAGGGTGAGGAGGAGTATGCAGTCGAGACTCACGGCTATTAACATTTGACCATGTGGAAGACAGACCGGAGGGGGTGGTGCCCAGGTGACTGGAAGTATAATCTGCTATCAAACCAATAACCTGTTCACACTGATCAGTTTGCAATAGTGGTCTTGTTGCTGTGTGCTTCCTTAGTAATTCGGTCAAGAACTGGGAGCGAAAAGATGTGGCTGTTGTGAATAATTTCACCTTGGCAACGGCCCTGTCCTCTACACGCACCATGACCAGAACGTCCAGTTAAAGGGCCCTTGCCACGTACCATCCCCATTGTAAATGAAATAAAATAGCTTACACTCGCACTATCAATGGCAAAAGGGTAAAAAAAGGAGATTAGAACCGTGGAAGAGGAAAAACACAGTTCTATTTCTCTGGCCTACACCAGAATCTTTTAAACAGCTATATTGGTGTCTGAACAGTCAGCAAGACACTGAAAATGTTTTTTTTTTATGGAAAAAAAGACAAAAAAGTGGATAACACAGAGATTTGAACCATGGGACTGCAAAACCAGTTATAATTTCCTGGTGTATACCAGACTTGTTAAAATAAATTTATTTGTGTCTAAACAGTCAGCAACACACTCAAACTGTTTTTTTATGGAGAAAAGGCAAGCAGGTTGATAACACCAAGATTTGAACCATGGAAGAGGAAAAACACAGTTCTAGTTCTCTGGCCTACACCAGACTTTTTGAAACACATATATTGGTGTCTGAACAGTCAGCGAGACACTGAAAATGTTTTTTTATTATGCAAAAAAGACAAAAAAGTAGATAATACAGAGATTTGAACCGTGGAACTACAAAACCACAGTTATAATTTCCCGGTGTGTACCAGACTTGTTAAAATAGGTATATTTGTGTCTGAACAGTGAACGAAACACTCAAACTTTTATTTTATGGAAAAAAGGCAAGCAGGATGATGACTCCCAGATTTGAGCCGTGGAAGAGGAAAAACACATTTCTAGTTCTCTTGCGTAGACCAGACTCTTTTAAACAGATATATTTGTGTCTGAACAGTCAGCAAAACACTGAAAATGTTTTTTTTATGCAAAAAAGACAAAAAAGTGGATAATACAGAGATTTGAACAGTGGAACTGCAAAACCACAGTTATAATTTCCTGGTGTATACCAGACTTGTTAAAATAGATATATTTGTGTCTGAACAGTCAGCTACACACTCAAACTGTTTTTTTTATGGAAAATAGGCAAGCAGGTTGATAATACCCAGATTTGAACCGTGGAAGAGGAAAAACACAGTTATATTTCTCTGGCCTTCACCATACTCTTTGAAACAGATTTATTGGTGTCTGAACAGTCAGCGAGACACTGAAAATGATTTTTTTTTATGTAAAAAAGACAAAAAAGTGGATAATACAGAGATTTGAACCGTGGAACTGCAATACCACAGTTATAATTTCCTGGTGTTCACCAGACCTGTTAAAATAGATATTTTTGTGTCTGAGAAGTCAGCGACACACTCAAACTGTTTTTTTTAATGAAAAAAGGCAAGCAGGTTGATAACACCCAGATTTGAACCGTGGAAGAGGAAAAACACAGTTCTAGTTCTCTGGCCTACACCAGACTCTTTTAAACAGCTATATTGGTGTCTGAACAGTGAGCAAGACAATGAAAATGCTTTTTTTTTATGCAAAAAAGACAGAAAAGTGGATAAACAGAGATTTGAACCGTGCAACTGTAAAACCACAGTTATTTCCTGGTGTATACCAGACTTGTTGAAATAGATATATTTGTGTCTAAACAGTCAGCAACACACTCAAACTGTTTGTTTTTTTATGGAGAAAAGGCAAGCAGGTTGATAACACCAAGATTTGAACCGTGGAAGAGGAAAAACACAGTTCTAGTTCTCTGGCCTACACCAAACTCTTTTAAACAGCTATATTGGTGTCTGAACAGTGAGCAAGACAATGAAAATGTTTTTTTTTTTATGCAAAAAAGACAAAAAAGTAGATAATACAGAGATTTTAACCGTGGAACTACAAAACCACAGTTATAATTTCCTGGTGTGTACCTGACTTGTTAAAATAGGTATATTTGTGTCTGAACAGTGAACGAAACACTCAAACTTTTATTTTATGGAAAAAAGGCAAGCAGGATGATGACCCCCAGATTTGAACCGTGGAAGAGGAAAAACACATTTCTAGTTCTCTTGCGTAGACCAGACTCTTTTAAACAGATATATTTGTGTCTGAACAGTCAGCGAAACACTGAAAATGTTTTTTTATGCAAAAAAGACCAAAAAGTGGATAATACAGAGATTTGAACAGTGGAACTGCAAAACCACAGTTATAATTTCTTGGTGTATACCAGACTTGTTAAAATTGATATATTTGTGTCTGAACAGTCAGCGACACAATCAAACAGTTTTTTTTCTATGGAAAAAAGACAAGCAGGTTGATAACACCCTGATTTGAACAGTGGAAAAGGAAAATCACAGTTATATTTCTCTGGCCTACACCAGACTCTTTTAAATAGATGTATTGGTGTCTGAACAGTCAGGGAGACACTAAAAATGTTTTTTTTATGCAAAAAATACAAAAAAGTGGATAATACAGAAATTTGAACCGTGGAACTGCAAAACCACAGTTATAATTTCCTGGTGTATACCAAACTTATTAAAATAGATATATTTGTGTCTGAACAGTCAGCGACACACTCAAACTGTTTTTTTTTATGGAAAATAGGCAAGCAGGTTGATAATACCCAGATTTGAACCGTGGAAGAGGAAAAACACAGTTATATTTCTCTAGCCTTTGCCATACTCTTTGAAACAGATTTATTGGTGTCTGAACAGTCAGTGAGACACCGAAAATGATTTTTTTTATGTAAAAAAGACAAAAAAGTGGATAATACAGAGATTTGAACCCTGGAACTGCAAAACCACAGTTATAATTTCTTGGTGTTCACCAGACCTGTTAAAATAGATATTTTTGTGTCTGAGCAGTCAGCGACACACTCAAACATTTTTTTAAATGGAAAAAAGGCAAGCAGGTTGATAACACCCAGATTTGAACCGTGGAAGAGGAAAAACACAGTTCTAGTTCTCTGGCCTACACCAGACTCTTTTAAACAGATATATCAGTGTCTGAACAGTCAGCAAGACAATGAAAATGTTTTTTTTTTTATGCAAAAAAGACAGAAAAGTGGATAAACAGAGATTTGAACCGTGCAACTGTAAAACCACAGTTATTTCCTGGTGTATACCAGACTTGTTAAAATAGATATATTTGTGTCTAAACAGTCAGCAACACACTCAAACTGTTTTTTTATGGAGAAAAGGCAAGCAGGTTGATAACACCAAGATTTGAACCATGGAAGAGGAAAAACACAGTTCTAGTTCTCTGGCCTACACCAGACTTTTTGAAACACATATATTGGTGTCTGAACAGTCAGCGAGACACTGAAAATGTTTTTTTATTATGCAAAAAAGACAAAAAAGTAGATAATACAGAGATTTGAACCGTGGAACTACAAAACCACAGTTATAATTTCCCGGTGTGTACCAGACTTGTTAAAATAGGTATATTTGTGTCTGAACAGTGAACGAAACACTCAAACTTTTATTTTATGGAAAAAAGGCAAGCAGGATGATGACGCCCAGATTTGAGCCGTGGAAGAGGAAAAACACATTTCTAGTTCTCTTGCGTAGACCAGACTCTTTTAAACAGATATATTTGTGTCTGAACAGTCAGCAAAACACTGAAAATGTTTTTTTTATGCAAAAAAGACAAAAAAGTGGATAATACAGAGATTTGAACAGTGGAACTGCAAAACCACAGTTATAATTTCCTGGTGTATACCAGACTTGTTAAAATAGATATATTAGTGTCTGAACAGTCAGCGACACACTCAAACTGTTTTTTTTCTATGGAAAAAAGGCAAGCAGGTTGATAACACCCAGATTTGAACAGTGGAAAAGGAAAATCACAGTTATATTTCTCTGGCCTACACCAGACTCTTTTAAATAGATGTATTGGTGTCTGAACAGTCAGCGAGACACTGAAAATGTTTTTTTTCTTTGCAAAAAAGACAAAAAAGTAGATAATACAGAGATTTGAACTGTGGAACTGCAAAACTACAGTTATAATTTCCTGGCGTATACCAGACTTGTTAAAATATATAGATTTGTGTCTCAACAGTGAGTGACACACTCAAACTGGTTTTTTTTTTGGAAAAAAGGCAAGCAGGTTGATAAGACCCAGATTTGAACCGTGGAAGAGGAAAAACATATTTCTAGTTCTCTGGCCTACACCAGACTCTTTTAAACAGATAAATTGGTGTCTGAACAGTCAGCGAGACACTGAAAATGTTTTTTTTTTTTATGCAAGAAAGACAAAATAGTGGATAATACAAAGTTTGAATAGTGGAGCTGCAAAACCACAATTATAATTTCCTGGTGTATACCAGACTTGTTAAAATAGATACATTTGTGTCTGAAAGGGTCAGCGAGACACTGAAAATGTTTTTTTCTATGCAAAAATTGCAAAAAAGTGAATAATACAGAGATTTGAACCTTGGAACTGCAAAACCACAGTTACAATTTCCTGTTGTATACCAGACTTGTTAAAATAGATACATTTGTGTCTGAACAGTCAGCAACACACTCAAACTATTTTTTTTTATGGAAAAAGGCAAGCAGGTTGATAACACAAAGATTTGAACCGTGGAAGAGGAAAAACACAGTACTAGTTCTCTGGCTTAGACCAGACTCTTTTAAACAGATATATTTGGGTCTGAACAGTCAGCGAGGCACTGAAAATGTTTTTTTTTATGCAAAAAAGACAAAAAAATGGATAATACAGGGATTTGAACCATGGAAGTGCAAAACCACAGTTATAATTTCCTTGTGTATAGCAGACTCGTTAAAATAGATATATTTGTGTCTGAACAGTCAGCGACACACTCAAACTGTTTTTTTTTATGGAAAAAAGGCAAGCAGATTGATAGCACCCAGATTTGAACCATGGAAGAGGAAAAACACATTTCTAGTTCTCTGGCCTAAACCAGACTCTTTTAAACAGATATATTGGTGTCTGAATAGTCAGCGAGACACTGAAAATGTTATTTTTTTATGCATGAAAGACAAAATAGTGGATAATACAAAGATTTGAATAGTGGAACTGCAAAACCACAGTTATAATTTCCTGGTGTATACCAGACTTGTTAAAATAGATATATTTGTGTATGAACAGTCAGCGACACACTCAAACTGTTTTTGTTCTATAGAAAAAAGGCAAGCAAGTTGATAACACCCAGATTTGAACCGTGGAAGAGGAAAAACACAGTTCTAGTTCTCTGGCGTAGACTTGACTCTTTTTCACAGATATATTTGTCTGAACAGTCAGCGAGACACTGAAATTTTTCTTTTATGCAAAAAAGACAAAGAAGTGGATAATACAGAGTTTTGTACAATGGAACTACAAAACCACAAGTATAATTTCCTGGTGTGTACCAGACTTGTTAAAATAGATATATTTGTGTCTCAACAGTGAGCGACACACTCAAACTGTTTTTTGTTTTTATGGAAAAAAGGCAAGCAGGCTGATAGCACCCAGATTTGAACCGTGGAAGAGGAAGAACACAGTTCTATTTCTCTGGCCTACACAAGACTCTTTTAAACAGATATATTGGTGTGTGAACAGTCAGAGAGACACTGAAATTTTTTTTTTTATGCAAAAAAGACAAAGAAGTGGATAATTCAGAGTTTTGAACCGTGGAACTGCAAAACCACAGTTATGATTTCCTGATGTATATCTGACTTGTTAAAATAAATATAATTGTGTCTGAACAGTGAGCGACACACTCAAACTGTTTTTTTTTATGAAAAAAAGGCAAGCAGGCTGATAACACCCAGATTTGAACCATGGAAGAGGAAAAACACAGTACCAGTTCTCTGGCATAGACCAGACTCTTTTAAAAAGATATATTTGTGTCTGAAAGGGTCAGTGAGACACTGAAAATGTTTTTTTCTATGCAAAAAATGCAAAAAAGTGAATAATACAGAGATTTGAACCATGGAAGTGCAAAACCACAGTTATAATTTCCTTGTGTATACCAGACTCGTTAAAATAGATATATTTGTGTCTGAACAGTCAGCGACACACTCAAACTGTTTTTTTTTAATGGAAAAAAGGCAAGCAGATTGATAACACCCAGATTTGAACCATGGAAGAGGAAAAACACATTTCTAGTTCTCTGGCCTAAACCAGACTCTTTTAAACAGATATATTGGTGTCTGAATAGTCAGCGAGACACTGAAAGTGTTATTTTTTTAGGCAAAAAATACAAAAAAGTGGATAATACAGAGATTTGAACCGTGGAACTTCAAAACCACAGTTATAATTTCCTGGTGTATACCAGACTTCTTAAAATAGAAATATTTGTGTCTGAACAGTCAGTGACACACTCTCACTGTTTTTTTTTTTATTGCAAAAAGGCAAGCAGGTTGATAACACCGAGATTTGAACCGTGGAAGAGGAAAAACACAGCTCTAGTTCTCTGGCATACACCAGACTCTTTTAAACAGATATATTGGTGTCTAAACAGTCAGCGAGACACTGGAAATGTTATTTTTTTATGCAAAAAAGACAAAATGTGGATAATAAAGCGATTTGAACTGTGGAGCTGCAAAACCACAGTTATAATTTCCTGGTGTATACCAGACTTGTTAAAATAGATATATTTGTGCCTGAACACTCAGCGACACACTCAGACTGTTTTTTTTCATGAAATAAGGCAAGCAGGTTTATAACACTCAGATTTGAACAGTGGAAGAGGAAAACCACAGTTATATTTCTCTGGCCTACACCAGACTCTTTTAAACAGATATATTGGTGTCTGAACAGTCAGCGAGACTCTGAAAATGTTTTTTTTTATGCAAAAAAGACAAAAAAGTAGATAATACAGTGATTTGATCCGTGGAACTGCACAACCACTGTTATAATTTTGTGGCACCCCAGGGGTCTGGTTTCCACAGTAACAGCAATGTTATGTCTGAGAGCAGGTGGGAGGTCTCTTGGTCAGGAATCCTATGCATGCCACACCTCCTGCCCAGTCCTGGGAGGGGAAGGACTTCCCCTGTATAAACCTGGGGCTGAGGCAGGGTTAGAGAGTTGAGAGGGAGAGTTCAGCCAGGAGGCCTGACAGGGAGCTGTGGCTCCGGCTGGGCCCAGCTCCTGGGCCATGCCAGAAGTAGAGAAGAGAAGCAGCATAGGAAGAAACAACAGGAGCTCTGTGGGAGCAGTGTTACAAAGAGTCAGGGGCTGGCAGCTGCAGAGCTCGCCCTGACTGAGAAGATTTCTTACCGGACCCGGAGTCCGAGGCTGTGGGGACTAACTCCTACCCAGCAGCAGAATCCGTCAGGCAGGGGATTTCAGGTCCTCTGGCCAAGAAACCCGAAGGCACGGTCACACGCATGGGACCAGCACCGCCGTCGTGGAGCGGAAGCTACTAGAAGGCCCCGAGTCACCGGCCATACGGGTGAGCACCACACGGTACACTCAGGGACGTGGGATACTTATACTCGCTTCTAGCAAGGTAGCCAGAAGAGTACAGTTAGTTTGGGAGGCCTACAACTCCGCCTGGCCAGGGGAGATCCCATCTGCTCAAGGACTGAACAGGCCCCAATCGCTAGCCAGTACTCCGGGAGGGTCTATCTTTGTCACCAGTAAAGACCCTGAACTACACCGTACCGTCTCCGAGTGGTTCCTGCTACCCCCATCATCCACGTCGGCTGCCCTGAGGCCATACCCCTCCCGTTGGGGGTTATACTATCACGCTGCACAATCCTACCACCGGCCTCAGCGGTCTGCCCTGCAGCAGCAGCTCCTTAGCTGTACTCAACGGGTGGCGTAGTCGTCCAACATCTACCGCTGATACATCGCCGCTCAGTTTGACTCCCTGGGCACGGACCGGGTCACCGCCACGAGACTACAACCCTCAACAGATCCGGCTTCGGGTAAGCTCCCGCGTGCGCAACGCAGCGCAACACAGGCCCAGGGGCGCGTCAATTTTTGGCGTAGTCGGCAGGATTTCGTGCCCGCAACCACCGGGTACTGCGTGCCTGAAAAAGACTGTTCAAACTTACCTGTGGTGAAGATTCCCGCCATCCGGCGCCATCTTCAGCCTTCTTCCCGCCATCGGTGAAGATTCCCGCCATCCGGCGCCATTTTCAGCCTTCTTCCCGCCTTCCGTGGAGTTTTCCCGCCGTTGGACGCCATCTTGAGGACGCCGCGCGGGAAGAAGAGGGGCGTGGACTCCGAAAGCGTGCGAGAACTGAAGCCCCGCCTCACGTCCGGACGTTGCGTAAGGTCCTGGAAGGAGCCCAGCAGACGCCGACGTCACAGGAGCGCGACAGAAGGTCCTCAACCCTGACGATCCACTGCGGAGCCGCGGCCTATGGAAGACTATCATCGCAAGGTAGGCCACGGTCCACTAGGGGGGAGAAGGATGTCAGATACGGAGGAGAGCTTCACCGCTTCAACCCCCGCCAGCGCCACCGCTGTTGCGGTCATGCCTTTCACCATGCCCTATATCCCGGGGGCAGCCTGGCTACCCCAGTACTCAGGGGAGTCACATACCCTGCATGACTTTAGAGAAAAGCTGGATAGCCTCTTCCAGGTGTACCCCCTCACAGAGGAGCAAAAAGTGAGCATCCTGGTGGCCCAATTAACCGGAGCAGCCCAAAGGGAGGTAAAGTCCTGGCCACCTGGGAGGAGGACTGTCGCAGAGATACTAACCCAGCTAACCGAGGAGGAGCTGCAGTACTACCAATACGAGGAAAGCCAAGAGGACCCGGACGGGTCTGAGGACTACCCTCAGGAGGGAGCACAAAGAGGACATAGCTACTGAAGGGAAGTAGCGTGAATAAAGAGCTGTAAATAGTTACCCGTAAGGGTACAAGGACTGCTGCTAATTAAAATATGGTCCCCGTTGGGATTAGTGAATTGTTCCCCATGTGCCCCTATCTTAAACCAGGCTGAGGACTGTGAGCAGCCATTCCTTATCCCCACTGGCCGAGGACTGAGAGCGGCCATATCCTGTAAATAATTATGTGTTTCTAGTAATTTATGGGAGTCTTTGGTGGATTTGCCGGGAATCCTTTGTACATAGTTGGAACGTAACCCAGGACGGACTAAAGACTGTTAAGGACTCGGGGCAGGACAGGCCCCTACCTGGTTACGTCTCCCTGTTTTGGTGAAATGGACACCTTGCTTTTCTTCAAAAACTGCACCCGGTTGCGGACACGCCGTGACCATCTTTATATGTTTTTCTTATTGTACTATTATTGTTTATACCTTGTTATGTTTAAAAATATGTTTAGTCCCGGAGTACTAAATTTCACTAGGGGGGAATGTGGCACCCCAGGGGTCTGGTTTCCACAGTAACAGCAATGTTATGTCTGAGAGCAGGTGGGAGGTCTCTTGGTCAGGAATCCTATGCATGCCACACCTCCTACCCAGTCCTGGGAGGGGAAGGACTTCCCCTGTATAAACCTGGGGCTGAGGCAGGGTTAGAGAGTTGAGAGGGAGAGTTCAGCCAGGAGGGCTGACAGGGAGCTGTGGCTCCGGCTGGGCCCAGCTCCTGGGCCATGCCAGAAGTAGAGAAGAGAAGCAGCATAGGAAGAAACAACAGGAGCTCTGTGGGAGCAGTGTTACAAAGAGTCAGGGGCTGGCAGCTGCAGAGCTCGCCCTTACTGAGAAGATTTCTTACCGGACCCGGAGTCCGAGGCTGTGGGGACTAACTCCTACCCAGCAGCAGAATCCGTCAGGCAGGGGATTTCAGGTCCTCTGGCCAAGAAACCCGAAGGCACGGTCAAACGCATGGGACCAGCACCGCCGTCGTGGAGCGGAAGCTACTAGAAGGCCCTGAGTCACCGGCCATATGGGTGAGCACCACACGGTACACTCAGGGACGTGGGCTACTTATACTCGCTTCTAGCAAGGTAGCCAGAAGAGTACAGTTAGTTTGGGAGGCCTACAACTCTGCCTGGCCAGGGGAGATTCCATCTGCTCAAGGACTGACCAGGCCCCAATCGCTAGCCAGTACTCCGGGAGGGTCTATCTTTGTCACCAGTAAAGACCCTGAACTACACCGTACCGTCTCCGAGTGGTTCCTGCTACCCCCATCATCCATGTCGGCTGCCCTGAGGCCATACCCCTCCCGTTGGGGGTTATACTATCACGCTGCACAATCCTACCACCGGCCTCAGGGGTCTGTCCTGCAGCAGCAGCTCCTTAGCTGTACTCAACGGGTGGCGTAGTCGTCCAACATCTACCGCTGATACATCGCCGCTCAGTTTGACTCCCTGGGCACGGACCGGGTCACCGCCACGAGACTACAACCCTCAACAGATCCGGCTCCGGGTAAGCTCCCACGTGCGCAACGCAGCGCGACACAGGCCCAGGGGCGTGTCAATTTCCTGGTGTATACTAGACTTCTTAAAATAGATATATTTGTGTCTGAACAGTCAGCACAAACTCAAACTGTTTTTTTTATGGAAAAAAGGAAAGCAGGTTCATAACACCCAGATTTGAACAGTGGAAGAGGAAAACCACAGTTATATTTATCTGGCCTACACCAGACTCTTTTAAACAGATAAATTGGTGTCTCAACAGTCAGCGAGACACTGAAAATGTTTTTTTTATGCAAGAAAGACAAAATAGTGGATAATACAAAGTCTGAATAGTGGAACTGCAAAACCACAATTATAAATTCCTGGTGTATACCAGACTTTTTAAAATAGACATATTTGTGTCTGAACAGTCAGCGACAAAATCAAACTTTTATTCTATGGAAAAAATGCAAGCAGGTTAATAACACCCAGATTTGAACCGTGAAAGAGGAAAACACAGTTCTAGTTGTCTGGCCTATACCAGACTCTTTCAAACAGATATATTAGAGTCTGAACAGTCAGCGAGACAATGAAAATGTTTTTTTTTTTATGCAAAAAAGACAAAAAAGTGGATAATACAGAGATTTGAACTGTGGAACTGCAAAACTACAGTTATAATTTCCTGGTGTATACCAGACTTGTTAAAATAGATATATTTGTGTCTCAACAGTGAGCGACACACTCAAACTGTTTTTTTTTTTTGGAAAAAAGGCAAGCAGGTTGATAACACCCAGATTTGAACTGTGGAAGAGGAAAAACATATTTCTAGTTCTCTGGCCTACACCAGACTCTTTTAAACAGATAAATTGGTGTCTGAACAGTCAGCGAGACGCTGAAAATGTTTTTTTTTATGCAAGAAAGACAAAATAGTGGATAATACAAAGTTTGAATAGTGGAACTGCAAAGCCACAATTATAATTTCCTGGTGTATACCAGACTTGTTAAAATAGATATATTTGTGTCTGAACAGTCAGCGACACAATCAAACTTTTATTTTATGGAAAAAAGGCAAGTAGGTTGATAACTCCCAGATTTGAAAAGTGGAAGAGGAAAAACACAGTTCTAGTTCTCTGGCATAGACCAGACTCTTTTAAACAGATATATTTGTGTCTGAACAGTCAGAGAGACAATGAAAATTTTTTTTTTATGCTAAAAAGACAAAAAAGTGGATAATACACAGATGTGAATCGTGGAACTGCAAAACCACAGTTATAATTTCCTGTTGTATACCAGACTTGTTAAAAAACATACATTTGTGTCTGAACAGTCAGCGACACACTCAAACTATTTTTTTTTAGGGAAAAAGGCAGGCAGGTTGATAACACCAAGATTTGAACCGTGGAAGAGGAAAAACACAGTACCAGTTCTCTGGCGTAGACCAGACTCTTTTAAAAAGATATATTTGTCTCTGAACAGTCAGCGAGACACTGAAAATGTTTTTTTTCTATGCAAAAATTGCAAAAAAGTGAATAATACAGAGATTTGAACCGTGGAACTGCAAAACCACAGTTATATATTCCTGTTGTATACCAGACTTGTTAAAATAGATACATTTGTGTCTGAACAGTCAGCGACACACTCAAACTATTTTTGTTTATGGAAAAAGGCAAGCAGGTTGATAACACCCAGATTTGAACCATGGAAGAGGAAAAACACATTTCTAGTTCTCTGGCCTACATCCGACTCTTTTAAACAGATATATTGGTGTCTGAATAGTCAGCGAGACACTGAAAATATTATTTTTTTATGCATGAAAGACAAAATAGTGGATAATACAAAGATTTGAATAGTGGAACTGCAAAACCACAGTTATAATTTCCTGGTGTATACCAGACTTGTTAAAATGAATACATTTGTGTCTGAACAGTCAGCGACACACTCAAACTTTTTTTTATGAAATAAGGCAAGCAGGTTCATAACACCCAGATTTGAACCGTGGAAGAGGAAAAACACATTTCTAGTTCTCTGGCCTACACAATACTCTTTTAAACAGATATATTAGTGTCTGAACAGTCAGCGAGACACTGAAAATGTTTTTTTTTTTTTATGCAAAAAAGACAAAAAGTGGATAATACAGACATTTGAACTGTGTAACTGCAAAACCACAGTTATAATTTCCTGGTGTATACAAGACTTGTTAAAATAGATATATTTGTGTCTGAACAGTCAGCGACACAATCAAACTTTTATTTTATGGAAAAAAGGCAAGCAGGTTGATAACACCCAGATTTGAAAAGTGGAAGAGGAAAAACACAGTTCTAGTTCTCTGTCATAGACCAGACACTTTTAAACAGATATATTTGTGTCTGAACAGTCAGAGAGACAATGAAAATTTTTTTTTTATGCAAAAAAGACCAAAAAGTGGATAATACAGAGATTTGAATCGTGGAACTGCAAAACCACAGTAATAATTTCCTGTTGTATACCAGACTTGTTAAAAAAGATACATTTGTGTCTCAACAGTCAGCGACACACTCAAACTTTTTTTTTTTTATGGAAAAAGGCAAGCAGGTTGAAAACACCAAGATTTGAACCGTGGAAGAGGAAAAACACAGTACCAGTTCTCTGGTATAGACCAGACTCTTTTAAAAAGATATATTTGTGTCTGAACAGTCAACGAGACACTGAAATTTTTCTTTTATGCAAAAAGAACAAATAAGTGGTCTAATTCTCTCGCCTACACCAGACTCTTTTAAACAGACATATTTGTGTCTGAACAGTCAGCGACACACTCAAACTCATTTTTTTTTATGGAAAAAAGGCAAGCAGGTTGATAACACCCAGATTTGAACTGTGGAAGAGGAAAAACACCAGACTCTTTTAAACAGATATATTGGTGTCTGAACAGTCAGCGAGACACTGAAAATGTTTTTTTTTTTTATGCAAAAAAGACAAAAAGTGGATAATACAGAGATTTGAACTGTGGAACAGCAAAACAACACTCATAATTTCCTGGTGTGTACCAGACTTATTAAAATAGATATATTTGTGTCTGAAGAGTCAGCAACACACTCAAACAGTTTTTTTTTATGGAAAAAAGGCAAGCAGGTTGATCACACTGAGATTTGAACCGTGGTAAAGGAAAAACACATTTCTATTTCTCTGGCCTACACCAGACTCTTTTAAAAAATATATTTGTGTCTGAACAGTCAGCGAGACACTGAAAATGTTTTTTTTAACCGGTTCCCGACCGCCCACTGTAGATAAACATCCGCGCTGCCTGGGCTCTGTGCAGCGCCGACGTTTAAAAACGGTGGGTGGTCTCGCAGTGCTCAGGACCCCCAGGGTCCTGCAAGCACTGCGATTCCGGTGCAGAGCGTTAGCACTGACAGGGTACATCATCGGGACCTGATTAGATCAGGTCCCAGTGATGTTAACCCTTTGCTGTCTTCTATATGCTGCGATCTATAGTGATCGCGGCATATAGGAGACAGCAGGAAGAGAGGGGGTCGTCTTACTTACCTCCGAAGACCTCCGTTTCGTTTGAGGACCTGGGGTTGCTATGGCAGCTGGAGGTCACATGACCGCCTCCAGCTCTGCCATATATGGTGTCCTTCCTGTCTGGCTTCAGCCTGTATGCAGCTGATGCCAGACAGGAGACTGACTGAAACAGTCAGTGAAGATCTCATGTAATGTAATATATGTCTATTACATTACATGAGATCAGTGATCATAAAAATAAAAATTAATGTCCCATACAGGGACTAAGTAAAAATGTAAAAAAAAGTAAAAAAAAAGTTTTTAAACTATTAAAAAAAAAAATCACAAAATAAATAAAAATAAATAAATAAAATATTAAACCAATAAATCCGTATATTATTACAAAACCAAAAAAAGTACACATATTTGGTATCGCCGCGTCCGAAACAACCCGAGCTATAAAACTGTCACACTAATTAACTCCTTCTGTGCACACCGTAATAAAAATAAATAAAAAACAGAGCAAAAAAATATGCTTTTTCATCATATCGCCAAACAAAAAGTGGAAAAAAATGCGATCAAAAAGCAGAATAGAAATAAAAATGATACCACTGAAAACTTCATCTTGTTCCGCAAAAAAAAGCCGCCATACAGCTCCATCAGCCGAAAAATAAAAACGTTATAGCGCTCAGAATAAAGCAATGCAAAAAAAATATTTTTTTTTCTATAAAATTGTTTTATTGTGTAAAAGCGCCAAAACATAAAAAAAATACAGTAAGTGTAGTATCGCTGTAAACGTACTGACCCAAAGAATAACGCTGCCTGATCACTTTTACCACACGCAGAACGGCATAAAAAAAACCTCAAAAAACTATTCCTGAAGTGTTTGTTTTTGTTAACTTTACCTCCCAAAAAACGGAATAGAAAGCGATCAAAAAATGTCACGTACCCAAAAATGTTTCCAATAAAAATGTCAACTCGTCCCGCAAAAAACAAGCCATCACATGACTCTATCGGCCTAAATATGGGAAAATTATAGCTCTCAAAATATGGCGATGTAAAAACTAGATTTTGCAAAAAAAGCGTATTTTAGTGTGTGACAGCTGTCAGTCATAAAAACCCGATATAAATCTGGTATCTCTGTAATCGCACCGACCCGAAGAATAAAGTAATCTAATCAGTTATATCACACTAGGAACGGCATAAAAAATAAATAAAACAAATATTATTCACCTGCTACTGATTTGTTTATTATGTCTCCCAAAGATCCCAGTAAGGCTCTGCTCACATTTATCTTGTGCTCTGCACTGAGCACTTACACCAGAGTTTCCGTGTAAATCTCTGAAATACGTGATTCAGCCAGAACCCATGATGGAAAATTCCCTGTAATGAGGCAGATATAGGCCACTGTGGACGCCGTCTAGCCTGGGATCCCACGGTGTCATTTGTTTTAGGCGTGCATAAAAGTGCGGTTGGCCACAGTTTTGTGCACTTCTGAAAAAAAGGACACCACTAAACAGAGGCCAGACGGAGTCCAGAGTAACTCTGCTGCCTCATTATAGTGAATGGATCCTGCAGGGTTTTCATCTGAATTACATCACTTGGAAATTTAGATGGAAACCCCGATGTAAGTGCTCAGCCTAGAGCGCCGGATAAATGTTACGTAAAATGTTCCCAATAAAAGCTTCAACTCAGTCCTCAAAAAAAGCTAGTCCCCACTCAGGTCCATCATCTGTTAAAAATATAAGGGACTTCCAAGTTACTGGTAGCAGAAAGGCTCTGGAAAAGCAAAATGGTCCTTGCCCCCCAAAAGAAATTCAGAAAATTTTGTGGTCCCAAATCCAAATGCCTATTCTACAATAATTTGTTCTCCAATTGTCAAATAGCACTCCTTCCCCCTCAAATCTCACCGTATGGCTAAGTGGTACGATACAGCCACATATGGGGTATTGACACTTTTAGAAGAAATTGTGTGACACATTTCGGCACCATTTTTACTCATTGCCCTGTGTGAAAATGTAAAATCTGAGGGTAAAACATTTTTTTGTGGTAAAAATATAATTATGCTTTTTTCACTGCCCAATGGTATAAATTTAAAAATTAAAAAATGCTCACTACTTCCCTAGATGAATTCCTTGAGAGGTGTAGTTTACAAAATGGGGTCACTTGTGGGGGTTTCTGCTGTTTTGGCATGTCAGCGACTCTTCAAATGTGACATGGTGTCTGCCACCTATCCCAGCCAACATAGCGCTCCTTTCTCTTCCGAACCCTGCCGTACACCAAAGCAGTGGTTTTCCCCCACATATGGGGTATCGGCGTACTCAGGAGAAATTGTACAACAAATTTCATGGTGCAATTTATCCTGTTACCCTTATGATAATGCAAAATTAGGGAATGAAAAACATTTTTTATGGGAAAAATGTGAAAATTTTATTTTTACGGCTCAATATTATAAACTTCTGTGAAGCAGCTGGGGGTGCAAGGTGCTCACCACACATCTAGATAAGTTCCCTAAGGGGTGTAGTTTCTAAAATGGTGGCACTTGTGGGGGGTTTCCACTGTTTAGGCACATTAGGGGCTCCCCAAATGTGACATGGCGTCCGCTAATTATTCAAACAAATTTTACATTCAAAAAGTCAAATGGCGCTCCTTCCCTTTCAAACCCTGCCATGTGCCCAAACAATAATTTGCCTCCACATATGGGGTATCAGCGTGTTCAGGAGAAATTGCATAACAAATTTCATGGTGCAATTTATCCTATTACCCTTATGATAATGCAAAATTAAGGGATGAAAAACGGTTTTGTGGGAAAAATGTGAAAATTTTATTTTTACAGCTCAATATTATAAACTTCTGTGAAGCACCTTGGGGTTCAAGGTGCTCACCACACATCTAGATAAGTTCCCTAAGGGGTCTAGTTTCCAAAATGGTGTCACTTGTGGGGGGTTTCCACTGTTTAGGCAAATCAGGAGCTCTCCAAACGCAACATAGCGTCTGCTAATTATTCAGACAAATTTTACATTCAAAAAGTCTAATGGCGCTCCTTCCCTTCCGAACCCTGCCGTGCGCCCAAACAGTGGTTTTCCCTCACATATGGGGTATCAGCACGCTCAAGAGAAATTGCACAAAAAAATTTGGGGTCCATTTTTTCATGTTAACCCTGCAAAAATAAAAAAAATTGGGTCTAAATTAACATTTTTGTGAAAAAAGTTAAATGTTAATTTTTTTCTTCCACATTCCAAAAATTCCTGTGAAGCACCTGAAGGGTTAATAAAGTTCTGGAATGTGGTTTTGAGCACCTTGAGGGGTGCAGTTTTTAGAATTGTGCCACTTTGGGGTATTTTCTGTCATAAAGACCCCTCAAAGTGACTTCAAATATGATGTGGTCCCTAAAAAAATGTTTTTGTAAATTTTGTTGGAAAAATGAGAAATCGCTGGTCAACTTTTAACCCTTATAGCTCCCTAACAAAAAAAAATTTTGGTTCCAAAATTGTGCTGATGTAAAGTAGACATGTGGGAAATGTTATTTAATAACTACTTTGTGCGACATATCTCTCTGATTTAAGGGCATGAAAATTCAAAGTTTGAAAATTGCAAAATTTTCAAAATTTTCGCCAAATTTCCGATTTTTTCACAAATAAACACAAGTTATATCGAAGAAATTTTACCACTATCATGAATTACAATATGTCACGAAAAAACAGTGTCAGAATCAGGGGAATATGTTGAAGCGTTCCAGAGTAATTACTTCATAAACTGGCAGTGGTCAGAATTGAAAAAATTGGCCCGGTCACGAAGGCAAAAGCAGGCTCTGGCGCGAAGTGGTAAATGCAAAAAAAGTGGATAATACAGAGATTTTAATCGTGGAACTGCAAAACCACAGTTATAATTTCCTAGTGTACGCTAGACTTGTTAAAATAGATATATTTGTGTCTGAACAGTCAACGACAAACACAAGCTGTTTTTTTAACTAAGGAAAAAAGGCAAGCAGGTTGATAACACCCATATTTGAACCGTGGAAGAGGAAAAACACAGTTCTAGTTCTCCGGCCTACACCAGACTCTTTTAAACAGATAAATTTGTGTCTGAACATTAAGCGAGACACTGCAAATGTTTTTTTTATGCAAAAAAGACAAAAAAGTGGATAATACAGAGATTTGAAACATAGAACTGCAAAACCACAGTTATAATTTCCTGGTGTATACCAGACTTATTAAAATAGATATATTTGTGTCTGAACAGTCAGCGACACACTCAAACTGTTTTTTCTTATGGAAAAAAGGCAAGTAGGTTGATAACACCCAGATTTGAACCGTGATAAAGGAAAAACACAGTTCTATTTCTTTGGACTACACGAGATTCTTTTAAATAGATATATTTGTGTCTGAACAGTCAACGAGACACAGAAAATGTTTTTTTTTATGCAAAAAAGACAAAAAAAGTGGGTAATACAGAGATTTGAACCGTCGAACTGCAAAACCACAGTTATAATTTCCTAATGTATACCAGAGAGTTAAAATGGATATATTTGTGTTTGAACAGTCATCGACACACTAAAACGTTTTTTTTTTTTATGGAAAAAAGGCAAGCAGGTTGATAACACCCAGATTTGAACCGTGGAAGAGGAAAAACACAGTTCTAGTTCTATGGCCTACACCAGACTATTTTAAACAGATATATTGGCATCTGATCAGTAAGTGAGACATTGAAACTGTTTTTTCATGCAAAAAAGACAAATAAGTGGATAATACAGAGATTTGAACCGTGGAACTGCAAAACCAGTCTTATAATTTCCTGGTGTATACCAGACATATTTAAATAGATATATTTGTGTCTGAACAGTCAGTGACAAACTCAAATTGTTCTTTTTTTATTGAAAAAAGCAAGCAGGTTGATAACACCCAGATTTGAACCATGGTAAAGGAAAAACACAGTTCTATTTCTCTGGCCTACACCAGAATCTATTAAAAAATATATTTGTGTCTGAACAGTCAGCGAGACACTGAAAATGTTTTTTTTTTATGCAAAAAAGTGGATAATACAGAGATTTGAACTGTGGAACGGCAAAACCACAGTTATAATTTCCTGGTGTATACTAGACTTGTTAAAATAGATATTTTTGTGTCTGAACTGTCAATTACACACTCAAACTGTTTTTTTTTATGGAAAAAAGGCAAGCAGGATGATAACACCAAGATTTGAACCGTGGAAGAGGAAAAACACAGTTCTAGTTCTCTGGCCTTCACCAGACTCTTTTAAACAGATATATATTTGGGTCTGAACAGTCAGCGAGACACTGAAATTATTTTTTTTTATGCAAAAAAGACAAAAAAGTGGATAATACAGTGATTTGAACACTGGAACTTCAAAACCACAGTTATAATTTCCTGGTGCATCCCAGACTTGTTAAAATCGATATATTTGTATCTGAACAGTCAGCGACACACTCAAAGTGTTTTTTATAGTGTAAAAAAGGCAAGCAGGTTGATAACACCCTGATTTGAACCGTGGAAGTGGAAAAACACAGTTCTAGTTCTCTGGCCTACACCAGGCTATTTTAAACAGATGTATTGGTGTCTGAACAGTCATCGCGACACTGAAAATGTTTTCTTTTATGCAAAAAAGACAAAAAAGTGAATAATACAGAGATTTGTACCGCGGAACTGCAAAACCACATTTATAATTTCCTGGTGTATACCAGATTTGTTAAAATAGATATATTTGTGTCTGAAGAGTCAGAGACACAGTCACACTGTTGTTTTATTTATGGAAAAAAGGCAAGCAGGTTGATAACACCCAGATTTGAACCGTGGTAAAGGAAAAACACAGTTCTATTTCTCTGGCCTACACCAGACTCTTTTAAAAAGTATATTTTAGTGTCTGAACAGTCAGCGAGACACTGAAAATGTTTTTTTTTATGCAAAAAAGTGGATAATACAGAGATGGAACTGCAAAACCTCAGTTATAATTTCCTGATGTGTTCCAAACTTCTTAAAATAGATATATTTGTGTCTGAACAGTCAGCGACACACACAAACAGTTCTTTTACTAAGGAAAAACGGCAAGCAGTTTGATAACACCCAGATTTGCACCGTGGAAGAGGAAGAACACCGTTCTAGTTCTCAAGCCTACACCACACTCTTTTAAACAGATATATTGGTGTCTGAACAGTCAGCAAGACACTGAAATTGTTTTTTTTCATGCAAAAAAGACAAAAAAGTGGATAATACAGATATTTGAACTGTGGAACTGCAAATCACAGTTATAATTTCCTGGTGTTCACCAGACTTATTAAACTAGATATATTTGTGTCTGAAGAGTCAGCGACACACTCAAATTGTTTTTTTTTATGGAAAAAAGGCAAGCAGGTTGATAACACCCAGATTTGAACCGTGGAAGAGGAAAAACACAATTCTAGTTCTCTGGCCTACACCATACTCTTTTAAACAGATATATTGGTGTCTGAACAGTCAGCGAGGCACTGCATATGTTTTTTTTATGCAAAAAAGACAAAAAAGTGAATAATACAGAGATTTGAAACATGGAAATGCAAAACCACAGTTATAATTTCCTGGTGTATACCAGACTCTTTTAAACAGATATACTGGCGTCTGTACAGTCAGCGAGACATTTAAAATGTTTTTTTTTATGCAAAAAAGACAAAAAAGTGGATAATACAGAGATTTAAACCGTGGAACTGCAAAGCCACAGTTATAATTTCCTGGTGCATCCCAGACTTTTTAAAATGGATATATTTGTGTCTGAACAGTCAGCGACACATTCAAAGTGTTTTTTATAATGGAAAAAAGGCAAGCAGGTTGATAACACCCTGATTTGAACCGTGATAAAAGAAAAACACAGTTCTATTTCTTTGGCCTACACCAGAATCTTTTAAACAGATATATTGGTGTCTGAACAGTCAGCGAGGCACTGCATATGTTTTTTTTATGCAAAAAAGACAAAAAAGTGAATAATACAGAGATTTGAAACATGGAACTGGAAAACCACAGTTATAATTTCCTGGTGTATACCAGACTCTTTTAAACAGATATACTGGCGTCTGTACAGTCAGCGAGACATTTAAAATGTTTTTTTTTTATGCAAAAAAGACAAAAAAGTGGATAATACAGAGATTTGAACCGTGGAACTGCAAAGCCGCAGTTATAACTTCCTGGTGCATCCCAGACTTGTTAAAATCGATATATTTGTGTCTGAACAGTCAGCGACACACTCAAAGTGTTTTATATAATGGAAAAAAGGCAAGCAGGTTGATAACACCCTGATTTGAACCGTGGAAGTGGAAAAACACAGTTCTAGTTCTCTGGCCTACACCAGGCTCTTTTAAACAGATATATTTTTGTCTGAACAGTCATCGAGACACTGAAAATGTTTTTTTTATGCAAAAAAGACAAAAAAGTGAATAATACAGAGATTGAAACCGCGGAACTGCAAAACCACAGTTATAATTTCCCGGTGTATACCAGATTGTTAAAACAGATATATTTGTGTCTGAAGAGTCAGCGACACAGTCACACTGTTTTTTTTTATGGAAAAATGCAAGCAGGTTGATAACACCCAGATTTGAACCGTGATAAAGGAAAAACACAGTTCTATTTCTTTGGCCTACACCAGAATCTTTTAAACAGATAAATTTGTGACTGAACGGTCAACGAGACACAGATTTTTTTTTTTTTTATGCAAAAAAGACAAAAAAAGTGGATAATACAGAGATTTGAGCTGTGGAACTGCAAAACCACACTTATAATTTACTGGTGTATACCAGACATATTTAAATAGATATATTTGTGTCTGAACAGTCAACGACACACTAAAACTGTTTTTTTTTATGGAAAAAAGGCAAGCAGGTTGATAACACCCAGATTTGAACCTTGGAAGAGGAAAAACACAGTTCTCGTTCTATGGCCTACACCAGACTCTTTTAATCAGATATATTGGCATCTGAGCAGACAGCGAGACTTTGAAACTTGATTTTTTTATGCAAAAAAGACAAATAAGTGGATAACACAGAGATTTGAACTGTGGAACTGCAAAACCACAGTTATAATTTCCTGGTGTGTTCCAAACTTGTTAAAATAGATATATTTGTGTCTGAACAGTCAGCGACACACAAAAACTGTTCTTTTACTAAGGAAAAACGGCAAGCAGTTTGATAACACCCAGATTTGCACCGTTGAAGAGGAAGAACACAGTTCTAGTACTCAAGCCTACACCAGAATCTTTTAAACAGATATATTGGTGTCTGAACAGTCAGGAAGAGACTGAAAATGTTTTGTTTATGCAAAAAGGACAAAAAAGTGGATAATACAGTGATTTGAACCGTGGAACTGCAAAAGCACAGTTATAATTTCCTGGTTTATGCCAGACTTGTTAAAATAGATATTTTTGTGTCTGTACAGACAATTACAGGTTGATAACACCAAGATTTGAACTGTGGAAGAGGAAAAACACAGTTCTAGTTCTCTGGCCTACACCAGACTCTTTTAAACAGATATACTGGCATCTGAACAGTCAGCGAGACACTGAAAATATTTTTTTTTATGCAAAAAGACAAAAAAAGTGGATAATACAGAGATTTGAACCGTGGAACTGCAAAACCACAGTTATAATTTCCTGGTGTATACCAGACTCTTTCAAACAGATATACTGACGTCTGTACATTCAGCGAGACTTTTAAAATGTTTTTTTTTATGCAAAAAAGACAAAAAAGTGAATAATACGGAGATGTGAACCGTGGAACTGCAAAACCGCGGTTATAATTTCCTGGTGCATCCTAGACTTGTTAAAATTTATATATTTGTGTCTGAACAGTCAGCGACACACTCAAAGTGTTTTTTATAATGGAAAAAAAGGCAAGCAGGTTGATAACACCCTGATTTGAACCGTGGAAGTGGAAAAACACAGTTTTAGTTCTCTGGCCTACACCAGGCTCTTTTAAACAGATATATTGGTGTCTGAACAGTCATTGAGACACTGAAAATGTTTTTTTTATGCAAAAAAGACAAAAAAGTGGATAATACAGAGATTTGAACCGTGGAACTGCAAAACTACAGTTATAATTTCCTGATGTATACCAGACGTTTAAAATAGATATATTTGTGTCTGAACAGTCAGCGACACACTCAAACTGTGTTTTTTTTATGGAAAAAAGGCAAGCAGGTTGATAAAACCCAGATTTGAACCGTGGAAGAGGAAGAACACATTTCTAGTTCTCAGGCCTACACCAGACTCTTTTAAACAGATATATATTAGTGTCTGAACAGTCAGCAGGACACTGAAAATGTTTTTTTTATGCAAAAAAGACAAAAAAAGTGGATAACACAGATATTTGAACCATGGAACTGCAAAACCACAGTTATAATTTCCTGGCGTATACCAGACTAATTAAAATAGATATATTTGTGTCTGAAGAGTCAGAGACACACTCAACCTGTTTTTTTTTATGGAAAAAAGGCAAGCAGGTTGATAACACCCTGATTTGAACCGTGGAAGAAGAAAAACACAATTCTAGTTCTCTGGCCTACACCATACTCTTTTAAATAGTGTTGAGCCACCCCCGTAGTGTTCGAGTTCGGTTCAGTTCGTCGAACACCCGTGTGTTCGCCGAACTGTTCGTCGAACTGTTCGTCGAACACCTTCGAACACCGTTAAAAACAATGGCAGGCAAACAAAAACACATAGAAACACATAGAAAACACCTTCAAAGGTGTCCAAAAGCTGACAAACTGCTCAGAAGACACAACTAACACATGGAAAAGTGACAAGTACATATAGTCATGCGAAAAGAAAAGAGGTGGAGGAGTAAAAGGAGGGGGAGACACAGATATAGGCATGTCATGCCCTTCTAAAATCCAAAAAGTGAGAAGCCGAGACGGCCAGTCCGCTCCTGCCCGTGCCACCTCCGTGTCGCCGGGTTTGTGCCAGAGCCGCGGTGAACCCTGACGGCCAGCCCCCCTCTCCGAATACTGGTGCCTGTCCGCTGGTGGGTCGAGAGAGCCCCCCTGTGGTGGAGGCAGCTCTAAGCTTTTTAATTTAAATTGTCCCTCTAATTTGAATGAATACACTTTAAATCCATTTACAAGGATCTATTGGAGGGCAAGTCTCATGCCAGCAGCCGCGTAATTCCAGCTCCAGTAGCGTCCACTAAAGCTGCTGCAGTTAAAAAGCTTTTATAAGGATCGAGCTCGGCTGTCCACCGCAAGGCATCCTAGTGCCAGTCCCAGCCCCTATGCCTTGGGGTGCCTCCTGATGCTCTTCACTAAGTATCCCGTGGTCCCGAAGCATTTCCTTTGAAAAAATTAAGTGTCCAAACTACAGGTGGTGTAGCTTGCTTAACAGCCGGGATAATCCGCTGACTAGCAGACACTGCTACTAGGCACAAAGTATTTCCTGGGCTAGATGCAGTTAAAAATTTGTAAGTAGATACTCTCGTTGGATGCTGAGAAAGCATTCCATAGAGTCTCCTGGCACGCCATATATGATTCTCTTAAAAAGCTTGGGGTAGGGGTCTAGGGGACCCTTTTATAGCCAAAATCACGGCCCTGTATCACAATACGTCACCTAGGCTGAAGATAAATGGAACTGTAGCACCGAGGGCTCGGTTGCTACAGACGTATTGCACCTCACCCAGAGGTGTGATATCTCACTCTCAGATAAGGATGGAGTGTGGATCAGGACCCGACACCTGCATGCATTACACCACATTGCCGTGGGGCAGGGCGACCAATATGCCCCTGAGATGGGCACGACAGTCCCTGTCCCTGGCTGGAGTGGGGGGAGGGAACACTGAGGAAGGGGAACCCTGCAGTGCAGGAGCAGGGAGGAAGCAGTTCCTGGGTGCATTGAGAAGGGAGTATAAAAGGTGGGCACCATCTTAGTTCAATGCAGAGAAGTCTGAGCAGAAGTGGCAGGGAGCAGGGGCTCTGCATGAGCTCTGCTCCAGAGGCGGGCCTAGTAACAGAGGCCCAGGCCTGCAAGAGGGAGAAGGAAGGAAGAGGAGCGGAGAAGGCTCCAGGAACGAGGAATGAAGGGATCCCAGGGGTGCGGACGGGCGAGTCGCCACCGCACGCCCGAATCCACCTGCGTGGAGGGGTCAGGCCAAAGGGGGAGACCGGTCCCCGAACTAGTGGAGGCAGGAAACGACCCTCAGCTAGAAACCGGAGGCTCTGACATTTTATGTGGCGCAGCCCCTTGCTCCACCCGCTAGGAAGGCACCACATAGGGTCAGGGAAACTGGCGCCAAGTTTACCAAGAGGAGGCCCGAGGCAGCCGGACAGAAGTGTTGGTAAGAAAGGCCAGACAAAGGACACACAAAGGGGGTCCTGTGAAGCGCTCCAAAGTTTTCTGGGAGTTGTCTGAGCCCCTCACCTGGTGAGCACAGTACGACGTGGGCAGCCGTTACCTGCAGACGTGGTCTGGATAATAAGAACTGTGAGTAAAGGCCCTGAACTGCATCACTGACTCCGTGTCGTTACTGCTGCTGCCCTGCACCATCACCCCCATCCTCCGCATACACTGCCCTGAGGCTATACTCCTCCCGTGGGGAGTTATGCTACGCTCTGCTGCACCCACAACACCAGCCTTAGCAGTCTGCCCTGTAGCGGCGGTTCACTCTGACCGCAATCCACGGGTGGCGTAGTCGGACATTTAAACATCAAAACCACATAAATAGTTCCGCCACTGGTTTGACCGCCCTGAGCCACGGAACCGGATCGCCGCCACGAAGACTACAACCACCAGCATCCACCAAAAAGGGTCCGGCTCCGGGTGTCCCAAGGCCCAGGGGGTGCGTCAGAACATTTTCATCACCTTTCACAATCACCAATGGGACAAGGCAGGGATGTCCTCTGTCCCCTCTCTTATACATCCTAGTGACGGAGCACCTGCTCTCATCAATTCGCCATAACCCCAATATTAGGTGGATTGAGGTGGGAGGCACCGAGTACAAGTGCTCTCTATTTGCTGATGATGTCCTAGTATATATCACTCAATCACATATATCCATCCCTGCTGTTATGGCTGAAATAGATCACTTTGTTACATGGTAAAATTTTAAAATCAATGCAGCGAAGTCTGAGGCCCTCGATGTCTCCCTCCCTAAATCCATATAGGATTCCATCCAGTCCAACTTTCCCTTTGCCTGGCCCTCACAGGGTATCAAATACTTAGGAATTCCTATTCATAGAGACCTCTCCCATCTATGTTATCTTAATTTTGGGCCCTTTATTGAACAATTCCATACAGACCACGGTTGGCAAGTTAGAACTGTAAGATTCACTACGTGAACCACTGGTGTTTTGTGGAAAAGCACATGTACACCGCGTTCCAAATTATTATGCTAAAAGTGTTTAGGAGTGATAAGGGAAGAATTTGTTTGTTTGTCAGTTAAACTCATTGATGGTGATGTGTGTCAGGGCTCTTTATATCACTGTAAGCAATTGCAGACACCTGTGCTAATTAGTTTGGCAGGTGTGTCCAATGAAAGGCAAGACTACTTAAGAAGGATCTCTCACATTATTAAGCAGCCTACATTTTCTGCCAAAATGGGAAAGAAAAAGGATGTGTCGGTGTTATGTTCTGCTACCAGAGCTAAGGAAAGAGAGGAGATCTGTCCCTACTATAGGACTCAGCTGAATCCCTACGATGTAACAGGGAACCTGATCCTGCGATCAGACCTGCTAAAGTCCTAAGCTAGTCTGTACGAAGACCTATAGATGTGGGGGAGGAATCCCTACAAGTACTAAGGACTGGGAGGAATATGGGACACCTCCTAACAGAAATAGTAGCAGACAGACGAACAAACAAAATATAAAGAACATAGAGGTCCGTAGACCAAGCAAACTAACAGAGCAAGACACAGAGCACAGGCTAGCTAGAAAGTAGATATACAATGAAGTCCAGCAAAGCCAGAAGGGCGGAGCAGGATTAAATAGGCCAACAAGGTCATGTGACCAGCAAAGGAAAAAAAACCTAACAGCAAGGTTCTAACAGTACCCCCCCTTCTAAGAGGATCCTCCGGATCCCCTAGGACCAGGCTTATCAGGAAATCTCCTGTGAAACGCTCTGATAAGTCTGGACGCGGAAACATCATCTGACCTCACCCAAGAGTTATCCTCGGGTCCGAAACCTTTCCAGGCCACAAGATACTGCAAACTACCTCTATACCGTCTAGAGTCAAGGATGCGAGAAATTTCATATTCCCCGTCCTCCACCACCGGAGGAACAGAGGCAGAGGCGTCACCATCCGACACAACAGCTTTTTTTAACAGAGAGACATGAAAGACCGGATTAATTCTCCAGGAGGTAGGAACCTCTAACCTAACAGCAGATTGGTTGACAATCTGAAGCACCTTAAAGGGCCCTACAAACTTGGGACCCAATTTCTTAGAAGGAATCCTCAACCGCAGATTCCTAGAGGACAACCAAACCATGTCACCAACAGCGAACAAAACCTCCTGTCGTTTCCTATCAAAGTAGTCTTTAGATTTTCTGTTGGCCTCCTGAAGATTACCACGCACATCCGTCCAAACTCTTTCCAAATCACCGGAAAAATTCTCCTCCTCAGGCACGGCAGATCCCAACTTGGAGAACGACCCAAACGACGGATGTCTCCCAGAACAACAAAAAAAAGGCGAACAACCAGCAGAAGAAGATGTATGATTGTTCAGAGCAAATTCGGCAAGTGGCAGAAACTCAGACCACCCCTCTTGATTGTCTGCCACAAAACAACGCAAGAACTGCTCAACATCCTGGTTTTTCCTTTCTGTCTGGCCATTAGATTCAGGATGATATCCGGACGAAAACGACAAATGAATTCCCAACCTGTCACAAAAGGCACGCCAAAAACGAGCCACGAACTGAGGACCCCTATCAGAAACAATGTCAGTAGGAACGCCATGAAGTCTGACAATTTCCTTGACAAAGGCCTTAGCGAGAGTTTTAGCGCAGGGCAGTTTGATGAAGGGAACCAAGTGACACATCTTGCTAAAACGGTCCACGACCACCCAGATGACAGCAAAACCCTCAGAGGGGGGAAGGTCAGTTATAAAGTCCATAGCCAAATGTGTCCAAGGAGCACTGGGGACCTCCAAAGGACAAAGCAACCCCGCAGCAGGAGTATGTGAGGACTTAGATCTAGCACATACAGTACATTGGTGTACCCACTTAATGACTTCCTTCTGCCATCCAGGCCACCAAAAACTGCGACCCACCAGTCTCTTGGTCTCAGAGATTCCGGGATGACCTGCCAACCGAGATTCGTGACACTCAACAAACAAATCTCTCCTAAAGGTCCCAGGCACAAACAACCTCCCATGAGGAGTGTTAGATGGGGCATTCTCCTGAGCTTTAAGAATCTCATCTTCCAAAACAGAGTCTAAAGCAGCTATCACAACACCTTCTTGTAAAATGTTTTCCTCTTTGTCAGCACCGACTATGGGAGAAAAACTGCGAGACAAGGCATCCGCCTTAACATTCTTAGTACCAGGGATGTAAGTAACGGAGAAATTAAACCGCGAGAAAAACAGTGCCCACCTAGCCTGACGGGCATTCAGGCGCTTGGCAGCGTCAAGATATATCAGATTTTTATGATCCGTAAGAACCTGAACGGGAAATTCCGCACCTTCCAAGAAGTGGCGCCAGTGTTCAAATGCGAGTTTAATAGCCAATAATTCCCGATTACCAATATCGTAATTCAATTCAGTCTCCGAAAATTTTTTTGAAAAAAAGGCACAGGGATGTAATCCATCCCCGTTATCCTGAGACAATACTGCGCCAACCCCCACAGAGGAAGCATCAACCTCAACCAAAAACGGCCTAGTAACATCAGGCTGCATAAGGATGGGAGCAGAGGTGAACCTCTCCTTGAGATACACAAAAGCTTCAATGGCCTCAGAAGACCACTGAACCGCATCAGCACCTTTCCTGGTGAGATCAGTCAGAGGTTTGACAATACTAGAAAAATTTTTTATGAATTTTCTATAGTAATTGGCGAAACCCAAAAACCTCTGTATCGATTTCAAACCAATAGGCCTAGGCCATTCCTGCACAGCCTGAACCTTAACCGGATCCATCTCAAAACCTTTGCTGGAGATAATGTAGCCCAAAAAACTAATTCTCTGTACAGCGAACTCACATTTCTCCAGCTTAGCAAAAAGCGAATTGTCCATTAATAACTGTAATACCTCACGCACGCTCCGCCAATGAGATTCCAGATCTGGCGAATAAATCAAAATGTCATCCAAATACACAACCACATTTTTACCGATCAAAGGTCTAAGGATGTCATTAATCAGATTCTGAAAAAATGCAGGAGCATTAGTAAGACCAAAAGGCATAACCAGATTCTCAAAATGACCCACAGGAGTGTTAAAAGCAGTCTTCCATTCATCACCCTCCTTCATGCGCAACAGATTGTATGCCCCCTTAAGGTCAATTTTAGAGAACCACTTGGCCCCCAATAACTGGTTAAACAGATCAGGAATCAATGGCAGTGGGTAAGGATTGCGTACCGTAATTTTGTTAATCTCACGAAAATCCAGACAAGGACGTAAACCGCCGTCCTTTTTTTTTACAAAAAAAAATCCAACCGCCACAGGAGACTTAGAGGGCCTAATGTGACCGGCGGCCAAACTTGTCTGTATGTATTCCTCCAAAGCCTTCCTCTCAGGAATAGTAAGGTTAAATAAACGACTTTTAGGAAGAGTCGCTCCAGGGACAAATTCAATAGAACAATCATAGTCTCTATGGGGAGGCAAAACCTGTGAATCTTTCTCAGAAAAAACTCTCCAAAAATCCTGAATAGGAACAGGTAATTCTCCCCTATCCAAAGCTGCAATACGCCCGTTACAACACTTGTCATAACATTTATGGCTCCAGGATTTAATGTCACTGGTAGACCAATCCAGTACAGGATTGTGAAATTTTAACCAGGGCAAACCCAATATTACTGGAGAAGGCAAGTTATTCAACACTACCAAATCCAATTTCTCATGGTGAACACCATTAATAGTGAGAGGAAATTCACAGACCTTGAGAGTAATATTCTTCAAAGGAGAACCATCCACAGAAACCACAGCAATGGGGGATGATAAAGGTTCAGGTTTTAAATTGAGTTTTTCCACGAATCCCCCATCAATTACATTCAGTGTAGACCCGCAATCAACAAACACCCGAAATTCCATTAATTTTTCCTGAGCAATCGTGGAAGCAGCTAAAAATACACCCTTGGAATTTAAACAGGCAATACGGGCGTGACTGACCATTTTTTTTTCTTTCTTCATACGAAGCTCACAGCCTTTAATCAAATGACCAGATTTTCCGCAATAGAAACACAAGCCTTTCGAAAAACGACGGTCTTTTTCTTGAGAGCGAGGTGCCACCGATCCAATCTCCATCGGTTCACCACTGTTAGTACACACATTCTCATAACCAGAAACTGACATAGCAGAGGATTTGCTCTCATTAACCCTAGCACGCAGTCTTCTATCCACCCGTATAGCTAATTGCATAGCCTGTTGCAAATCCTCAGGTGTAGGATAAGCAATTAGCAGGTCTTTAACCCTTTCACTGAGCCCAGCAAGAAATAGACTTTTCAGAGCAGAATCGTTCCACCCTGTTTGAGTGGACCAACGACGAAAATGTGTACAATATTTTTCGACATTACCTGATCCTTGTTTTAAACGTCTCAACTCAGTCTCAGCTGATGCGACACGGTCAGGATCATCATATAATAGTCCTAAAGCAGAAAAAAACTATCCACTGATCTGAAGCATGTATCACTAGGTTGCAAAGAAAAGGCCCACTCCTGAGGCTCTTTGCGCAAAAGTGACATTATGAACCCTACGCGCTGGGATTCATCCCCAGAGGACTTGGGTCTCAAACGAAAATACAATAAGCAAGCATTTTTAAATGAAAAAAATTCTCGATGTTCACCAAAAAATAAATCCGGCAAACATACCTTAGGCTCCAAGAAATGTGCTCCAGAACAGTTACTCACGTGCTGACGGAGCTCGGCCACTTCCAGAGAGAGTCCCTGCAGGTGTTTAGCCAAATCCTGAACCGACACCATGATGGAACAAAAAAAATCTTTCCTTAGAGAATTTGCTGGCTGGACTTACTGTTATGTTCTGCTACCAGAGCTAAGGAAAGAGAGGAGATCTGTCCCTACTATAGGACTCAGCTGAATCCCTACGATGTAACAGGGAACCTGATCCTGCGATCAGACCTGCTAAAGTCCTAAGCTAGTCTGTACGAAGACCTATAGATGTGGGGGAGGAATCCCTACAAGTACTAAGGACTGGGAGGAATATGGGACACCTCCTAACAGAAATAGTAGCAGACAGACGAACAAACAAAATATAAAGAACATAGAGGTCCGTAGACCAAGCAAACTAACAGAGCAAGACACAGAGCACAGGCTAGCTAGAAAGTAGATATACAATGAAGTCCAGCAAAGCCAGAAGGGCGGAGCAGGATTAAATAGGCCAACAAGGTCATGTGACCAGCAAAGGAAAAAAAACCTAACAGCAAGGTTCTAACAGTCGGCTGCTGAGAAGAAACAAATTGTGGAGTGTTTAGGTCAAGGCATGACTACAATCAACATTGTGCAATGATCAGGATGAAGTGTCTTGGCAATCAAGAAGTATGTAGCTGATTCACAGTACACACGTGTGCGTGCTGATAAGGGCAAATTGAGGACTCTTTCCTACAGGCAATTACGTCAGGTTGAAAGAGCAGCGGCAAAAAAGCCTTGTCATAGCAGCAGACAAGTTTTTGAAGCTGCTTGTGCCTCCAACGTTACCCGAACAACAAAATGCAGGGTCCTTCAGAGGTTTGCAGCTGTGCATATGCCATCCTGTCGACCTCCTCTATCCACTTCACACAAGCAGAAACGGCTCCAGTGGGCCAAACATTACATGAAGACTGATTTCAAAACTGTTTTGTTCACGAATGAGTGCCATGCAGCGCTCGATGGTCCAGATGAATGGAGTGGAGGATGGCTGGTTGATGGACACCCCACGCAAACACGGCTACAGCGCCAACAAGGAGGAGGTGGAGTAATGTTTTGGGCTGGAATCATGGGGAGAGAGATTGTCGGCCCCTTTAGGATCCCTGAAGGCGCTAAAGATGAACTCCATAATGTATGTGGATTTTCTCAAACAGCACTTCCTGCCATGGTTCAAGAAGAAGAACCGTGTATTTCACAGCAAGATCATTTTTCTGCATGATAATGCACCATCTCATGCTGCACATAAAACATCTGCATCTCTGGCTGATATGGGCATAAAAGGGGACAAACTTATGGTGTGACCCCCATGCTCTCCTGACCTCTACCCCATTCAGAACCTTTGGAGCATCATTAAAAGGAGTGTCTATGATGGCGGGAGGCAGTTCACATCTAAGCAACAGCTCTGGGAGGGTATTCTGTCCTCATGCAAAACAATTGAAGCAGAAATCATCCAAAACCTGACAAATTCAATGGACGAGAGAGTTCAGAAGCTCCTTTCGAACAAGGGGTCCTATGTGAAAATGTAACATCACCTAGAATAAAGTTTTGAGTTGAAAACTGTTTGATTTCAGTTTCTAACAACCTGCTAATGCTTATAATTTCAAAAATGACCATTTTTTTGGTCTTTATTAAAATGAAAAGGTTGATCGAAAAGTTTGGGGGATCTAAGAGTGTGGCAACCCAGTAGTCATGATTACTTCGAATTCTGACAATATGAGGGTCATGCTGCAGGTAGTGCAGCAAGAAGGCACTTATGTGTCTTGCGCATCTCGGAGCCCCAAAATTATTTTCCGGGCTAGATGCAGCTAAAAATTATTTTTAATTTTAAATCTGGTGAAGCTTATTATAGATGGCCTAATAGGATCAGTGCTGCACACTGCTACAAAGCCCAAATTATTTTCCAGTCAAGATACAGATAAACATGATTAGTAATTTGAAAGCTTAAAACGGTTGGTAGGGTGATTTTAACCAATCATCAAGCTTTTACTCTCCCCAGGATGACACAGGGGTAGAAAAGTCGTTTCGGATCCATGATTTGTTCATCTTTATGAACGTGAGTCTGTCTACATTATCAGTGGAGAGCCGCGTGCGCTTATCTGTCAGCACACCACCAGCAGCACTAAACACACGTTCAGACAGAACGCTGGCTGCGGGGCATGACAAGATCTCCAAGGCGTAAGTGGCTAGCTCCGGCCATTTATCCAGATTGGAAGCCCAAAAAGAGCAAGGGTCCAGTGACACAGTCGTGGCTTCAATGTTTACTTGGAGATACTCCTGTACCATCGTCTCTAGGCGTTGACTATGTGTCAGACTTCTTGTCTCCTGTGGCCTTGCAAAGGATGGGCTAAAAAAGTGGTGAAATGATTCCGCAAAATTGATGTTACCAGCAGATACTGTGGTTCTGTTACGGTTTGAGTGCTGAACACTTGACGGTCCCACGGTTGGCAAGTTGGAACTATGAGATTCACTACGTGCACCACTGGTATTTTGTGGAAAAGCACATGTAAGATTCTGCAACAGTCTCTGCTGATACTCGTGCATGCGTGCATCCCTTTCTATGGCAGGAATAATTTCTGCAAATTTACTTTTGTACCGGGGATCTAACAGTGTGGCAACCCAGTAGTCAGGATTATTTCTAATTCTCACAATTCGAGGGTCATGTTGCAGGTAGTGCAGCAAGAAGGCACTCATGTGTGTTGCGCATCCAGGAGCACCAAGTCCCTGTTGTGTTGGTGGCGAGGTAACAATCATGCTTCCTTCCTCTGTCCTCTCCCCCCAACCTCGCACAACAGAAATGTGATCAAGGTCTCCCTCATCTGATGAGTCTTCCATCAGTTCGTCCTCCACTTCTTCCTGGGCTCCTGCACCTTCCTCACTAGTTTGGCTGCTACCATGCGCCCTGGTAAAACCATCTCCCCCACCCTCACATGCCTGCCGCCTTGGTGCTGCCGACCGTCTGGACCTTGCAGATGTTAGCCCTTCCGCATACACCTCCTCCTCCTCTACTTCCTCCACCTCCTCTTGTGCCACCACCTGACTCCGAATTCTGTTTAACATGTGCTCCAGCATGTAAATCACCGGAATAGTCATGCTGATAATGGCATCGTCAGCACTAAACATCTTCGTCGCCATTTCAAAACTGTGCAGAAGGGTGCATAGGTTCCTGATCTGAGACCACTCCTCCAGCGTGATTTGCCCCACCTCTGAATCTCGTTGGCCCAGGCTATACGTCAGAACGTATTGCACCAGGGCTTGTCAGTGCTGCCACAGTCGCTGCAACATGTGCAGAGTTGAATTCCACCGGGTAGGCACATCGCATTTTAGCCGGTGAAGTGGCAGGCCCAACGACTTCTGTAGAGATGTAAGTCGCTGAGCTGCGGGATGCGAACGGCGGAAGTGAGCACACAGCGACCGTGCCCTCTGCAGAAGGCCATCTAGTCTGGGATAGTGGGCTAAAAATTGCTGGACAACCAGGTTCAACACGTGAGCCATACAAGGCACGTGTGTGACATTGCCCCGGCGAAGGGCCGCACCCAGGTTTGCAGCATTGTCGCACACGGCCTTCCCTGGTTTCAGGTCCAGTGGAGACAACCATTCATGAAATTGGTTCTCCAGAGCTGACCACAACTCCTTAGCTGTGTGACTCACATTTCCCAGACATTTCAATGTAAAAACCGCCTGATGACGTTGAGCCCTACTGCCAGCATAGTAAGGAGGTGTGCAGGATCCCTTCTGCGCAGTTAGAAAGCTTGTGGCATGACCAGACAGGCTTTGGGTGCAGGTGGAAGACCGAGAGGAGGTTGAGGAGGCAGAAGCAGTGGAGGAACTTTGACATAAAGAGGATTGACGCACAACTCGTGGGGACGGCAAGACTTGGACAGCAGCCCCTTGTCCTGCTGTCACCATAGTTACCCAGTGCCCAGTCAGCGACATGTAACGCCCCTGTCCATGCCTACTCGTCCAAGTGTCTGTGGTGAAATGCACCCTGTCACACACAGAGTTTCTCAAAGAAGCGGTGATGTTGTGTGCGACATGCTGGTGGAGCACAGGCACACCTTTCTTTGAGAAGTAGTGCCGACTGGGCATCTGGTACTGGGGCACTGCGACGGACATAAGGTCTCGAAAATCCTCTGTGTCCACCAGGCGGAAAGGCAGCATTTCTGTAGCCAAGAGCTTGCAGATGGTGAAATTCAACCTCTTAGCTTTCTCATGGCTAGGAGGAAATGGTCTTTTACTTGTCCACATCTGAGGGACCGAGGGCTGTGTTAGAACCTTGCTGTTAGGTTTTTTTTCCTTTGCTGGTCACATGACCTTGTTGGCCTATTTAATCCTGCTCCGCCCTTCTGGCTTTGCTGGACTTCATTGTATATATACTTTCTAGCTAGCCTGTGCTCTGTATCTAACTCTGTTAGTTTGCTTGGTCTACGGACCTCTATGTTCTATCTATTTTGTTTGTTCGTCTGTCTGCTACTATTTCTGTTAGGAGGTGTCCCATATTCCTCCCAGTCCTTAGTACTTGTAGGGATTCCCTCCTCACATCTATAGGTCTCCGTACAGACTAGATTAGGACTTTAGCAGGTCTGATCGCAGGATCAGGTTCCCTGTTACATCGTAGGGATTCAGCTGAGTCTTATAGTAGGGACAGATCTCCTCTCTTTCCTTAGCTTTGGTAGCAGAACATAACAGTAAGTCCAGCCTGCAAATTCTCTAAGGAAAGATTTTTTTTTTTTTTTTGTTCCATCATGGTGTCGGTTCAGGATTTGGCTAAACACCTGCAGGGACTCTCTCTGGAAGTGGCCGAGCTCCGTCAGCACGTGAGTAACTGTCCTGGAGCATATTTCTTGGAGCCTAAGGTATGTTTGCCGGATTTATTTTTTGGTGAACATCGAGAATTTTTTTCATTTAAAAATGCTTGCTTATTGTATTTTCGTTTGAGACCCAAGTCCTCTGGGGATGAATCCCAGCGCGTAGGGTTCATAATGTCACTTTTGCGCAAAGAGCCTCAGGAGTGGGCCTTTTCTTTGCAACCTAGTGATACATGCTTCAGATCAGTGGATAGTTTTTTTTCTGCTTTAGGACTATTATATGATGATCCTGACCGTGTGGCATCAGCTGAGACTGAGTTGAGACGTTTAAAACAAGGATCAGGTAATGTCGAAAAATATTGTACTCATTTTCGTCGTTGGTCCACTCAAACAGGGTGGAACGATTCTGCTCTGAAAAGTCTATTTCTTGCTGGGCTCAGTGAAAGGGTTAAAGACCTGCTAATTGCTTATCCTACACCTGAGGATTTGCAACAGGCTATGCAATTAGCTATACGGGTGGATAGAAGACTGCGTGCTAGGGTTAATGAGAGCAAATCCTCTGCTATGTCAGTTTCTGGTTATGATAATGTGTCTACTAACAGTGGTGAACCGATGGAGATTGAATCGGTGGCACCTCGCTCTCAAGAAAAAGACCGTCGTTTTTCAGAAGGCTTGTGTTTCTATTGCGGAAAATCTGGTCATTTGATTAAAGGCTGTGAGCTTCGTATGAAGAAAGAAAAAAAAATGGTCAGTCACGCCCGTATTGCCTGTTTAAATTCCAAGGGTATATTTTTAGCTGCTTCCACGATTGCTCAGGAAAAATTAATGGAATTTCGGGTGTTTGTTGATTGCGGGTCTACACTGAATGTAATTGATGGGGGATTCGTGGAAAAACTCAATTTAAAACCTGAACCTTTATCATCCCCCATTGCTGTGGTTTCTGTGGATGGCTCCCCTTTGAAGAATATTACTCTCAAGGTCAGTGAATTTCCTCTCACTATTAATGGTGTTCACCATGAGAAATTGGATTTGGTAGTGTTGAATAACTTGCCTTCTCCAGTAATATTGGGTTTGCCCTGGTTAAAATTTCACAATCCTGTACTGGATTGGTCTACCAGTGAAATTAAATCCTGGAGCCATAAATGTTATGACAAGTGTTGTAACGGGCGTATTGCAGCTTTGGATAGGGGAGAATTGCCTGTTCCTATTCAGGATTTTTGGAGAGTTTTTTCTGAGAAGGAATCGCAGGTTTTGCCTCCCCATAGAGACTATGATTGTTCTATTGAATTTGTCCCTGGAGCGACTCTTCCTAAAAGTCGTTTATTTAACCTTACCATTCCTGAGAGGAAGGCTTTGGAGGAATACATACAGACAAGTTTGGCCGCCGGTCACATTAGGCCCTCTAAGTCTCCTGTGGCGGTTGGATTTTTTTTTGTAAAAAAAAAGGACGGCGGTTTACGTCCTTGTCTGGATTTTCGTGAGATTAACAAAATTACGGTACGCAATCCTTACCCACTGCCATTGATTCCTGATCTGTTTAACCAGTTATTGGGGGCCAAGTGGTTCTCTAAAATTGACCTTAAGGGGGCATACAATCTGTTGCGCATGAAGGAGGGTGATGAATGGAAGACTGCTTTTAACCCTCCTGTGGGTCATTTTGAGAATCTGGTTATGCCTTTTGGTCTTACTAATGCTCCTGCATTTTTTCAGAATCTGATTAATGACATCCTTAGACCTTTGATCGGTAAAAATGTGGTTGTGTATTTGGATGACATTTTGATTTATTCGCCAGATCTGGAGTCTCATTGGCGGAGCGTGCGTGAGGTATTACAGTTATTAATGGACAATTCGCTTTTTGCTAAGCTGGAGAAATGTGAGTTCGCTGTACAGAGAATTAGTTTTTTGGGCTACATTATCTCCAGCAAAGGTTTTGAGATGGATCCGGTTAAGGTTCAGGCTGTGCAGGAATGGCCTAGGCCTATTGGTTTGAAATCGATACAGAGGTTTTTGGGTTTCGCCAATTACTACAGAAAATTCATAAAAAATTTTTCTAGTATTGTCAAACCTCTGACTGATCTCACCAGGAAAGGTGCTGATGCGGTTCAGTGGTCTTCTGAGGCCATTGAAGCTTTTGTGTATCTCAAGGAGAGGTTCACCTCTGCTCCCATCCTTATGCAGCCTGATGTTACTAGGCCGTTTTTGGTTGAGGTTGATGCTTCCTCTGTGGGGGTTGGCGCAGTATTGTCTCAGGATAACGGGGATGGATTACATCCCTGTGCCTTTTTTTCAAAAAAATTTTCGGAGACTGAACTGAATTACGATATTGGTAATCGGGAATTATTGGCTATTAAACTCGCATTTGAACACTGGCGCCACTTCTTGGAAGGTGCGGAATTTCCCGTTCAGGTTCTTACGGATCATAAAAATCTGATATATCTTGATGCTGCCAAGCGCCTGAATGCCCGTCAGGCTAGGTGGGCACTGTTTTTCTCGCGGTTTAATTTCTCTGTTACTTACATCCCTGGTACTAAGAATGTTAAGGCGGATGCCTTGTCTCGCAGTTTTTCTCCCATAGTTGGTGCTGAGAAAGAGGAAAACATTTTACAAGAAGGTGTTGTGATAGCTGCTTTAGACTCCGTTTTGGAAGATGAGATTCTTAAAGCTCAGGAGAATGCCCCATCTAACACTCCTCATGGGAGGTTGTTTGTGCCTGGGACCTTTAGGAGAGATTTGTTTGTTGAGTGTCACGAATCTCGGTTGGCAGGTCATCCTGGAATCTCTGAGACCAAGAGACTGGTGGGTCGCAGTTTTTGGTGGCCTGGATGGCAGAAGGAAGTCATTAAGTGGGTGCGCCAATGTACTATATGTGCTAGATCTAAGTCCTCACATACTCCTGCTGCGGGGTTGCTTTGTCCTTTGGAGGTCCCCAGTGCTCCTTGGACACATTTGGCTATGGACTTTATAACTGACCTTCCCTCCTCTGAGGGTTTTACTGTCATCTGGGTGGTCGTGGACCGTTTTAGCAAGATGTGTCACTTGGTTCCCTTCGTCAAACTGCCCTGCGCTAAAACTCTCGCTAAGGCCTTTGTCAAGGAAATTGTCAGACTTCATGGCGTTCCTACTGACATTGTTTCTGATAGGGGTCCTCAGTTCGTGGCTCGTTTTTGGCGTGCCTTTTGTGACAGGTTGGGAATTCATTTGTCGTTTTCGTCCGGATATCATCCTGAATCTAATGGCCAGACAGAAAGGAAAAACCAGGATGTTGAGCAGTTCTTGCGTTGTTTTGTGGCAGACAATCAAGAGGGGTGGTCTGAGTTTCTGCCACTTGCCGAATTTGCTCTGAACAATCATACATCTTCTTCTGCTGGTTGTTCGCCTTTTTTTTGTTGTTCTGGGAGACATCCGTCGTTTGGGTCGTTCTCCAAGTTGGGATCTGCCGTGCCTGAGGAGGAGAATTTTTCCGGTGATTTGGAAAGAGTTTGGACGGATGTGCGTGGTAATCTTCAGGAGGCCAACAGAAAATCTAAAGACTACTTTGATAGGAAACGACAGGAGGTTTTGTTCGCTGTTGGTGACATGGTTTGGTTGTCCTCTAGGAATCTGCGGTTGAGGATTCCTTCTAAGAAATTGGGTCCCAAGTTTGTAGGGCCCTTTAAGGTGCTTCAGGTTGTCAACCAATCTGCTGTTAGGTTGGAGGTTCCTACCTCCTGGAGAATTAATCCGGTCTTTCATGTCTCTCTGTTAAAAAAAGCTGTTGTGTCGGATGGTGACGCCTCTGCCTCTGTTCCTCCGGTGGTGGAGGACGGGGAATATGAAATTTCTCGCATCCTTGACTCTAGACGGTATAGAGGTAGTTTGCAGTATCTTGTGGCCTGGAAAGGTTTCGGACCCGAGGATAACTCTTGGGTGAGGTCAGATGATGTTTCCGCGTCCAGACTTATCAGAGCGTTTCACAGGAGATTTCCTGATAAGCCTGGTCCTAGGGGATCCGGAGGATCCTCTTAGAAGGGGGGGTACTGTTAGAACCTTGCTGTTAGGTTTTTTTTCCTTTGCTGGTCACATGACCTTGTTGGCCTATTTAATCCTGCTCCGCCCTTCTGGCTTTGCTGGACTTCATTGTATATCTACTTTCTAGCTAGCCTGTGCTCTGTATCTAACTCTTTTAGTTTGCTTGGTCTACGGACCTCTATGTTCTATCTATTTTGTTTGTTCGTCTGTCTGCTACTATTTCTGTTAGGAGGTGTCCCATATTCCTCCCAGTCCTTAGTACTTGTAGGGATTCCCTCCTCACATCTATAGGTCTCCGTACAGACTAGATTAGGACTTTAGCAGGTCTGATCGCAGGATCAGGTTCCCTGTTACATCGTAGGGATTCAGCTGAGTCTTATAGTAGGGACAGATCTCCTCTCTTTCCTCAGCTTTGATAGCAGAACATAACAGGCTGGCTATTGTGCTTAGACGGGGTTGATAAGGGTGTCCCCGGCAAACTGCCGGTCTGTGAGGAAGATGCAGGCGGACATGTTAGGTTGCCTTGATCCAAAGGTGGTGCTATCGATGTCGGACAGCGCTCAACACCAGCTGGTGTTACCACCTCCAAAGAAAATGATGACCTGCCAATCACGCTGGCTGTTGCGGGTAAAGAGGTGGCAGGTCTGCGCCCCAAAACAGGTGTGACTGCTGTCCCCCCAGTCACAGAGGATGAAGAGGCCGCGGATGCACAAGATATGGCAGACGGTGATTGGCCCGGCCGGCTAGGCCGCATTGTAGCACACTGAGCTTCCCACTGCAACTTATGCTTCATGTCCATGTGCCGGTTCATGCATGAAGTACTCAAACTATGTATTTTTTGGCCTCTACTTAGCTTTTGCTGACAAATGTTACAGATAACACGAGTTGGGTCATCTTTATCGATCTGAAAAAATGCCCAGGCTATGCAAGGCTTAGCACCCATGCGACCTGAAGAGCCACCACGACTTGTGGTGAGAGGCAGAGTTGTGTTTGAGGATGCAGTTGTTGACGTGCTTCCAGTACTACGTCTCTGTCCAGGAAGGCGCAACCTGACCTCGTCGTCACTAGCATCTTCCTCCACCTCCTCTGCTGACCTCATCTCTTGGCTGACTGTGGGTTGACAGTAAGTGGGATCTCCGACCTCATCATCATCACCCTGTGCGTTATCACACCCGTCGTCCTCAGAGCCAACCTGTTCCTGCCCTGACAAAAAACTAAAGTTGTCGCTCCAATCAGGTATTTGAGTCTTATCATCGTCTTCCTCATTGTCTCCACCAACAGGAGTTACAGTTTGGGAATGAGGGTCTACATTATGGTCAGAACCTTCTGCGTCTGGTCCTGGATCCGACTCATAAAGATTCTGGGCATCAGTGCAGATCATTTCCTCGTCTGGATTCACAGAAGCGCTGGAGTCGACCTCTGATTCCCAGGCTATAGTATGAGTAAACAGCTCTGCAGACTCAACCATCTGTTCTACCTCATACTCAGACGGGCAGCTGGAGATTTGGGAGCTGTGAGGAAGCAAGTGCGATTTGGGTGACACCTTTGAGGACTGGAGTATTTGTGATGTTGAAGTTGATGTGGAGGAGAGCCCACTTAAAGGAGCACTTGATATCCGTTGAAGCACCTGCTGTTTTTGTGCCTCATCTGGAATTTGTAGCGATTGGCGTGGCCGTAAGAAAGGGATCTTATCACATTGTCCGCTAAAAGAAGTTGACATTTTAGTTTGGCTGGAAGATGGTCTTTCTTCTGCACCTACCCCACGGACACAACCTTTTTTCCCCTTCCCAACACGCCTATTCCCCTTTCCACCAGCAGCAGGCCTTTTTCCACTCATTTTGGTGGTTAACTAATTCACAACTCTGGAGTTGTTTGCACAAAAAAACAATGGATGGTAACCGAGCAGAGCTGAGTGGCCAAACTGTGGTATTAGGCCAAAACTATTGGCTGGGTTAGATGCAGAAAAAAATTATTTTTAATTTGCAACCTGATGGAGGTCAGTATAGATGGACTAATAGACCAAGTCCCACACACTGCTAGAAGCCCAAATATTTTTTCAGAGCTAGATGCAGAAAAAAATTATTTTTAATTTGCAACCTGATGGAGGTCAGTATAGATGGACTAATAGACCAAGTCCCACACACCGCTAGAAGCCCAAATATTTTTTCAGAGCTAAATGCAGAAAAAAATTATATTCAATTTGCAACCTGCTGGACGTCAGTATAGAAGGACTAATAGAACAAGTCCCACACACTGCTAGAAGCCCAAATATTTTTTCAGAGCTAGATGCAGAAAAAAATTATTTTTAATTTGCAACCTGATGGAGGTCAGTATAGATGGACTAATAGACCAAGTCCCACACACCGCTAGAAGTCCAAATATTTTTTCAGAGCTAGATGCAGAAAATTTTTTAATTCAATTTGCAACCTGATGGAGGTCAGTATAGATGGACTAATAGACCAAGTCCCACACACTGCTAGAAGCCCAAATATTTTTTCAGAGCTAGATGCAGAAAAAAATTATTTTTAATTTGCAACCTGATGGAGGTCAGTATAGATGGACTAATAGACCAAGTCCCACACACTGCTAGAAGCCCAAATATTTTTTCAGAGCTAGATGCAGAAAAAAAATATTTTTAATTTGCAACCTGATGGAGGTCAGTATAGATGGACTAATAGAACAAGTCCCACACACTGCTAGAAGCCCAAATATTTTTTCAGAGATAAATGAAGAAAAAAATTATTTTTAATTTGCAACCTGATGGAGGTCAGTATAGATGGACTAATAGACCAAGTCCCACACACTGCTAGAAGCCCAAATATTTTTTCAGAGCTAGATGCAGAAAAAAATTATTTTTAATTTGCAACCTGATGGAGGTCAGTATAGATGGACTAATAGACCAAGTCCCACACACCGCTAGAAGCCCAAATATTTTTTCAGAGCTAGATGCAGAAAAAAATTATATTCAATTTGCAACCTGCTGGAGGTCAGTATAGAAGGACTAATAGAACAAGTCCCACACACTGCTAGAAGCCCAAATATTTTTTCAGAGCTAAATGAAAAAAATTATTTTTAATTTGCAACCTGATGGAGGTCAGTATAGATGGACTAATAGACCAAGTCCCACACACTGCTAGAAGCCCAAATATTTTTTCAGAGCTAGATGCAGAAAAAAATTATATTCAGTTTGCAACCTGATGGAGGTCAGTATAGATGGACTAATAGAATGATGCTATGCCCAAAAGATTTTACTTCACTAGTTGCAGTAAAAAAATTGGTATTCTATACACAGGTGGTATATCTTGCAACACAGATAGGCTACTCCACTGACTAACACACTCTGCAATAGGCCAAAAAGGATTAGCTTTGCTAGATTCAGCCAAATGCTGTGAAAAAAACTTGCACAGCACTGGCACAGACCTGCCTGGCAAAAACTGATAGGAACTGATGTAACCTAGTCCTGAAAAGGACTCCAATTACAATTATTCTTTACTCCCACAATCTTTCTATTTAAGAGCACAGACCTGCCTGATAAAAGTCGTAGGAAATGCTGTAACCTAGTCCTTAAAAGGACTGCAATCACAACTATTCCCTACTCCCAAGCTATCTGTATATTTGTGCGAAAATTGGCTTGAAATTAACAAGGTATAGCGCACACAGCAGCAGCGGTGCCGTCTAACACGCAGCTGCAGCAGTGAGAAAATGGTGGCGACGGGGAAAATGGCTTGGTCTTATAGGGCAAGGACATGTGACATACACTGCCAATCACACATGCCCTTGCTTGTGTGAAAAAAAGCACTTCGCTCCGTGTGTGCGCTGCTGATAGGCTGACAGATTGCACCTCCCCACTGCAAATGCGGGAAAGAGAAAAAAAAATGGAGATCTTCATTGTTCCTGCAGAGATCCATCCCCTGCCCCTCCCCCCGCCCCGCTGTACACTCAAACTGCGTATTAACATTAATTTTCATCATTACTGAGAAAAAATCCAGTTATGATTTTGGTGCACGAACAGTTATCGAACATAACCTCGAACAGCCGAATTTTTCTCAAATTGTTCGTGTTCGCCGACCGGCTCGAACACCGCCCAAAACAGCTCGAATTTGAGATTGGCGAACAGTTCGAGTAAAACAACGCTCATCTCTACGTTTAAACAGATATATTGGTGTCTGAACAGTCAGCGAGACACTGCAAATGTTTTTTTTATGCAAAAAAGACAAAAAATTGGATAATACAGAGATTTGAAACATGGAGCTGCAAAACCACAGTTATAATTTCCTGGTGGATACCAGACTTATTAAAATAGATATATTTGTGTCTGAACAGTCAGCGACACACTCAAACTGTTGTTCTTATGGAAAAAAGGCAAGCAGGTTGATAACACCCAGATTTGAACCGTGACAAAGGAAAAACACAGTTCTATTTCTTTGGCCTACACCAGACTCTTTTAAACAGATATATTTGTGTCTGAACAGTCATCGAGACACAGAAAATGTTGTTTTATGCAAAAAAGACAAAAAAGTGGATAATACAGAGATTTGAACCTTGAAACTGCAAAACCACAGTTATAATTTCCTAATGTATACCAGATTGTTAAAATAGATATATTTGTGTTTGAACAGTCAACGACACAGTAAAACTGTTTTTTTTTAAGTAAAAAAGGCAAGCAGGTTGATGAAACCCAGATTTGAACCTTGGAAGAGGAAAAACACAGTTGTTGTTCTATGGCCTACACGACACTCTTTTAATCAGTTATATTGGCGTCTGAGCAGTCAGTGAGACATTGAAACTGTTTTTTTTATGCAAAAACGACAAATAAGTGGATAATACAGAGATTTGAAACATGGAGCTGCAAAACCACAGTTATAATTTCCTGGTGGATACCAGACTTATTAAAATAGATATATTTGTGTCTGAACAGTCAGCGACACACTCAAACTGTTGTTCTTATGGAAAAAAGGCAAGCAGGTTGATAACACCCAGATTTGAACCGTGACAAAGGAAAAACACAGTTCTATTTCTTTGGCCTACACCAGACTCTTTTAAACAGATATATTTGTGTCTGAACAGTCATCGAGACACAGAAAATGTTGTTTTATGCAAAAAAGACAAAAAAGTGGATAATACAGATATTTGAATTGTGGAACTGCAAATCACAGTTATAATTTCCTGGTGTATACCAGACTTAGTAAAATAGATATATCTGTGTCTGAAGAGTCAGCGACACACTCAAACTGTTTTTTTTTATGGAAAAAAGGCAAGCAGGTTGATAACACCCAGATTTGAACAGTGGAAGAGGAAATATACAATTCTAGTTCTCTGGCCTACACCATACTCTTTTAAACAGACATATTGGTGTCTGAACAGTCAGCGAGACACTGCATATGTTTTTTTTATGCAAAAAAGACAAAAAAGTGAATAATACAGAGATTTGAAACATGGAACTACAAAACCACAGTTATAATTTCCTGGTGTATACCAGACTCTTTTAAACAGAGATACTGGCGTCTGTACAGTCAGCGAGACATTTAAAATGTTTTTTTTATGCAAAAAAGACAAAAAAGTGGATCATACAGAGATTTGAACCGTGGAACTGCAAAGCCACAGTTAGAATTTCCTGGTGCATTCCAGACTTGTTAAAATCGATATAATTGTGTCTGAACAGTCAGCGACACACTCAAAGTGTTTTTTATAATGGAAAAAAGGCAAGCAGGTTGATAACACCCTGATTTGAACCGTGGAAGTGGAAAAACACAGTTCTAGTTCTCTGGCCTACACCAGGCTCTTTTAAACAGATATATTTTTGTCTGAACAGTCATCGAGACACTGAAAATGTTTTTCTTATGCAAAAAAGACAAAAAAAGTGAATAATACAGAGATTGGAACCGCGGAACTGCAAAACCACAGTTATAATTTCCCGGTGTATACCAGATTGTTAAAATAGATATATTTGTGTCTGAAGAGTCAGCAACACAGTCACACTGTTTTTTTTTATGGAAAAATGCAAGCAGGTTGATAACACCCAGATTTGAACCGTGATAAAGGAAAAACACAGTTCTATTTCTTTGGCCTACACCAGAATCTTTTAAACAGATATATTTGTGACTGAACGGTCAGCGAGACACAGAAAATGTTTTTTTTTATGCAAAAAAGACAAAAAAAGGGGAAAATACAGAGATTTGAGCTGTGGAACTGCAAAACCACACTTATAATTTACTGGTGTATACCAGACATATTTAAATAGATATATTTGTGTCTGAACAGTCAATGACACACTAAAACTGTTTTTTTTATGGAAAAAAGGCAAGCAGGTTGATAACACCCAGATTTGAACCTTGGAAGAGGAAAAACACAGTTCTCGTTCTATGGCCTACACCAGACTCTTTTAATCAGATATATTGGCGTCTGAGCAGTCAGCGAGACATTGAAACTGTTTTTTTTTATGCAAAAAAGACAAATAAGTGGATAATACAGAGATTTGAACTGTGGAACTGCAAAACCACACTTAGAATTTCCTGGTGTATACCAGACATATTTAAATAGATATATTGGTGTCTGAACAGTCAGCGACACACTCAAATTGTTCTTTGTTTATTGAAAAATAGCAAGCAGGTTGATAACACCCTGATTTGAAATGTGGTAAAGTAAAAACACATTTCTATTTCTCTGGCCTACACAAGACTCTTTTAAAAAATATATTTGTGTCTGAACAGTCAGCGAGACACTGGAAATGTTTTTTTTATGCAAAAAAGGGGATAATACAGAGATTTGAACCGTGGAACTGCAAAACCACAGTTATAATTTCCTGGTGTGTTCCAAACTTGTTAAAATAGATATATTTGTGTCTGAACAGTCAGCGACACACACAAACTGTTCTTTTACTAAGGAAAAACGGCAAGCAGTTTGATAACACCCAGATTTGCACCGTGGAAGAGAAAGAACACAGTTCTAGTTCTCAAGCCTACACCAGAATCTTTTAAACAGATATATTGGTGTCTGAACAGTCAGGAAGAGACTGAAAATGTTTTGTTTATGCAAAAAAGACAAAAAAGTGGATAATACAGTGATTTGAAGCGTGGAACTGCAAAACCACAGTTATAATTTCCTGGTTTATGCCAGACTTGTTAAAATAGATATTTTTGTGTCTGTACAGACAATTACAGGTTGATAACACCAAGATTTGAACCGTGGAAGAGGAAAAACACAGTTCTAGTTCTCTGGCCTACACCAGACTCTTTTAAACAGATATACTGGCATCTGAACAGTCAACGAGACACTGAAAATATTTTTTTTTATGCAAAAAGACAAAAAAAGTGGATAATACAGAGATTTGAACCGTGGAACTGCAAAACCACAGTTATAATTTCCTGGTGTATACCAGACTCTTTCAAACAGATATACTGGCGTCTGTACATTCAGCGAGACATTTAAAATGTTTTTTTTTATGCAAAAAAGACAAAAAAGTGAATAATACGGAGATGTGAACTGTGGAACTGCAAAACCGTGGTTATAATTTCCTGGTGCATCCTAGACTTGTTAAAATTTATATATTTGTGTCTGAACAGTCAGCGACACACTCAAAGTGTTTTTAATAATGGAAAAAAGGCAAGCAGGTTGATAACACCCTGATTTGAACCGTGGAAGTGGAAAAACACAATTTTAGTTCTCTGGCCTACACCAGGCTCTTTTAAACAGATATATTGGTGTCTGAACAGTCATTAATAGTGTTGAGCCACCCCCGTAGTGTTCGGGTTCGGTTCGGTTCGTCGAACACCGGGATGTTCGAGGAACTGTTCGTCGAACTGTTCGTCGAACACCTTAGAACACCGTCGAACACCGTTAAAAACAATGGCAGGCAAACAAAAACACATAGAAACACATAGAAAACACCTGCAAAGGTGTCCAAAAGCTGACAAACTGCTCAGAAGACACTCTCTTTAAAAAAGCCGGCCGGCAAATTCAGCAGCGGCATACACCGGTACCCGACAATTTAGACAAGAAGGAATAGAGCATCACACATAGATTAGATAGATAGAAACATGTCAGTCACACATATAAGAAGCACAGTGACAGTGTTGGTTACTGCACTTGTCATTTAGTGTAAAGGATTTATTAAAAAAATAATAGTGTTTTCATGCACTGTCTCTTTAAAAAAGCCGGCCGGCAATTCAGCAGCGGTACCCGACAATTTAGAACAGAAAGATAGAGCATCACACATAGATTAGATAGATAGAAACATGTCAGTCACATATATATGAAGTACAGTGATAGTGTTGGTTACTGTACTTGTCATTTAGTATTAAAATAAAGGATTTATTATTAAAAAAATTGGCGTAGGGTTCCCCTTAATTTTAGGCTCTAGCGGAGGTTAAGCAGACGGCTGGGGCAGATGTTTGAAGCCTGGGAAGGGGGTAATACCCACGGAGCTTCCCAGGCTACTAATATCAGCCCCCAGCTGAATACATAGCCTTTACTAGCTATTAAAATGGGGGACCCCCCAAAAAAATGACGTGGGGTCCCCCCTAATTTAATAGCTAGCAAAGGCTAGGCAGACAGCTGGGGGCTGATATTAATAGCCCAGGAAGGGAGCCATGAATATTGGCCCCCTCCCAGGCTAGAAACACCAGCCGTCAGCCGCCCCAGAAATGGCGCATTCATAGGATGCGCCAATTCTGGCACTTAGCCTCGCTCTTCCACGCTGCCCTGGTGCGGTGGCAGGGGGTAATAGGGTTGGGGTTGATGTCAGCTTATAATGCCAGCTGACATCAAGCCCAGGTTAGTAATGGAGAGGCGTCTATAAGACACCCCCATTACTAACCCCATAGTCAAAGTTAAAAAAAACACAAACACCCAGAATAAAGTCCTTTAATTGAAATAAAGACACAATCCTTTATTGTTCTAAATTAAACCATACTTACCATCACGCTCATTCCAGCTGAAGCCAACGATCTCCTGCAATAAAAGAAAAATAATAAAGCAACCTCATCCTTACCTTTCCATGGTTCCCACGACAGCTTCAGCTCTGCTACATCGAGATAACAGGCTGGACCGCAGCAGAACGCTGCCATCCAGACTGTCATCCCGCAGACACTGAGAAGCGCAGGCTTGCTTGCGCTGCTCGGCGTCTCTCTGTGACGACATCCAGATGAGCCGAGTTCATGTCCAATGAACTCGGCTCACCTCATGCACGTCACTGACAGCGTGGGAAAATTCTCACGCTGAAGCGCTGATTGCAGGAGAATTTTCCCACGCTGTCAGTGACGTGCAGGAGGTGAGCTGAGTTCATTGGACATGAGCTCACCTCATGCACATCACTGACAGCGTGGGAGAATTCTCCTGCACTCAGCACTTCAGCGTGAGAATTTTCCCACGCTGTCAGTGACGTGCATGAGGTGAGCCGAGTTCATTGGACATGACCTCGGCTCATCTGGATGCCGTCACAGCGAGACAGTGAGGAGCGCAAGCATGCCTGCGCTTCTCAGTGTCTGCGGGATGACAGACTTTATGGCAGCGTTCTGCTGCGGTCCAGCCAGTCATCTCGATGTAGCAGAGCTGAAGCTGTCGTGGGAACCATGGAAAGGTAAGGATGAGGTTGGTTTATTATTTTTCTTTTATTGCAGGAGATCGTTGGCTTCAGCTGGAATGGGTGTGATGGTAAGTATGGTTTAATTTAGAACAATAAAGAATTGTGTCTTTATTTCAATTAAAGGACTTTATTCTGGGTGTTGTGTTTTTTTTAAATACTTTACTAGAAATTCATGGCGGTCATGTCTAATACTGGCGTGACCCCATGAATTTTGGGCTTGGGGCCAGCTGATAATACCAAGCTGGCCCTAACCCCTTTATTACCCAGTGAGCCACCGCACCAGGGCCCTGGATGAGTTGGGTACAGCGCCAGAAGATGGCGCTTCTATGAACGCGCCATTTTCCGGGGTGGCTGCGGACTGCAATTTGTAGCGGGGGGGGGGGGGGCCCAGAAAGCTTGGGCCTCCCTGCGCTGCACATTCCAGCCCCCAGCTGCCTAGTTGTACCTGGCTGGACAGAAAAATAGGGCGAAGCCCCACGTACTTTTTTTTTAATTATTTCATGAAATTCATGAAATAATTAAGAAAAAAAGGCCTTCCCTATATTGTTGTGTCCGGCCAGGTACAAATAGGCAGCTGGTGGTTGGGGGCAGCCCGTTCCTACCTGCTGTACCTGGCTGGACACAAATATAGTGCGAAGCCCCACTTCAATTTTTTTTAATTATTTCATGAAATTCATGAAATAATTAAGAAAAAAAGGGCTTCCCTATATTGTTGTGTCCGGCCAGGTACAAATAGGCAGCTGGTGGATGGGGGCAGCCCGTTCCTGCCTGCTGTACCTGGCTGGACACAAATATAGTGCGAAGCCCCACTTCAATTTTTTTAAATTATTTCAGGAAATTCATGAAATAATTAAAAAATAATTGACGTGGGGCTTCGCACTATATTTGTGTCCAGTCAGGTGCAGCAGGCAGGAACGGGCTGCCCCCAACCACCAGCTGCCTATTTGTACCTGGCCGGACACAACAATATAGGGAAGCCCTTTTTTTCTTAATTATTTCATGAAATAATTTAAAGAAAATTGACGTGGGGCTTCGCCCTGTTTTTGTGTCCAGCCAGGTACAACTAGGCAGCTGGGGGCTGGAATCCGCAGCGCAGGGAGGCCCAAGCTTTCTGGGCCACCCCCGCTGCAAATTGCAGTCCGCAGCCACCCCGGAAAATGGCGCGTTCATAGAAGCGCCATCTTCTGGCGCTGTACCCAACTCATCCAGGGCCCTGATGCGGTGGCTCACTGGGTAATAAAGGGGTTAGGGCCAGCTTGGCATTATCAGCTGGCCCTAAGCCCGAAATTCATGGGGTCACGCCAATATTAGACATGACCACCATGAATTTCTAGTAAAGTATTTAAAAAAAACACAACACCCAGAAAAAAGTCCTTTAATTGAAATAAACACACAATTCTTTATTGTTCTAAATTAAACCATACTTACCATCACGCCCATTCCAGCTGAAGCCAACGATCTCCTGAAATAAAAGAAAAATAATAAAGCAACATCATCCTTACCTTTCCATGGTTCCCATGACAGCTTCAGCTCTGCTACATCGAGATGACAGGCTGGACCGCAGCAGAACGCTGCCATCCAGCCTGTCATCCCGCAGACACTGAGAAGCGCAGGCTTGCTTGCGCTCCACAGTGTCTCTCTGTGAGGGCATCCAGATGAGCCGAGTTAATGTCCAATGAACTCGGCTCACCTCATACACGTCACTGACAGCGTGGGAAAATTCTACTGCACTCAGTGCTTCAGCGTGGGAGAATTCTCACACTGAAGCGCTGAGTGCAGGAGAATTCTCCCACGCTGTCAGTGACGTGCAGGAGGTGAGCTGAGTTCATTGGACATGAGCTCACCTTATGCACGTCACTGACAGCGTGGAAAAATTCTCCTGCACTCAGCGCTTCAGCGTGGGAGAATTCTCACGCTGAAGCGCTGAGTGCAGGAGAATTCTCCCACGCTGTCAGTGACGTGCAGGAGGTGAGCTGAGTTCATTGGACATGAGCTCACCTTATGCACGTCACTGACAGCGTGGGAGAATTCTCCTGCACTCACCGATTCAGCGTGAGAATTTTCCCACGCTGTCAGTGACGTGCATGAGGTGAGCCGAGTTCATTGGACATGAACTCGGCTCATCTGGATGTCGTCACAGAGAGACGCTGAGCAGCGCAAGCAAGCCTGCGCTTCTCAGTGTCTGCGGGATGAGAGGCTGGATGGCAGCGTTCTGCTGCGGTCCAGCCTGTCATCTCGATGTAGCAGAGCTGAAGCTGTCGTGGAAACCATGGAAAGGTAAGGATGAGGTTGCTTTATTATTTTTCTTTTATTGCAGGAGATCGTTGGCTTCAGCTGGAATGGGCGTGACGGTAAGTATGGTTTAATTTAGAACAATAAAGGATTGTGTCTTTATTTCAATTAAAGGACTTTATTCTGGGTGTTTGTGTTTTTTTTAACTTTGACTATGGGGTTAGTAATGGGGGTGTCTTATAGACGCCTCTCCATTACTAACCTGGGCTTGATGTCAGCTGGCATTATAAGCTGACATCAACCCCAACCCTATTACCCCCTGCCACCGCACCAGGGCAGCGTGGAAGAGCGAGGCTAAGTGCCAGAATTGGCGCATCCTATGAATGCGCCATTTCTGGGGCGGCTGATGGCTGGTGTTTCTAGCCTGGGAGGGGGCCAATATTCATGGCTCCCATCCTGGGCTATTAATATCAGCCCCCAGCTGTCTGCCTAGCCTTTGCTAGCTATTAAATTAGGGGGGACCCCACGTCATTTTTTTTGGGGGGGTCCCCCATTTTAATAGCTAGTAAAGGCTATGTATTCAGCTGGGGGCTGATATTAGTAGCCTGGGAAGCTCCGTGGGTATTACCCCCTTCCCAGGCTTCAAACATCTGCCCCAGCCATCTGCTTAACCTCCGCTAGAGCCTAAAATTAAGGGGAACCCCACGCCAATTTTTTTAATAATAAATCCTTTATTTTAATACTAAATGACAAGTACAGTAACCAACACTATCACTGTACTTCATATATATGTGACTGACATGTTTCTATCTATCTAATCTATGTGTGAAGCTCTATTCTGTCTGTTATAAATTGTCGGGTACCGCTGCTGAATTGCCGGCCGGCTTTTTTAAAGAGACGGTGCATGAAAACGCTATTATTTTTTTTGATAAATCCTTTACGCTAAATGACAAGTACAGTAAGCAACACTGTCACTGTACTTCGTATATATGTGGCTGACATGTTTCTATCTATCTAATCTATGTGTGAAGCTCTATTCTGTCTGTTATAAATTGTCGGGTACCGCTGCTGAATTGCCGGCCGGCTTTTTTAAAGAGACGGTGCATGAAAACACTATTATTTTTTTTGATAAATCCTTTACGCTAAATGACAAGTACAGTAAGCAACACTGTCACTGTGCTTCTTATATATGTGACATGTTTATATCTATCTAATCTATGTGTGAAGCTCTATTCTTTCGGTTCTAAATTGTCGGGTACAGGTGTATGCCGCTGCTGAATTGCCGGCTTTTCATGTTTCACTGTTGGCACTGTTCCCATCGATTTGGGCAATCACTGTAATGCCACAACCACCATGGCTGTGGCATTACAGTGAGTGGCAGACAATCCCTGCATGATTGGTGCTCTAAATAGCGCCAGACATGCAGGACACGCTTTTGGTGCACGAACAGTTATCGAACATAACCTCGAACAGCTGAATTTTTTGCAAATCGTTCGGGTTCGTCGAACAACTCGAACACCACCCAAAACAGCTCGAATTTGAGATTGGCAAACAGTTCTAGTCGAACACCGCTCATCTGTAGTCATTAAGACACTGAAAATGTTTTTTTTATGCAAAAAAGACAAAAAAGTGAATAATACAGAGATTGGAACCGCGGAACTGCAAAACCAGTTATAATTTCCTGGTGTATACCAGATTGTTAAAATAGATATATTTGTGTCTGAAGATTCAGCGACACAGTCACACTGTTTTTTTTTATGGAAAAAAGGCAAGCAGGTTGATAACACCCAGATTGAATCATGGAAGAGGAAAAATACAATTCTAGTTCTCTGGCCTACACCACACTCTTTTAAACAGATATATTGGCATCTGAACAGTCAGCGAGACACTGAAAATGATTTTTTTATGCAAAAAAGACAAATAAGTGGATAATACAGAGATTTGAACTGTGGAATTGCAATGCCACAGTTATAATTTCCTGGTGTATACCAGACTTATTAAAATAGATATATTTGTGTCTGAAAAGTCAGCGACACACTCAAACTGTTTTTTTTATGGAAAAAAGGCAAGCAGGTTGATAAAACCCAGATTTGAACCGTGGAAGAGGAAGAACACATTTCTAGTTCTCAGGCCTATACCAGACTCTTTTAAACAGATATATATTAGTGTCTGAACAGTCAGCAAGACACTGAAAATGTTTTTTTTATGCAAAAAAGACAAAAAAAGTGGATAATACAGATATTTGAACCGTGGAACTGCAAAACCACAGTTATAATTTCCTGGTGTATACCAGACTTATTAAAATAGATATATTTGTGTCTGAAGAGTCAGCAACACACTCAAACAGTTTTTTTTTATGGAAAAAAGGCAAGCAGGATGATAACACCCAGATTTGAACCGTGGAAGAGGAAAAACACATTTCTAGTTCACAGGCCTACACCATACTCTTTTCAACAGATATATTGGTGTCTGAACAGTCAATGAGACACAGCAAATGTTTTTTTTATGCAAAAAAGTTAAAAAAGTGGATAATACAGAGATTTGAACCGTGGAACTGCAAAACCATAGTTATAATTTCCTGGTGTATACCAGACTTATTAAAATAGATATATTTATGTCTGAACAGTCAGCGACACACTCAAACTGTTTTTTTGTATGGAAAAAAAGGCAAGCAGGTTGATAACACCCAGATTTGAACCGTGGAAGAGGAACAACACAGTTCTAGTTCTATGACCTACACCACACTCTTTTAAACAGATATATTGGTGTCTGAACAATCAGCGAGACACTGGATATGTTTTTTTTTATTCAAAAAAGACAAAAAAGTGGATAATACAGAGATTTGAACCGTGGTACTGGAAAAACACAATTATAATTTCCTGGTGTATACAAGACTTCATAAAATAGATATATTTGTGTCTGAACAGTCAGCGACACTCTCAAACTGTTTTTTTTATGCAAAAAAGGCAAGCAGGTTGATAACACCCAGATTTGAACCGTGAAAGAGGAAAAACACAGTTCTAGTTTTCTGGCCTACACAAGACTCTTTTAATCAGATATATTGGTGTCTGTACAGTCAGTGATACACTGAAAATGTTTTTTAATGCAAAAAAGACAAAAAAGTGGATAACACACAGATTTTAACCATGGAATTGCAAAAACACAGTTATAATTTCCTGGTGTATACCAGACTTGGTAAAATATATATATTTTTGTCTGAACAGTCAGCGACACACTCAAACTGTATTTTTTATGGAAAAAAGGCAAGCAGCTTGATAACACCCAGATTTGAACTGTGGAAGAGGAAAAACACAGTTTTAGTTCTCTGGCCTACACCAGACTCTTTTAACCCCTTTACAACCCAAGGTGGTTTGCACTTTAATGACCAGGCCAATTTTTACAATTCTGACCACTGTCAATTTATGAGGTAATTACTCTGAAACGCTTCAACGGATCCCCCTGATTCAGAGAATGTTTTTTTGTGACATATTGTACTTCATGATTGTGGTTAAATTTCTTCGATATCACTTGTATTTATTTGTGAAAAAAACAGAAATTTGACGAAAATTTTGAAAATTTTGCAATTTTCAAAATTTGAATTTTTATGCCCTTAAATCAGAGAGATATGTCACACAAATGAGTTAATAAATATCATTTCCCACATGTCTACTTAACATCAGCACAATTTTTGAACCAACATTTTTTTTTGTTAGGGAGCTATAAGGGTTAAAATTTGACCAGCGATTTCTCATTTTTCCAACAAAATTTACAAAACCATTTTTTTAGGGACCACATCACATTTGAAGTCACTTTGAGAGGTCTTTATGACAGAAAATACCCAAAAGTGACACCATTCTAAAAACTGCACCCCTCAAGGTGCTCAAAACCACATTCAAGAACTTTATTAACCCTTCAGGTGCTTCACAGGAATTTTTGGAATGTGGAAGAAAAAAATAAACATTTAACTTTTTTCACAAAAATGTTACTTTAGACCCAATTTTTTTTATTTTCGCAGGGGTATCAGGAAAAAATGGACCCCAAGGTTTGTTGTGCAATTTCCCTTGGGCACGCAGATACCCTATATGTGGGGAAAAACCACTGTTTGGGCGCATGGCATGGCTTGGAATGGAAGAAGCACCATTTGACTGTTTGATTGTAAAATTTGCTTGAATAATTAGTGGACGCCATGTTGCGTTTGGAGAGCCCCTGATGTGCCTAAACAGTGGAAACCCCCCACAAGTGACCCCATTTTGGAAACTAGACCCCCCCAAGGCTCCTATCTAGATGCATAGTGAGAACTTGGAACCCATAGGTGCTTCACAAATTGATTCGTAAAAATGAAAAAGTATTTTTTTTTCCACTTTTTAATTTTTACCAATCAATTTGTGAAGCACCTGAGGGTTCCAAGTGCTCACTATGCATCTAGGTAGGTGCCTTGGGGGGTCTAGTTTCCAAAATGGGGTCACTTGTGGGGGAGCTCCACTGTTTACACTAGGACTACTGGACTCGTGACCCCGCCTAGAACTACTGAAAGGAGTCATTTTGACTACTTGCTTGTTTTCATTTATTTTTAGAGTTTCATTTGTGGTTATTTATTAATAATTATATTTTTTGTAATGTATTATTATTGTGAGATCCAACAGTAATGCTTTTGATTGTTTTTTTTCTGCTTTTCTTATTTTTCTACAGAAAATAACAATAATTATAATAGACGTTTTTCAAACATTTTTTTTTATTCAAGTGCACACATATAAACAACAACTGAAGAACAAAAAGCAGAGAAAATGTAGGTGGAGGAGCATAAAAATGAAAATATGGCGCAGAATTCACCTTCTAAACATTTGGTGTTTCGCATTTTAGGCATTGCCTTTGATTTATGGCAGTACATTGCCCACACAAAGACTTACCACAAGTCTTACAATTTCCGACAGATCTATTTTTCTTGCACTTTTCTTTGATCTGGCAAAATTTTGTTTGAACCATCACTTCTGAGCATGTAGAAACTTGGGACGTGGAACCCTTTTCCCTATCTGTGACATAAGGACCACTCAACTCTCTCACAAGCGTTTGCAAAAATGCCTTGCGTGACATTTTTTGGTGGGTAATCTCCTTGAATATTATCCATGCATTTATACCCGCAAAGTCTAAGGCATTTTCAAATGCATGAACAGGCCATCTCCTTGTGCATGTTCGTGTGGTATATTTTCGTGCCATCTGATCCACTACATCTACTCCATATTTTGTTTCATTGTAAAACTTTACCGTTTCTGGAGTTTTTTTTAGCGGAATCAGACGCAACAACAACATCTGGATGGACGGAACTCAAAATGACAACATTTTTGTTGGGCTTTACTTGATATACTGTAAGTGTAAAATTGTCTTCATTTCTAAACACTTTAGTGTTGTACAATTCCTCTTTCATGGATTTTATTTCTTTAGGCACTTCTCGCCTTATCTTGTTCAGTGTTCCCACGATGGTTGTTCCTTTGCTTTTTAGCTGTTTAGCTAATTTTGCTGAAGTAAAATAATTATCGGTTGTAACATTGCGACCTTTTTTCAAAAACGGGTCCAATAACTTCATTACCACATGGTCAGCTAAACGGTCCTCAGCACGGCGTGTGTCATCTTTGCATAGATAAGGGAAGCCATTTGCCAGATATTTGCTCCTCTTATCAACAGCTAGCCAATATTTGTGGCCATATTTATCTGGTTTGGAAGGCATGTACTGCGTGAATGGACACCTAGTTTTGCTTGGGAAAAGTTGCTCAACCACCGTTATGTATGGGCCAGGTTTGTAACACGCAATACAATTTTCAATAAACCTGTCCCACACAGTAGAAAATAGAGCAAACTTGTCCGTTTGCAGTCTCTCCGATCGAGTAGATTTCTCATCAAATCTGAGAAACCTCATAATTTCAACAAAGCGGTCACTAGACATTGTCGCTTTGCAAAACGGTATTCCCCAGTCATTACACCAAATACTGCTAATCGAGTGACGGTTCGTGCCAGATATTCCACGAGCATAGAATATCGCAATGAATGCATCTAGCTCCTCATCAGATAGAGTAAACTGTAAATTATTGTTCCTGCATGCTTCTGCAAGCGTACAGTTCTTTATATGTGTCAATATATATGAATCAAAAAATAAACGCCATGCGCTCAAAGGACTATCGATAATGATATTTCTTCTGGCGTATCCTGTAGGGCCAGGTGCTTCTCGAAGAATATTTTGGCTGTCACGCCTACCAGGCAAGTGTTCTCCAATTTCAACAGGTTTCCATTGAATACCATCCGCTGAAACTAGTATTCCTTCAGATTCGCCTTCTCTGGTGTTTGTTGTTGCATTACCTTCGCCGCCATCGTTATCTGTTGTTCTTTCATTTCTGGGACGTTTTGCTGATTTTTTCTGTCCACGACCAGGAGGATGGTCACGAGGCAACATAACTGCATGAGCCCGATCCCCAGTTGATGTGCTTGGAATATCTGTAAAAAAGTTGATGAATATTTAGAATTTTTGTTTTGTAAGGGTCCGTGCACACTGGCTGGATTAGCGGCGGAATATCCGACAGGATATTCTCACCACAATCCGGCCCGTACCTGCCCGCTCAGGTACAGAGCGGAGTTTCATACCTGAAGCTCCGCTCCGAACCCCGGGCTGGAGCCGCTGTCTGGGACGGAGCCGTGCTCGCGCGTAAGCAAGCGCTGCTCTGTCCCTGACAGCGGCTCCAGCCCGGGGTTCGGAGCGGAGCTTCAGGCATGAGCGGGCAGGTACGGCCTGTATTGCGGCAAGAATATCCAGATGGCTATTCAGCCAGAATTCTGCTAGTGTGCACAGGCCCTAACTCAGTGTGTGGAAGAACAAATAAATACACATAACTACTTACCTTCTGGATTTGTTCCTTCTGAGTCTTCAGATTCACTTGATATGTTCTGAGGAATGAAATCTTCATCACTGTCAGAATCAAATACATGTTCCTGCAATTCGGATTCCGATTCATCCTCCGGTATGGATTGCAAAGTAGCCAGAATATCCTGAGGCTTTATCAAACGTCTTCTCTCCATATTCCTCACAAATTCCATAATTCTATATAGTTCCCTGCTGAAAAATAGAAATGAAATGAAAACTAAAAGAAATAATAACTGTTCTGCCACCTTCAAAAGTAGGTGGGCTGAATCAGTTGACAGACAGCTAAACTATTTCATAACAATTCATACCTGTATGAGTCTTCAGAGCTCGTGTGTCTGCGTCTGTTCTCTTTGTCTCTTCAGCTGAACTGAAAGTAAAGTTACTATCCAGAATACTGTCTCCTGCTAGGACCTTAGAAAAACACCACCCTTCATTAGCATAAGATAAGAGCCTAGAGTAAACAAGCTATTTTGTTCAGCATTACACAGTAATACAAGCAGGTAAAACACAAGGAAAATGTGAAAAGTTGACATGTAAATTGAACTACATCTATATGAACATCAGGGTAAATAAGACAGAGTGAAAAAATTATGCACAAAACTTTATAGCAACATTTAGTGACAAAAGGACCTCAAAATATAGTAGGGAGTCAAAATGACTCCCTTCAGTAGTTCTTGGTAAATTTTGAAAAAAACGCGCAAATTTTTCACCAAAATTATTTATTCTCACAAAATCTTTTTTCACATCATATTTGAGGAAAAGTCACCGAGTTTCAAGCCGGAATTCTGAAAAATGTAGTCACAGAAGAGAAATAAAAAACGAAAGGAGTCAAAATGACTCCATCAGTAGTTCTAGTGTTTAGGCACATCAGGGGCTCTCCAAACGCAACATGGTGTCCACTAACAAATTGAATGTAAAATCGGCTCAAATTGTTAGCGGACACCATGTTGCGTTTGGAGAGCCCCTGATGTGCCTAAACAGTGGAGCTCCCCCACAAGTGACCCATTTTGGAAACTAGACCCCCCAAGGCACCTATCTAGATGCATAGTGAGCACTTGGAACCCCTAGGTGTTTCACAAATTGATTCGTAAAAATGAAAAAGTGGAAAAAAAATAATTTTTCAGTTTTACGAATCAATTTGTGTAGCACCTAGGGGTTCCAAGTTCTCACTATGCATGTAGATAGGTGCCTTGGGGGTCTAGTTTCCAAAATGGGGTCACTTGTGGGAGAGCTCCACTGTTTAGGCACATCAGGGGCTCTCCAAACGCAACATGGTGTCCGCTAACAATTTGAGCAGATTTTCCATTCAGTTTGTTAGCGGACACCATGTTGCGCTTGGAGAGCCCCTGATGTGCCTAAACAGTGGAGCTCCCCCACAAGTGACCCCATTTTGGAAACTATACCCCTCAAGGATTTTATTAAGGGGTATAGTGAACATTTTGAACCCAGTGGTATGACACAGAATTTGATAACATTAGGTCATCATATTGAATAAGTTGTCATTACTCTTGAGCGCAAGTGCTCGCTACTTGAGTTTGCATCGGGTACTCAGGTATGCACCATGTATCACGGGTGCTCAAGTTAAATGCTCAAGTCCCCGCCCGCATGTTTCACGGTTATTAGACACCCCAAAAAAACACGCGGGGATCGCTTGTGCATGGCAGGCAATCCCCGCGAGGTTTTTTTGGCCGCGAAGCATATGGGGCGGAGACTCGAGCACCCACGATACTCAGTGCATACCCGAGCACCCGATGCAAACTCAAGCAGTGAGCACTTGCGTTCAACACTATTTACCATATCGTCATCTTTTTTTTTTTTTTTTACTTTTAAAAAAAAAAACAACCCCAGCCCTAACATTAGCAAAACCCCAACCCCAGCCCTAGCGTTTATTTTTTACGCTGTTCCTCGTGCAGTATAAGTGATGAGATTACTTTGTTCTTCGGGTCGGTGCGATTACTGCGATACCAGAATCATATCGTGTTTTTATGATTGACAGCTGTCACACACTATAAGACACATATTTTGTAAAATCTAGCTTTTGCATCTCCATATTTTGGCCAACAGAGTCATGTGATGGCTTGTTTTTTGCGGGATGAGTTGATGTTTTTATTGGTGCCATTTTCAGGCATGTGACATTTTTTGATCGCTTTCTATTCCAGCTTTTGGGAGGCAGAATAAACAAAAACCAACAATTCAGGAATTGTTTTTTTTTTTTTATTATTCTGCTCCTGGTGTGGTAAAATTGATAAGGTAGCTTTGTTCTTCGGGTCAATACATTTACAGTGGTACCACATTTATATTGTTTTTTATGTTTTGGCGCTTTTACACAATAAAAGCTATTTTATAGAAAAAAAAATTTTTTTGCATTGCTTAATACTAACAGCTGTAACTTTTTGATTTTTTGGATGGTGGAGCTGTATTGTGGCTTGTTTTTTGCGGGACGAGATGATGTTTTCAGCGGTACCATTTTTATTTATATTTGTCTTTTTGATCACGTGTTATTCCATTTTTTGTTTGGCAGTATGATGATAAAGCATTGTTTTTTACTTTGTTTTTTTTTTTTTTTTTTTTACCGCGTTCACTGAAGGGGTTAACTAGTGGAACAGTTTTATAGGCCAGTTCATTACAGAGGCGGAGATACCAAATATGTGTACTTTTATTGTTTGTTTTTTTTTTTTTCATAATAATATTTATTGATGGGTACTTTATATTTTTATTTTTAGTGGATTATTATTATTATTTTTTTTTTTACAATTTTTTTTTTTTTTTTTTTTTTCACTTTCTGGGAGTTTTTACACTTTTTTACTTTTTCCCACTGTGGGAATTTCACTTTTTTTATTCTGATCGCCTGCACAGCATGGGGATGGAGCACCATCACTGTGGCATGCAGGCAGTCAGCGCTGAGAAGGGAGAAGATAGTTTGAAGATGAACTGCGCATGTCCAAACAATCTTACTGCTGTCTGGTGACCCGGATGTTGTCATGACGACATCGGGTCATCATGGCAACACCCGGGAAGCCGCGGCAGACAGCGCTGGAGGACGGAAGAGGAGGTGAGTATACCGATCACCTCCCCTTGCCTCCGCAATGCTGCGATCAACTATTGCAGGGGTTAATGTTCTGGGAGCGGTGCGGGACCGCTCCCTGCACATAGTACCGGGAGTCAGCTGTGACAATCAGCTGACACCCGGCGGTGATCGGGCCTGCAGAGCCTGTGTGCGCACGCGATCGTGATGACGTACTTATACGGGTCAGGCTCTTAAAGCCAAGGGCACAGACGCGTATAAGTACATCATGGGCTTTAAGGGGGTTAAACAGATATATTTGTGTCTGAATAGTCAGCGACACACTCAAATTGTTTTTTTTCTCATGGAAAAAAGGCAAGCAGGATGATTACACCAAGATTTGAACCGTGGAAGAGGAAAAACACAGTTCTATTTTACTGGCCTTCACCAGAATCTTAAATAGATATATATTTGTGTCTGAACAGTCAGCGAGACACTGAAAATCTTTTTTTTATGCAAAAAAGACAAAAAAGTGGATAATACAGATATTTGAAACGCGGAACTGCAAAAACCACAGTTATAATTTCCTGGTGTATACCAGACTTGCTAAAATAGATATATTTGTGTCTGAACAGTCAACGACACACTTAAACTTTTTTTTTAATGGAAAAAAGGCAAGCAGGTTGATAACACCCAGATTTGAACCGTGGAAGAGGAAAAACACAGTTTTAGTTCTCTGGCCTACGCCAGACTTTTTAAACAGATATATTGGTGGCTGAACATTCAGCGAGACACTGAAAATGTTTTGTTTTTTGTGCAAAAAAAACAAAAAAGTGGATAATACAGAGATTTGAACCATGGAACTGCAAAACCACAGTTATACATTCCTGGTGTTTACCAGACATGTGAAAATAGATATATTTGTGACTGAACATTCAGCAACACACGCAAACTGTTTTTTTTATGGAAAAAAGGCAAGCAGTTTGATAACTCCCAGATTTTCACCATGGAAGAGGAAAAACACAGTTCTATTTTACTGGCCTGCACCAGAATCTTTAAATTGATATATGTTTGTGTCTGAACAGTCGGCGAGACACTGAAAATGTTTTTTTTTATGCAAAAAACACAAAAAAGTGGATAATACAAAGATTTGAAACGTGGAACTGCAAAACCACAGTTATAATTTCCTGGTGTATACCAGACTTCCTAAAATAGACATATTTGTGTCTGAACAGTCAGCGGCACACTCAAACTTTTTTTTTTATGGAAAAAAGGCAAGCAGGTTGATAACACCCAGATTTGAACCGTGGAAGAGGAAAAACATAGTTCTAGTTCACTGGCCTACACCAGTCTATTTTAATCAGATATATTGGTGTCTGAACAGTCAGCGACACACTCAAACAGTTTTTCTTTAATAGAAAAAAGGCAAGCAGGTTGATAACACCCAGATTTGAACCATGGAAGAGGAAAAACACAGTTTTAGTTTTCTGGCCGACACCAGACTCTTTTAAACAGATATATTGATGTCTGAACAGTTAGCGAGACACTGAAAATATTTTTTTTCATGCAAAAAATTGGTTAATACAGAGATTTGAACCGTGGAACTGCAAAACCACAGTTAGAATTTCCTGGTGTATACCAGACTTGTTAAAAAAGATATATTTGTGTCTGAACAGTCAGCGACACACTCAAAGTGTTAATTTTAAGGAAAAAAAGCAAGCAGGTTGATAACACCCAGATTTGAACCATCGAAGAGGAAAAACACAGGTCTAGTTCTCTGGCCTACACCAGATTCTTTTAAAAAAATATTTTGGTGTCTGAACAGTCAGCAACACACTCAAACTGTTTTTTTTATGCAAAAAAGACAAGCAGGTTGAAAACACCCAGATTTGGACCTTGGAAGAGGATAAACACACATCTAGTTCTCTGGCCTACACCAGACTCTTTTAAACAGATATATTGGTGTCTGAAGAGTCAGCGAGACACTATAAATGTTTTTTTATGCAAAAAAGACAAAAAAGTGGATAATACAGAGATTTTAACCATGGAACTGCAAAACCACAATTATAATTTCCTGGTGTATACCAGACTTGTTGAAATAAATATATTTGTGTCTGAACAGTCAGTGACACACTCAAACTGTGTTTTTTTTATGGAGAAAAGGCAAGCAGGTTGATAACATCCAGATTTGAACCATGAAACAGGAAAAACACAGTTCTAGTTCTCTTGCCTACACCAGACTCGTTTAAACAGATATATTGATGTTTGAACAGTCAGCGAAACACTGAAAATTTTTTTTTTTATGCAAAAAAGACAAAAAAGTGGATAATATAGAGATTTGAACCATGGAACTGCAAAACAAAGTTATAATTTCCTTGTGTATACCAGACTTGTTAAAGTAGATATATTTGTGTCTGAACAGTCAGCAACACACTCAAACTGTTTTATATATGGAAAAATGGCAAGCAGGTTGATAACACCCAGATTTGAACCGCGGAAGAGGAAAAACACAGTCCTAGTCCTCTGGCCTACACCAGACTCTTTTAAACCGATATATTGGTGTCTAAACAGTCAGCGAGACACTGAAAATGTTTTTTTTATGCAAAAAAGACAAAAAAGTGGATAATACAGAAATTTGAACCGTGGAACTGCAAAACTACAGTTATAATTTCCTGGTGTGTACCAGACGTTTAAAATAGATATATTTGTGTCTGAACAGTCAGCAACACACTCATACTGTATTTTTTAATGGAAAAAAGGCAAGCAAGTTGATAACACCAAGATTTCAACCGTGGAAGAGGAAAAACACAGTTCTAGTTCTCTGGCATACACCAGATTCTTTTAAACAGATATATAGGTGTCTGAACTGTCAGCGAGACACGGAAAATGTTTTTTTTCTGCAAAAAAAGACAAAAAAGTGGATAATACAGAGATTTAGACTGTGGAACTGCAAAAGTACAGTTATAATTTCCTGGTGTGTACCAGACGTTTAAAATAGATATATTTGTGTCTGAACAGTCAGTGACACACTCAAACTGTGTTTTTTTATGGAAAAAAGGCAAGCAGGTTGTTAACACCCAGATTTCAACCATGGAAGAGGGAAAACAGAGTTATAGTTCTCTGACCTATACCAGACTCTTTTAAACAGATATATTGGTGTCTGAAGAGTCAGCGAGACACTGAAAATGTTTTTTTCTATGGAAAAAAGACAAAAAAGTGGATAATACAGAGATTTGAACCGTGGAACTGCAAAACCACAGTTAGAATTTCCTGGTGTATACCAGACTTGTTAAAAAAGATATATTTGTGTCTGAACAGTCAGCGACACACTCAAACTGTTTTTTTCTTATGGAAAAAAGGCAAGCAGGTTGATAACACTAAGATTTGAACCGCGGAAGAAGAAAAACACAGTTCTATTTTTCTGGCCTACACCAGACTCTTTTAAAAAGATAAATTGGGGTCTGAACAGTCAGCGAGACACTGAAAATGTTTTTTTTTATGGAAAAAAACAAAAAAGTGGATAATACAGAGATTTGAACTGTGGAACTGCAAAACCACAGTTATAATTTCCTGGTGTACACCAGACTTGTTAAATTAGATATATTGGTGTCTGAACAGTCAGCGACACACTCAATATGGTTTCTTTTGAGGAAAAAAGGCAAGCAGGTTGATAACAGCCAGATTTGAAGCGCAGAAGGGGAAAAACACAGTTCTAGTACTCTGGCCTACACCAGACTCTTTTACACAGATATATTTGTGTCTGAACAGTCAGCGAGACACTGAAAATGTTTTTTTCATACGAAAAAATGCAAAAAAGTGGATAATACAGAGATTTGGACCGTGGAACTGCAAAACCACAATTCTAGTTTCCTTGTCTATACCAGACTATTTAAAATAGATATATTTGTGTCTGAACAGTCAGCGAGACACTGAAAATGTTTTTTTTTATGCAAAAAAGACAAAAAAGTGGATAATACAGAGATTTGAATCGTATATCTGCAAAACCACAGTTTTAATTTCCTGGTGTATACTAGACTTGATAAAAGATATATTTGTGTCTGAACAGTCAGCAACACACTCAAACTGTTATTTTTTATGGAAAAAAGGCAAGCAGTTTGATAACACCCAGATTTGTAACGGCGGAAGAGGAAAAACATAGTTCTACTTCTCTGGCCTACACCAGACTCCTTTAAACAGATATATTGGTGTCTGAACAGTCAGCGAGACACTAAAAAATTTTTTTATGCAAAAAAGACAAAAAAGTGGATAATACAGAGATTTGAACCGTGTAACGGCAAAACCACAGTTATAATTTCCTGGTCTATACCAGACTTGTTAAAATAGATATATTTGTGTCTGAACAGTCAGCAACACACTCAAACTGTTTTTTTTTATGGAAAAAAGGCAAGCAGGTTGATAACACCCAAATTTGAACCATGGCAGAGGAAAAACACAGTTCTAGTTTTCTGGCCTACACCAGACTCTTTTAAACAGATATATTGGTGTCTGAACAGTCAGCGACACACTTAAACAGTTTTTCTTTAATAGAAAAAAGGCAAGCAGGTTGATAACACCCAGATTTGAACCACGGAAGAGGAAAAACACAGTTTTAGTTTTCTGGCCGACACCAGACTCTTTTAAACAGATATATTGATGTCTGAACAGTCAGCGAGACACTGAAAATATTTTTTTTTATGCAAAAAATTGGATAATACAGAGATTTGAACCGTGGAACTCAAAACCACAGTTAGAATTTCCTGGTGTATACCAGACTTGTTAAAAAAGATAAATTTGTGTCTGAACAGTCAGCGACATACTCAAAGTGTTAATTTTAAGGAAAAAAAGCAAGCAGGTTGATAACACCCAGATTTGAACCATGGAAGAGGAAAAACACAGGTCTAGTTCTCTGGCCTACACCAGACTCTTTTAAACAATTATTTTGGTGTCTGAACAGTCAGCAACACACTCAAACTGTTTTTTTATGCAAAAAAGACAAGCAGGTTGAAAACACCCAGATTTGGAACTTGGAAGAGGATAAACACACTTCTAGTTCTCTGGCCTACACCAGACTCTTTCAAACAGATATATTGATTATTGAACAGTGAGTGAGACACTGAAAATGTTTTTTTTATGCAAAAAAGACAAAACGTGGATAATACAGAGATTTGAACCGTGGAACTGCAAAATCACAGTTAGAATTTCCTGGTGTATACCAGACTTGTTAAAATACATATATTTGTGTCTGAACAGTCAGCGACACACTCAAACTGTGTATTTTTTTTGGAAAAAAGACAAGCAGGTTGATAACACTCAGATTTGAACCGTGGAAGAGGAAAAACACAGTTCTAGTTTTCTGGTCTACACTATACTCTTTTAAACAGATATATTGGTGTCTGAACAGTCAGCGAGACACAGAAAAAGTTTTTTTTATGCAAAAAAGACAAAAAAGTGGATAATACAGAGATTTGAACCGAGGAACTGCAAAACCACAGTTAGAATTTCCTGGTGTCTACCAGACTTGTTAAAAAAGATATATTTGTGTCTAAACAGTCAGAAACACACTCAAAGTGTTTTTTATGTGGAAAAAAGGCAAGCAGTTTGATAACACTCAGATTTGAACCGTGGAAGAGTAAAAACACAGTTCTAGTTCTCTGGCCTACGCCAGACTCTTTTAAACAGATATATTGATGCTTGAACAGTCAGCGAGACACTGAAAATGTTTTTTTTTATGCAAAAAGACAAAAAAGTGGATAATACAGAGATTTGAACCGTGGAACTTAAAAACAAAGTTATAATTTCCTGGTGTATACCAGACTTGTAAAAATAGAAATATTTGTGTCTGAACAGTCAGCAACACACTCAAACTGTTTTTTATATGGAAAAAAGGCAAGCAGGTTGATAGCCCCCAGATTTGAATCGCGGAAGAGGAAAAACACAGTTCTAGTACTCTGGCCTACACCAAACTCTTTTAAACAGATATATTTGTGTCTGAACAGTCAGTGAGACACTGAAAATGTTTTTTTTAATGCAAAAAATACAAAAAAGTGGATAATACAGAGGTTTGAACCGTGGAACTGCAAAACAACTGTTTTAATTTCCTGGTGTGTACCAAATGTTTAAAATAGATATATTTGTGTCAGAACAGTCAGCGACACACTCAAACTGTTTTTTTTCATGGAAAAAAGGCAAGCAGGTTGATAACACCCAGATTTCAACCATGGAAGAGGAAAAACACAGTTCTAGTTCTCTGACCTACACCAGACTCTTTTAAACAGATATATTGGTGTCTGAAGAGTCAGCGATACACTAAAAATGTTTTTTTATGCAAAAAAGACAAAAAAGTGGATAATACAGAGATTTGAACCATGGAACTGCAAAACCACAGTTTTAATTTCCTGGTCTCTACCAGACTTGTTGAAATAAATATATTTGTGTCTGAACAGTCAGTGACACATTCAAACTGTGTTTTTTTTACGGAGAAAAGGCAAGCAGGTTGATAACATCCAGATTTGAACCATGAAAGAGGAAAAACACAGTTCTAGTTCTCTGGCCTACACCAGACTCGTTTAAACAGATATATTGATGTTTGAACGGTCAGCGAGACACTGAAAATGTTTTTTTTATGCAAAAAAGACAAAAAAGCGGATAATACAGAGATTTGAACCATGGAACTGCAAAACAAAGTTATAATTTCCTTGTGTATACCAGACTTGTTAAAGTAGATATATTTGTGTCTGAACAGTCAGCAACACACTCAAACTGTTTTATATATGGAAAAATGGCAAGCAGGTTGATAACACCCAGATTTGAACCGCGGAAGAGGAAAAACACAGTTCTAGTCCTCTGGCCTACACCAGACTCTTTTAAACCGATATATTGGTGTCTGAACAGTCAGCGAGACACTGAAAATGTTTTTTTTATGCAAAAAAGACAAAAACGTGGATAATACAGAAATTTGAACCGTGGAACTGCAAAACTACATTTATAATTTCCTGGTGTGTACCAGACGTTTAAAATAGATATATTTGTGTCTGAACAGTCAGCGACACACTCAAACTTTATTTTTTAATGGAAAAAAGGCAAGCAAGTTGATAACACCAAAATTTCAACCGTGGAAGAGGAAAAACACAGTTCTAGTTCTCTGGTCTGCCCTATACTCTTTTAAACAGATATATTGGTGTCTGAACAGTCAGCGAGACACAGAAAAAGTTTTTTTTGATGCAAAAAAGACAAAAAAGTGGATAATATAGAGATTTGAACCTTGGAACTGCAAAACAAAGTTATAATTTCCTTGTGTATACCAGACTTGTTAAAGTAGATATATTTGTGTCTGAACAGTCAGCAACACACTCAAACTGTTTTATATATGGAAAAATGGCAAGCAGGTTGATAACACCGAGATTTGAGCCACGGAAGAGGAAAAACACAGTTCTAGTCCTCTGGCCTACACCAGACTTTTTTAAACCGATATATTGTTGTCTGAACAGTCAGCGAAAAACTGAAAATGTTTTTTTTATGCAAAAAAGACAAAAAAGTGGGTAATACAGAAATTTGAACCGTGGAACTGCAAAACTACAGTTATAATTTCCTGGTGTGTACCAGACGTTTAAAATAGATATATTTGTGTCTGAACAGTCAGCGACACACTCAAACTCTGTTTTTTTATGGAAAAAAGGCAAGCAGGTTGATAACACCAAGATTTCAAACATGGAAGAGGAAAAACACAGTTCTAGTTCTCTGGCATACACCAGATTCTTTTAAACAGATATATAGGTGTCTGAACTGTCAGCGAGACACGGAAAATGTTTTTTTTCAGCAAAAAAAGACAAAAAAGTGGATAATAAAGAGATTTAGACTTTGGAACTGCAAAAGTACAGTTATAATTTCCTGGTGTATACCAGACATTTAAAATAGATATATTTGTGTCTGAACAGTCAGCGACACACTCAAACTGTGTTTTTTTTATGGAAAAAAAGGCAAGCAGGTTGTTAACACCCAGATTTCAACCATGGAAGAGGGAAAACAGAGTTCTAGTTCTCTGACCTATACCAGACTCTTTTAAACAGATATATTGGTGTCTGAAGAGTCAGCGAGACACTAAAAATGTTTTTTTATGCAAAAAAGACAAAAAAGTGGATAATACAGAGATTTGAACCGTGGAACTGCAAAACCACAGTTATAATTTCCTGGTGTATACCAGACTTGTTGAAATAAATATATTTGTGTCTGAACAGTCAGTGACACACTCAAACTGTGTGTTTTTATGGAAAAAAGGCAAGCAGGTTGATAACATCTAGATTTGAACCATGGAAGAGGAAAAACACAGTTCTAGTTCTCTGGCCTACACCAGACTCGTTTAAACAGATATATTGATGTTTGAACAGTCAGCGAGACACTGAAAATGTTTTTTTTTATGCAAAAAAAGACAAAAAAGTGGATAATACAGAGATTTGAACCATGGAACTGCAAAACAAAGTTATAATTTCCTTGTGTATACCAGACTTGTTAAAGTAGATATATTTGTGTCTGAACAGTCAGCAACAAACTCAAACTGTTTTATATATGGAAAAATGGCAAGCAGGTTGATAAAACCCAGATTTGAACCGCGGAAGAGGAAAAACACAGTTCTAGTCCTCTGGCCTACACCAGACTCTTTTAAACCGATATATTTGTGACACCCCAGGGGTCTGGTTGCCACAGTGATAGAGATATTACGTCTGAGAGCAGGTGGGAGGTCTCTTGGTCAGGGATCCTATGCATGCCACACCTCCTGCCCAGTCCTGGGAGGGGAAGAACTTCCCCTATATAAACCTAGGGCTGAGGCAGGGTTAGTGAGTAGAGAAGAAGTAGAGACAGAGAAGCAGATATAGGAAAAGAACATCAGGAGCTCTGTGGGAGCAGTGCTACAAGGAGTCAGGGGCTGGCAGCTGCATAGCTCGCCCTGACTGAGAAGTTATCACCGGACCCGGAGTCCGAGGCTGTGGGGACTAACTCCTATCCAGCAGCAGAAACCGACCGGCAGGGGATTGCAGGTCCCCTGGCCCAGAAACCCGAAGGCACGGTCACACGCGTGGGACCAGCACCGCCGTCATGGAGCGGAGGCTACTAGAAGGCCCCGAGTCACCGGCCATACGGGTGAGCACCACACGGTACACTCAGGGACGTGGGCTACTTATACCCGCCTCTAGCAAGGTAGCCGGAAGAGTATCGTTAGTTTGGGAGGCCTACAACTCCGCCTGGCCAGGGGAGATCCCATCTGCTCAAGGACTGACCAGGCCCCAATCGCTAGCCAGTACTCCGGGAGGGTCTATCTTTGTCACCAGTAAAGACCCTGAACTACACCGTACCGTCTCCGAGTGGCTCCTGCTACCCCCATCATCCACGTCGGCTGCCCTGAGGCCATACCCCTCCTGTTGGGGGTTATACTATCACGCCGCACAATCCTACCACCGGCCTCAGCGGTCTGCCCTGCAGCAGCAGCTCCTTAGCTGTACTCAACGGGTGGCGTAGTCGTCCAACATCTACCGCTAATACAGCGCCACTTAGTCTGACTCCCTGGGCACGGACCGGATCACCGCCACGAGACTACAACCCTAAAGAGATCCGGCTCCGGGTAAGCTCCCGCGTGCGCAACGCAGCGCGACACAGGCCCAGGGGCGTGTCAAATTTTGGCGTAGTCGGCAGGATTTCGTGCCCGCAACCACCGGGTACTGCGTGCCTGAAAAAGACTGTTCAAACTTACCTGTGGTGAAGATTCCCGCCATCCGGCGCCATCTTCCGCTTCCTTCCCGCCATCGGTGGAGTTTTCCCGCCATCCGGCGCCATCTTCGGCCTTCTTCCCGCCATACGTGGAGTTTTCCCGCCATTGGACGCCATCTTGAGGACGCCGCGTGGGAAGAAGAGGGGCGTGGACTCCGAAAGCGCGCGAGAACTGAAGCCCCGCTTCACGTCCGGACGTTGCGTAAGGTCCTGGAAGGAGCCCAGCAGACGCCGACGTCACAGGAGCGCGACGGAAGGTCCTCAACCCTGACGATCCACTGCGGAGCCGCGGCCTACAGAAGAGGATCATCACAAGGTAGGCCACGGTCCACTAGGGGGGAGAAGGATGTCGGATACGGAGGAGAGCTTCACCGCTTCAACCCCCGCCAGCGCCACCGCTGTTGCGGTCATGCCTTTCACCATGCCCTATATCCCGGGGGCAGCCTGGCTACCCCAGTACTCAGGGGAGTCACATACCCTGCATGACTTTAGAGAAAAGCTGGATAGCCTCTTCCAGGTGTACCCCCTCACAGAGGAGCAAAAAGTGAGCATCCTGGTGGCCCAATTAACCGGGGCAGCCCAAAGGGAGGTAAAGTCCTGGCCACCTGGGGGGAGGACTGTCGCAGGGATACTAACCCGGCTGAGGGACACCTTTGATACCCGCACCTCAGCCGAGATCAAGCTTAGATTCTACGGGTGCAAACAGCGGGCACATGAGAGTATAAGGGACTATGCCCTGAACCTACAAGAGGCCCTGAGAGCCATTAAGCAGACCGACCCTGACGGCGTGGGAGACGAGGACAGGCTGTTGACTGAACAATTTATAGAGGGTTTATATTGCAATGCCCACCGAACCCAGTTGCGGGCAATGGCCTTACAGGACCCTCATCTGGGATTTGCACAGTTCAAGGACAGAGCCATCCGGGTGCTTCGAGAACCGGCACCAGGTGGCGTTGTGACCCCCAGACGCCCCACTACCACTTACCACCAGGAGGCGGCGCCCTTGTTGGCAGGGCCTGTGGGAGCTGGTGCGCAGGCTTTGAACAATGACCCGGCTCCAGACCTGCACCATCAGGTCCAAGAGCTAGCTAAAAGCGTTGCTGCGCTAACCCGAACTGTGCAGTCTTTACAGGTTTCCACTCCAGGGAAGATCCAGCTGGCATCCGGACCGGAGGACATCCCGTGGCGTCGACCAAGGAGGACCCCACCGGCCAGAGGAAAACCCAGCGACCGATACAACGAGGACGGACGACCCATCTGCCGCCGCTGCAATCAACCCGGACATATGGCAAGGTACTGTCCTTTAAACTGGCACAACCTGGGGTAGAGGGCCAACCCCCAGGAAAAAGATCACCAGGCCCATCGAACTGGCGCGACAAATATGTGGGAGGACGTCCAGTCTTACCCGTGGTACTGGATGGCATTCCTATGAGTGCCCTACTGGACACCGGGTCACAGGTCACCACCATCCTGTACGTGCTCTTCAAGCAGTACTGGAATGACTCGGATATCACCCGCTACCCTGACGACGACTTGAGTATCATCACCAGCAATGGTCAGCCCGTGCCACAGATTGGATTTAAAGAGGTGACCATTAAAATCGGTAGAGTCGAACTGGCAGCACAGGGACTGATCATTGTAGACATTGACAAACCCGAGAGTCACCCAAAGATAACTCTAGGAACTAATGTAATTGAAAATTGTCTTGCAGAGGTGATTTTCCTTTTACAGCAGGTTGCCAAGAACGCCAGCTCCGGCCAGCAGCGAGTGCTCCAGAAAGAGATCCGGGCACTGATGCGACGGCAACAGCTAGAACTCTCCGGTGGTGAGATTGGTAGCGTGCGAATGTGTGACCCTTTCACTATTGCCATGCCCCCGAAAAGTGAAATGATGATTTGGTGCCGGGCAGCTATTGGTCTGAGAGGTAGAGATTACCAGGCAATGGTAGAACCAGTTTACTCAGACAGTAGGCCCACCATTTTGACAGCATTTTGACAGCACGGGGGGTGGTCAATGTACGCCATGGGAAATATCGGGAAGAGGGAAGTGTACCTGCCCCGGTATGCCACGCTAGCCAAATTGTATACCATCAATCAAGATACAGTCCGTAGAACCCTTGCCTCCATCTTCCCCGGAGGAAGGTAACGGCTCTCAGAAAACAATGGAGGACTGGTGTCAGCAACTACATTTGGGTACTGACTCCACTCCCTCACACCAGAAACAGGGAGTCTATCGGGTGGTTCAAGAGTACGAGAGAGTGTTTAGTAAACACCCGTTAGACTTCGGGCGAGTCAAGGGGGTAGAACACCACATCCCCACGGGAGACCATCCTCCCATAAAAGAGAGGTATCGACCCGTACCCCCTGCACACTACCAACACGCCAAGGGGATGCTTAGAGACATGAAGGAGGCTGGGGTGATCAGGGATAGCTGTAGCCCCTGGGCAGCTCCACTAGTCTTAGTCAAAAAGAAAGACAACACCATGAGGATGTGTGTAGATTACCGGAAAATCAACCGTATCACACACAAGGATGCATACCCCTTACCAAGGATAGAGGAGTCTTTGGCTGCTTTAAGATCTGCTAACTTCTTCTCTACCTTGGATCTCACTAGTGGGTACTGGCAGGTTCCTGTAGCAGAGGCGGACCGGGAGAAGACCGCATTCACCACCCCGATGGGACTTAGCGAGTTTACCTGCATGCCGTTAGGACTCTGCAACGCACCAGGAACCTTCCAACGATTAATGGAGTGCTGTCTGGGCCACAGTAACTTCGAGACGGTCCTGCTGTACCTGGACGATGTCATCGTATATTCCAAGACGTATGAGGACTAGAGATGAGCGGTGTTCGACTAGAACTGTTCGCCAATCTCAAATTCGAGCTGTTTTGGGCGGTGTTCGAGTTGTTCGACGAACCCGAACGATTTGCAAAAAATTCGGCTGTTCGAGGTTATGTTCGATAACTGTTCGTGCACCAAAAGCGTGTCCTGCATGGATTGTCTGCCACTCACTGTAATGCCACAGCCATGGTGGTTGTGGCATTACAGTGATTGCCCAAATCGATGGGAACAGTGCCAACAGTGAAACATGAAAAGCCGGCAATTCAGCAGCGGCATACACCGGTACCCGACAATTTAGAACCGAAAGAATAGAGCTTCACACATAGATTGGATAGATATAAACATGTCAGCCACATATATACGAAGTACAGTGACAGTGTTGCTTACTGTACTTGTCATATAGTGTAAAGGATTTATCAAAAAAAATAATAGTGTTTTCATGCACCGTCTCTTTAAAAAAGCCGGCCGGCAATTCAGCAGCGGTACCCGACAATTTATAACAGACAGACTAGAGCTTCACACATAGATTAGATAGATAGAAACATGTCAGCCACATATATACGAAGTACAGTGATAGTGTTGGTTACTGTACTTGTCATTTAGTATTAAAATAAAGGATTTATTATTAAAAAAATTGGCGTGGGGTTCCCCTTAATTTTAGGCTCTAGCGGAGGTTAAGCAGACGGCTGGGGCAGATGTTTGAAGCCTGGGAAGGGGGTAATACCCACGGAGCTTCCCAGGCTACTAATATCAGCCCCCAGCTGAATACATAGCCTTTACTAGCTATTAAAATGGGGGACCCCCCCAAAAAAATGACGTGGGGTCCCCCCTAATTTAATAGCTAGCAAAGGCTAGGCAGACAGCTGGGGGCTGATATTAATAGCCCAGGAAGGGAGCCATGAATATTGGCCCCCTCCCAGGCTAGAAACACCAGCCGTCAGCCGCCCCAGAAATGGCGCATTCATAGGATGCGCCAATTCTGGCACTTAGCCTCGCTCTTCCACGCTGCCCTGGTGCGGTGGCAGGGGGTAATAGGGTTGGGGTTGATGTCAGCTTATAATGCCAGCTGACATCAAGCCCAGGTTAGTAATGGAGAGGCGTCTATAAGACACCCCCATTACTAACCCCATAGTCAAAGTTAAAAAAAACACAAACACCCAGAATAAAGTCCTTTAATTGAAATAAAGACACAGTCCTTTATTGTTCTAAATTAAACCATACTTACCATCACGCCCATTCCAGCTGAAGCCAACGATCTCCTGCAATAAAAGAAAAATAATAAAGCAACCTCATCCTTACCTTTCCATGGTTCCCACGACAGCTTCAGCTCTGCTACATCGAGATGACAGGCTGGACCGCAGCAGAACGCCGCCATCCAGCCTCTCATCCCGCAGACACTGAGAAGCGCAGGCTTGCTTGCGCTGCTCAGCGTCTCTCTGTGACGACATCCAGATGAGCCGAGTTCATGTCCAATGAACTCGGCTCACCTCATGCACGTCACTGACAGCGTGGGAAAATTCTCAAGCTGAAGCGCTGAGTGCAGGAGAATTTTCCCACGCTGTCAGTGACGTGCATAAGGTGAGCTCATGTCCAATGAACTCAGCTCACCTCCTGCACGTCACTGACAGCGTGGGAGAATTCTCCTGCACTCAGCGCTTCAGTGTGAGAATTCTCCCACGCTGAAGCGCTGAGTGCAGGAGAATTTTCCCACGCTGTCAGTGACGTGCATGAGGTGAGCCGAGTTCATTGGACATTAACTCGGCTCATCTGGATGCCCTCACAGAGAGACACTGTGGAGCGCAAGCAAGCCTGCGCTTCTCAGTGTCTGCGGGATGACAGACTGGATGGCAGCGTTCTGCTGCGGTCCAGCCTGTCATCTCGATGTAGCAGAGCTGAAGCTGTCATGGGAACCATGGAAAGGTAAGGATGATGTTGCTTTATTATTTTTCTTTTATTTCAGGAGATCGTTGGCTTCAGCTGGAATGGGCGTGATGGTAAGTATGGTTTAATTTAGAACAATAAAGAATTGTGTGTTTATTTCAATTAAAGGACTTTTTTCTGGGTGTTGTGTTTTTTTTAAATTCTTTACTAGAAATTCATGGTGGTCATGTCTAATATTGGCGTGACCCCATGAATTTCGGGCTTAGGGCCAGCTGATAATGCCAAGCTGGCCCTAACCCCTTTATTACCCAGTGAGCCACCGCATCAGGGCCCTGGATGAGTTGGGTACAGCGCCAGAAGATGGCGCTTCTATGAACGCGCCATTTTCCGGGGTGGCTGCGGACTGCAATTTGCAGCGGGGGTGGCCCAGAAAGCTTGGGCCTCCCTGCGCTGTGGATTCCAGCCCCCAGCTGCCTAGTTGTACCTGGCTGGACACAAAAACAGGGCGAAGCCCCACGTCAATTTTCTTTAAATTATTTCATGAAATAATTAAGAAAAAAGGGCTTCCCTATATTGTTGTGTCCGGCCAGGTACAAATAGGCAGCTGGTGGTTGGGGGCAGCCCGTTCCTGCCTGCTGTACCTGGCTGGACACAAATATAGTGCGAAGCCCCACGTCAATTTTTTTAAAATTATTTCATGAATTTCCTGAAATAATTTAAAAAAATTTAAGTGGGGCTTCGCACTATATTTGTGTCCAGCCAGGTACAGCAGGCAGGAACGGGCTGCCCCCATCCACCAGCTGCCTATTTGTACCTGGCCGGACACAACAATATAGGGAAGCCCTTTTTTTCTTAATTATTTCATGAATTTCATGAAATAATTAAAAAAAATTGAAGTGGGGCTTCGCACAATATTTGTGTCCAGCCAGGTACAGCAGGCAGGAACGGGCTGCCCCCAACCACCAGCTGCCTATTTGTACCTGGCCGGACACAACAATATAGGGAAGCCCTTTTTTTCTTAATTATTTCATGAATTTCATGAAATAATTAAAAAAAATTGAAGTGGGGCTTCGCACAATATTTGTGTCCAGCCAGGTACAGCAGGCAGGAACGGGCTGCCCCCAACCACCAGCTGCCTATTTGTACCTGGCCGGACACAACAATATAGGGAAGGCCTTTTTTTCTTAATTATTTCATGAATTTCATGAAATAATTAAAAAAAAAGTACGTGGGGCTTCGCCCTATTTTTGTGTCCAGCCAGGTACAACTAGGCAGCTGGGGGCTGGAATCTGCAGCGCAGGGAGGCCCAAGCTTTCTGGGCCCCCCCCCGCTACAAATTGCAGTCCGCAGCCACCCCGGAAAATGGCGCGTTCATAGAAGCGCCATCTTCTGGCGCTGTACCCAACTCATCCAGGGCCCTGGTGCGGTGGCTCACTGGGTAATAAAGGGGTTAGGGCCAGCTTGGTATTATCAGCTGGCCCCAAGCCCAAAATTCATGGGGTCACGCCAGTATTAGACATGACCACCATGAATTTCTAGTAAAGTATTTAAAAAAAACACAACACCCAGAATAAAGTCCTTTAATTGAAATAAAGACACAATTCTTTATTGTTCTAAATTAAACCATACTTACCATCACACCCATTCCAGCTGAAGCCAACGATCTCCTGCAATAAAAGAAAAATAATAAACCAACCTCATCCTTACCTTTCCATGGTTCCCACGACAGCTTCAGCTCTGCTACATCGAGATGACTGGCTGGACCGCAGCAGAACGCTGCCATCCAGTCTGTCATCCCGCAGACACTGAGAAGCGCAGGCATGCTTGCGCTCCTCACTGTCTCGCTGTGACGGCATCCAGATGAGCCGAGGTCATGTCCAATGAACTCGGCTCACCTCATGCACGTCACTGACAGCGTGGGAAAATTCTCACGCTGAAGTGCTGAGTGCAGGAGAATTCTCCCACGCTGTCAGTGATGTGCATGAGGTGAGCTCATGTCCAATGAACTCAGCTCACCTCCTGCACGTCACTGACAGCGTGGGAAAATTCTCCTGCAATCAGCGCTTCAGCGTGAGAATTTTCCCACGCTGTCAGTGACGTGAATGAGGTGAGCCGAGTTCATTGGACATGAACTCGGCTCATCTGGATGTCGTCACAGAGAGACGCTGAGCAGCGCAAGCAAGCCTGCGCTTCTCAGTGTCTGCGGGATGACAGGCTGGATGGCAGCGTTCTGCTGCGGTCCAGCCTGTCATCTCGATGTAGCAGAGCTGAAGCTGTCGTGGGAACCATGGAAAGGTAAGGATGAGGTTGCTTTATTATTTTTCTTTTATTGCAGGAGATCGTTGGCTTCAGCTGGAATGGGCGTGACGGTAAGTATGGTTTAATTTAGAACAATAAAGGACTGTGTCTTTATTTCAATTAAAGGACTTTATTCTGGGTGTTTGTGTTTTTTTTAACTTTGACTATGGGGTTAGTAATGGGGGTGTCTTATAGACGCCTCTCCATTACTAACCTGGGCTTGATGTCAGCTGGCATTATAAGCTGACATCAACCCCAACCCTATTACCCCCTGCCACCGCACCAGGGCAGCGTGGAAGAGCGAGGCTAAGTGCCAGAATTGGCGCATCCTATGAATGCGCCATTTCTGGGGCGGCTGACGGCTGGTGTTTCTAGCCTGGGAGGGGGCCAATATTCATGGCTCCCTTCCTGGGCTATTAATATCAGCCCCCAGCTGTCTGCCTAGCCTTTGCTAGCTATTAAATTAGGGGGGACCCCACGTCATTTTTTTTGGGGGGTCCCCCATTTTAATAGCTAGTAAAGGCTATGTATTCAGCTGGGGGCTGATATTAGTAGCCTGGGAAGCTCCGTGGGTATTACCCCCTTCCCAGGCTTCAAACATCTGCCCCAGCCGTCTGCTTAACCTCCGCTAGAGCCTAAAATTAAGGGGAACCCCACGCCAATTTTTTTAATAATAAATCCTTTATTTTAATACTAAATGACAAGTACAGTAACCAACACTATCACTGTACTTCATATATATGTGACTGACATGTTTCTATCTATCTAATCTATGTGTGATGCTCTATCTTTCTGTTCTAAATTGTCGGGTACCGCTGCTGAATTGCCGGCCGGCTTTTTTAAAGAGACAGTGCATGAAGACACTATTATTTTTTTAAATAAATCCTTTACACTAAATGACAAGTACAGTAAGCAACACTATCACTGTACTTATTATATATGTGACTGACATGTTTCTATCTATCTAATCTATGTGTGAAGCTCTATTCTTTCTGTTCTAAATTGTCGGGTACAGATGCTGAATTGCCGGCCGGCTTTTTTAAAGAGACAGTGCATGAAAACACTAATATTTTTTTTAATAAATCCTTTACACTAAATGACAAGTGCAGTAACCAACACTGTCACTGTGCTTCTTATATGTGTGACTGACATGTTTCTATCTATCTAATCTATGTGTGATGCTCTATTCCTTCTTGTCTAAATTGTCGGGTACCGGTGTATGCCGCTGCTGAATTTGCCGGCCGGCTTTTTTAAAGAGAGTGTCTTCTGAGCAGTTTGTCAGCTTTTGGACACCTTTGCAGGTGTTTTCTATGTGTTTCTATGTGTTTTTGTTTGCCTGCCATTGGTTTTAACGGTGTTCGACGGTGTTCTAAGGTGTTCGACGAACAGTTCGACGAACAGTTCCTCGAACATCCCGGTGTTCGACGAACCGAACCGAACCCGAACACTACGGGGGTGGCTCAACACTAATGAGGACCACCTGAAACACCTGGCGGAAGTGTTCGAAGCTCTGGCAAGCTACGGCCTAAAGGTGAAACCCTCCAAGTGTCACCTCCTGAAACCAAAGGTGCAGTACCTGGGACACTTGGTGAGCGCTGATGGAGTGGCTCCCGACCCTGATAAGATCACCGCAATTAAGGAATGGCCAAGTCCCTCCAGTGTAAAGGAAGTGCGGCAGTTCCTCGGGTTGGTAGGCTATTACCGCAGATTCATCCCCGGTTTCACCAAAAAGGCAGCTCCTATGCAGGACCTCCTGATAGGCCAGTCCCGGAAGGCCAAGAACCAGAAGCCACCCTTCAGATGGGAGAAGTTAGAAGAAGAGTCCTTCCGCCAGCTGAAGATGGCCCTCACGGGGGATGAAATCCTGGCGTACCCTGATTACAGCCAGCCCTTTATCCTCTACACCGACGCAAGTAACATGGGGCTAGGAGCCGTGCTGTCCCAGATCCAGCAGGGGAAAGAACGAGTAATCGCTTACGCCAGCCGAAAACTGCGACCCACCGAGAGAAACCCTGAGAATTACAGCTCATTTAAGCTAGAGTTCCTGGCAGTGGTGTGGGCAGTCACCGAACGCTTTAAGCACTACCTCGCTTCTTCCCGGTTCACCGTGTACACGGATAACAACCCGTTGACACACCTGGACACGGCAAGACTCGGTGCCCTAGAGCAGAGATGGATGGCCCGTCTGTCCAACTACGAGTTCACAATCAAATACCGGGCAGGACGCTCCAATACCAACGCGGACGCCCTGTCCAGGATGCCAAACCTACCGGACGTAGGAGAAGATCCAGAGGGACTGGAAGAAGTCGAACTCCCCGCGTTCCACCGTCATGGGACGATCCAGTATTCCCATCGGGTAAGGAGTAAGCAAGCCGCTACGTTTAACCCCTTGCCTCACTACAACTGGGAGGAAACGCAAGACAGTGACCCTGCCGTCCGACTGGTGAAGGAGATGCTGACTCGGCCAGAGGCTCGCCTTGACCCAGACGCTCCGGAGGAAGCCAAGCAACTGTGGGCTGAGAAGAGTCGACTGTTCCTTTATAAGGGGAAGTTGTGCCGCCGAATGGTTAACTCCCGGACGCATGAACTAATCTGGCAAGTAGTGGTGCCACGAAGAGACGCAGCCGTGGTGATGGAGGCATACCACGACGGGGCTGGACACTTCGGATGGAAGAAGCTGGAGTTCCTCCTGCGTGGGCGGTTCCACTGGGTAGGCATGAGGGGAACCATCGAGAGGTGGTGCAGAGACTGTGGCCCGTGCAACCTAAGAAGGAAGGACCGTGCCAGCCAGAAGACTCCCCTGCAGTCCATCGTCACCCCGCAGACGTTGGAACTGGTAGCCTTGGATCATGTAAAACTGACCCCAAGCAGAAGTGGCTACGTCTACGCACTAACCATCGTGGATCACTACTCCCGGTTCTTGGTTGTCGTCCCCGTCAAGGACTTAACCGCTCGAACAGCAGCTAGAGCCTTCCAGCAGCATTTCTGCCGTCCACACGGGTACCCGGACCAAGTGTTGACAGACCAGGGACCTGCCTTTGAAGCGGAGGTCTTCCAAGAATTCTGCACTCTGTATGGCTGCCGGAAGATAAGGACGACACCCTATCATCCGCAAACTAATGGATTTTGTGAGAAAATGAACCAGGTGGTGATAGATCTTCTGAAAACATTGCCCCTGGAAGAACGCAGTCTGTGGCCTGAGAGGCTGCCCGACCTAGTGGACCTATACAACCACATCCCGGTAGGTTCCACCAACTGTACCCCGGCTTACCTGATGAGGGCAAGACCTGGTAAGCTACCTGTTGACCTGGAAATGGGAGTCCTGACACCCGAGGACACTTCACCAGAAGCAGACTGGGACACAGAGAGGCAGCAGCAGTACCGGAAAGTACAGGAGAGCGTGGAGCGAAGTCTCTGTCAAGCTAGGGAAAGACAAGAGAAAACTTACAACCAGTATGCTCCCGCTGTTCCCCTGGTACCCGGAGAGCAGGTCTTGAAGAGGAAAAGGCGGCTCCACAAGTTGGACGACCAGTGGGAGAAGGACCCGTACATCGTACTGCCCTCAAGCCACGACAACCCAAAGGTCTGTACCATCAGTAAAGACGGAGGGGAAACCACAGCCATTGTATCCCGGGATCACCTGAAGAAGTGTCCCGAACAGCTACGGAACCCAGAAGGAGAGCAAGAAGACCCTCGACCCGTAGAGGAAAGGGAAGATATGGTTAGTACTGTGCTCGGAGACTTCCCTCGGTCCTGGACTCAAGTCAATGGTGCAGTTGTGGTACCCGTCCTCAAGTTCCTCCAACCAGCATCCCAAGTGCCTACGGAGCAACAGGTAGAGCTGGAAGAGCAGCCGGTCCAGGAGGCAGCAGACTCCACACAAGCAGAACAGGAGGATCAACCCTATGCTCATAGTGAGCCTGCCGTACCCCTAGTGAGCCAAAGAGCCCGTAGACAGCTGCCCAGTTTACCCTTGACAGCTCCTACACCCTGTAGTTCAGGGCCAGACAGTCAGCTCCGTAGGTCCACTAGGGCCACTAGAGGCCAGTTACCCGCACGTTGGAGGATTTGAAGTGTTTAAATTGTTTTATTTGTGGTCACCTGTCTGTTACTTGTAAATAATTATGTGTTTCTAGTTATTTTTAGGAGTCCTTGGTGGAGTTACCGGGAATCCTTGTACAATTGGTTGGAGCGTAACCTAGGAATGGACTAAAGACTGTTAAGGACTCGGGGCAGGACAGACCCCTACCTGGTTACGTCTCCCTGTTTTGGTGAAATGGACACCTTGCTTTTCTTCAAAACTGCACCCGGTTGCGGACACGCCGTAACCATCTTTATGTGTTTTTCTTATTGTATTATTATTGTTTATACCTTGTTATGTTTTTCTAGAAAAATATGTATAGTCCCGGAGTACTAAATTTCACTAGGGGGTAATGTGACACCCCAGGGGTCTGGTTGCCACAGTGATAGAGATATTACGTCTGAGAGCAGGTGGGAGGTCTCTTGGTCAGGGATCCTATGCATGCCACACCTCCTGCCCAGTCCTGGGAGGGGAAGAACTTCCCCTATATAAACCTAGGGCTGAGGCAGGGTTAGTGAGTAGAGAAGAAGTAGAGACAGAGAAGCAGATATAGGAAAAGAACATCAGGAGCTCTGTGGGAGCAGTGCTACAAGGAGTCAGGGGCTGGCAGCTGCAGAGCTCGCCCTGACTGAGAAGTTATCACCGGACCCGGAGTCCTAGGCTGTGGGGACTAACTCCTATCCAGCAGCAGAAGCCGACCGGCAGGGGATTGCAGGTCCCCTGGCCCAGAAACCCGAAGGCACGGTCACACGCGTGGGACCAGCACCGCCGTCGTGGAGCGGAGGCTACTAGAAGGCCCCGAGTCACCGGCCATACGGGTGAGCACCACACGGTACACTCAGGGACGTGGGCTACTTATACCCGCCTCTAGCAAGGTAGCCGGAAGAGTATCGTTAGTTTGGGAGGCCTACAACTCCGCCTGGCCAGGGTAGATCCCATCTGCTCAAGGACTGACCAGGCCCCAATCGCTAGCCAGTACTCCGGGAGGGTCTATCTTTGTCACCAGTAAAGACCCTGAACTACACCGTACCGTCTCCGAGTGGTTCCTGCTACCCCCATCATCCACGTCGGCTGCCCTGAGGCCATACCCCTCCCGTTGGGGGTTATACTATCACGCTGCACATTCCTACCACCAGCCTCAGCGGTCTGCCCTGCAGCAGCAGCTCCTTAGCTGTACTCAACGGGTGGCGTAGTCGTCCAACATCTACCGCTAATACAGCGCCACTTAGTCTGACTCCCTGGGCACGGACCGGATCACCGCCACGAGACTACAACCCTAAAGAGATCCGGCTCCGGGTAAGCTCCCGCGTGCGCAACGCAGCGCGACACAGGCCCAGGGGCGTGTCATATTGGTGTCTGAACAGTCAGCGAGACACTGAAAATGTTTTTTTTATGCAAAAAAGACAAAAATGTGGATAATACAGAAATTTGAACCGTGGAAAAGAAAAACTACATTTATAATTTCCTGGTGTGTACCAGACGTTTAAAATAGATATATTTGTGTCTGAACAGTCAGCGACACACTCAAACTGTATTTTTTAATGGAAAAAAGGCAAGCAAGTTGATAACACCAAGATTTCAACCGTGGAAGAGGAAAAACACAGCTCTAGTTCTCTGGTCTGCCCTATACTCTTTTAAACAGATATATTGGTGTCTGAACAGTCAGCGAGACACAGAAAAAGTTTTTTTTGATGCAAAAAAGACAAAAAAGTGGATAATACAGAGATTTGAACCGAGGAACTGCAAAACAAAGTTATAAATTCCTTGTGTATACCAGACATGTTAAAGTAGATATATTTGTGTCTGAACAGTCAGCAACACACTCAAACTGTTTTATATATGGAAAAATGGCAAGCAGGTTGATAACACCCAGATTTGAACCGCGGAAGAGGAAAAACAGATTTCTAGTCCTCTGGCCTACACCAGACTCTTTTAAACCGATATATTGGTGTCTGAACAGTCAGCGAGACACTGAAAATGTTTTTTTTTATGAAAAAAAGACAAAAAGTGGATAATACAGAGATTTGAACCATGGAACTCCAGAACCACAGTTATAATTTCCTGGTGTATAACAGACTTGTTAAAATAAATATATTTGTGTCTGAACAGTCAGCGACACACTCAAGCTGTATTTTTTTTATGGAAGAAAGGCAAGCAGGTTGATAACACTGAGATTTGAACAGTGGAAGAGGAAAAACACAGTTCTAGTTCTCTGGCCTACACCAGACTATTTTAAACTGATATATTGATGTCTGAACAGTCAGCGAGACACTGAAAATGTTTTTTTCTATGCAAAAAAGACAAAAAAGTGGATGATACAGAGATTTGAACAGTGCAACTGCAAGACAAAGTTATAATTTCCTGGTGTATACCAGACTTGTTAAAATAAATATGTTTGTGTCTGAACAGTCAGCAACACAATCAAACTGTTTTTTATATGGAAAAAAGGCAAGCAGGTTGATAACATCCAGATTTGAACCGCGGTGGAGGAAAAACACAGTTCTTGTCCTCTGGCCTACACCACACTCTTTTAAACAGATACAGTCATATGAAAAAGTTTGGGCACCCCTATTAATCTTAAGCTTAATGTTTTATAAAAATTGGTGTTTTTGCAACAGCTATTTCAGTTTGATATATGTAATAACTGTTGGATACAGTAATGTTTCTGCCTTGAAATGAGGTTTATTGTACTAACAGAAAATGTGCAATCTGCATTCAAACAAAATTTGACAGGTGCATAAGTATGGGCACCTCACCAGAAAAGTGACATTAATATTTAGTAGATCCTCCTTTTGCAAAAATAACAGCCTCTAGTCGCTTCCTGTAGCTTTTAATGAGTTCCTGGATCCTGGATGAAGGTATTTTTGACCATTCCTCTTTACAAAACAATTCCAGTTCAGTTAAGTTTGATGGTCGCCGAGCATGGACAGCCTCTTCAAATGATCCCACAGGTGTTAAATGATATTCAGGTCTGGGGACTGGGATGGCCATTCCAGAACATTGTAATTGTTCCTCTGCATGAATGCCTGAGTAGATTTGGAGCAGTGTTTTGGATCATTGTCTTGCTGAAAGATCCATCCACTGCGTAACTTCAACTTTATCACTGATTCTTGAACACTATTGCCAAGAATCTGCTGATACTGAGTGGAATCCATGCGTCCCTCAACTTTAACAAGATTCCCAGTGCCGGCATTGACCACACAGCCCCAAAGCATGATGGAACCTCCACCAAATTTTACTGTGGGTAGCAAGTGTTTTTCTTGGAATGCTGTGTTTTTTTGCCACCATGCATAACGCCTTTTTGTATGACCAAACAACTCAATCTTGGTTTCATCAGTCCACAGGACCTTCTTCCAAAAAGAAATAGGCTTCTTCAAATGTGCTTTTGCATACCTCAGCCGACTCTGTTTGTGCGTACTTGCAGAAACGGCTTCTTTCGCATCACTCTCCCATACAGCTTCTCCTTGTGCAAAGTGCGTTGTATAGTTGACCGATGCACAGTGACACCATCTGCAGCAAGTTGATGCTGCAGCTCTCTGGAGGTGGTCTGAGGATTGTCCTTGACTGATCTCACCATTCTTCTTCTCTGCCTTTCTGATGTTTTTCTTGTCCTGACACTTCTGGCCTTAACAAGAACTGTCCCTATTTTCTTCCATTTCCTTACTATGTTCCTCACAGTGGAAACTGACAGGTTAAATCTCTGAGACAGCTTTTTGTATCCTTCCCCTGAACAACTATGTTGAATAATCTTTGTTTTCAGATCATTTGACAGTTGTTTTGAGGAGCCCATGATGCCACTCTTCAGAGGAGATTCAAACAGGAGAACAACTTGCAAGTGGCCACTTTAAGTAGCTTTTCTCATGATTGCATACACCTGGCTATAAAGTTCAAAGCTCAATGAGGTTACAAAACCAAAAACAGTGCTTTAGTAAGTCAGTAAAAAGTAGGCAGGAGTATTTAAAACAAGAAAATGATAAGGGTGCCCATACTTATGCACCGGTCAAATTTTGTTTGAATGCAGATTGCACATTTTCTGTTAGCACAATAAACCTCATTTCAAGGCAGAAACATTACTGTGTCCAACAGTTATTACATATATCAAACTGAAATAGCTGTTGCAAAAACACCAATTTTTATAAAACATTAAGCTTAAGATTAATAGGGGTGCCCAAACTTTTTCATATGACTGTATATTGGTGTCTGAACAGTCAGCAAGACACGACAAATGTTTTATTTTTATACAAAAAAGTGGATAATACAGATATTTGAACCGTGGAGCTGCAAAACTACAGTTATAATTTCCTGGTGTGTACCAGATGTTTAAAATAGATATATTTGTGTCTGAACAGTCAGCGACACACTCAAAATGTTTTTTTTTATGGAAAAAAGGCAAGCAGGTTGATAACACCCAGATTTCAACGGTGGAAGAGGGAATACACAGTTCTAGTTCTCTGGCCTACACCAGACTCTTTTAAACAGATATATTAGTGTCTGAACAGTCAGCGAGACACTGAAAATGTTTTTTTTTATGCAAAAAAGACAAAAAGTGGATAATACAGAGATGTGAACCGTGGAACTGCAGAACCAAAGTTATAATTTCCTGGTGTATACCAGACTTGTTAAAATAAATATATTGGTGTCTGAACATTCAGCGACACACTCAAACTGTGTTCTTTTTATGGAAAAAAGGCAAGCAGGTTGATAACACTCAGATTTGAACCGTGGAAGAGGAAAAACACAGTTCTAGTTCCGTGGCCTACACCAGACTCTTTCAAACAGATATATTGATGTCTGAACAGTCAGCGAGACGCTGAAAATGTTTTTTTTTATGCAAAAAAGACAAAAAAGTGGATAATACAGAGATTTGAACCGTGGAACTGAAAAACAAAGTTTTAATTTCCTGGTGTATACCAGACTTGTTAAAATAGATATATTTGTGTCTGGACAGTCAGCTGCACACTCAAACTGTTTTTTTTTATGGAAAAAAGGCAAGCAGGTTGATAACAACCATATTTGTACCACGAAAGAGGAAAAACACAGTTCTAGTTCTCTGGCCTACACCCTACTCTTTTAAACACATATATTGGAGTCTGAACAGTCAGTGAGACACTGAAAATGTTTTTTTTATGCAAAAAAGACAAAAAATGGATAATACAGAAATTTGAACCGTTGAACTGCAAAACTACAGTTATAATTTCCTGGTGTTTACCAGATGTTTAAAATAGATATATTTGTGTCTGAACAGTCAGCGACACTCTCAAACTGTATTTTTTTATGGAAAAAAGGCAAGCAAGTTGATAACACCAAGATTTCAACTGTGGAAGAAGAAAAACACAGTTCTAGTTCTCTGGCCTACACCAGACTCTTTTAAACAGATATATTTGTGTCTGAACAGTCAGCGAGACACTGAAAATGTTTTTTTTAATGCAAAAAAGACAAAAAAGTGGATAATACAGAGATTTGAACCGTGGTACTGCAAAGGAAAGTTATAATTTCCTGGTGTATACCAGACTTGTTAAAATAGATATATTTGTGTCTGAACAGTCAGCAACACACTCAATCTGTTTTTTATATGGAAAAAAGGCAAGCAGGTTGATAACATTCAGATTTGAATCGAAGAAGAGGAAAAACACAGTTCTAGTTTTCTGGCCTACACCAGACTATTTTAAACAGATATATTGGTGTCTGAACAGTCAGCAAGACACTGAAAATGTTTTTTTTTGTACAAAAAAGTGGATAATACAGAGATTTCAACCGTGGAACTGCAAAACTACAGTTATAATTTCCTGGTGTGTACCAGATGTTTAAAATAGATATATTTGTGTCTGAACAGTCAGCGACACACTCAAAATGTTTTTTTTTATGGAAAAAAGGCAAGCAGGTTGATAACACCCAGATTTCAACACTGGAAGAGGAAAAACACAGTTCAAGTTCTCTGGCCTACACCAGACTCTTTTAAACAGATATATTGGTGTCTGAACAGTCAGCGAGACACTGAAAATGTTTTTTTTATGCAAAAAAGTCAAAAAGTGGATAATACAGAGATTTGAACCGTTGGACTGCAGAACCACAGTTATAATTTCCTGGTGTATACCAGACTTGTTACAATAAATACATTCAACGACACACTCAAACTGTGTTTTTTTAATGGAAAAAAGGAAAGCAGGTTGATAACACTCAGATTTGAACTGTGGAATAGAGATGAGCGTTGTTCTACGCGAACTGTTCGCCAATCTCAAATTCAAGCTGTTTTGGGCGGTGTTCGAGCCGTTCAGCGAACACGAACGATTTGAGAAAAATTCAGCTGTTCGAGGTTATGTTCGATAACTCTTCGTGCACCAAAATCATAACTGGATTTTTTCTCAGTAATGATGAAAATTAATGTTAAGAAGCAGTTTGAGTGTACAGCAGGGTGGGGGGAGGGGCAGGGGATGAATCTCTGCAGGAATAATGAAGAGCTCCATTTTTTTTTCTCTTACCCGCATTTACAATGGGGAGGTGCAATCTGTCAGCCTATCAGCAGCGCACACATGGAGCGAAGTGCTTTTTTCACACAAGCAAGGGCATGTGTCATTGCCAGTGTATGTCACATGTCCTTGCCCTATAAGACCAAGCCATTTTCCCCGTCGCCACCATTTTCTCACTGCTGCAGCTGCGTGTTAGACGGCACCGCTGTTGCTGTGTGCGCTATACCTTGTTAATTTCAAGCCAATTTTCGCACAAATCTACAGATAGCTTGGGAGTAGGGAATAGTTGTGATTGCAGTCCTTTTAAGGACTAGGTTACAGCATTTCCTACGACTTTTATCAGGTAGGTCTGTGCTCTTAAATAGATAGGTTGTGGGAGTAAAGACTAATTGTAATTGCAGTCCTTTTCAGGACTAGGTTACATCAGTTCCCTATCAGTTTTTTCCAGGCAGGTCTGTGCCAGTGCTGTGCAAGTTTTTTTCACAGCATTTGGCTGAATCTAGCAAAGCTAATCCTTTTTGGCCTATTGCAGAGTGTGTTAGTCAGTGGAGTAGCCTATCTGTGTTGCAAGATATACCACCTGTGTATAGAATACCAATTTTTTTACTGCACGTAGTGAAGTAAAATCTTTTGGGCATAGCATCATTCTATTAGTACATCTATACTGACCTCCATCAGGTTGCAAATTGAATATAATTTTTTTGTCTGCATCTAGCTCTGAAAAAATATTTGGCCTTCTAGCAGTGTGTGGGACTTTCTCTATTAGTCCATCTATACTGACCTCCATCAGGTTGCAAATTAAAAATAATTTTTATCTGCATCTACCTCTGAAAAAATATTTGGGCTTCTAGCTGTGTGTGGGACTTGTTCTATTATTCCATCTATACTGACCTCCATCAGGTTGCAAACTGAATATAATTTTTTTCTGCATCTAGCTCTGAAAAAATATTTGGCCTTCTAGCAGTGTGTGGGACTTTCTCTATTAGTCCATCTATACTGACCTCCATCAGGTTGCAAATTAAAATAATTTTTATCTGCATCTAGCTCTGAAAAAATATTTGGCCTTCTAGCAGTGTGTGGGACTTTCTCTATTAGTCCATCTATACTGATCTCCATCAGGTTGCAAACTGAATATATTTTTTTTCTGCATCTACCTCTGAAAAAATATTGGGCTTCTAGCTGTGTGTGGGACTTGTTCTATTAATCCATCTATACAGACCTCCATCAGGTTGCAAACTGAATATAATTTTTTTTTGCATCTACCTCTGAAAAAATATTTGGGCTTCTAGCTGTGTGTGGGACTTGTTCTATTAGTCCATCTATACTGACCTCCATCAGGTTGCAAACTGAAAATAATTTTTTGGCTGCATCTAGCTCTGAAAAAATATTTGGCCTTCTAGCAGTGTGTGGGACTTTCTCTATTAGTCCATCTATACTGACCTCCATCAGGTTGCAAATTAAAAATAATTTTTATCTGCATCTACCTCTGAAAAAATATTTGGGCTTCTAGCTGTGCGTGGGACTTGTTCTATTAGTCCATCTATACTGACCTCCATCAGGTTGCAAACTGAATATAATTTTTTTCTGCATCTACCTCTGAAAAAATATTTGGCCTTCTAGCAGTGTGTGGGACTTTCTCTATTAGTCCATCTATACTGACCTCCATCAGGTTGCAAACTGAATATATTTTTTTTCTGCATCTACCTCTGAAAAAATATTTGGGCTTCTAGCTGTGTGTGGGACTTTCGCTATTAGTCCATCTATACTGACCTCCATCAGGTTGAAAATTGAATATAATTTTTTTCTGCATCTAACCCAGCCAATAGTTTTGGCCTAATACCACAGTTTGGCCACTCAGCTCTGCTCGGTTCCCATCTATTGTTTTTTTGTGCAAAAAACTCCAGAGTTGTGAATTAGTTAACCACCAAAATGAGTGGAAAAAGGCCTGCTGCTGGTGGAAAGGGGAATAGGCGTGTTGGGAAGGGGAAAAAAGGTTGTGTCCGTGGGGTAGGTGTTAAAGCAACAGTAACATCTGCAGAAGAAAGACCATCTTCCAGCCAAACTAAAATGTCTACTTCTTTTAGCGGACAATGTGATAAGATCCCTTTCTTACGGCCATGCCAATCGCTACAAATTCCAGATGAGGCACAAAAACAGCAGGTGCTTCAACGGATATCAAGTGCTCCTTTAAGTGGGCTCTCCTCCACATCAACTTCAACATCACAAATACTCCAGTCCTCAAAGGTGTCACCCCAATCGCACTTGCTTCCTCACAGCTCCCAAATCTCCAGCTGCCTGTCTGAGTATGAGGTAGAACAGATGGTTGAGTCTGCAGAGCTGTTTACTCATACTATAGCCTGGGAATCAGAGGTCGACTCCAGCGCTTCTGTGAATCCAGACGAGGAAATGATCTGCACTGATGCCCAGAATCTTTATGAATCGGATCCAGGACCAGACGCAGAAGGTTCTGACCATAATGTAGACCCTCATTCCCAAACTGTAACTCCTGTTAGTGGAGACAATGAGGACGACGATGATGAGACTCAAATACCTGATTGGAGTGACAACTTTAGTTTTTTGTCAGGGCAGGAACAGGTTGGCACTGAGGACGATGGGTGTGATAACGCACAGGGTGATGATGATGAGGTTGGAGATCCCACTTACTGTCAACCCACAGTCAGTCAAGAGATGAGGTCAGCAGAGGAGGTGGAGGAAGATGCTAGTGACGACGAGGTCAGGTTGCGCCTTCCTGGACAGAGACGTAGTACTGGAAGAACGTCAACAACTGCATCCTCAAACACAACTCTGCCTCTCACCACAAGTCGTGGTGGCTCTTCAGGTCGCATGGGTGCTAAGCCTTGCATAGCCTGGGCATTTTTTCAGATCGATAAAGATGACCCAACTCGTGTTTTCTGTAACATTGGTCAGCAAAAGCTAAGTAGAGGCCAAAAAATACATAGTTTGAGTACTTCATGCATGAACCGGCACATGGACATGAAGCATAAGTTGCAGTGGGAAGCTCAGTGTGCTACAATGCGGCCTAGCCGGCCGGGCCAACCACCGTCTGCCATATCTTGTGCATCCGCGGCCTCTTCATCCTCTGTGACTGGGGGGACAGCAGTCACACCTGTTTTGGGGCGCAGACCTGCCACCTCTTTACCCGCAACAGCCAGCGTGATTGGCAGGTCATCATTTTCTTTGGAGGTGGTAACACCAGCTGGTGTTGATCGCTGTCCGACATCGATAGCACCACCTTTGGATCAAGGCAACCTAACATGTCCGCCTGCATCTTCCTCACAGACCGGCAGTTTGCCGGGGACACCCTTATCAACCCCGTCTAAGCACAATAGCCAGCCCTCCGTCCCTCAGATGTGGACAAGTAAAAGACCATTTCCTCCTAGCCATGAGAAAGCTAAGAGGTTGAATTTCACCATCTGCAAGCTCTTGGCTACAGAAATGCTGCCTTTCCGCCTGGTGGACACAGAGGATTTTCAAGACCTTATGTCCGTCGCAGTGCCCGAGGACCAGATGCCCAGTTGGCACTACTTCTCAAAGAAAGGTGTGCCTGCGCTCCACCAGCATGTCGCACACAACATCACCGCTTCTTTGAGAAACTCTGTGTGTGACAGGGTGCATTTCACCACAGACACTTGGATGAGTAGGCATGGACAGGGGCATTTCATGTCGCTGACTGGGCACTGGGTAACTATGGTGACAGCAGGACAAGGGTCTGCTGTCCAAGTCTTGCCGTCCCCACGAGTTGTGCGTCAATCCTCTTTATGTCAAAGTTCCTCCACTGCTTCTGCCTCTTCAACCTCCTCTTGGTCTTCCACCTGCACCCAAAGCCTGTCTGGTCATGCCACAAGCTTTCTAACTGCGCAGAAGGGATCCTGCACACCTCCTTACTATGCTCGCAGTAGGGCTCAACGTCATCAGGCGGTTTTTACTTTGAAATGTCTGGGAAATGTGAGTCACACAGCTGAGGAGTTGTGGTCAGCTCTGGAGAACCAATTTCATGAATGGTTGTCTCCACTGGACCTGAAACCAGGGAAGGCCGTGTGCGACAATGCTGCAAACCTGGGTGCGGCCCTTCGCCGCGGCAATGTCACACACGTGCCTTGTATGGCTCACGTGTTGAACCTGGTTGTCCAGCAATTTTTAGCCCACTATCCCAGACTAGATGGCCTTCTGCAGAGGGCACGGTCGCTGTGTGCTCACTTCCGCCGTTCGCATCCCACAGCTCAGCGACTTACATCTCTACAGAAGTCGTTGGGCCTGCCACTTCACCGGCTAAAATGCGATGTGCCTACCCGGTGGAATTCAACTCTGCACATGTTGCAGCGACTGTGGCAGCACCGACAAGCCCTGGTGCAATACATTCTGACGTATAGCCTGGGCCAACGAGATCCGGAGGTGGGGCAAATCACGCTGGAGGAGTGGTCTCAGATCAGGGACCTATGCACCCTTCTGCACAGTTTTGATATGGTGACGAAGATGTTTAGTGCTGACGATGCCATTATCAGCATGACTATTCCGGTGATTTACATGCTGGAGCACAGGTTAAACAGAATTCGGAGTCAGGTGGTGGCACAAGAGGAGGTGGAGGAAGTAGAGGAGGAGGAGTTGTATGCGGAAGGGCTAACATCTGCAAGGTCCAGACGGTCGGCAGCACCAAGGCGGCAGGCATGTGAGGGTGGGGGAGATGGTTTTACCAGGGCGCATGGTAGCAGCCAAACTAGTGAGGAAGGTGCAGGAGCCCAGGAAGAAATGGAGGACGAACTGATGGAAGACTCATCAGATGAGGGAGACCTTGATCACATTTCTGTTGTGCGAGGTTGGGGGGAGAGGACAGAGGAAGGAAGCATGATTGTTACCTCGCCACCAACACAACAGGGACTTGGTGCTCCTGGATGCGCAACACACATGAGTGCCTTCTTGCTGCACTACCTGCAACATGACCCTCGAATTGTGAGAATTAGAAATAATCCTGACTACTGGGTTGAAACACTGTTAGATCCCCGGTACAAAAGTAAATTTGCAGAAATTATACCTGCCATAGAAAGGGATGCACGCATGCAGGAGTGTCAGCAGAGACTGTTGCAGAATCTTACATGTGCTTTTCCACAAAACACCAGTGGTGCACGTAGTGAATCTCACAGTTCCAACTTGCCAACCGTGGGACCGTCAAGTGTTCAGCACTCAAACCGTAACAGAACCACAGTATCTGCTGGTAACATCAATTTTGCGGAATCATTTCACCACTTTTTTAGCCCATCCTTTGCAAGGCCACAGGAGACAAGAAGTCTGACACATAGTCAACGCCTAGAGACGATGGTACAGGAGTATCTCCAAGTAAACATTGAAGCCATGACTGTGTCACTGGACCCTTGCTCTTTTTGGGCTTCCAATCTGGATAAATAGCCGGAGCTAGCCACTTACACCTTGGAGATCTTGTCATGCCCCGCAGCCAGCGTTCTGTCTGAACGTGTGTTCAGCGCTGCTGGTGGTGTGCTGACAGATAAGCGCACGTGGCTCTCCACTGATAATGTAGACAGACTCACGTTCATAAAGATGAACAAATCATGGATCCGAAATGACTTTTCTACCCCTGTGTCATCCTGGGGAGAGTAAAAGCTTGATGATTGGTTAAAATCACCCTACCAACCGTTTTAAGCTTTCAAATTACTAATCATGTTTATCTGTATCTTGACTGGAAAATAATTTGGGCTTTGTAGCATTGTGCAGCACTGATCCTATTAGCCCATCTATACTAAGCTCCACCAGATTTTAAATTAATAATAATTTGTAGCTGCATCTAGCCCGTAAAATAATTTTGGGGCTCCGAGATGCGCAAGACACATAAGTGCCTTCTTGCTGCACTACCTGCAACATGACCCTCATATTGTTAGAATTCGAAGTAATCATGACTGCTGGGTTGCCACACTCTTAGATCCCCCAAACTTTTCGATCAACCTTTTCATTTTAATAAAGACCAAAAAAATGGTCATTTTTGAAATTATAAGCATTAGCAGGTTATTAGAAACTGAAATCAAACAGTTTTCAACTCAAAACTTTATTCTAGGTGATGTTACATTTTCACATAGGACCCCTTGTTCGAAAGGAGCTTCTGAACTCTCTTGTCCATTGAATTTGTCAGGTTTTGGATGGTTTCTGCTTCAATTGTTTTGCATGAGGACAGAATACCCTCCCAGAGCTGTTGCTTAGATGTGAACTGCCTCCCGCCATTATAGACATTCCTTTTGATGATGCTCCAGAGGTTCTGAATGGGGTAGAAGTCAGGGGAGCATGGGGGTCACACCATAAGTTTGTCCCCTTTTATGCCCATATCAGCCAGAGATGCAGATGTTTTATGTGCAGCATGAGATGGTGCATTATCATGCAAAAAAATGATCTTGCTGTGAAATACATGGTTCTTCTTCTTGAACGATGGCAGGAAGTGCTGTTTGAGAAAATTCACATACATTATGGAGTTCATCTTTAGCGCCTTCAGGGATCCTAAAGGGGCCGACAATCTCTCTCCCCATGATTCCAGCCCAAAACATCATTCCACTACTCCTTGTTGGCGCTGTAGCCGTGTTTGCGTGGGGTGTCCATCAACCAGCCATCCTCCACTCCATCCATCTGGACCATTGAGCGCTGCACGGCACTCATCCGTGAACAAAACAGTTTTGAAATCAGTCTTCATGTAATGTTTGGCCCACTGGAGCCGTTTCTGCTTGTGTGAAGTGGATAAAGGAGGTCGACAGGATGGCATATGCACAGCTGCAAACCTCTGAAGGACCCTGCATCTTGTTGTTCTGGGGACGTTGGAGGCACCAGCAGCTTCAAAAACTTGTCTGCTGCTATGACAAGGCTTTTTTGCCGCTGCTCTTTTAACCTGACGTAATTGCCTGTAGGAAAGAGTCCTCAATTTGCCCTTATCAGCACGCACACGTGTGTACTGTGAATCAGCTACATACTTCTTGATTGCCAAGACACTTCATCCTGATCATCGCACAATGTTGATTGTAGTCATGCCTTGACCTAAACACTCCACAATTTGTTGCTTCTCAGCAGCCGACACATCCTTTTTCTTTTCCATTTTGGCAGAAAATGTAGGCTGCTTAATAATGTGAGACAGCCTTCTTAAGTAGTCTTGCCTTTCATTGGACACACCTGCCAAACTAATTAGCACAGGTGTCTGCAATTGCTTACAGTGATATAAAGAGCCCTGACACACATCACCATCAATGAGTTTAACTGACAAACAAACAAATTCTTCCCTTATCACTCCTAAACACTTTTTGCATAATAATTTGGAACACAGTGTACATGTGCTTTTCCACAAAACACCAGTGGTTCACGTAGTGAATCTTACAGTTCTAACTTGCTAACCGTGGTCTGTATGGAGTTGTTCAATAAAGGGCCCAAAATTAAGATAACATAGATGGGAGAGGTCTCTATGAATAGGAATTCCTAAGTATTTGATACCCTGTGAGGGCCAGGCAAAGGGAAAGTTGGACTGGATGGAATCCTATATGGATTTGGGGAGGGAGACATCGAGGGCCTCAGACTTCGCTGCATTGATTTTAAAATTTGACCATGTAACAAAGTGATCTATTTCAGCCATAACAGCAGGGATGGATATATGTGATTGAGTGATATATACTAGGACATCATCAGCAAATAGAGAGCACTTGTACTCGGTGCCTCCCACCTCAATCCACCTAATATTGGGGTTATGGCGAATTGATGAGAGCAGGTGCTCCGTCACTAGGATGTATAAGAGAGGGGACAGAGGACATCCCTGCCTTGTCCCATTGGTGATTGTGAAAGGTGATGAAAATGTTCTGATGCACCCCCTGGGCCTTGGGACACCCGGAGCCGGACCCTTTTTGGTGGATGCTGGTGGTTGTAGTCTTCGTGGCGGCGACCCGGTTCCGTGGCTCAGGGTGGTCAAACCAGTGGCGGAACTATTTATGTGGTTTTGATGTTTAAATGTCCGACTATGCCACCCGTGGATTGCGGTCAGAGTGAACCGCCGCTGCAGGGCAGACCGCTGAGGCTGGTGTTGTGGGTGCAGCAGAGCGTAGCATAAGGGAGGAGTATAGCCTCAGGGCAGTGTATGCGGAGGATGGGGGTGATGGTGCAGGGCAGCAGCAGTAACGACACGGAGTCAGTGATGCAGTCCAGGGCCTTTACTCACAATTCTTATTATCCAGACCATGTCTGCAGGTAACGGCTGCCCACGTCGTACTGTGCTCACCAGGTGAGGGGCTCAGACAACTCCCAGATAACTTTGGAGCGCTTCACAGGACCCCCTTTGTGTGCCCTTTGTCTGGCCTTTCTTACCAACCCTTCTGTCCGGCTGCCTCGGGCCTCCTCTTGGTAAACTTGGCACCAGTTTCCCTGACCCTATGTGCTGCCCTCCTAGGGGGTGTAGCGAGGGGCTGTGCCACATAAAATGTCACAGCCTCCGGTTTCTAGCTGAGGGTCGTTTCCTGCCTCCACTAGTTTCGGGGACCGGTCTCCCCCTTTGGCCTGACCCCTCCATGCAGGTGGATTCGGGCGTGCGGTGGCGACTCGCCCGTCCGCACCCCTGGGACCCCTTCGTTCCTCGTTCCTGGAGCCTTCTCCGCTCCTCTTCCTTCCTTCTCCCTCTTCCAGGCCTGGGCCTCTGTTACTAGGCCTGCCTCCGGAGCAGAGCTCATGCAGAGCCCCTGCTCCCTGCCACTTCTGCTCAGACTTCCCTGCACTGAACTAAGATGGTGCCCACCTTTTATACTCCCTTCTCAATGCACCCAGGAACTGCTTCCTCCCTGCTCCTGCACTACAGGGTTCCCCTTCCTCAGTGTTCCCTCCCCCCACTCCAGCCAGGGACAGGGACTGTCGTGCCCATCTCAGGGGCATATTGGTCGCCCTGCCCCACAGCAATGTGGTGTAATGCATGCAGGTGTCGGGTCCTGATCCACACTCCATCCTTACCTGAGAGTGAGATATCACACCTCTGGGTGAGGTGCAATACCTCTGTAGCAACCGAGCCCTCAGGGTGCTACAGTTCCATTTATCTTCAGCCTAGGTGACGTATTGCGATACAGGGCCGTGATTTTAGCTATAAAAGGGTCCCCTAGACCCCTACCCCAAGCTTTTTAAGAGAATCATATATGGCGTGCCAGGAGACTCTATGGAATGGTTTCTCAGCATCCAACGAGAGTATCTAATTACAAATTTTTAACTGCATCTAGCCCGGGAAATACTTTGTGCCTAGTAGCAGTGTCTGCTAGTCAGCGGATTATCCTGACTGTTAAGCAAGCTACACCACCTGTAGTTTGGACACTTAATTTTTTCAAAGGAAATGCTTCGGAACCACGGGATACTCAGTGAAGAGCATCAGGAGGCACCCCAAGGCATAGGGGCTGGGACTGGCAGTAGGATGCCTTGCGGTGGACAGCCGAGCTCGATCCTTATAAAAGCTTTTTAACTGCAGCAGCTTTAGTGGACGCTACTGGAGCTGGAATTACGCAGCTCCTGGCATGAGACTTGCCCTCCAATAGATCCTTGTAAATGGATTTAAAGTGTATTCATTCAAATTAGAGAGACAATTTAAATTAAAAAGCTTAGAGCTGCCTCCACCACAGGGGGGCTCACTCGACCCACCAGCGGACAGGCACCAGTATTGGGAGAGGGGGGCTGGCCGTCAGGGTTCACCGCGGCTCTGGCACAAACCCGGCGACACGGAGGTGGCAAGGGCAGGAGTGGACTGAACGTGTCGGCTTCTCACTTTTTGGATTTTAGAAGGGCATGACATGCCTATATCTGTGTCTCCCCCTCCTTTTACTCCTCCACCTCTTTTCTTTTCTCATGACTATATGTACTTGTCACTTTTCCATGTGTTAGTTGTGTCTTCTGAGCAGTTTGTCAGCTTTTGGACACCTTTGAAGGTGTTTTCTATGTGTTTCTATGTGTTTTTGTTTGCCTGCCATTGGTTTTAACGGTGTTTGAAGGTGTTTGACGAACAGTTCGACGAACACACGGGTGTTCGACGAACCGAACCGAACTTGAACACTACGGGGGTGGCACAACACTACTGTGGAAGTGGAAAAACACAGTTCTAGTTCTCTGGCCTATACCAGACTCTTTTAAACAGATATACTGATTTCTGAGCAGTCAGCGAGACACTGAAAATGTTTTTTTTATGCAAAAAAGACAAAAAAGTGGAAAATACAGAGATTTGAACTGTGGAACTGCAAAACAAAGTTATAATTTACTGGTGTATACCAGACTTGTTAAAATAAATATATTTGTGTCTGAACAGTCAGAGACACACTCAAACTGAGTTTTTTTTCTGGAAAAAAGGCAAGCAGGTTGATAACACTCAGATTTGAAACGTGGAAGAGGAAAAACACAGTTCTAGTTCTCTGGCCTACTCCAGACTCTTTTAAACAGATATATTGATGTCTGAACAGTCAACGAGATACTGAAATTGTTTTTTTTTATGCAAAAAAGACAAAAAAGTGGATAATACAGAGATTTGAACCGTGGAACTGCAAAACAAAGTTATAATTTTCTGGTGTATACCAGACTTGTTAAAATAGATATATTTGTGTCTGAACAGTCAGCAACACACTCAAACTGTTTTTTGTTTGGAAAAATGGCAAGCAGGTTGAAAACACCCAGATTTGAACCACGGAAGAGGAAAAACACAGTTCTAGTTCTCTGGCCTACACTAGACTCTTTCAAACAGATATATTGGTGTCTGAACAGTCAGCGAGACGCTGAAAATGTTTTTTTTTTATGCAAAAAAGACAAAAAAGTGGATAATGCAGAGATTTGAACCATGGTATTGCAAAACTACAGTTATAATTTCCTGGTGTGTAACAGACGTTTAAAATAAATATATTTGTGTCTGAACAGTCAGTGACACACTTAAACTGTGTTTTTTTTATGGAAAAAAGGCAAGCAGGTTGATAACACCCAGATTTGAACCGTGGAACTGCAAAACATAGCTATAATTTCCTGGTGTATACCAGACTTGTTAAAATAAATATATTTGTGTCTGAACAGTCAGCGACACACTCAAACCCTGTTTTTTTTAGGGTAAAAAGGCAAGCAGGTTGATAACACTCTGATTTGAACCGTGGAAGAGGAAAAACACAGTTCTAGTTCTCTGGCCTACACCAGACTCTTTTAAACAGATATATTGATGTCTGAACAGTCAGCGAGACACTGAAAATGTTTTCTTTTATGCAAAAAAGACAAAAAAGTGGATAATACAGAGATTTGAACCGTGGAACTTCAAAACCACAGTTAGAAGTTCCTGGTGTATACCAGACTTGTTAAAATAGATATATTTGTGTCTGAACATTCAACAACACACTCAAACTGTAATTTTTATGGAAAAAAGGCAAGCAGGTTGATAACACCCAGATTTGAACTGCAAAAGAGGAAAAACACAGATGTAGTTCTCTGGCCTACACCATACTCTTTTAAACAGATATATTGGTGTCTGAACAGCCAGTGAGACACTGAAAATGTTTTTTTTTATGCAAAAAAGACAAAAAGTGGATAATACAGAGATTTGAACCATGGAACTGCAAAACCACAGTTATAATTTCCCGGTGTATACCAGACTTGTTGAAATAGATATATTTGTGTCTCAAAAGTCAGCGACACACTCAAACTGTTTTTTTTATGGAAAAAATGCAAGCAGGTTGATAACACCCAGATTTCAACTCTGGAAGAGAAAAAGCACAGTTCTAGTTCTCTGGCCTACACCAGACTCTTTTAAACAGATATATTGGTGTCTGAACAGTCAGCGAGACACTGAAAATGTTTTTTTTATGCAAAAAAAACAAAAATTGAATAATACAGAGATTTGAACCGTGGAACTGCAAAACCACAGTTCGAAATTCCTGGTGTATACCAGACTTGTTAAAATAGATATATATATGTCTGAACTGATAGCAACACACTCAAACTGTATTTTTTATTGGAAAAAGGCAAGCAGGTTGATTACACCCAGATTTGAACTGCAAAAGAGGAAAAACACAGTTCTAGCTCTCTGGCCTACACCATACTCTTTTAAACAGATATATTGGTGTCTGAACAGTCAGCAAGACACTGAAAATGTTTTTTTAATGCAAAAAAGACAAAAAAGTGGATAATATAGAGATTTGAAACGTGGAACTGCAAAACAAAATTATAATTTCCTGGTGTATACCAGACTTGTTGAAATAGATATATTTGTGTCTGAACAGTCAGTGACACACTCAAACTATATTTTTTTTATGAAAAAAGGCAAGCGGGTTGATAACACCCAGATTTGAACTGTGGAAGAGGAATAACTCAGTTCTAGTTCTTTGGCCTACACCAGACTCTTTTAAACTGATATAATGATTTCTGAACAGTCAGCGAGACACTGAAAATGTTTTTTTTTATGCAAAAAAGACAAAAAAGTGGATAATACAGAGATTTGAACCATGGAACTGCAAAACCACAGTTACAATTTCCTGATGTATACCAGACGTTTAAAATAGATATATTTGTGTCTGAACAGTCAGCGACACACTCAAATTGTGTTTTTCTTGTGGAGAAAAGACAAGCAGGTTGATAACACCCAGATTTGAACCATGGAACAGGAGAAACACAGTTCTAGCTCTCTGGCCTACACCAGACTTTTTTAAACAGATATATTGATGTCTGAACAGTCAGCAAGACACTGAAAATGTTTCTTTTTACGCAAAAAAGACAAAAAAGTGGATAACACAGAGATTTGAACTGTGGAACGGCAAAAAAAAGTTATAATTTCCTGGTGTATACCAGACTTGTTAAAATAGATATATTTGTGTCTGAACAGGCAGCAACACACTGAAACTGTTTTTTTTATGGAAAAAAGGCAAGCAGGTTGATAACACCCAGATTTGAAAAGTGGAAGAGGAAAAACACAGTTCTAGTAATATGGCCTACAACAGACTCTTTTAAACAGATATAGTGGTGTCTGAACAGTCAGGGAAACACTGAAATTTTTTTTTTATGCAATAAAGACAAAAAAGTGGATAGTACAGAGATTTGAACCGTGGAACTGTAAAACCACAGTTATAATTTCCTGGTGTGTACCAGACATGTTAAAATAGATTTATTTGTGTCTGAACAGTCAGCAACACACTCAAACTGTTTTTTATATGGAAAAAAGGCAAGCAGGTTGATAACACCCAGATTTGAACTGCGGAAGAGGAAAAACTCAGTTCTAGTTCTCTGGCCTACACCAGACTCTTTTAAACAGATATATTGGTGTCTGAACAGTCAGCGAGACACTGAAAATGTTTTTTTTTATGCAAAAAAGTGGATAATACTGAGATTTGAACTGTGGAACTGCAAAACCACAGTTAAAATTTCCTGGTGTGTACCAGACTTGTTAAAATATATATTTTTGAGTCTGAACAGTAAGCGACACATTCAAACTGTTTTTATTTTTATGGAAAAAAGGCAAGCAGGTTGATAACACCTAGATTTGAACCATGGAAGAAGAAAAACACAGTTATAGTTCTCTGGCCTACACCAGACTCTTTTATACAGATATATTGGTGTCTGAACAGTCAGTGAAACACTGAAATTTTTTTTTTATGCAATAAAGACAAAAAAGTGGATAGTACAGAGATTTGAAACGTGGAACTTCAAAACCACAGTTATAATTTCCTGGTGTGTACCAGACTTGTTAAAATAGATATGTTTGTGTCTGAACAGTCAGCGACACACTCAAACTGTTTTTTTTAAGGAAAAAAGGCAAGCAGGTTGATAACACCCAGATTTGAACCGTGGAAGAGGAAAAACACACTTCTAGTTCTCTGGCCTACACCAGACTCTTTTAATCAGGTATATTGGTGTCTGAACAGTCAGCGAGACACTGAAAATGTTTTTTTTATGAAAAAAAGACAAAAAAGTGGATAATACTGAGATTTGAAATGTGGAACTTCAAAACCACAGTTAGAATTTCCTGGTGTATACCAGACTTGTTAAAATAGATATATTTGTGGCAGAACAGTCAGCGACACACTCAAACTGTTTTGTTTTAAGGAAAAAAGGCAAGCAGGTTGATAACAGCCAGATTTGAACCACAGAAGAGGAAAAACACAGTTCTAGTTCTCTGGCCTACACCAGACTCCTTTAAACAGATATATTGGTGTCTGAACAGTCAGCGAGAAACTGAAAATGTTTTTTTTTATGCAAAAAAGTGGATAATACAGAGATTTGAACCGTGGAACTGCAAAACCACAGTTAGAATTTCCTGGTGTATACCAGACTTGTTAAAATAGATATATTTGTGTCTGAACAGTCAGCGACACATTCAAACTGTTTTTTTTTTAAGGAAAAAAGGCAAGCAGGTTGATAACACCCAGATTTGAACTGTGGAAGAGGAAAAAGACAGTTCTAGTTCTCTGGCCTACATCATAGTCTTTTAAACAGATATATTGGTGTCTGAACAGTCAGCAAGACACTGAAAATGTATTTTTTTTCATGCAAAAAAGACAAAAAAGTGGACAATACAGATATTTGAACAGTGGAACTGCAAAACCACAGTTAGAATTTCCTGGTGAATACCAGACTTGTTAAAATAAATATATTTGTGTCTGAACAGTCAGCGACACACTTAAACTGTTTTTTTTTTCATGGAAAAAAGGCAAGCAGGTTGATAACACCCAGATTTGAACCGAGGAAGAGGAAAAACTCAGTTCTATTTCTCTGGCCTACACCAGACTCTTTTAAACTTATCTATTGATTTCTGAACAGTCAGCGAGACACAGAAAATGTTTTTTTTTTTATGCAAAAAAGACAAAAAAGTGGATAATACAGAGATTTGAACTGTGGAACTGCAAAACCACAGTTAGAATTTACTGGTGTATACCAGACTTGTTAAAATAGATATATTTGTGTCTGATCAGTCAGCAACACACTCAAACTGTATTTTTTATGGAAAAAAGGCAAGCAGGTTGATAACACCCAGATTTGAACCATGAAAGAGGAAAGACACAGTTCTAATTCGCTGGCCTACACCATACTCTTTTAAACAGATATATTGGTGTCTGAACAGTCAGTGAGACACTGAAAATGTTTTTTTTATGCAAAAAAGACAAAAAAGTGGATAATACAGAGATTTGAACTGTGAACTGCAAAACCACAGTTAGAATTTACTGGTGTATACCAGACTTGTTAAAATAGATATATTTGTGTCTGATCAGTCAGCAACACACTCAAACTGTATTTTTTATGGAAAAAAGGCAAGCAGGTTGATAACACCCAGATTTGAACCGCAAAAGAGGAAAAACACAGTTCTAATTCTCTGGCCTACACCATACTCTTTTAAACAGATATATTGGTGTCTGAACAGTCAGCGAGACACTGAAAATGTTTTTTTTTATGCAAAAAAGACAAAAAAGTGGATAATACAGAAGACTTTCTGGACAGAACTAGTGTTGAGCCACCCCCGTAGTGTTCGGGTTCGGTTCGGTTCGTCGAACACCGGGATGTTCGAGGAACTGTTCGTCGAACACCTTAGAACACCGTCGAACACCGTTAAAACCAATGGCAGGCAAACAAAAACACATAGAAACACATAGAAAACACCTGCAAAGGTGTCCAAAAGCTGACAAACTGCTCAGAAGACACTCTCTTTAAAAAAGCCGGCCGGCAAATTCAGCAGCGGCATACACCGGTACCCGACAATTTAGACAAGAAGGAATAGAGCATCACACATAGATTAGATAGATAGAAACATGTCAGTCACACATATAAGAAGCACAGTGACAGTGTTGGTTACTGCACTTGTCATTTAGTGTAAAGGATTTATTAAAAAAAATATTAGTGTTTTCATGCACCGTCTCTTTAAAAAAGCCGGCCGGCAATTCAGCATCTGTACCCGACAATTTATAACAGACAGAATAGAGCTTCACACATAGATTAGATAGATAGAAACATGTCAGTCACATATATATGAAGTACAGTGACAGTGTTGCTTACTGTACTTGTCATTTAGTGTAAAGGATTTATTTAAAAAAATAATAGTGTTTTCATGCACCGTCTCTTTAAAAAAGCCGGCCGGCAATTCAGCAGCGGTACCCGACAATTTAGAACAGAAAGATAGAGCATCACACATAGATTAGATAGATAGAAACATGTCAGTCACATATATATGAAGTACAGTGATAGTGTTGGTTACTGTACTTGTCATTTAGTATTAAAATAAAGGATTTATTATTAAAAAAATTGGCGTGGGGTTCCCCTTAATTTTAGGCTCTAGCGGAGGTTAAGCAGACGGCTGGGGCAGATGTTTGAAGCCTGGGAAGGGGGTAATACCCACGGAGCTTCCCAGGCTACTAATATCAGCCCCCAGCTGAATACATAGCCTTTACTAGCTATTAAAATGGGGGACCCCCCAAAAAAAATGACGTGGGGTCCCCCCTAATTTAATAGCTAGCAAAGGCTAGGCAGACAGCTGGGGGCTGATATTAATAGCCCAGGAAGGGAGCCATGAATATTGGCCCCCTCCCAGGCTAGAAACACCAGCCGTCAGCCGCCCCAGAAATGGCGCATTCATAGGATGCGCCAATTCTGGCACTTAGCCTCGCTCTTCCACGCTGCTCTGGTGCGGTGGCAGGGGGTAATAGGGTTGGGGTTGATGTCAGCTTATAATGCCAGCTGACATCAAGCCCAGGTTAGTAATGGAGAGGCGTCTATAAGACACCCCCATTACTAACCCCATAGTCAAAGTTAAAAAAAACACAAACACCCAGAATAAAGTCCTTTAATTGAAATAAAGACACAATCCTTTATTGTTCTAAATTAAACCATACTTACCATCACGCCCATTCCAGCTGAAGCCAACGATCTCCTGCAATAAAAGAAAAATAATAAAGCAACCTCATCCTTACCTTTCCATGGTTCCCACGACAGCTTCAGCTCTGCTACATCGAGATGACAGGCTGGACCGCAGCAGAACGCTTCCATCCAGCCTGTCATCCCGCAGACACTGAGAAGCGCAGGCTTGCTTGCGCTGCTCAGCGTCTCTCTGTGACGACATCCAGATGAGCCGAGTTCATGTCCAATGAACTCGGCTCACCTCATGCACGTCACTGACAGCGTGGGAAAATTCTCACGCTGAAGCGCTGATTGCAGGAGAATTTTCCCACGCTGTCAGTGACGTGCAGGAGGTGAGCTGAGTTCATTGGACATGAGCTCACCTCATGCACATCACTGACAGCGTGGGAGAATTCTCCTGCACTCAGCACTTCAGCGTGAGAATTTTCCCACGCTGTCAGTGACGTGCATGAGGTGAGCCGAGTTCATTGGACATGACCTCGGCTCATCTGGATGCCGTCACAGCGAGACAGTGAGGAGCGCAAGCATGCCTGCGCTTCTCAGTGTCTGCGGGATGACAGACTGGATGGCAGCTTTCTGCTGCGGTCCAGCCAGTCATCTCGATGTAGCAGAGCTGAAGCTGTCGTGGGAACCATGGAAAGGTAAGGATGAGGTTGGTTTATTATTTTTCTTTTATTGCAGGAGATCGTTGGCTTCAGCTGGAATGGGTGTGATGGTAAGTATGGTTTAATTTAGAACAATAAAGAATTGTGTCTTTATTTCAATTAAAGGACTTTATTCTGGGTGTTGTGTTTTTTTTAAATACTTTACTAGAAATTCATGGCGGTCATGTCTAATACTGGCGTGACCCCATGAATTTTGGGCTTGGGGCCAGCTGATAATACCAAGCTGGCCCTAACCCCTTTATTACCCAGTGAGCCACCGCACCAGGGCCCTGGATGAGTTGGGTACAGCGCCAGAAGATGGCGCTTCTATGAACGCGCCATTTTCCGGGGTGGCTGCGGACTGCAATTTGTAGCGGGGGGGTGGGCCCAGAAAGCTTGGGCCTCCCTGCGCTGCAGATTCCAGCCCCCAGCTGCCTAGTTGTACCTGGCTGGACACAAAAATAGGGCGAAGCCCCACGTACTTTTTTTTTAATTATTTCATGAAATTCATGAAATAATTAAGAAAAAAAGGGCTTCCCTATATTGTTGTGTCCGGCCAGGTATAAATAGGCAGCTGGTGGATGGGGGCAGCCCGTTCCTGCCTGCTGTACCTGGCTGGACACAAATATAGTGCGAAGCCCCACTTCAATTTTTTTTAATTATTTCATGAAATTCATGAAATAATTAAGAAAAAAAGGGCTTCCCTATATTGTTGTGTCCGGCCAGGTATAAATAGGCAGCTGGTGGATGGGGGCAGCCCGTTCCTGCCTGCTGTACCTGGCTGGACACAAATATAGTGCGAAGCCCCACTTCAATTTTTTTTAATTATTTCATGAAATTCATGAAATAATTAAGAAAAAAAGGGCTTCCCTATATTGTTGTGTCCGGCCAGGTACAAATAGGCAGCTGGTGGATGGGGGCAGCCCGTTCCTGCCTGCTGTACCTGGCTGGACACAAATATAGTGCGAAGCCCCACTTCAATTTTTTTAAATTATTTCAGGAAATTCATGAAATAATTTAAAAAAAATTGACGTGGGGCTTCGCACTATATTTGTGTCCAGCCAGGTACAGCAGGCAGGAACGGGCTGCCCCCAACCACCAGCTGCCTATTTGTACCTGGCCGGACACAACAATATAGGGAAGCCCTTTTTTTCTTAATTATTTCATGAAATAATTTAAAGAAAATTGACGTGGGGCTTCGCCCTGTTTTTGTGTCCAGCCAGGTACAACTAGGCAGCTGGGGGCTGGAATCCGCAGCGCAGGGAGGCCCAAGCTTTCTGGGCCACCCCCGCTGCAAATTGCAGTCCGCAGCCACCCCGGAAAATGGCGCGTTCATAGAAGCGCCATGTTCTGGCGCTGTACCCAACTCATCCAGGGCCCTGATGCGGTGGCTCACTGGGTAATAAAGGGGTTAGGGCCAGCTTGGCATTATCAGCTGGCCCTAAGCCCGAAATTCATGGGGTCACGCCAATATTAGACATGACCACCATGAATTTCTAGTAAAGTATTTAAAAAAAACACAACACCCAGAAAAAAGTCCTTTAATTGAAATAAACACACAATTCTTTATTGTTCTAAATTAAACCATACTTACCATCACGCCCATTCCAGCTGAAGCCAACGATCTCCTGAAATAAAAGAAAAATAATAAAGCAACATCATCCTTACCTTTCCATGGTTCCCATGACAGCTTCAGCTCTGCTACATCGAGATGACAGGCTGGACCGCTGCAGAACGCTGCCATCCAGCCTGTCATCCCGCAGACACTGAGAAGCGCAGGCTTGCTTGCGCTCCACAGTGTCTCTCTGTGAGGGCATCCAGATGAGCCGAGTTAATGTCCAATGAACTCGGCTCACCTCATTCACGTCACTGACAGCGTGGGAAAATTCTCCTGCACTCAGCGCTTCAGCGTGGGAGAATTCTCACACTGAAGCGCTGAGTGCAGGAGAATTCTCCCACGCTGTCAGTGACGTGCAGGAGGTGAGCTGAGTTCATTGGACATGAGCTCACCTTATGCACGTCACTGACAGCGTGGGAAAATTCTCCTGCACTCAGCGCTTCAGCGGGAGAATTCTCACGCTGAAGCGCTGAGTGCAGGAGAATTCTCCCACGCTGTCAGTGACGTGCAGGAGGTGAGCTGAGTTCATTGGACATGAGCTCACCTTATGCACGTCACTGACAGCGTGGGAGAATTCTCCTGCACTCACCGCTTCAGCTTGAGAATTTTCCCACGCTGTCAGTGACGTGCATGAGGTGAGCCGAGTTCATTGGACATGAACTCGGCTCATCTGGATGTCGTCACAGAGAGACGCTGAGCAGCGCAAGCAAGCCTGCGCTTCTCAGTGTCTGCGGGATGAGAGGCTGGATGGCAGCGTTCTGCTGCGGTCCAGCCTGTCATCTCGATGTAGCAGAGCTGAAGCTGTCGTGGGAACCATGGAAAGGTAAGGATGAGGTTGCTTTATTATTTTTCTTTTATTGCAGGAGATCGTTGGCTTCAGCTGGAATGGGCGTGACGGTAAGTATGGTTTAATTTAGAACAATAAAGGATTGTGTCTTTATTTCAATTAAAGGACTTTATTCTGGGTGTTTGTGCTTTTTTTAACTTTGACTATGGGGTTAGTAATGGGGGTGTCTTATAGACGCCTCTCCATTACTAACCTGGGCTTGATGTCAGCTGGCATTATAAGCTGACATCAACCCCAACCCTATTACCCCCTGCCACCGCACCAGGGCAGCGTGGAAGAGCGAGGCTAAGTGCCAGAATTGGCGCATCCTATGAATGCGCCATTTCTGGGGCGGCTGACGGCTGGTGTTTCTAGCCTGGGAGGGGGCCAATATTCATGGCTCCCTTCCTGGGCTATTAATATCAGCCCCCAGCTGTCTGCCTAGCCTTTGCTAGCTATTAAATTAGGGGGGACCCCACGTCATTTTTTTTGGGGGGTCCCCCATTTTAATAGCTAGTAAAGGCTATGTATTCAGCTGGGGGCTGATATTAGTAGCCTGGGAAGCTCCGTGGGTATTACCCCCTTCCCAGGCTTCAAACATCTGCCCCAGCCGTCTGCTTAACCTCCGCTAGAGCCTAAAATTAAGGGGAACCCCACGCCAATTTTTTTAATAATAAATCCTTTATTTTAATACTAAATGACAAGTACAGTAACCAACACTATCACTGTACTTCATATATATGTGACTGACATGTTTCTATCTATCTAATCTATGTGTGAAGCTCTATTCTGTCTGTTATAAATTGTCGGGTACCGCTGCTGAATTGCCGGCCGGCTTTTTTAAAGAGACGGTGCATGAAAACACTATTATTTTTTTTGATAAATCCTTTACGCTAATTGACAAGTACAGTAAGCAGCACTTTCACTGTACTTCGTATATATGTGGCTGACATGTTTATATCTATCTAATCTATGTGTGAAGCTCTATTCTTTCGGTTCTAAATTGTCGGGTACAGGTGTATGCCGCTGCTGAATTGCCGGCTTTTCATGTTTCACTGTTGGCACTGTTCCCATCGATTTGGGCAATCACTGTAATGCCACAACCACCATGGCTGTGGCATTACAGTGAGTGGCAGACAATCCCTGCATGATTGGTGCTCTAAATAGCGCCAGACATGCAGGACACGCTTTTGGTGCACGAACAGTTATCGAACATAACCTCGAACAGCCGAATTTTTTGCAAATCGTTCGGGTTCGTCGAACAACTCGAACACCGCCCAAAACAGCTCGAATTTGAGATTGGCGAACAGTTCTAGTCGAACACCGCTCATCTCTAGACAGAACAGAAGCGTCACTACTGGTCATGGAAAGTGAAGGAAGCAACAGAGAACCTCCAGAGGCAGACAAGTGGAGGCAAGTGACCAAAAGAAGCAAGAAGACCATGGAGACACCACCAACCACACAACTGAGAAACAGATTCCAAGGACTTGTGGAGGACGAAGATGGCACACCTAAGGATGAGGCATTACCAGCAAGCAAAAAAGAAAAGAGCACCCAGAAACACCCAGAAGTGACAAGAAAAAGGACAGCCAAGAAAGGAAGAACAGTGGTGGTGGTGGGAGACTCACTACTGAGAGGAACAGAAGCAGCTATCTTCAGACCGGACATAATCGCAAGAGAAGTATGCTGCCTCCCAGGGGCGAAGATTAAGGATGTTATCGATAGGATACCGAAGCTCATCATTTCCAAGGATGTCCACCCATTTCTTCTGATACATGTTGGCACCAATGACACGGCAAAGAAGGACCTACCGACAATCTGCAAGGACTTTGAAGCATTGGCGAAGAAAGTAAAAGAACTCGATGCGCAGGTAGTTTTTTCTTCTATCCTTCCAGTAGACGGGCATGGCGTCAGGAGATGGAACAGGATCCTTGATGTGAACAACTGGCTGAGACGATGGTGCAAACAACAAGGATTTGAATTCCTGGACCACTGTGTGAATTACCTCTATGACGGACTCCTTGCCAGAGACAGACTACACCTCAACAAACCCGGGAAACACACATTCGCCAGGAGACTCGCAACACTCATCAGGAGGGCGTTAAACTAGAAGAAGAGGCGATGGGAAGAAAAACGCCGGACACGAACATGAAGCCAGAGAACATACTAATGAAAGATGTGAAGAGCGACAAAGAAGGTCCAAGATAAGATACTTGGAAGGGAGGTAAGAAAATTTCTAATACAATCCACAGGGAGAAGATTGGAACAAAACAAAATCGTATAAACTGCGTGCTAGCAAATGCCAGAAGCCTGACAAACAAGATGGATGAACTGGAAGCAGAAATATCTACAGGTAACTATGACATAGTGGGAATAACCGAGACATGGTTAGATGAAAGCTATGACTGGGCAGTTAACTTACAGGGTTACAGTCTGTTTAGAAGGGATCGAAGAAATCGGAAAGGGGGTGGAGTCTGTCTATATGTAAAGACGTGTCTAAAGCCTACAATACGGGAGGATGTATGGGAGGGAAATGAGGAGGTCGAGTCCTTATGGGTGGAGATACATGGGGCAAGAAACAATAATAAAATTATCATAGGAGTCTGTTATAAACCACCAAATATAGCAGAAGCCACGGAAAGTCTATTAATGAGACAAATAGACGAAGTAGCAAAAAATAACGAGGTGATTATTATGGGGGACTTCAACTACCCCGATATAGACTGGGAAACCGAAAGCTGTAGATCTCAGAAAGGAAACAGGTTTCTGTCAATTATCAAAGACAATTATTTGTCACAACTTGTGCAGGAACCAACTAGAGGGACGGCCCTTTTAGACTTAATATTAACTAACAGGCCAGACAGAATAACTGAGGTGCAGGTCGGGGGGCACCTGGGAAATAGTGACCACAACATTATACAATTCCACATGTGCTTCAGTAGGGTGCCCAGCAAGGGAGTCACAAAAACACTGAACTTCAGGAGGGCAAAGTTTGATCAGCTAAGAGATGCCCTTCACCTTATAGACTGGGATAGTATCTTTAGTAATAGGAGCACGGATAGAAAATGGGAAATTTTCAAAACAGTCCTACATAGTCAGTGTAGAAGGTACATACCTTATGGGAATAAAAGGGCTAGGAATAGGAGGAAGCCAATGTGGCTAAATAAGGAAGTCAAGAGGGCAATGAAAAACAAAATAAGGGCTTTCGGTAAACTTAAACAAGAAGGCAGCGAGGAAGCGCTAATATCTTATAGGGAAAAAAACAAAATCTGTAAGAAACAAATAAGAATAGCAAAAGAGGAGACAGAGAGACTAATTGCCAAGGAAAGTAAAACGAATCCCAAACTGTTCTTTAACTATATAAACAGTAAAAGGATTAAAACTGATGGAGTTGGCCCATTGAAAAATAACCTGGGTAAAATCATAGAGGGTGATGAGGGTAAAGCAAACCTACTCAATAGCTTCTTCTCCACTGTTTTCACAAAAGAAAACAATTTATCGGAGGAAATGCAGAGTGATAAAGTAAACCCTCCGCTAAATATCACCCACCTAACCCAGGAGGAAGTTCAGAAACGCCTAAATAATTAGAGATGAGCGGTGTTCGACTTGAACTGTTCGCCAATCTCAAATTCGAGCTGTTTTGGGCGGTGTTCCAGTTGTTCGACGAACCCGAACGATTTGCAAAAAATTCGGCTGTTCGAGGTTATGTTCGATAACTGTTCGTGCACCAAAAGCGTGTCCTGCATGTCTGGCGCTATTTAGAGCACCAATCATGCAGGGATTGTCTGCCACTCACTGTAATGCCACAGCCATGGTGGTTGTGGCATTACAGTGATTGCCCAAATCGATGGGAACAGTGCCAACAGTGAAACATGAAAAGCCGGCAATTCAGCAGTGGCATACACCTGTACCCGACAATTTAGAACCGAAAGAATAGAGCTTCACACATCGATTAGATAGATATAAACATGTCAGCCACATATATACGAAGTACAGTGAAAGTGCTGCTTACTGTACTTGTCATTTAGCGTAAAGGATTTATCAAAAAAAATAATAGTGTTTTCATGCACCGTCTCTTTAAAAAAGCCGCCGGCAATTCAGCAGCGGTACCCGACAATTTATAACAGACAGAATAGAGCATCATACATAGATTAGATAGATAGAAACATGTCAGCCACATATATACGAAGTACAGTGACAGTGTTGCTTACTGTACTTGTCATTTAGCGTAAAGGATTTATCAAAAAAAATAATAGTGTTTTCATGCACCGTCTCTTTAAAAAAGCCGGCCGGCAATTCAGCAGCGGTACCCGACAATTTATAACAGACAGAATAGAGCTTCACACATAGATTAGATAGATAGAAACATGTCAGTCACATATATATGAAGTACAGTGATAGTGTTGGTTACTGTACTTGTCATTTAGTATTAAAATAAAGGATTTATTATTAAAAAAATTGGCGTGGGGTTCCCCTTAATTTTAGGCTCTAGCGGAGGTTAAGCAGACGGCTGGGGCAGATGTTTGAAGCCTGGGAAGGGGGTAATACCCACGGAGCTTCCCAGGCTACTAATATCAGCCCCCAGCTGAATACATAGCCTTTACTAGCTATTAAAATGGGGGACCCCCCAAAAGAAATGACGTGGGGTCCCCCCTAATTTAATAGCTAGCAAAGGCTAGGCAGACAGCTGGGGGCTGATATTAATAGCCCAGGAAGGGAGCCATGAATATTGGCCCCCTCCCAGGCTAGAAACACCAGCCGTCAGCCGCCCCAGAAATGGCGCATTCATAGGATGCGCCAATTCTGGCACTTAGCCTCGCTCTTCCACGCTGCCCTGGTGCGGTGGCAGGGGGTAATAGGGTTGGGGTTGATGTTAGCTTATAATGCCAGCTGACATCAAGCCCAGGTTAGTAATGGAGAGGCGTCTATAAGACACCCCCATTACTAACCCCATAGTCAAAGTTAAAAAAAACACAAACACCCAGAATAAAGTCCTTTAATTGAAATAAAGACACAATCCTTTATTGTTCTAAATTAAACCATACTTACCGTCACGCCCATTCCAGCTGAAGCCAACGATCTCCTGCAATAAAAGAAAAATAATAAAGCAACCTCATCCTTACCTTTCCATGGTTCCCACGACAGCTTCAGCTCTGCTACATCGAGATGACAGGCTGGACCGCAGCAGAACGCTGCCATCCAGCCTCTCATCCCGCAGACACTGAGAAGCTCAGGCTTGCTTGCGCTGCTCAGCGTCTCTCTGTGACGACATCCAGATGAGCCGAGTTCATGTCCAATGAACTCGGCTCACCTCATGCACGTCACTGACAGCGTGGGAAAATTCTCAAGCTGAAGCGGTGAGTGCAGGAGAATTCTCCCACGCTGTCAGTGACGTGCAGGAGGTGAGCTGAGTTCATTGGACATGAGCTCACCTTATGCACGTCACTGACAGCGTGGGAGAATTCTCCTGCACTCAGCGCTTCAGTGTGAGAATTCTCCCACGCTGAAGCGCTGAGTGCAGGAGAATTTTCCCACGCTGTCAGTGACGTGCATGAGGTGAGCCGAGTTCATTGGACATTAACTCGGCTCATCTGGATGCCCTCACAGAGAGACACTGTGGAGCGCAAGCAAGCCTGCGCTTCTCAGTGTCTGCGGGATGAGAGGCTGGATGGCAGCGTTCTGCTGCGGTCCAGCCTGTCATCTCTATGTAGCAGAGCTGAAGCTGTCATGGGAACCATGGAAAGGTAAGGATGATGTTGCTTTATTATTTTTCTTTTATTTCAGGAGATCGTTGGCTTCAGCTGGAATGGGCGTGATGGTAAGTATGGTTTAATTTAGAACAATAAAGAATTGTGTGTTTATTTCAATTAAAGGACTTTTTTCTGGGTGTTGTGTTTTTTTTAAATACTTTACTAGAAATTCATGGTGGTCATGTCTAATATTGGCGTGACCCCATGAATTTCGGGCTTAGGGCCAGCTGATAATGCCAAGCTGGCCCTAACCCCTTTATTACCCAGTGAGCCACCGCATCAGGGCCCTGGATGAGTTGGGTACAGCGCCAGAAGATGGCGCTTCTATGAACGCGCCATTTTCCGGGCTGGCTGCGGACTGCAATTTGCAGCGGGGGTGGCCCAGAAAGCTTGGGCCTCCCTGCGCTGCGGATTCCAGCCCCCAGCTGCCTAGTTGTACCTGGCTGGACACAAAAACAGGGCGAAGCCCCACGTCAATTTTCTTTAAATTATTTCATGAAATAATTAAGAAAAAAAGGGCTTCCCTATATTGTTGTGTCCGGCCAGGTACAAATAGGCAGCTGGTGGTTGGGGGCAGCCCGTTCCTGCCTGCTGTACCTGGCTGGACACAAATATAGTGCGAAGCCCCACGTCAATTTTTTTTAAATTATTTCATGAATTTCCTGAAATAATTTAAAAAAATTGAAGTGGGGCTTCGCACTATATTTGTGTCCAGCCAGGTACAGCAGGCAGGAACGGGCTGCCCCCATCCACCAGCTGCCTATTTGTACCTGGCCGGACACAACAATATAGGGAAGCCCTTTTTTTCTTAATTATTTCATGAATTTCATGAAATAATTAAAAAAAATTGACGTGGGGCTTCGCACTATATTTGTGTCCAGCCAGGTACAGCAGGCAGGAACGGGCTGCCCCCAACCACCAGCTGCCTATTTGTACCTGGCCGGACACAACAATATAGGGAAGGCCTTTTTTTCTTAATTATTTCATGAATTTCATGAAATAATTAAAAAAAAGGTACGTGGGGCTTCGCCCTATATTTGTGTCCAGCCAGGTACAACTAGGCAGCTGGGGGCTGGAATCTGCAGCGCAGGGAGGCCCAAGCTTTCTGGGCCCCCCCCGCTACAAATTGCAGTCCGCAGCCACCCCGGAAAATGGCGCATTCATAGAAGCGCAAACTTCTGGCGCTGTACCCAACTCATCCAGGGCCCTGGTGCGGTGGCTCACTGGGTAATAAAGGGGTTAGGGCCAGCTTGGTATTATCAGCTGGCCCCAAGCCCAAAATTCATGGGGTCACGCCAGTATTAGACATGACCGCCATGAATTTCTAGTAAAGTATTTAAAAAAAACACAACACCCAGAATAAAGTCCTTTAATTGAAATAAAGACACAATTCTTTATTGTTCTAAATTAAACCATACTTACCATCACACCCATTCCAGCTGAAGCCAACGATCTCCTGCAATAAAAGAAAAATAATAAACCAACCTCATCCTTACCTTTCCATGGTTCCCACGACAGCTTCAGCTCTGCTACATCGAGATGACTGGCTGGACCGCAGCAGAACGCTGCCATCCAGTCTGTCATCCCGCAGACACTGAGAAGCGCAGGCATGCTTGCGCTCCTCACTGTCTCGCTGTGACGGCATCCAGATGAGCCGAGGTCATGTCCAATGAACTCGGCTCACCTCATGCACGTCACTGACAGCGTGGGAAAATTCTCACGCTGAAGTGCTGAGTGCAGGAGAATTCTCCCACGCTGTCAGTGATGTGCATGAGGTGAGCTCATGTCCAATGAACTCAGCTCACCTCCTGCACGTCACTGACAGCGTGGGAAAATTCTCCTGCAATCAGCGCTTCAGCGTGAGAATTTTCCCACGCTGTCAGTGACGTGCATGAGGTGAGCCGAGTTCATTGGACATGAACTCGGCTCATCTGGATGTCGTCACAGAGAGACGCTGAGCAGCGCAAGCAAGCCTGCGCATCTCAGTGTCTGCGGGATGACAGGCTGGATGGCAGCGTTCTGCTGCGGTCCAGCCTGTCATCTCGATGTAGCAGAGCTGAAGCTGTCGTGGGAACCATGGAAAGGTAAGGATGAGGTTGCTTTATTATTTTTCTTTTATTGCAGGAGATCGTTGGCTTCAGCTGGAATGGGCGTGATGGTAAGTATGGTTTAATTTAGAACAATAAAGGATTGTGTCTTTATTTCAATTAAAGGACTTTATTCTGGGTGTTTGTGTTTTTTTTAACTTTGACTATGGGGTTAGTAATGGGGGTGTCTTATAGACGCCTCTCCATTACTAACCTGGGCTTGATGTCAGCTGGCATTATAAGCTGACATCAACCCCAACCCTATTACCCCCTGCCACCGCACCAGGGCAGCGTGGAAGAGCGAGGCTAAGTGCCAGAATTGGCGCATCCTATGAATGCGCCATTTCTGGGGCGGCTGACGGCTGGTGTTTCTAGCCTGGGAGGGGGCCAATATTCATGGCTCCCTTCCTGGGCTATTAATATCAGCCCCCACTTGTCTGCCTAGCCTTTGCTAGCTATTAAATTATGGGGGACCCCACGTCATTTTTTTTGGGGGGTCCCCCATTTTAATAGCTAGTAAAGGCTATGTATTCAGCTGGGGGCTGATATTAGTAGCCTGGGAAGCTCCGTGGGTATTACCCCCTTCCCAGGCTTCAAACATCTGCCCCAGCCGTCTGCTTAACCTCCGCTAGAGCCTAAAATTAAGGGGAACCCCACGCCAATTTTTTTAATAATAAATCCTTTATTTTAATACTAAATGACAAGTACAGTAACCAACACTATCACTGTACTTCATATATATGTGACTGACATGTTTCTATCTATCTAATCTATGTGTGATGCTCTATTCTTTCTGTTCTAAATTGTCGGGTACAGATGCTGAATTGCCGGCCGGCTGTTTTAAAGAGACGGTGCATGAAAACACTAATATTTTTTTTAATAAATCCTTTACACTAAATGACAAGTGCAGTAACCAACACTGTCACTGTGCTTCTTATATGTGTGACTGACATGTTTCTATCTATCTAATCTATGTGTGATGCTCTATTCCTTCTTGTCTAAATTGTCGGGTACCGGTGTATGCCGCTGCTGAATTTGCCGGCCGGCTTTTTTAAAGAGAGTGTCTTCTGAGCAGTTTGTCAGCTTTTGGACACCTTTGCAGGTGTTTTCTATGTGTTTCTATGTGTTTTTGTTTGCCTGCCATTGGTTTTAACGGTGTTCGACGGTGTTCTAAGGTGTTCGACGAACAGTTCCTCGAACATCCCGGTGTTCGACGAACCGAACCGAACCCGAACACTACGGGGGTGGCTCAACACTATAAATAATATCAAGATAGACAAGTCACCAGGCCCAGATGGCAAACACCACCGGGTACTAAAAGAATTAAGTAATGTGATAGACAGACCGCTGTATCTTATATGCAAGCACTCTTTATGGACAGGGACTGTCCCACTAGACTGGCGCCAAGCAAATGTGGTACCAATATTCAAAAAGGGGTCTAAAAGGGACCCTGGGAACTACAGACCGGTAAGCTTAACGTCTGTTGTGGGTAAATTGTTTGAAGGATTTCTTAGAGATGCTATTGTAGAATATCTTAATGATAATAACTGACTAACTCCATATCAACATGGATTCATGAGGGATCGCTCCTGCCAAACAAACCTGATCACCTTCTACGAGGAGGTGAGCTCACAGCTGGACCGGGGAGAGTCAGTGGATGTTGTATACCTTGACTTCTCCAAAGCGTTTGATACCGTGCCACACAAAAGGTTGGTATATAAAATGAGAATGCTTGGTCTGGGGGATAATGTGTGCAAGTGGGTAAATAGCTGGCTGAGTAATAAAAAGCAGAGGGTAGTTATCAATGGAGTAAGCTCAGGGTGTGTCAGGGTTACTAGCGGGGTGCCTCAAGGGTCTGTCTTGGGCCCTATATTATTTAATATATTTATTAATGATCTATTGGAAGAGTTGCATAGTAAAATAGCAATATTTGCAGACGATACTAAACTTTGTAAAGTAGTTAATAGAGATGAGGATAGGGCACAGCTACAGGAGGATTTAGATAAATTGGGGAGTTGGGCCAAAAAATGGCAAATGGGGTTCAATGCTGATAAATGTAAGGTCATGCACATGGGAAAGAAAAACAGCAGTCACCCATACATATTAAATAGGAAACCGTTGGGGAAATCTGACATGGAGAAGGACCTGGGCGTCTTGGTTAATAGCAAATTAAATTGGAGTGCCCAGTGTCAGGCAGCAGCTGTGAAGGCAAATAGAGTCATGGCATGCATCAGAAGAGGAATAGGGGCATATGATGAGAACATTGTTCTTCCTCTGTATAAAGCAATGGTAAGGCCGCACTTACAATATTGTGCACAGTTCTGGGCTCCGGTGCTCAGGAAAGACATATTGGAGCTAGAGAGGGTACAAAGGAGGGCGACTAAGGTAATAAAGGGAATGGAGGGACTAGAATACCCAGAGAGGTTGTCAAAATTAGGACTATTAACGTTGGAAAAGAGAAGGCTTAGGGGAGACCTCATAAACATGTATAAATACATCAGGGGGCAGTAAAGAGATCTCTCCCATGACATGTTTATACCAAGGATGGTGACAAAGACGAGGGGGAACAGTATGCGTCTGGAGGAAAGGAGGTTCCTGCACCAGCATAGAAGTGGATTCTTTACGGTCAGAGCCGTGAGACTCTGGAACTCTCTGGGAGAGGAAGTGGTGATGTCCAACTCACTTAATGAGTTCAAGAGAGGCATGGACGCCTTTCTTGAGAACAATAAAATTACATCTTATGCTTAGTGATAGTTAATTAATCCAGGGATTTAATCTGACTGCCAGATTGGTGTCGGGAAGTAAATTTTTCCTCAATGATGTAAATTGGCCTATACCGCATGGTTTTCTTTTTTTGCCTTCCCCTGGATCAACGCTGCGGAATAGCTGCAGTGCACAAGAAATAGGCTGAACTGGATGGATGTTTGTCTTTTTTCGGCCTTATAAACTATGTAACTATGTAATTTGAACCGTGGAACAGCAAAACAAAGTTATAATTTCCTGGTGTATACCAGACTTGTTAAAATAGATATATTTGTGTCTGAACAGTCAGCAACACACTCAAACTGTTTTTTATATGGAAAAAAAGCAAGCATGTTTATAACACCTAGATTTGAACTGCGAAAGAGGAAAAACACAGTTCTAGTTCTCTGGCCTACACCAGACTCTTCTAAACAGATATATTGGTGTCTGAACAGTCAGCGAGAAACTGAAAATGTTTTTTTTTATGCAAAAAAGTGGATAATACAGAGATTTAAACCGTGGAACTGCAGAACCACAGTTAGAATTTCCTAGTGTATACCAGACTTGTTAAAATAGATATTTTTGTGTCTGAACAGTAAGCGACACATTCAAACTGTTTTTTTTTTATGGAAAAAAGGCAAGCATGTTTATAACACCTAGATTTGAACTGCGAAAGAGGAAAAACACAGTTCTAGTTCTCTGGCCTACACCAGACTCTTCTAAACAGATATATTGGTGTCTGAACAGTCAGCGAGACACTGAAAATGTTTTTTTTTTATGCAAAAAAGTGGATAATACAGAGATTTAAACCGTGGAACTGCAGAACCACAGTTAGAATTTCCTAGTGTATACCAGACTTGTTAAAATAGATATTTTTGTGTCTGAACAGTAAGCGACACATTAAAACTGTTTTTTTTTTATGGAAAAAAGGCAAGCAGGTTGATAACACCCAGATTTGAACTGTGGAAGAGGAAAAACACAGTTCTAGTTTTCTGGCCTACACCATACTTTTTTAAACAGATATATTGGTGTCTGAACAGTCAGCGAGACACTGAAAAATTTTTTTTTTTTCATGCAAAAAATACAAAAAAGTGGATAATACAGAGATTTGAACCATGGAACTTCAAAACCCCAGTTAGAATTTCCTAGTGTATACCAGACATGTTAAAATAGATATATTTGTGTCTGAACAGTAAGTGACACACTTAAACTGTTTTTATTTTTATGGAAAAAAAGCAAGCAAGTAGATAACACCCAGATTTGATCCATGGAAGAGGAAAAACACAGTTTTAGTTCTCTGGCCTACACCAGACTCTTTTAAACAGATATATTGATGTCTGAACAGTCAGCGAGAAACTGAAAATGTTTTTTTTATGCAAAAAAGACAAAAAAGTGGATAATACAGAGATTTGAACCGTGGAACTTCAAAACTACAGTTATAATTTCCTGGTGTATACCAGACGTTTAAAATAGATATATGTGTGTCTGAAGAGTCAGCGACACATTCAAACTGTGTTTTTGTTATGGAAAAAAGGCAAGCAGGTTGATAACACCCAGATATGAAACATGGAAAAGGAAAAACAGAGTTCTAGTTCTCTGACCTACACCAGACTCTTTTAAACAGATATATTGATGTCTGAACAGTCAGCGAGACACTCAAAATGTTTTTTTTTATGCAAAAAAGACAAAAAAGTGGATAATACAGAGATTTGAACCGAGGAACAGCAAAGCCACAGTTATAAATTCCTGGTGTATACCAGACTTGTTAAAATAAATATATTTGTGTCTAAACAGTCAGCGACAAACTCAAACTGTTTTTTTTTATGGAAAAAAGGCAAGCAGGTTGATGACACCTAGATTTGAACTGCGGAAGAGGAAAAACACAGTTCTTGTTCTCTGGCCTACACCAGACTCTTTTAAACAGCTATATTGGTGTCTGAACAGTCAGCGAGACACTGAAAATGTTTTTTTTTATGCAAAAAAGTGGATAATACAGAGATTTAAACTGTGCAACTGCAAAACCACAGTTAGAATTTCCTGGTGTATACCAGACTTGTTAAAATAGATATTTTTGTGTCTGAACAGTAAGCGACACATTCAAACTGTTTTTTTTTATGGAAAAAGGGCAAGCAGGTTGATAACACCCAGATTTGAACTGTGGAAGAGGAAAAACACAGTTCTAGTTCTCTGGCCTACACCATACTTTTTTAAACAGATATATTGGTGTCTGAACAGTCAGCGAGACACTGAAATTTTTTTTTTTTTCATGCAAAAAATACAAAAAAGTGGATAATACAGAGATTTGAACCATGGAACTTCAAAACCACAGTTAGAATTTCCTAGTGTATACCAGACATGTTAAAATAGATATATTTGTGTCTGAACAGTCAGCGACACACTTAAACTGTTTTTATTTTTATGGAAAAAAAGCAAGCAGGTAGATAACACCCAGATTTGATCCATGGAAGAGGAAAAACACAGTTTTAGTTCTCTGGCCTACACCAGACTCTTTTAAACAGATATATTGATGTCTGAACAGTCAGCGAGAAACTGAAAATGTTTTTTTTATGCAAAAAAGACAAAAAAGTGGATAATACAGAGATTTGAACCGTGGAACTGCAAAACTACAGTTATAATTTCCTGGTGTATACCAGACTTGTTAAAATAAATATATTTGTGTCTAAACAGTCAGCGACAAACTCAAACTGTTTTTTTTAATGGAAAAAAGGCAAGCAGGTTGATGACACCTAAATTTGAACTGCGGAAGAGGAAAAACACAGTTCTTGTTCTCTGGCCTACACCAGACTCTTTTAAACAGCTATATTGGTGTCTGAACAGTCAGCGAGACACTGAAAATGTTTTTTTTATGCAAAAAAGTGGATAATACAGAGATTTAAACTGTGGAACTGCAAAACCACAGTTAGAATTTCCTGGTGTATACCAGACTTGTTAAAATAGATATTTTTGTGTCTGAACAGTAAGCGACACATTCAAACTGTTTTTTTTTATGGAAAAAGGGCAAGCAGGTTGATAACACCCAGATTTGAACTGTGGAAGAGGAAAAACACAGTTCTAGTTCTCTGGCCTACACCATACTATTTTAAACAGATATATTGGTGTCTGATTAGTCAGCGAGACACTGAAAATGTTTTTTTATTCTTGCAAAAAATACAAAAAGTGGATAATACAGAGATTTAAACCGTGGAACTGCAAAACCACAGTTAGAATTTCCTGGTGTATACCAGACTTGTTAAAATAGATATATTTGTGTCTGAACAGTCAGCGACACACTTAAACTGTTTTTATGTTTATGGAAAAAAGGCAAGCAGGTTGATAACACCCAGTTTTGAACCGTGGAAGAGGAAAAACTCAGTTCTAATTCTCTGGCCTACACCAGACTCTTTTAAACTGATATATTGATTTCTGAACAGTCAGTGAGACACTGAAAATGTTTTTTTTTTATGCAAAAAAGACAAAAAAGTGGATAATACAGAAATTTGAAACGTGGAACTGCAAAACCACAGTTAGAATTTCCTGGTGTATACCAGACTTGTTAAAATAGATATATTTGTGTTTGAACATTCAGCGATACACTCGAACATTTTTTTTTTTTTTTTTAAAAAGGCAAGCAGGTGTATAACACCCATGTTTGAACCGTGGAAGAGGAAAAACAAAGTTCTACTTCTCTGGCCTACACCATACTCTTTTAAACAGATATATTGGTGTCTGAACAGTCAACGAGACACTGAAAATGTTTTTTTTTTTGCAAAAAAGACAAAAAAGTGGATAATACAGAGATTTGAACCGTGGAACTGCAAAACTACAGTTATAATTTCCTGATGTATACCAGACGTTTAAAATAGATATATTTGTGTCTGAACAGTCAGCGACACACTCAAACTGTGTTTTTTTTATGGAAAAAAGGCAAGCAGGTTGATAACACCCAGATTTGAACCATGGAAGAGGAAAAACATAGTTCTAGTTTTCTGACCTACACCAGACTCTTTTAATCAGATATATTGGTGTCTGAAGATTCAGCGAGCAATGAAAATGTTTTTTTTTAAGCAAAAAAGACAAAAAAGTGGATAATACAGAGATTTGAACCGTGGAACTGCAAAACAAAGTAATAATTTCCTGGTGTATACCAGACTTGTCAAAATAGATCTATGTGTGTCTGAACAGTCAGCAACACACTCAAACTGTTTTTTATATGGAAAAAAGGCAAGCAGGTTGATAACACCCAGATTTGAACCGCGGAAGAGGAAAATCACACTTCTAGCTCTCTGGCCTACACCAGACTCTTTTAAACAGATATATTGGTGTCTGAACAGTCAGCGAGACACTGACAATGTTTTTTTTTATGCAAAAAAGTGGATAATACAGAGATTTGAACCGTGGAACTGCAAAACCACAGTTAGAATTTCCTGGTGTATACCAGACTTGTTAAAATAGATATATTTGTGTTTGAACAGTCAGCGATATACTCAAACGTTTTTTTTTTTATGGAAAAAGGAAAGCAGGTTGATAACACCCATGTTTGAACCGTGGAAGAGGAAAAACACAGTTCTAGTTCTCTGCCCTACACCAGACTCTTTTAAACAGATTTATTGGTGTCTGAACAGTCAGCGAGACACTGAAAATGTTTTTTTTTATGCAAAAAAGACAAAAAAGTGGATAATACAGAGATTTGAACCGTGGAACTGCAAAACCACAGTTAGAATTTCCTGGTGTATACCAGACTTGTTAAAATAGATATATTTGTGTTTGAACAGTCAGCGATACACTCAAACGTTTTTTTTTTATGGAAAAAAGGCAAGCAGGTTGATAACACCCAGATTTGAACCATGGAAGAGGAAAAACACAGATCTAGTTCTCTGGCCTGCACCAGACTCTTTTTAAACAGATATATTGGTGTCTGAACAGTCAGCGAGACACGGAAAATGTTTTTTTTTTATGCAAAAAAGAAAAAAAGTGGATAATACAGAGATTTGAACCGTGGAACTGCAGAACTAAAGTTATAATTTCCTGGTGTGTACCAGACGTTTAAAATAGATATATTTGTGTCTGAACAGTCAGCGACACACTCAAACTGTTTTCTTAATGGAAAAAATTCAAGCAGGTTGATAACACCCAGATTTGAACCGCGGAAGAGGAAAAACACAGTTCTACTTCTCTGGCCTACACCATACTCTTTTATACAGATATGTTGGCCTCTGAACAGTCAGCGAGACACTGAAAATGTATTTTTTTATGCAAAAAAGACAAAAAAGTGGATAATACAGAGATTTGAACTGTGGCACTGCAAAACAAAGTTATAATTTCCGGGTGTATACCAGACTTGTTAAAATAAGTATTTTTGTGTCTGAACAGTCAGTGACACACTCAAACTGTTTTTTTTATGGAAAAAAGGCAAGCAGGTTGATACCACCCAGATTTCAACCGTGGAAGAGGAAAAACTCAGTTCTAGTTCTCTGGCCTACACCAGACTCTTTTAAACGTATATATTGATTTCTGAACAGTCAGCGAGACACTGAAAATGTTTTGTTTTATGCAAAAAAGACAAAAAAGTGGATAATACAGAGATTTGAACCGTGGAACTGCAAAACTACAGTTATAATTTCTTGGTGTATTCCAGACTTGTTAAAATAGATATATTTGTGTCTGAACAGTCGGCAACACACTCAAACTGTTTTTTTATGGAAAAAAGGCAAGCAGGTTGATAACACCCAGATTTGAACCGTGAAAGAGGAAAAACACAGTTCTAGTTCTCTGGCCTACACCATACTCTTTTATACAGATATGTTGGCCTCTGAACAGTCAGCGAGACACTGAAAATGTTTTTTTTATGCAAAAAAGACAAAAAAGTGGATAATACAGAGATTTGAACCGTGGAACTGCAAAACAAAGTTATAATTTCCGGGTGTATACCAGACTTGTTAAAATAAGTATTTTTGTGTCTGAACAGTCAGTGACACACTCAAACTGTTTTTTTTATGGAAAAAAGGCAAGCAGGTTGATACCACCCAGATTTCAACCGTGGAAGAGGAAAAACTCAGTTCTAGTTCTCTGGCCTACACCAGACTCTTTTAAACGTATATATTGATTTCTGAACAGTCAGCGAGACACTGAAAATGTTTTGTTTTATGCAAAAAAGACAAAAAAGTGGATAATACAGAGATTTGAACCGTGGAACTGCAAAACTACAGTTATAATTTCCTGGTGTATTCCAGACTTGTTAAAATAGATATATTTGTGTCTGAACAGTCGGCAACACACTCAAACTGTTTTTTTATGGAAAAAAGGCAAGCAGGTTGATAACACCCAGATTTGAACCGTGAAAGAGGAAAAACACAGTTCTAGTTCTCTGGCCTACACCATACTCTTTTATACAGATATGTTGGCCTCTGAACAGTCAGCGAGACACTGAAAATGTTTTTTTTATGCAAAAAAGACAAAAAAGTGGATAATACAGAGATTTGAACCATGGAACTTCAAAACCACTGTTATAATTTCCTGGTGTATACCAGACTTGTTAAAATACATATATTTGTGTCTGAACAGTCAGCGACACACTCAAACTGTTTTTTTTTATGGAAAAAAGGCAAGCAGGTTGATAACACCCAGATTTGAACCGTGGAAGAGGAAAAACACAGTTCTACTTCTCTGGCCTACACCAGACTCTTTTAAACCGATATATTGATGTCTGAACAGTCAGCGAGACACTGAAAATGTTGTTTTTATGCAAAAAAAAGTGGATAATACAGAGATTTGAACCGTGGAACTGCAAAACCACAGTTATAATTTCCTGGTGTATACCAGACTTGTTAAGATAGATATATTTGTGTCTGAACAGTCAGCAATACACTCAAACTGTTTTCTTTTATGGAAAAAAGGCAAGCAGGTTGATAACACCCAGATTTGAATGGTGGAAGATGAAAAACACATTTCTAGTTCTCTGGCCTACACCAGACTCTTTTAAACAGATATATTGGTGTCTGAACAGTCAGCGAGACACTCAATTTTTTCAGATGGGGGGGAAATACCAAAAGGTTTATAAGATGGGTATTTGTACAGTCTGACTGAGGAAAAAGAAAACAGGATTTAGATGAAAAAAAAGCATTTTTCCTGGCCCCTGAGACCTGGGGATAAGTCTAGCAATTTGACCGTCTGGAGCACACAGGTCTGTAATGCAGTGTTTGTTGGTATAACCACTGCGTCTCCTATACAGCCTGCCTGCCTGCCAGATATCTGGGATGGATATTAGTCCTGAGAAGGACTGTTTGTTTGATTTGGCAGGCTTTAGAGACCCTACACTAACTATTTCACAGTAGAAATCTCTCCCTAGCTCTTCAGCACTGACCCTACACTGTCTGATCCGGAGTGACTGTGCCAAGATGGTGGCGCCCGGTTTTAAATACTCGAGATGATGCTGTGAGGCCAGCCATTCACTGTAATGCCCACAAACAACATGGCTGTGGCATTATAGTGACTGGCTGGCAAACCGTGCATGTTCATTGGCTCTGTAAAGAGCGCCAAACATGCAAGGCGGAGACCCAAGATCCCGTTCGAGTAACCCGGAAATGCTCGGTGCTCGCCGAACATCCCGAGTAGTGAGATGCTTGGGCGAGTACCGAGCAGTGTCGAGTATGCTCGCTTAACAGTAATTAGATCTCTTGGCAGCACACTTCTATGCATTTAGAACCACAATCTTTTACTTCACAAGTTCACAATAGTACATGGCATTCTTTATCCTGCATGGAGATGGAGGGGGAAGGGTTTGATGAGGGAGATGATCCCTGTGACACAATTCATTCCAGTCCTTATCTTCCTGCCTGATAATACTCTGCACTGTTAGTTCAGGGAATTTATCTGACCTGTGTTTAGTTTCTCTCCTGTTCTGAATCCTGTTCAGTTGCCTTCTGTCAGATACACGTAACACACTACCTCTGTCTTTGGCCTCAGCCAGACTACAATTAGAAGTTCCCCACAATCCCCCTGGGGCTCTGCTACAACACTCCCTGTCTCACCTCATGCACGTCACTGACAGCGTGGGAAAATTCTCCTGCGCTCAGCGCTTCAGCAGGAGAATTCTCTCACGCTGACTGCAAGCGCAGGAGAATTTTCCCACGCTGTCAGTGACTTGCATGAGGTGAGCTGAGTTCATTGGACATGACCTCGGCTCTTCTTTATGCCGTCACAGTAGGGACACTGAGGAGCACAAGCATGCCTGCACTTCTCAGTGTCTGCGGCATGGCAAGCTGGATGGCAGCTTTCGGCTGCGGTCCAGTCTGTCATGTGAATGTAGCAGAGCTGAAGCTATCGTGGGAACCATGGAAAGGTAAGGATGATGTTGCTTTATTATTTTACTTTTATTTCAGCAGACATTGGCTTCAGCTGGAATGGGCGTGATGGTAAGTATGGTTTAATTTAGAACAATAAAGAATTGTGTGTTTATTTCAATTCAAAGACTTTATTCTGGGTGTTTGTGTTTTTTTTTAACTTTGACTCAGGGGTTAGTAATGGGGGTGTCTTATAGACGCCTCTCCATTACTAATCTGGGCTTGATGTCAGCTGGCATTATAAGCTGACATCAACCCCAACCCTATTACCCCACTGCCACCACTACAGGGCAGTGGGAAGAGCGAGGCTAAGTGCCAGAATTGGTGCATCCTATGGATGCGCCATTTCTGGGGTGGCTGACGGCTGGTGTTTTATTCATGGCACCCTTCCTGGGCTATTAATATCAGCCCCCAGTTGTCTGCCTAGCCTTTGCTAGCTATTAAAATAGGGGGGACCCACATCATTTTTGGGGTCCCCCATTTTAATAGCTAGTAAAGACTAGGTATTCAGCTGGGGGCTGATATTAGTAGCCTGGGAAGCTCCGTGGGTATTACCCCCTTCCCAGGCTTCAAAAATCTGCCCCAGCCATCTGCTTAACCTCCGCTAGAGACTAAAATTAGGGGGAACCCCACGCCAATTTTTTTTTTAATAAATCCTTTATTTTAACACTAAATGACAAGTACAGCAATCAACACTATCACTGTACTTCTTATATATGTGACTGACATGTTTCTATGTATCTAATCTATGTGTGATGCTCTATTCTTTCTATTCTAAATTGTCGGGTACCGATGCTGAATTGCCGGCCGGCATTTTTAAAGAGACAGTGCATGAAAACAGTATTATTTTTTTTAATAAATCCTTTAACACTAAATGACAAGTACAGTAAGCAACACTGTCACTGTACTTCTTTTATATGTGACTGACATGTTTCTATTTATCTAATCTATGTGCGATACTCTATTCTTTCTGTTCTAAATTGTCGGGTACCGGTGTATGCTGCTGCTGAATTGCCGGCTTTTCGTGTTTCACTGTGAGCACTGTTCTCATCGATTTGGGCAACCACTGTAATGCCACAACCACCATGGCTGTGGCATTACAGTGAGTCGCAGACAATCCCTGCATGATTGGTGCTCTAAATAGCGCCAGACATGCAGGACACACTTTTGGTGCACGAACAGTTATCGAACATAACCTCGAACAGCCGAATTTTTTGCAAATCGTTCGAGTTCGTCGAACGGCTCGAACACCGCCCAAAACAGCTCGAATTTGAGATTGGCAAACAGTTCTAGTCGAACACCGCTCATCTCTACTCCAGATACGTTCTGTAAGTCTCTGGCACCAGAGTATCGAACATGATGTCAATTGGCAGTCTTGACGATAGTCCATACAATAGGAAGAAGGGTGAGTAACCCGTTACATCGCTCTTTGTACAGTTATAAGCATGTACTACTTTTGACAGAGAACTCTTCCAGTCTTTCTTCTCATCAGCTGTTAACCCATTTCTGACGTGTGACCTAACAGTACCTCATGGCGACCTGGACCGATTGGACCAATGACGTATTATTAGGTCATATGGCGTTCGCACCCACACAAGCGATGGGGGGCGATCGCTGCCGGGTGTCAGCTGATAGTCACAGCTGAAACCCGGTGCAATGTGCTGGGAGTGGTCCTACACCGCTCCTGGCACATTAACCCCCACAATGCTGCGATTGAAGTTGATCGCAGAATTGCGGTGGTATGGGGAGGTGATCTCAATGCTCACCTCCTCTCCCGGCCTCCAGCGCTGTCTGCCGTGGCTTCCCGGATGTTGCCATGATGACCCGATGTCGTCATGACAACATCCGGGTCACCAGACAGCAGGAAGATATTTTGGTCATGCGCAGTGCATGGCCAACGTATCTTCTGCATCGGCAGCACTGACAGCCTGTATAGGGATGGTGCTGCATTCCTGTGCTATACAGGGGATCAGAATAAAAAAAATGAAAGTCCAATAGTGTGACACAGAATAAAAGTCCAAAAAGTGTTAAAAAATGAAAAAAAATAAAATAATTTTTATAAAAATATAAAAAAAAATCAAAAAAATAATCCACCAAAAATAAAAATATAATGTACCCATCGATAAATATTATTATGAAAAAAAAAATAGGTCCGGAATGACCTGACCTATAAAAATGTCCCACTATTTAACCCCTTTAGTGAACACGGTAAACAAAATACATAAAAATCAAAGCAAAAAACAATGCTTTATCATCATACCGCCAAACAAAAAATGGAATAACACGCGATCAAAAATACAAATGTAAATAAAAATGGTACCGCTGAAAACGTCATCTTGAAAACAAGCCACCATACATCTCCATCAGCCGAAAAATAAAAAAGTTATAGCTCTCAGAATAAAGCGATGCAAAAAAATATTTTTTTCTATAAAATAGCTTTTATTGTGTAAAAGCTCCAAAACATAGAAAAACTATATAAATGTGGTACTGCTGTAAATTTCCTGTCCCGAAGAATAAGGCTACCTTATCAATTTTACCACATGCGGAACAGCATAAAAAAAAAAACATAAAACCTATTCCGGAATTGCAGGGTTTTGTTTATACTGCCTCCCAAAAATCAGAATAGAAAACGAAAAAATGTCAAGTGGCTGAAAATGGTAGCAGTAAAAACGTCAACTCATCCCGAAAAAAACAAGCTATTATATGACTCTGTCGGCCAAAATATGGAAAAATTATAGCTCTCCAAATATGGCAATGCAAAAACTAGATTTTACAAAAAAATGCGTCTTTTAGTGTGTGACAGCTGTCAATCATAAAAACACAATATGATTCTGGTATCGCTGTAATCGCACTGACCCGAAGAATAAAGTCGTCTAATCACTTATATCGCAAGAGAAACGGAGTAAAAAAAAACTCTAGGGTTAGGGTTGTGTTAGGGTTAAATTTGGGGTTAGGGTTAGGTTTGGGCTAGGGTTAAGGTTGGGCGAAGGTTGGGGTTGGACTAGGGTTAGGGTTGGGGTTGGGGTTGGGCTAGGGTTAGGGTTGGGCTAGGGTTAGGGCTAGGGTTGGGCTGGGTTTAGGGTTGGGCTAGGGTTGGGGATAGGGTTGGGCTAGGGTTGGGGTTAGGGTTGGGCTAAGGTTAGGGTTAGGGTTGGGGTTAGGGTTGGGATAGGGTTAGGGTTGGGCTAGGGTTATGGTTGGGGTTAGGGTTGGGGTTAGGGTTGGGCTAGGGTTAGGGTTGGGCTTGTATTAGGGTTGGGGTTAGGGTTGGGATTTTTTTCAAAAGTAAAAAAAAAAACCATGATGACTAGTGTTGAACGCAAGTGCTCACTACTTGAGTTTGCATCGAGTGCTCGGGTATGCACTGAGTATCGCGGGTGCTCGAGTGACAAACCTCGCCGGGATTGACTGCCATGCACGAGCGATCCCCGCATGTTTTCTTTTTAGTGTTTAATAACCATGAAACATGTGAGCATGTCACTCAAGCACGCACGATACATGGTGCATACCCGAGTACCCGATGCAAACTCAAGTAGCGAGCACTTGCGTTTAAGACTAAAGACAACTTATTTGATATGATGACCTAATGTTATCAAATTCTGTGTTGTACCTCTGGGTTCAAAATGTTTACTATACCTCTTGATAAAATCCTTGAGGGGTGCAGTTTCCAAAATGGGGTCACTTGTGGTGGGTTTCCACTCTTTAGGCACATCAGGGGCTCTCCAAATGCGACATGGCGTCCTCACTCAATTCCAGCCAATTTTGCGCTAAAAAAGTCGCACAGTGCTCCTTCCCTTCTGAACTCTGCCGTGCGCCCAAACACTCTATTTTCCCCACATATGGGGTATTGGCATACTCAGGAGAAATTGCACAGCAGGTTTTAGGGTCCATTTTCTCCATTTATAAACTTCTGCAAAGCACTTGGGGGTTCAGGGTGCTCACCACACATCTAGATAAGTTCCCTGAGGGGTCTAGTTTCCAAAATGGTGTCATTTGTGGGGGTTTTCCACTGTTTAGGCACATCAGGGGCACATCCACTAAGTATTTAAGAAAATTTTACATTCAAAACATCAAATGGTGCTCCTTCCCTTCCGAACCCTGCCATGCACCAAACAGTGATTTCCCCCCACATATGGGGTATCTACTTACTCAGGAGAAATTGTGCAACATGGCGACCACTAATTATTCAAGCAAATTTTACATTCAAAAAGTCAAATGGCGCTCCTTCTCTTCCGAGCCTTGCCGTGCGCCTAAACAGTGCTTTTCCCCCAAAAATTGGGTATCGGCGTGCTCAAGAGTAATTGAACAACAAACTACATAGAGCAATTTCTCCTGTTACCCTCATGAAAATGCAAAATCGAAGGCTGAAACACATTTTTGTGGGAAAAATGTGAAAATTAGATTTTTACTGCTCAATGTTCTAAACTTCTGTGAAGCACCTTGGGGTTTAATGTGCTCACCACACATCTAGATAAGTTCCCTGAGGAGTCTAGTTTCCAAAATGGTGTCACTTGTGGGCGGTTTCCACTGTTTAGGCACATCAGGGGCACATCCACTAAGTATTTAAGAAAATTTTACATTCAAAACATCAAATGGTGCTCCTTCCCTTCCGAACCCTGCCATGCACCAAACACTGATTTCCCCCCACATATGGGGTATCTACTTACTCAGGAGAAATTGTGCAACATGGCGACCACTAATTATTCAAGCAAATTTTACATTCAAAAAGTCAAATGGCGCTCCTTCTCTTCCGAGCCTTGCCGTGCGCCTAAACAGTGCTTTTCCCCCAAAAATTGGGTATCGGCGTGCTCAAGAGTAATTGAACAACAAACTACATAGAGCAATTTCCACTGTTTAGGCTCATCAGGGGCTCTCCAAACGCAACACGGCGTCAGCTAATTATTCAAGCAAATTTTACATTCAAAAAGTCAAATGGCGTTCCTTCTCTTCCGAGTTCTGCCGTGCACACAAACAGTGGTTTTTCCCCACATATGGGGTATCTTCGTGCTCAGGGGAAATTGCACAACAAATTTTGGGGTCCATTTTTTCCTGTTACCCCTGCAAAAATAAAAAAAATTGGGTCTAAATTAACATTTTTGTGAAAAAAGTTAAATGTTAATTTTTTTCTTCCACATTTCAAAAATTCCTGTGAAGCACCTGAAGGGTTAATAAACTTCTTGAATGTGGTTTTGAGCACATTGAGCAGTGCAATTTTTAGAATATCACTTTTGGGTATTTTCTGACATAAAGACCCCTCAAAGTGACTTCAAATGTGATGTGGTCGGTCCCTAAAAAAATTGTTTTGTAAATTTTGTTGGAAAAATGAGAAATTGCTGGTCATCTTTTAACCCTTATAGCTCCCTAATAAAAAAAAATTGTGTTCCAAAATTGTGCTGATGTAAAGTAGACATGCAGGAAATGTTATTTATTAACTATTTTGTGTGACATATCTCTCTTATTTAAGGGCATAAAAATTCAAATTTTGCAAATTGCAAAATTTTCAAAATTTTTGCAAAATTTCCATTTTTTTCACAAATAAACGCAAGTCATATAGAAGAAATTTTACCACAATCATGAAGTACAATATGTTACGAAAAAACATTCTCAGAATCAGGGGGATCCATTGAAGAGTTCCAGAGTAATTACCTCATACAGTGACAGTGGTCAGAATTGTAAAAATTGGCCCCGTCATTAACATGCAAACCACCCTCGGGGGTAAAGGGGTTAAAGTGTGCAACATCGACAGTAATGTTTGGTTAAAATGTTCCACTTGTCCATTACCCTTTGGGTGATAGGGCGTTGTGTGGGATCTCTGAATTCTACAGTACTTTCCTAGCTTGGCAAAGAGCTGGTTCTCAAATTCTCTAGCTCGGTCGTGGTGTAACCTCGTAGGGAAACCAAACCTCAAAGCAAAATCAATGAAGATCTTCTCTGACACTGTTTGACTAGCTTTATTGGTGGTGGCTAGTGTTGAGCCACCCCCGTAGTGTTCGAGTTCGGTTCGTCGAACACCCGTGTGTTCGCCGAACTGTTCGTCGAACTGTTCGTCGAACACCTTCGAACACCGTTAAAACCAATGGCAGGCAAACAAAAACACATAGAAACACATAGAAAACACCTTCAAAGGTGTCCAAAAGCTGACAAACTGCTCAGAAGACACAACTAACACATGGAAAAGTGACAAGTACATATAGTCATGCGAAAAGAAAAGAGGTGGAGGAGTAAAAGGAGGGGGAGACACAGATATAGGCATGTCATGCCATTCTAAAATCCAAAAAGTGAGAAGCCGACACGTTCAGTCCGCTCCTGCCCGTGCCACCTCCGTGTCGCCGGGTTTGTGCCAGAGCCGCGGTGAACCCTGACGGCCAGCCCCCTTCTCCCAATACTGGTGCCTGTCCGCTGGTGGGTCAAGCGAGCCCCCCTGTGGTGGAGGCAGCTCTAAGCTTTTTAATTTAAATTGTCTCTCTAATTTGAATAAATACACTTTAAATCCATTTACAAGGATCTATTGGAGGGCAAGTCTCATGCCAGCAGCCGCGTAATTCCAGCTCCAGTAGCGTCCACTAAAGCTGCTGCAGTTAAAAAGCTTTTATAAGGATCGAGCTTGGCTGTCCACCGCAAGGCATCCTACTGCCAGTCCGAGCCCCTATGCCTTGGGGTGCCTCCTGATGCTCTTCACTGAGTATCCCGTGGTCCCGAAGCATTTCTTTGAAAAAATGAAGTGTCCAAACTACAGGTGGTGTAGCTTGCTTAACAGCTGGGATAATCCGCTGACTAGCAGACCCTGATACTAGGCACAAAGTATTTCCTGGGCTAGATGCAGTTAAAAATTTGTAATTAGATACTCTCGTTGGATGCTGAGAAAGCATTCCATAGAGTCTCCTGGCACGCCATATATGATTCTCTTAAAAAGCTTGGGGTAGGGGTCTAGGGGACCCTTTTATAGCCAAAATCACGGCCCTGTATCGCAATACGTCACCTAGGCTGAAGATAAATGGAACTGTAGCACCCTGAGGGCTCGGTTGCTACAGAGGTATTGCACCTCACCCAGAGGTGTGATATCTCACTCTCAGGTAAGGATGTAGTGTGGATCAGGACCCGACACCTGCATGCATTACACCACATTGCCGTGGGGCAGGGCGACCAATATGCCCCTGAGATGGGCACGACAGTCCCTGTCCCTGGCTGGAGTGGGGGGAGGGAAGACTGAGGAAGGGGAACCCTGTAGTGCAGGAGCAGGAAGGAAGCAGTTCCTGGGTGCATTGAGAAGGGAGTATAAAAGGTGGGCACCATCTTAGTTCAGTGCAGAGAAGTCTGAGCAGAAGTGGCAGGGAGCAGGGGCTCTGCATGAGCTCTGCTCCGGAGGAGGGCCTAGTAACAGAGGCCCAGGCCTGGAAGAGGGAGAAGGAAGGAAGAGGAGCGGAGAAGGCTCCAGGAACGAGGAACGAAGGGATCTCAGGGGTGCGGACGGGCGAGTCGCCACCGCACGCCCGAATCCACCTGCGTGGAGGGGTCAGGCCAAAGGGGGAGACCGGTCCCCGAAACTAGTGGAGGCAGGAAACGACCCTCAGCTAGAAACAGGAGGCTGTGACATTTTATGTGGCGCAGCCCCTCGCTACACCCGCTAGGAAGGCACCACATAGGGTCAGGGAAACTGGCGCCAAGTTTATCAAGAGGAGGCCCGAGGCAGCCGGACAGAAGGGTTGGTAAGGAAGGCCAGACAAAGGACACACAAAGGGGGTCCTGTGAAGCACTCCAAAGTTATCTGGGAGTTGTCTGAGCCCCTAACCTGGTGAGCACAGTACGACGTGGGCAGCCTTTACCTGCAGACGTGGTCTGGATAATAAGAACTGTGAGTAAAGGCCCTGGACTGCATCATTGACTCCGTGTCATTACTGCTGCTGCCCTGCACCATCACCCCCATCCTCCGCATACACTGCCCTGAGGCTATACTCCTCCCGTGGGGAGTTATGCTACGCTCTGCTGCACCCACAACACCAGCCTCAGCGGTCTGCCCTGGAGCGGCGGTTCACTCTGACCGCAATCCACGGGTGGCGTAGTCGGACATTTAAACATCAAAACCACATAAATAGTTCCGCCACTGGTTTCACCGCCCTGAGCCACGGAACCGGGTTGCCGCCACGGAGACTACAACCACCAGCATCCACCAAAAAGGGTCCGGCTCCGGGTGTCCCAAGGCCCAGGGGGCGCGTCAGAACATTTTCATCACCTTTCACAATCACCAATGGGACAAGGCAGGGATGTTCTCTGTCCCCTCTCTTATACATCCTAGTGACGGAGCACCTGCTCTCATCAATTCGCCATAACCCCAATATTAGGTGGATTGAGGTGGGAGGCACCGAGTACAAGTGCTCTCTATTTGCTGATGATGTCCTAGTATATATCACTCAATCACATATATCCATCCATGCTGTTATGGCTGAAATAGATCACTTTGTTACATGGTCAAATTTTAAAATCAATGCAGCGAAGTCTGAGGCCCTCGATGTCTCCCTCCCCAAATCCATATAGGATTCCATCCAGTCCAACTTTCCCTTTGCCTGGCCCTCACAGGGTATCAAATACTTAGGAATTCCTATTCATAGAGACCTCTCCCATCTATGTTATCTTAATTTTGGGCCCTTTATTGAACAACTCCATACAGACCACGGTTGGCAAGTTAGAACTGTAAGATTCACTACGTGAACCACTGGTGTTTTGTGGAAAAGCACATGTACACTGTGTTCCAAATTATTATGCAAAAAGTGTTTAGGAGTGATAAGGGAAGAATTTGTTTGTTTGTCAGTTAAACTCATTGATGGTGATGTGTGTCAGGGCTCTTTATATCACTGTAAGCAATTGCAGACACCTGTGCTAATTAGTTTGGCAGGTGTGTCCAATGAAAGGCAAGACTACTTAAGAAGGCTCTCTCACATTATTAAGCAGCCTACATTTTCTGCCAAAATGGGAAAGAAAAAGGATGTGTCGGCTGCTGAGAAGCAACAAATTGTGGAGTGTTTAGGTCAAGGCATGACTACAATCAACATTGTGCGATGATCAGGATGAAGTGTCTTGGCAATCAAGAAGTATGTAGCTGATTCACAGTACACACGTGTGCGTGCTGATAAGGGCAAATTGAGGACTCTTTCCTACAGGCAATTACGTCAGGTTGAAAGAGCAGCGGCAAAAAAGCCTTGTCATAGCAGCAGACAAGTTTTTGAAGCTGCTTGTGTCTCCAACGTCCCCCGAACAACAAGATGCAGGGTCTTTCAGAGGTTTGCAGCTGTGCATACACCATCCTGTCGACCTCCTCTATCCACTTCACACAAGTAGAAACGGCTCCAGTGGGCCAAACATTACATGAAGACTGATTTCAAAACTGTTTTGTTCACGGATGAGTGCCGTGCAGCGCTCGATGGTCCAGATGGATGGAGTGGAGGATGGCTGGTTGATGGACACCCCACGCAAACACGGCTACAGCGCCAACAAGGAGGAGGTGGAGTAATGTTTTGGGCTGGAATCATGGGGAGAGAGATTGTCGGCCCCTTTAGGATCCCTGAAGGCGCTAAAGATGAACTCCATAATGTATGTGGATTTTCTCAAACAGCACTTCCTGCCATGGTTCAAGAAGAAGAACCGTGTATTTCACAGCAAGATCATTTTTCTGCATGATAATGCACCATCTCATGCTGCACATAAAACATCTGCATCTCTGGCTGATATGGGCATAAAAGGGGACAAACTTATGGTGTGACCCCCATGCTCCCCTGACCTCTACCCCATTCAGAACCTTTGGAGCATCATTAAAAGGAGAGTCTATGATGGCGGGAGGCAGTTCACATCTAAGCAACAGCTCTGGGAGGGTATTCTGTCCTCATGCAAAACAATTGAAGCAGAAACCATCCAAAACCTGACAAATTCAATGGACGAGAGAGTTCAGAAGCTCCTTTCGAACAAGGGGTCCTATTTGAAAATGTAACATCACCTAGAATAAAGTTTTGAGTTGAAAACTGTTTGATTTCAGTTTCTAACAACCTGCTAATGCTTATAATTTCAAAAATGACCATTTTTTTGGTCTTTATTAAAATGAAAAGGTTGATCGAAAAGTTTGGGGGATCTAAGAGTGTGGCAACCCAGTAGTCATGATTACTTCAAATTCTGACAATATGAGGGTCATGCTGCAGGTAGTGCAGCAAGAAGGCACTTATGTGTCTTGCGAATCTCGGAGCCCCAAAATTATTTTCCGGGCTAGATGCAGCTAAAAATTATTATTAATTTTAAATCTGGTGAAGCTTTAGTATAGATAGCCTAATATGATCAGTGCTGCACACTGCTACAAAGCCCAAATTATTTTCCAGTCAAGATACAGATAAACATGATTAGTAATTTTAAATCTGGTGGAGCTTATTATAGATGGCCTAATAGAATCAGTGCTGCACACTGCTACAAAGCCCAAATTATTTTCCAGCCAAGATACAGATAAACATGATTAGTAATTTGAAAGCTTAAAACGGTTGGTAGGGTGATTTTAACCAATCATCAAGCTTTTACTCTCCCCAGGATGACACAGGGGTAGAAAAGTCGTTTCGGATCCATGATTTGTTCATCTTTATGAACGTGAGTCTGTCTACATTATCAGTGGAGAGCCGCGTGCGCTTATCTGTCAGCACACCACCAGCAGCGCTGAACACACGTTCAGACAGAAAGCTGGCTTCGGGGCATGACAAGATCTCCAAGGCGTAAGTGGCTAGCTCCGGCCATTTATCCAGATTGGAAGCCCAAAAAGAGCAAGGGTCCAGTGACACAGTCGTGGCTTCAATGTTTACTTGGAGATACTCCTGTACCATCGTCTCTAGGCGTTGACTATGTGTCAGACTTCTTGTCTCCTGTGGCCTTGCAAAGGATGGGCTAAAAAAGTGGTGAAATGATTCCGCAAAATTGATGTTACCAGCAGATACTGTGGTTCTGTTACGGTTTGAGTGCTGAACACTTGACGGTCCCACGGTTGGCAAGTTGGAACTGTGAGATTCACTAAGTGCACCACTGGTATTTTGTGGAAAAGCACATGTAAGATTCTGCAACAGTCTCTGCTGATACTCCTGCATGCGTGCATCCCTTTCTATGGCAGGAATAATTTCTGCAAATTTACTTTTGTACCGGGGATCTAACAGTGTGGCAACCCAGTAGTCAGGATTATTTCTAATTCTCACAATTTGAGGGTCATGTTGCAGGTAGTGCAGCAAGAAGGCACTCATGTGTGTTGCGCATCCATGAGCACCAAGTCCCTGTTGTGTTGGTGGCGAGGTAACAATCATGCTTCCTTCCTCTGTCCTCTCCCCCCAACCTCGCACAACAGAAATGTGATCAAGGTCTCCCTCATCTGATGAGTCTTCCATCAGTTCGTCCTCCACTTCTTCCTGGGCTCCTGCACCTTCCTCACTAGTTTGGCTGCTACCATGCGCTCTGGTAAAACCATCTCCCCCACCCTCACATGCCTGCCGCCTTGGTGCTGCCGACCGTCTGGACCTTGCAGATGTTAGCCCTTCCGCATACAACTCCTCCTCCTCTACTTCCTCCACCTCCTCTTGCGCCACCACCTGACTCCGAATTCTGTTTAACATGTGCTCCAGCATGTAAATCACCGGAATAGTCATGCTGATAATGGCATCGTCAGCACTAAACATCTTCGTCGCCATTTCAAAACTGTGCAGAAGGGTGCATAGGTCCCTGATCTGAGACCACTCCTCCAGCGTGATTTGCCCCACCTCTGGATCTCGTTGGCCCAGGCTATACGTCAGAACGTATTGCACCAGGGCTTGTCGGTGCTGCCACAGTCGCTGCAACATGTGCAGAGTTGAATTCCACCGGGTAGGCACTAGTGTTGAGCCACCCCCGTAGTGTTCGAGTTCGGTTCGGTTCGTCGAACACCCGTGTGTTCGCCGAACTGTTCGTCGAACTGTTCGTCGAACACCTTCGAACACCGTTAAAACCAATGGCAGGCAAACAAAAACACATAGAAACACATAGAAAACACCTTCAAAGGTGTCCAAAAGCTGACAAACTGCTCAGAAGACATAACTAACACATGGAAAAGTGACAAGTACATATAGTCATGCGAAAAGAAAAGAGGTGGAGGAGTAAAAGGAGGGGGAGACACAGATATAGGCATGTCATGCCCTTCTAAAATCCAAAAAGTGAGAAGCCGACACGGCCAGTCCGCTCCTGCCCGTGCCACCTCCGTGTCGCCGGGTTTGTGCCAGAGCCGCGGTGAACCCTGACGGCCAGCCCCCCTCTCCCAATACTGGTGCCTGTCCGCTGGTGGGTCGAGCGAGCCCCCCTGTGGTGGAGGCAGCTCTAAGCTTTTTAATTTAAATTGTCTCTCTAATTTGAATGAATACACTTTAAATCCATTTACAAGGATCTATTGGAGGGCAAGTCTCATGCCAGCAGCCGCGGTAATTCCAGCTCCAGTAGCGTCCACTAAAGCTGCTGCAGTTAAAAAGCTTTTATAAGGATCGAGCTCGGCTGTCCACCGCAAGGCATCCTACTGCCAGTCCCAGCCCCTATGCCTTGGGGTGCCTCCTGATGCTCTTCACTAAGTATCCCATGGTCCCGAAGCATTTCCTTTGAAAAAATTAAGTGTCTAAACTACAGGTGGTGTAGCTTGCTTAACAGCCGGGATAATCCGCTGACTAGCAGACACTGCTACTAGGCACAAAGTATTTCCTGGGCTAGATGCAGTTAAAAATTTGTAATTAGATACTCTCGATGGATGCTGAGAAAGCATTCCATAGAGTCTCCTGGCACGCCATATATGATTCTCTTAAAAAGCTTGGGGTAGGGGTCTAGGGGACCCTTTTATAGCCAAAATCACGGCCCTGTATCGCAATACGTCACCTAGGCTGAAGATAAATGGAACTGTAGCACCCTGAGGGCTCGGTTGCTACAGACGTATTGCACCTCACCCAGAGGTGTGATATCTCACTCTCAGGTAAGGATGGAGTGTGGATCAGGACCCGACACCTGCATGCATTACACCACATTGCCGTGGGGCAGGGCGACCAATATGCCCCTGAGATGGGCACGACAGTCCCTGTCCCTGGCTGGAGTGGGGGGAGGGAACACTGAGGAAGGGGAACCCTGTAGTGCAGGAGCAGGGAGGAAGCAGTTCCTGGGTGCATTGAGAAGGGAGTATAAAAGGTGGGCACCATCTTAGTTCAGTGCAGAGAAGTCTGAGCAGAAGTGGCAGGGAGCAGGGGCTCTGCATGAGCTCTGCTCCGGAGGCGGGCCTAGTAACAGAGGCCCAGGCCTGGAAGAGGGAGAAGGAAGGAAGAGGAGCGGAGAAGGCTCCAGGAACGAGGAACGAAGGGATCTCAGGGGTGCGGACGGGCGAGTCGCCACCGCACGCCCGAATCCACCTGCGTGGAGGGGTCAGGCCAAAGGGGGAGACCGGTCCCCGAACTAGTGGAGGCAGGAAACGACCCTTAGCTAGAAACCGGAGGCTCTGACATTTTATGTGGCGCAGCCCCTCGCTACACCCGCTAGGAAGGCACCACATAGGGTCAGGGAAACTGGCGCCAAGTTTACCAAGAGGAGGCCCGAGGCAGCCGGACAGAAGTGTTGGTAAGAAAGGCCAGACAAAGGACACACAAAGGGGGTCCTGTGAAGTGCTCCAAAGTTATCTGGGAGTTGTCTGAGCCCCTCACCTGGTGAGCACAGTATGACGTGGGCAGCCGTTACCTGCAGACGTGGTCTGGATAATAAGAACTGTGAGCAAAGGCCCTGGACTGCATCACTGACTCCGTGTCGTTACTGCTGCTGCCCTGCACCATCACCCCCATCCTCCGCATACACTGCCCTGAGGCTATACTCCTCCCGTGGGGAGTTATGCTACGCTCTGCTGCACCCACAACACCAGCCTCAGCGGTCTGCCCTGTAGCGGCGGTTCACTCTGACCGCAATCCACCCGCGTAGTCGGACATTTAAACATCAAAACCACATAAATAGTTCCTCCACTGGTTTGACCGCCCTGAGCCACGGAACCGGGTCGCCGCCACGAAGACTACAACCACCAGCATCCACCAAAAAGGGTCCGGCTCCGGGTGTCCCAAGGCCCAGGGGGTGCATCAGAACATTTTCATCACCTTTCACAATCACCAATGGGACAAGGCAGGGATGTCCTCTGTCCCCTCTCTTATACATCCTAGTGACGGAGCACCTGCTCTCATCAATTCGCCATAACCCCAATATTAGGTGGATTGAGGTGGGAGGCACCGAGTACAAGTGCTCTCTATTTGCTGATGATGTCCTAGTATATATCACTCAATCACATATATCCATCCCTGCTGTTATGGCTGAAATAGATCACTTTGTTACATGGTAAAATTTTAAAATCAATGCAGCGAAGTCTGAGGCCCTCGATGTCTCCCTCCCCAAATCCATATAGGATTCCATCCAGTCCAACTTTCCCTTTGCCTGGCCCTCACAGGGTATCAAATACTTAGGAATTCCTATTCATAGAGACCTCTCCCATCTATGTTATCTTAATTTTGGGCCCTTTGTTGAACAATTCCATACAGACCACGGTTGGCAAGTTAGAACTGTAAGATTCACTACGTGAACCACTGGTGTTTTGCGGAAAAGCACATGTACACTGCGTTCCAAATTATTATGCAAAAAGTGTTTAGGAGTGATAAGGGAAGAATTTGTTTGTTTGTCAGTTAAACTCATTGATGGTGATGTGTGTCAGGGCTCTTTATATCACTGTAAGCAATTGCAGACACCTGTGCTAATTAGTTTGGCAGGTGTGTCCAATGAAAGGCAAGACTACTTAAGAAGGCTCTCTCACATTATTAAGCAGCCTACATTTTCTGCCAAAATGGGAAAGAAAAAGGATGTGTCGGCTGCTGAGAAGCAACAAATTGTGGAGTGTTTAGGTCAAGGCATGACTACAATCAACATTGTGCGATGATCAGGATGAAGTGTCTTGGCAATCAAGAAGTATGTAGCTGATTCACAGTACACACGTGTGCGTGCTGATAAGGGCAAATTGAGGACTCTTTCCTACAGGCAATTACGTCAGGTTGAAAGAGCAGCGGCAAAAAAGCCTTGTCATAGCAGCAGACAAGTTTTTGAAGCTGCTTGTGCCTCCAACGTCCCCCGAACAACAAGATGCAGGGTCCTTCAGAGGTTTGCAGCTGTGCATACGCCATCCTGTCGACCTCCTCTATCCACTTCACACAAGCAGAAATGGCTCCAGTGGGCCAAACATTACATGAAGACTGATTTCAAAACTGTTTTGTTCACGGATGAGTGCCGTGCAGCGCTCGATGGTCCAGATGGATGGAGTGGAGGATGGCTGATTGATGGACACCCCACGCAAACACGGCTACAGCGCCAACAAGGAGGAGGTGGAGTAATGTTTTGGGCTGGAATCATGGGGAGAGAGATTGTCGGCCCCTTTAGGATCCCTGCAGGCGCTAAAGATGAACTCCATAATGTATGTGGATTTTCTCAAACAGCACTTCCTGCCATGGTTCAAGAAGAAGAACCGTGTATTTCACAGCAAGATCATTTTTCTGCATGATAATGCACCATCTCATGCTGCACATAAAACATCTGCATCTCTGGCTGATATGGGCATAAAAGGGGACAAACTTATGGTGTGACCCCCATGCTCCCCTGACCTCTACCCCATTCAGAACCTTTGGAGCATCATTAAAAGGAGTGTCTATGATGGCGGGAGGCAGTTCACATCTAAGCAACAGCTCTGGGAGGGCATTCTGTCCTCATGCAAAACAATTGAAGCAGAAACCATCCAAAACCTGACAAATTCAATGGACGAGAGAGTTCAGAAGCTCCTTTCGAACAAGGGGTCCTATGTGAAAATGTAACATCACCTAGAATAAAGTTTTGAGTTGAAAACTGTTTGATTTCAGTTTCTAACAACCTGCTAATGCTTATAATTTCAAAAATGACCATTTTTTTGGTCTTTATTAAAATGAAAAGGTTGATCGAAAAGTTTGGGGGATCTAAGAGTGTGGCAACCCAGTAGTCATGATTACTTCGAATTCTGACAATATGAGGGTCATGCTGCAGGTAGTGCAGCAAGAAGGCACTTATGTGTAGTGTTGAGCCACCCCCGTAGTGTTCGAGTTCGGTTCGGTTCGTCGAACACCCGTGTGTTCGCCGAACTGTTCGTCGAACTGTTCGTCGAACACCTTCGAACACCGTTAAAACCAATGGCAGGCAAACAAAAACACATAGAAACACATAGAAAACACCTTCAAAGGTGTCCAAAAGCTGACAAACTGCTCAGAAGACACAACTAACACATGGAAAAGTGACAAGTACATATAGTCATGCGAAAAGAAAAGAGGTGGAGGAGTAAAAGGAGGGGGAGACACAGATATAGGCATGTCATGCCCTTCTAAAATCCAAAAAGTGAGAAGCCGAGACGGCCAGTCCGCTCCTGCCCGTGCCACCTCCGTGTCGCCGGGTTTGTGCCAGAGCCGCGGTGAACCCTGACGGCCAGCCCCCCTCTCCCAATACTGGTGCCTGTCCGCTGGTGGGTCGAGAGAGCCCCCCTGTGGTGGAGGCAGCTCTAAGCTTTTTAATTTAAATTGTCCCTCTAATTTGAATGAATACACTTTAAATCCATTTACAAGGATCTATTGGAGGGCAAGTCTCATGCCAGCAGCCGCGTAATTCCAGCTCCAGTAGCGTCCACTAAAGCTGCTGCAGTTAAAAAGCTTTTATAAGGATCGAGCTCGGCTGTCCACCGCAAGGCATCCTAGTGCCAGTCCCAGCCCCTATGCCTTGGGGTGCCTCCTGATGCTCTTCACTAAGTATCCCGTGGTCCCGAAGCATTTCCTTTGAAAAAATTAAGTGTCCAAACTACAGGTGGTGTAGCTTGCTTAACAGCCGGGATAATCCGCTGACTAGCAGACACTGCTACTAGGCACAAAGTATTTCCTGGGTTAGATGCAGTTAAAAATTTGTAAGTAGATACTCTCGTTGGATGCTGAGAAAGCATTCCATAGAGTCTCCTGGCACGCCATATATGATTCTCTTAAAAAGCTTGGGGTAGGGGTCTAGGGGACCCTTTTATAGCCAAAGTCACGGCCCTGTATCACAATACGTCACCTAGGCTGAAGATAAATGGAACTGTAGCACCGAGGGCTCGGTTGCTACAGACGTATTGCACCTCACCCAGAGGTGTGATATCTCACTCTCAGATAAGGATGGAGTGTGGATCAGGACCCGACACCTGCATGCATTACACCACATTGCCGTGGGGCAGGGCGACCAATATGCCCCTGAGATGGGCACGACAGTCCCTGTCCCTGGCTGGAGTGGGGGGAGGGAACACTGAGGAAGGGGAACCCTGCAGTGCAGGAGCAGGGAGGAAGCAGTTCCTGGGTGCATTGAGAAGGGAGTATAAAAGGTGGGCACCATCTTAGTTCAGTGCAGAGAAGTCTGAGCAGAAGTGGCAGGGAGCAGGGGCTCTGCATGAGCTCTGCTCCGGAGGCGGGCCTAGTAACAGAGGCCCAGGCCTGCAAGAGGGAGAAGGAAGGAAGAGGAGCGGAGAAGGCTCCAGGAACGAGGAATGAAGGGATCCCAGGGGTGCAGACGGGCGAGTCGCCACCGCACGCCCGAATCCACCTGCGTGGAGGGGTCAGGCCAAAGGGGGAGACCGGTCCCCGAACTAGTGGAGGCAGGAAACGACCCTCAGCTAGAAACCGGAGGCTCTGACATTTTATGTGGCGCAGCCCCTTGCTCCACCCACTAGGAAGGCACCACATAGGGTCAGGGAAACTGGCGCCAAGTTTACCAAGAGGAGGCCCGAGGCAGCCGGACAGAAGTGTTGGTAAGAAAGGCCAGACAAAGGACACACAAAGGGGGTCCTGTGAAGCGCTCCAAAGTTATCTGGGAGTTGTCTGAGCCCCTCACCTGGTGAGCACAGTACGACGTGGGCAGCCGTTACCTGCAGACGTGGTCTGGATAATAAGAACTGTGAGTAAAGGCCCTGAACTGCATCACTGACTCCGTGTCGTTACTGCTGCTGCCCTGCACCATCACCCCCATCCTCCGCATACACTGCCCTGAGGCTATACTCCTCCCGTGGGGAGTTATGCTACGCTCTGCTGCACCCACAACACCAGCCTTAGCGGTCTGCCCTGTAGCGGCGGTTCACTCTGACCGCAATCCACGGGTGGCGTAGTCGGACATTTAAACATCAAAACCACATAAATAGTTCCGCCACTGGTTTGACCGCCCTGAGCCACGGAACCGGATCGCCGCCACGAAGACTACAACCACCAGCATCCATCAAAAAGGGTCCGGCTCCGGGTGTCCCAAGGCCCAGGGGGTGCGTCAGAACATTTTCATCACCTTTCACAATCACCAATGGGACAAGGCAGGGATGTCCTCTGTCCCCTCTCTTATACATCCTAGTGACGGAGCACCTGCTCTCATCAATTCGCCATAACCCCAATATTAGGTGGATTGAGGTGGGAGGCACCGAGTACAAGTGCTCTCTATTTGCTGATGATGTCCTAGTATATTTCACTCAATCACATATATCCATCCCTGCTGTTATGGCTGAAATAGATCACTTTGTTACATGGTAAAATTTTAAAATCAATGCAGCGAAGTCTGAGGCCCTCGATGTCTCCCTCCCTAAATCCATATAGGATTCCATCCAGTCCAACTTTCCCTTTGCCTGGCCCTCACAGGGTATCAAATACTTAGGAATTCCTATTCATAGAGACCTCTCCCATCTATGTTATCTTAATTTTGGGCCCTTTATTGAACAATTCCATACAGACCACGGTTGGCAAGTTAGAACTGTAAGATTCACTACGTGAACCACTGGTGTTTTGTGGAAAAGCACATGTACACCGCGTTCCAAATTATTATGCAAAAAGTGTTTAGGAGTGATAAGGGAAGAATTTGTTTGTTTGTCAGTTAAACTCATTGATGGTGATGTGTGTCAGGGCTCTTTATATCACTGTAAGCAATTGCAGACACCTGTGCTAATTAGTTTGGCAGGTGTGTCCAATGAAAGGCAAGACTACTTAAGAAGGCTCTCTCACATTATTAAGCAGCCTACATTTTCTGCCAAAATGGGAAAGAAAAAGGATGTGTCGGCTGCTGAGAAGCAACAAATTGTGGAGTGTTTAGGTCAAGGCATGACTACAATCAACATTGTGCGATGATCAGGATGAAGTGTCTTGGCAATCAAGAAGTATGTAGCTGATTCACAGTACACACGTGTGCGTGCTGATAAGGGCAAATTGAGGACTCTTTCCTACAGGCAATTACGTCAGGTTGAAACAGCAGCGGCAAAAAAGCCTTGTCATAGCAGCAGACAAGTTTTTGAAGCTGCTTGTGCCTCCAACGTCCCCCGAACAACAAGATGCAGGGTCCTTCAGAGGTTTGCAGCTGTGCATATGCCATCCTGTCGACCTCCTCTATCCACTTCACACAAGCAGAAACGGCTCCAGTGGGCCAAACATTACATGAAGACTGATTTCAAAACTGTTTTGTTCACGGATGAGTGCCGTGCAGCGCTCGATGGTCCAGATGAATGGAGTGGAGGATGGCTGGTTGATGGACACCCCACGCAAACACGGCTACAGCGCCAACAAGGAGGAGGTGGAGTAATGTTTTGGGCTGGAATCATGGGGAGAGAGATTGTCGGCCCCTTTAGGATCCCTGAAGTCGCTAAAGATGAACTCCATAATCTATGTGGATTTTCTCAAACAGCACTTCCTGCCATGGTTCAAGAAGAAGAACCGTGTATTTCACAGCAAGATCATTTTTCTGCATGATAATGCACCATCTCATGCTGCACATAAAACATCTGCATCTCTGGCTGATATGGGCATAAAAGGGGACAAACTTATGGTGTGACCCCCATGCTCCCCTGACCTCTACCCCATTCAGAACCTTTGGAGCATCATTAAAAGGAGTGTCTATGATGGCGGGAGGCAGTTCACATCTAAGCAACAGCTCTGGGAGGGTATTCTGTCCTCATGCAAAACAATTGAAGCAGAAACCATCCAAAACCTGACAAATTCAATGGACGAGAGAGTTCAGAAGCTCCTTTCGAACAAGGGGTCCTATGTGAAAATGTAACATCACCTAGAATAAAGTTTTGAGTTGAAAACTGTTTGATTTCAGTTTCTAACAACCTGCTAATGCTTATAATTTCAAAAATGACCATTTTTTTGGTCTTTATTAAAATGAAAAGGTTGATCGAAAAGTTTGGGGGATCTAAGAGTGTGGCAACCCAGTAGTCATGATTACTTCGAATTCTGACAATATGAGGGTCATGCTGCAGGTAGTGCAGCAAGAAGGCACTTATGTGTCTTGCGCATCTCGGAGCCCCAAAATTATTTTCCGGGCTAGATGCAGCTAAAAATTATTTTTAATTTTAAATCTGGTGAAGCTTATTATAGATGGCCTAATAGGATCAGTGCTGCACACTGCTACAAAGCCCAAATTATTTTCCAGTCAAGATACAGATAAACATGATTAGTAATTTGAAAGCTTAAAACGGTTGGTAGGGTGATTTTAACCAATCATCAAGCTTTTACTCTCCCCAGGATGACACAGGGGTAGAAAAGTCGTTTCGGATCCATGATTTGTTCATCTTTATGAACGTGAGTCTGTCTACATTATCAGTGGAGAGCCGCGTGCGCTTATCTGTCAGCACACCACCAGCAGCGCTGAACACACGTTCAGACAGAACGCTGGCTGCGGGGCATGACAAGATCTCCAAGGCGTAAGTGGCTAGCTCCGGCCATTTATCCAGATTGGAAGCCCAAAAAGAGCAAGGGTCCAGTGACACAGTCGTGGCTTCAATGTTTACTTGGAGATACTCCTGTACCATCGTCTCTAGGCGTTGACTATGTGTCAGACTTCTTGTCTCCTGTGGCCTTGCAAAGGATGGGCTAAAAAAGTGGTGAAATGATTCCGCAAAATTGATGTTACCAGCAGATACTGTGGTTCTGTTACGGTTTGAGTGCTGAACACTTGACGGTCCCACGGTTGGCAAGTTGGAACTGTGAGATGCACTCCGTGCACCACTGGTATTTTGTGGAAAAGCACATGTAAGATTCTGCAACAGTCTCTGCTGATACTCCTGCATTCGTGCATCCCTTTCTATGGCAGGAATAATTTCTGCAAATTTACTTTTGTACCGGGGATCTAACAGTGTGGCAACCCAGTAGTCAGGATTATTTCTAATTCTCACAATTCGAGGGTCATGTTGCAGGTAGTGCAGCAAGAAGGCACTCATGTGTGTTGCGCATCCAGGAGCACCAAGTCCCTGTTGTGTTTGTGGCGAGGTAGCAATCATGCTTCCTTCCTCTGTCCTCTCCCCCCAACCTCGCACAACAGAAATGTGATCAAGGTCTCCCTCATCTGATGAGTCTTCCATCAGTTCGTCCTCCACTTCTTCCTGGGCTCCTGCACCTTCCTCACTAGTTTGGCTGCTACCATGCGCCCTGGTAAAATCATCTCCCCCACCCTCACATGCCTGCCGCCTTGGTGCTGCCGACCGTCTGGACCTTGCAGATGTTAGCCCTTCCGCATACAACTCCTCCTCCTCTACTTCCTCCACCTCCTCTTGTGCCACCACCTGACTCCGAATTCTGTTTAACATGTGCTCCAGCATGTATATCACCGGAATAGTCATGCTGATAATGGCATCGTCAGCACTAAACATCTTCGTCGCCATTTCAAAACTGTGCAGAAGGGTGCATAGGTCCCTGATCTGAGACCACTCCTCCAGCGTGATTTGCCCCACCTCTGAATCTCGTTGGCCCAGGCTATACGTCAGAACGTATTGCACCAGGGCTTGTCGGTGCTGCCACAGTCGCTGCAACATGTGCAGAGTTGAATTCCACCGGGTAGGCACATCGCATTTTAGCCGGTGAAGTGGCAGGCCCAACGACTTCTGTAGAGATGTAAGTCGCTGAGCTGCGGGATGCGAAAGGCGGAAGTGAGCACACAGCGACCGTGCCCTCTGCAGAAGGCCATCTAGTCTGGGATAGTGGGCTAAAAATTGCTGGACAACCAGGTTCAACACGTGAGCCATACAAGGCACGTGTGTGACATTGCCCCGGCGAAGGGCCGCACCCAGGTTTGCAGCATTGTCGCACACGGCCTTCCCTGGTTTCAGGTCCAGTGGAGACAACCATTCATGAAATTGGTTCTCCAGAGCTGACCACAACTCCTCAGCTGTGTGACTCACATTTCCCAGACATTTCAATGTTAAAACCGCCTGATGACGTTGAGCCCTACTGCCAGCATAGTAAGGAGGTGTGCAGGATCCCTTCTGCGCAGTTAGAAAGCTTGTGGCATGACCAGACAGGCTTTGGGTGCAGGTGGAAGACCGAGAGGAGGTTGAGGAGGCAGAAGCAGTGGAGGAAAAATGACATAAAGAGGATTGACGCACAACTCGTGGGGACGGCAAGACTTGGACAGCAGCCCCTTGTCCTGCTGTCACCATAGTTACCCAGTGCCCAGTCAGCGACATGTAACGCCCCTGTCCATGCCTACTCGTCCAAGTGTCTGTGGTGAAATGCACCCTGTCACACACAGAGTTTCTCAAAGAAGCGGTGATGTTGTGTGCGACATGCTGGTGGAGCGCAGGCACACCTTTCTTTGAGAAGTAGTGCCGACTGGGCATCTGGTACTAGGGCACTGCGACGGACATAAGGTCTCGAAAATCCTCTGTGACCACCAGGCGGAAAGGCAGCATTTCTGTAGCCAAGAGCTTGCAGATGGTGAAATTCAACCTCTTAGCTTTCTCATGGCTAGGAGGAAATGGTCTTTTACTTGTCCACATCTGAGGGACCGAGGGCTGGCTATTGTGCTTAGACGGGGTTGATAAGGGTGTCCCCGGCAAACTGCCGGTCTGTGAGGAAGATGCAGGCGGACATGTTAGGTTGCCTTGATCCAAAGGTGGTGCTATCGATGTCGGACAGCGCTCAAGACCAGCTGGTGTTACCACCTCCAAAGAAAATGATGACCTGCCAATCACGCTGGCTGTTGCGGGTAAAGAGGTGGCAGGTCTGCGCCCCAAAACAGGTGTGACTGCTGTCCCCCCAGTCACAGAGGATGAAGAGGCCGCGGATGCACAAGATATGGCAGACGGTGGTTGGCCCGGCCGGCTAGACCGCATTGTAGCACACTGAGCTTCCCACTGCAACTTATGCTTCATGTCCATGTGCCGGTTCATGCATGAAGTACTCAAACTATGTATTTTTTGGCCTCTACTTAGCTTTTGCTGACAAATGTTACAGATAACACGAGTTGGGTCATCTTTATCGATCTGAAAAAATGCCCAGGCAATGCAAGTCTTAGCACCCATGCGACCTGAAGAGCCACCACGACTTGTGGTGAGAGGCAGAGTTGTGTTTGAGGATGCAGTTGTTGACGTGCTTCCAGTACTACGTCTCTGTCCAGGAAGGCGCAACCTGACCTCGTCGTCACTAGCATCTTCCTCCACCTCCTCTGCAGACCTCATCTCTTGGCTGACTGTGGGTTGACAGTAAGTGGGATCTCCGACCTCATCATCATCACCCTGTGCGTTATCACACCCGTCGTCCTCAGAGCCAACCTGTTCCTGCCCTGACAAAAAACTAAAGTTGTCGCTCCAATCAGGTATTTGAGTCTTATCATCGTCTTCCTCATTGTCTCCACCAACAGGAGTTACAGTTTGGGAATGAGGGTCTACATTATGGTCAGAACCTTCTGCGTCTGGTCCTGGATCCGACTCATAAAGATTCTGGGCATCAGTGCAGATCATTTCCTCGTCTGGATTCACAGAAGCGCTGGAGTCGACCTCTGATTCCCAGGCTATAGTATGAGTAAACAGCTCTGCAGACTCAACCATCTGTTCTACCTCATGCTCAGACGGGCAGCTGGAGATTTGGGAGCTGTGAGGAAGCAAGTGCGATTTGGGTGACACCTTTGAGGACTGGAGTATTTGTGATGTTGAAGTTGATGTGGAGGAGAGCCCACTTAAAGGAGCACTTGATATCCGTTGAAGCACCTGCTGTTTTTGTGCCTCATCTGGAATTTGTAGCGATTGGCGTGGCCGTAAGAAAGGGATCTTATCACATTGTCCGCTAAAAGAAGTAGACATTTTAGTTTGGCTGGAAGATGGTCTTTCTTCTGCACCTACCCCACGGACACAACCTTTTTTCCCCTTCCCAACACGCCTATTCCCCTTTCCACCAGCAGCAGGCCTTTTTCCACTCATTTTGGTGGTTAACTAATTCACAACTCTGGAGTTGTTTGCACAAAAAAACAATGGATGGTAACCGAGCAGAGCTGAGTGGCCAAACTGTGGTATTAGGCCAAAACTATTGGCTGGGTTAGATGCAGAAAAAAATTATTTTTAATTTGCAACCTGATGGAGGTCAGTATAGATGGACTAATAGACCAAGTCCCACACACCGCTAGAAGCCCAAATATTTTTTCAGAGCTAGATGCAGAAATTTTTTTTATTCAATTTGCAACCTGATGGAGGTCAGTATAGATGGACTAATAGACCAAGTCCCACACACTGCTAGAAGCCCAAATATTTTTTCAGAGCTAGATGCAGAAAAAAATTATTTTTAATTTGCAACCTGATGGAGGTCAGTATAGATGGACTAATAGACCAAGTCCCACACACTGCTAGAAGCCCAAATATTTTTTCAGAGCTAGATGCAGAAAAAAATTATTTTTAATTTGCAACCTGATGGAGGTCAGTATAGATGGACTAATAGACCAAGTCCCACACACCGCTAGAAGCCCAAATATTTTTTCAGAGCTAGATGAAGAAAAAAATTATATTCAATTTGCAACCTGCTGGACGTCAGTATAGAAGGACTAATAGAACAAGTCCCACACACTGCTAGAAGCCCAAATATTTTTTCAGAGCTAAATGAAGAAAAAAATTATTTTTAATTTGCAACCTGATGGAGGTCAGTATAGATGGACTAATAGACCAAGTCCCACACACCGCTAGAAGCCCAAATATTTTTTCAGAGCTAGATGCAGAAAATTTTTTTATTCAATTTGCAACCTGATGGAGGTCAGTATAGATGGACTAATAGACCAAGTCCCACACACTGCTAGAAGCCCAAATATTTTTTCAGAGCTAGATGCAGAAAAAAATTATTTTTAATTTGCAACCTGATGGAGGTCAGTATAGATGGACTAATAGACCAAGTCCCACACACTGCTAGAAGCCCAAATATTTTTTCAGAGCTAGATGCAGAAAAAAATTATTTTTAATTTGCAACCTGATGGAGGTCAGTATAGATGGACTAATAGACCAAGTCCCACACACTGCTAGAAGCCCAAATATTTTTTCAGAGCTAGATGCAGAAAAAAATTATTTTTAATTTGCAACCTGATGGAGGTCAGTATAGATGGACTAATAGACCAAGTCCCACACACCGCTAGAAGCCCAAATATTTTTTCAGAGCTAGATGCAGAAAAAAATTATATTCAATTTGCAACCTGCTGGACGTCAGTATAGAAGGACTAATAGAACAAGTCCCACACACTGCTAGAAGCCCAAATATTTTTTCAGAGCTAAATGAAGAAAAAAATTATTTTTAATTTGCAACCTGATGGAGGTCAGTATAGATGGACTAATAGACCAAGTCCCACACACCGCTAGAAGCCCAAATATTTTTTCAGAGCTAGATGCAGAAAATTTTTTTATTCAATTTGCAACCTGATGGAGGTCAGTATAGATGGACTAATAGACCAAGTCCCACACACTGCTAGAAGCCCAAATATTTTTTCAGAGCTAGATGCAGAAAAAAATTATTTTTAATTTGCAACCTGATGGAGGTCAGTATAGATGGACTAATAGACCAAGTCCCACACCCTGCTAGAAGCCCAAATATTTTTTCAGAGCTAGATGCAGAAAAAAATTATTTTTAATTTGCAACCTGATGGAGGTCAGTATAGATGGACTAATAGAACAAGTCCCACACGCTGCTAGAAGCCCAAATATTTTTTCAGAGATAAATGAAGAAAAAAATTATTTTTAATTTGCAACCTGATGGAGGTCAGTATAGATGGACTAATAGACCAAGTCCCACACACTGCTAGAAGCCCAAATATTTTTTCAGAGCTAGATGCAGAAAAAAAATATTTTTAATTTGCAACCTGATGGAGGTCAATATAGATGGACTAATAGACCAAGTCCCACACACCGCTAGAAGCCCAAATATTTTTTCAGAGCTAGATGCAGAAAAAAATTATATTTGTAGCACCCTGAGGATTCGGCTGCTGCAGGGGTATTGCACCTCAACCCAGAGGTGTGATATTCCACTCCCGGGTAAGGATGGAGTGTGGAGCTGAGCTCAGAAAGCTGCATGCACTACACACATCCCATTTCCGAGGAACAGACCAACGGTACTCCCACTTAGAAATGTGCAGGTACGACCGAGTCTGTTCCTGGCTGGAGTGGGAGGTGGGTGGTACATCCCAGTAGTGTAGGGGCAGATAGGGGGAGCAGCCTGGGTAAAGTTAGGAGCTCATTGGGTGCTGGTCACCTGAGCTCACACATAGAGGGAGTATATAAGGTGGGCACCATCTTAGATCAGGGTCAGTCAGTCAGCCACGGTCAGTCTGTGAGAAGTCAGCCTGTTATAGTGAAGACTTTGCAGAGCAGTGGAAGAAAGCAGAGGAGCAGAGCAGCCCCAGGCCCAGAGTGAGAGAGGAGAGTTTGAAAGACCCAGAGGGGGAGAAAGAAGGAACTCTGAGAGCCCAAATACAACCACAGGGTGAAGAGTTGGCAACAGGGTACCGGATCCCAAACTGGTGGGGGCTACAGCATACCTCAGCCAGAGACCGGAGGCCGTGGGCAGCATCTGCCACGGCCACCCACCATATCCACCCGGAAGGCAGACCACGCGTAGGGTCAGGGAACCCAGAGTCAAGGGTTGCCAAAAAGAGGCCCGAGGGAGCCGGACATAGGTGGATCCCTGGTGGGGAAGGCCAGAGACGAGGACAGGTCAGAACGGGAGCTCAGAACCACGCTCCAGAACTACTTGGGGGTTGGCCGAGTCCAGGACCTGGTGGACGCAGCACGGCTCGGGTGGTCACTCAAGGCCGGAGTGACCGGAACATCTGCAGTAAGTAAAGAACCCTGAACTGCACAACCCGACTCTGACTCTCATTACCATCATCCCTGCACTTCCACAACCACCATCCTCTGCACCTGACCCCCTGAGGCTATACCCTTCCCGTTGGGGGTTATACCACCTAAGCTGCACAAACACCATCAGCCTCAGCGGACCCTGCTGCAGCGGCGGCCGTAGTGACCGCAATTCAACGGGTGGCGTAGTCGACATAAAGAACTTTAGTAACATCAGTAAGGACTGCCACACACTGAGCTTGACACCCTGGGCACGGACCGGGTCACCGCCACTCGGAGACTACAACCCCCATCTGATCCGGCTCCGGGTATTCCCCTAAAGAATATGGCCCAGGGGGCGCGTCAACTTTGGCGTAGTCGGCAGGATTACGTGCCCGCAACAACCGGGTACTGCGTGCCTGAAGAAAAGTTCACCGTTACCTTAAAAAGAAGTCTCCTGCCGGTTCCGGAGGGTCCCCGCCATCGGGCCCCATCACAGGTCGTTTCCCGCCGGTTGTCCGCCATTTGCAGCTTTTTCCCGCCATCCATGGAGTTTCCCGCCACTGGGAGACGATTCCCGCCATTTCTGAAGATTTCCCGCCTTGGGGGAGCGGACGCCATTATGGGCGTGCCAGAGGGTGGCAAGAGGCCACCTCCCATCGTGGGCCAGGTCGAAGAATGGCGCCAAAAGCGGAAACCGCGCCCACCAACAGAGACTGTGATGCTGGAAGTGTCCATCAGCGTAAGAGAACTGCCCCTGGAACTGACAATCACAAAGTTGCCCCGGGACCACCCTCGATGTGGGCGGAGACAGAAGAAGAGAACAAAGATGGGTGTCGCCTGGAGCAGTCTGGAGAGAGCGCACCCGGAGACAAGACGTCTGGAAGAGAGTCCAGAAAGAGCCTACCCGGAGATGGAGGGAGAGCCAGGCAGCACCGACCCAGCGGTCAGGAGCCTGATGCGGGCCGCCACTCCAGGCAGCACTGACCCAGTGGTCAGGAGCCTGTTGCCGGTCGCCACTCCAGAAGGCCTGCTGGAGACAACGAGAGGAGAGCAGAGCAGCACCGACCCGTTGGTCAGGAGCCTGCTAGAAGCAACGACCCCACTAGGCTTAGTGGAGGTCCTGGCACAGCTCCCCCGAGATCGGGAGTGTGCACAGACTGCGCTGGAGGGCCTCGCACGGAGGATGGCCCGGGTGCAGCGAGAGACGTTAGCGGAGTGGAGCCGAGAGATGGCCCAGCAGACAAGAACTCGTCAGCGGAGCACGCCACCCGAGACGAGGAGACAGACCGCCTCTGAGGATGGCGCGGGAGGACCCAAGGCCGGAGACGGCGCCGAGAAGGGAGCCGAACGAAAGGAGGCAGGTAAAGGGGACGTCTCTACCCCAAACCGGGAAACCGCGAACCTGCCCCAGCTCCCCGTCGCAGAGCCCGAAGTACCCCCTGCCGTGCCCGTAACCGCAACGTCACCGCCACAGACTAGGCCTCAACCGGAAGCCGCAGCCGCGACCCCTGTGACGTCACACGCCTCGACCCCAAGCGTGACCAAGCAGGAAGTACCACCAGCCTGGTCGCAGGGCCTAGTACCCCCGGGCGCCGCAATACCAACAGCGCCCCCTACCTCCGCGGAGCCACCGGCCTGGTCGCAGGGCCAAGTAGCCCAGGGCGCCGCCGTCCTTACGGTGCCCTTCACTTTCCAGGTGCCCCAGGCCTGGCCGCAAGGCCTGGGCAACCCGGGCGCCACCACCACCGCGCCCATAAAACCAAGAGTGCCGCATCTGGCAGAAGATCTGTTCGCCCAACATACGTGCCCGGATGGGCAGCCCTTCATATGGCCACCGGAGTTTCACCATCCTCGACTCCGGAAAGAGAGACCCCTAGACGAACCCCTGATCCCGGTTCCAAAGCCCATAAAGAGGATCTCGCCCCCGCTAGAGGAGGCACAGTTTGAGTGGGACCCCACCGGAGAAGATCTAATGGGGTTCACTCAGGAAACTAGGGCAGCTGCAGCAGAGCGCGCTGAGTGTTGCCGACAGCAGCTCGAAGAGTTCGCGAGGGAGCGGAGAGAGAGGCGGGTCCGGGAACAACAGGCCCAAATAAGGAGCGCCGAGCAAAAGAGCCGGACCAGGAGGGACCCCCGTGCAGCGCACAGTCCCCGTACCACCGGGACTGTAATCAAGTTTAACCAGCAGCATGGGTGGGGCTTCATTAGAGACAACAACACCCCCGGCGACGTCTTTGTCACGCGCAGAGACGTGGAGTCCCATCTGCCGGAGGGGCACAGAGGTCGTGACCTCTACATCGGAGATGAGGTCACCTTCACCCGGCACAAGTGTGCCAAAGGACCTTACGCCCTCCACGTACACCGCCTGACGGAGGAGGAGTTGCGGTGCGAGGAGGAGGAGCAAGAGGACCCGGACGGGTCTGAAACTGAAACTGTCCACAAAGAAAGAGCAGGAGGACGCCGTCGTTGAGTACGGTAGAGAGAGACTGTATAAAGTTACCCGTCAGGGTATAAGAACTGTTCTAGTTAAAATATAGTCCCCGTTGGGACCAGCCAAGAGTGAACTGTTAACCCCGTGTGTCCCTAGTTCCTAATACCTGGCCGAGGACTGAGAGCGGTCAATCCTCCCTAATACCTGGCCGAGGACTGAGAGCGGCCATATCCCCTTGTATATAGTTGCGCTTCCTAAAGCGCCCCCTACCGGTTTTATAGGAAACCGTGTTTCTTCAAGAGACTGTCGCACTTTACCCGGTCACAAGTTGCACCGTGGCCGGAGGAACAAGAGTGTTATTTATGATAAGTTTTATATGAAAAGTTTATTGCTGCTGATGATGTTTTATATGTTTTATATGTTTATGTTTATGAAAAAAAAAAAAAAAGTATGTTTTTGGATGTTTATATCTTACAGCCCGAGGACGTGCTGTGATTTACCAGGGGGGAATGTAGCACCCTGAGGATTCGGCTGCTGCAGGGGTATTGCACCTCAACCCAGAGGTGTGATATTCCACTCCCGGGTAAGGATGGAGTGTGGAGCTGAGCTCAGAAAGCTGCATGCACTACACACATCCCATTTCCGAGGAACAGACCAACGGTACTCCCACTTAGAAATGTGAAGGTACGACCGAGTCTGTTCCTGGCTGGAGTGGGAGGGGGGTGGTACATCCCAGTAGTGTAGGGGCAGATAGGGGGAGCAGCCTGGGTAAAGTTAGGAGCTCATTGGGTGCTGGTCACCTGAGCTCACACATAGAGGGAGTATATAAGGTGGGCACCATCTTAGATCAGGGTCAGTCAGTCAGCCACGGTCAGTCTGTGAGAAGTCAGCCTGTTATAGTGAAGACTTTGCAGAGCAGTGGAAGAAAGCAGAGGAGCAGAGCAGCCCCAGGCCCAGAGTGAGAGAGGAGAGTTTGAAAGACCCAGAGGGGGAGAAAGAAGGAACTCTGAGAGCCCAAATACAACCACAGGGTGAAGAGTTGGCAACAGGGTACCAGATCCCAAACTGGTGGGGGCTACAGCATACCTCAGCCAGAGACCGGAGGCCGTGGGCAGCATCTGCCACGGCCACCCACCATATCCACCCGGAAGGCAGACCACGCGTAGGGTCAGGGAACCCAGAGTCAAGGGTTGCCAACAAGAGGCCCGAGGGAGCCGGACATAGGTGGATCCCTGGTGGGGAAGGCCAGAGACGAGGACAGGTCAGAACGGGAGCTCAGAACGACGCTCCAGAACTACTTGGGGGTTGGCCGAGTCCAGGACCTGGTGGACGCAGCACGGCTCGGGTGGTCACTCAAGGCCGGAGTGACCGGAACATCTGCAGTAAGTAAAGAACCCTGAACTGCACAACCCGACTCTGACTCTCATTACCATCATCCCTGCACTTCCACAACCACCATCCTCTGCACCTGACCCCCTGAGGCTATACCCTTCCCGTTGGGGGTTATACCACCTAAGCTGCACAAACACCATCAGCCTCAGCGGACCCTGCTGCAGCGGCGGCCGTAGTGACCGCAATTCAACGGGTGGCGTAGTCGACATAAAGAACTTTAGTAACATCAGTAAGGACTGCCACACACTGAGCTTGACACCCTGGGCACGGACCGGGTCACCGCCACTCGGAGACTACAACCCCCATCTGATCCGGCTCCGGGTATTCCCCTAAAGAATATGGCCCAGGGGGCGCGTCATATTCAATTTGCAACCTGCTGGAGGTCAGTATAGAAGGACTAATAGAACAAGTCCCACACACTGCTAGAAGTCCAAATATTTTTTCAGAGCTAAATGAAGAAAAAAATTATTTTTAATTTGCAACCTGATGGAGGTCAGTATAGATGGACTAATAGAATGATGCTATGCCCAAAAGATTTTACTTCACTAGGTGCAGTAAAAAAATTGGTATTCTATACACAGGTGGTATATCTTGCAACACAGATAGGCTACTCCACTGACTAACACACTCTGCAATAGGCCAAAAAGGATTAGCTTTGCTAGATTCAGCCAAATGCTGTGAAAAAAACTTGCACAGCACTGGCACAGACCTGCCTGGCAAAAACTGATAGGAACTGATGTAACCTAGTCCTGAAAAGGACTCCAATTACAATTAGTCTTTACTCCCACAATCTATCTATTTAAGAGCACAGACCTGCCTGATAAAAGTCGTAGGAAATGCTGTAACCTAGTCCTTAAAAGGACTGCAATCACAACTATTCCCTACTCCCAAGCTATCTGTATATTTGTGCGAAAATTGGCTTGAAATTAACAAGGTATAGCGCACACAGCAACAGCGGTGCCGTCTAACACGCAGCTGTAGCAGTGAGAAAATGGTGGCGACGGGGAAAATGGCTTGGTCTTATAGGGCAAGGACATGTGACATACACTGCCAATCACACATGCCCTTGCTTGTGTGAAAAAAAGCACTTCGCTCCGTGTGTGCACTGCTGATAGGCTGACAGATTGCACCTCCCCACTGCAAATGCGGGAAAGAGAAAAAAAAATGGAGATCTTCATTGTTCCTGCAGAGATCCATCCCCTGCCCCTCCCCCCGCCCCGCTGTACACTCAAACTGCGTATTAACATTAATTTTCATCATTACTGAGAAAAAATCCAGTTATGATTTTGGTGCATGAACAGTTATCGAACATAACCTCGAACAGCCGAATTTTTCTCAAATTGTTCGTGTTCGCCGACCGGCTCGAACACCGCCCAAAACAGCTCGAATTTGAGATTGGCGAACAGTTCGAGTAGAACAACGCTCATCTCTACTTATGTGTCTTGCGCATCTCGGAGCCCCAAAATTATTTTCCGGGCTAGATGCAGCTAAAAATTATTTTTAATTTTAAATCTGGTGGAGCTTATTATAGATGGCCTAATAGAATCAGTGCTGCACACTGCTACAAAGCCCAAATTATTTTCCAGTCAAGATACAGATAAACATGATTAGTAATTTGAAAGCTTAAAACGGTTGGTAGGGTGATTTTAACCAATCATCAAGCTTTTACTCTCCCCAGGATGACACAGGGGTAGAAAAGTCGTTTCGGATCCATGATTTGTTCATCTTTATGAACGTGAGTCTGTCTACATTATCAGTGGAGAGCCGCGTGCGCTTATCTGTCAGCACACCACCAGCAGCGCTGAACACACGTTCAGACAGAACGCTGGCTGCGGGGCATGACAAGATCTCCAAGGCGTAAGTGGCTAGCTCCGGCCATTTATCCAGATTGGAAGCCCAAAAAGAGCAAGGGTCCAGTGACACAGTCGTGGCTTCAATGTTTACTTGGAGATACTCCTGTACCATCGTCTCTAGGCGTTGACTATGTGTCAGACTTCTTGTCTCCTGTGGCCTTGCAAAGGATGGGCTAAAAAAGTGGTGAAATGATTCCGCAAAATTGATGTTACCAGCAGATACTGTGGTTCTGTTACGGTTTGAGTGCTGAACACTTGACGGTCCCACGGTTGGCAAGTTGGAACTGTGAGATTCACTACGTGCACCACTGGTGTTTTGTGGAAAAGCACATGTAAGATTCTGCAACAGTCTCTGCTGATACTCCTGCATGCGTGCATCCCTTTCTATGGCAGGAATAATTTCGGCAAATTTACTTTTGTACCGGGGATCTAACAGTGTGGCAACCCAGTAGTCAGGATTATTTCTAATTCTCACAATTCGAGGGTCATGTTGCAGGTAGTGCAGCAAGAAGGCACTCATGTGTGTTGCGCATCCAGGAGCACCAAGTCCCTGTTGTGTTGGTGGCGAGGTAACAATCATGCTTCCTTCCTCTGTCCTCTCCCCCCAACCTCGCACAACAGAAATGTGATCAAGGTCTCCCTCATCTGATGAGTCTTCCATCAGTTCGTCCTCCACTTCTTCCTGGGCTCCTGCACCTTCCTCACTAGTTTGGCTGCTACCATGCGCCCTGGTAAAACCATCTCCCCCACCCTCACATGCCTGCCGCCTTGGTGCTGCCGACCGTCTGGACCTTGCAGATGTTAGCCCTTCCGCATACAACTCCTCCTCCTCTACTTCCTCCACCTCCTCTTGTGCCACCACCTGACTCCGAATTCTGTTTAACATGTGCTCCAGCATGTAAATCACCGGAATAGTCATGATGATAATGGCATCATCAGCACTAAACATCTTCGTCGCCATTTCAAAACTGTGCAGAAGGGTGCATAGGTCCCTGATCTGAGACCACTCCTCCAGCGTGATTTGCCCCACCTCTGGATCTCGTTGGCCCAGGCTATACGTCAGAACGTATTGCACCAGGGCTTGTCGGTGCTGCCACAGTCGCTGCAACATGTGCAGAGTTGAATTCCACCGGGTAGGCACATCGCATTTTAGCCGGTGAAGTGGCAGGCCCAACGACTTCTGTAGAGATGTAAGTCGCTGAGCTGCGGGATGCGAACGGCGGAATTGAGCACACAGCGACCGTGCCCTCTGCAGAAGGCCATCTAGTCTGGGATAGTGGGCTAAAAATTGCTGGACAACCAGGTTCAACACGTGAGCCATACAAGGCACGTGTGTGACATTGCCCCGGCGAAGGGCCGCACCCAGGTTTGCAGCATTGTCGCACACGGCCTTCCCTGGTTTCAGGTCCAGTGGAGACAGCCATTCATGAAATTGGTTCTCCAGAGCTGACCACAACTCCTCAGCTGTGTGACTCACATTTCCCAGACATTTCAAAGTAAAAACCGCCTGATGACGTTGAGCCCTACTGCCAGCATAGTAAGGAGGTGTGCAGGATCCCTTCTGCGCAGTTAGAAAGCGTGTGGCATGACCAGACAGGCTTTGGGTGCAGGTGGAAGACCGAGAGGAGGTTGAGGAGGCAGAGGCAGAAGCAGTGGAGGAACTTTGACATAAAGAGGATTGACGCACAACTCGTGGGGACGGCAAGACTTGGACAGCAGCCCCTTGTCCTGCTGTCACCATAGTTACCCAGTGCCCAGTCAGCGACATGTAACGCCCCTGTCCATGCCTACTCGTCCAAGTGTCTGTGGTGAAATGCACCCTGTCACACACAGAGTTTCTCAAAGAAGCGGTGATGTTGTGTGCGACATGCTGGTGGAGCGCAGGCACACCTTTCTTTGAGAAGTAGTGCCGACTGGGCATCTGGTACTGGGGCACTGCGACGGACATAAGGTCTCGAAAATCCTCTGTGTCCACCAGGCGGAAAGGCAGCATTTCTGTAGCCAAGAGCTTGCAGATGGTGAAATTCAACCTCTTAGCTTTCTCATGGCTAGGAGGAAATGGTCTTTTACTTGTCCACATCTGAGGGACCGAGGGCTGGCTATTGTGCTTAGACGGGGTTGATAAGGGTGTCCGCGGCAAACTGCCGGTCTGTGAGGAAGATGCAGGCGGACATGTTAGGTTGAAGTAATGCATATAAAAGGGTAGACAAATAGGACCGGGTCCCAACTCCAGACCACCCAGGCCCGTGGTAAGCTACATATATACCAGTCAGCTCAACAAAGGGGATGCCACACCCTTAAATTGCACAGAATGCAAACAAGACAAAAAAACAGGCAATGTGAACTGAGGTCTAAGATGGTAGACATGCAAGAAATAGGAGCATGTTCACACTAGCAAAAAAGAAACAAAACCTACAAAAGACAAAAAGACCCGGTCCTATTTGTCTACCCTTTTATATGCATTACTTCAACTTTGATATACAGTAAGGTTTTTAATATAGGCAGTATAGGTACCGTCCCAATTTAGGGTCACCTTGCCGCTGGTGGGACGGCTTGTATACTTTTTTTGATCAAAAATAGTTCACTAAGTACCCTATATTTATTATGCAACTTTGCCTTACATTTATATATAATGATGGTAGGGTATGAGATATATTTTTTGTCTTTTGTAGGTTTTGTTTCTTTTTTGCTAGTGTGAACATGCTCCTATTTCTTGCATGTCTACCATCTTAGACCTCAGTTCACATTGCCTGGTTTTTTGGACATGTTAGGTTGCCTTGATCCAAAGGTGGTGCTATCGATGTCGGACAGCGCTCAACACCAGCTGGTGTTACCACCTCCAAAGAAAATGATGACCTGCCAATCACGCTGGCTGTTGCGGGTAAAGAGGTGGCAGGTCTGCGCCCCAAAACAGGTGTGACTGCTGTCCCCCCAGTCACAGAGGATGAAGAGGCCGCGGATGCACAAGATATGGCAGACGGTGGTTGGCCCGGCCGGCTAGGCCGCATTGTAGCACACTGAGCTTCCCACTGCAACTTATGCTTCATGTCCATGTGCCGGTTCATGCATGAAGTACTCAAACTATGTATTTTTTGGCCTCTACTTAGCTTTTGCTGACAAATGTTACAGATAACACGAGTTGGGTCATCTTTATCGATCTGAAAAAATGCCCAGGCTATGCAAGGCTTAGCACCCATGCGACCTGAAGAGCCACCACGACTTGTAGTGAGAGGCAGAGTTGTGTTTGAGGATGCAGTTGTTGACGTGCTTCCAGTACTACGTCTCTGTCCAGGAAGGCGCAACCTGACCTCGTCGTCACTAGCATCTTCCTCCACCTCCTCTGCTGACCTCATCTCTTGGCTGACTGTGGGTTGACAGTAAGTGGGATCTCCGACCTCATCATCATCACCCTGTGTGTTATCACACCCGTCGTCCTCAGAGCCAACCTGTTCCTGCCCTGACAAAAAACTAAAGTTGTCGCTCCAATCAGGTATTTGAGTCTTATCATCGTCTTCCTCATTGTCTCCACCAACAGGAGTTACAGTTTGGGAATGAGGGTCTACATTATGGTCAGAACCTTCTGCGTCTGGTCCTGGATCCGAATCATAAAGATTCTGGGCATCAGTGCAGATCATTTCCTCGTCTGGATTCACAGAAGCGCTGGAGTCGACCTCTGATTCCCAGGCTATAGTATGAGTAAACAGCTCTGCAGACTCAACCATCTGTTCTACCTCATACTCAGACGGGCAGCTGGAGATTTGGGAGCTGTGAGGAAGCAAGTGCGATTTGGGTGACACCTTTGAAGACTGGAGTATTTGTGGTGTTGAAGTTGATGTGGAGGAGAGCCCACTTAAAGGAGCACTTGATATCCGTTGAAGCACCTGCTGTTTTTGTGCCTCATCTGGAATTTGTAGCGATTGGCGTGGCCGTAAGAAAGGGATCTTATCACATTGTCCACTAAAAGAAGTAGACATTTTAGTTTGGCTGGAAGATGGTCTTTCTTCTGCAGATGTTACTGTTGCTTTAACACCTACCCCACGGACACAACCTTTTTTCCCCTTCCCAACACGCCTATTCCCCTTTCCACCAGCAGCAGGCCTTTTTCCACTCATTTTGGTGGTTAACTAATTCACAACTCTGGAGTAGTGTTGAGCCACCCCCGTAGTGTTCGAGTTCGGTTCGGTTCGTCGAACACCCGTGTGTTCGCCGAACTGTTCGTCGAACTGTTCGTCGAACACCTTCGAACACCGTTAAAACCAATGGCAGGCAAACAAAAACACATAGAAACACATAGAAAACACCTTCAAAGGTGTCCAAAAGCTGACAAACTGCTCAGAAGACACAACTAACACATGGAAAAGTGACAAGTACATATAGTCATGCGAAAAGAAAAGAGGTGGAGGAGTAAAAGGAGGGGGAGACACAGATATAGGCATGTCATGCCCTTCTAAAATCCAAAAAGTGAGAAGCCGAGACGGCCAGTCCGCTCCTGCCCGTGCCACCTCCGTGTCGCCGGGTTTGTGCCAGAGCCGCGGTGAACCCTGAATGCCAGCCCCCCTCTCCCAATACTGGTGCCTGTCCGCTGGTGGGTCGAGAGAGCCCCCCTGTGGTGGAGGCAGCTCTAAGCTTTTAATTTAAATTGTCCCTCTAATTTGAATGAATACACTTTAAATCCATTTACAAGGATCTATTGGAGGGCAAGTCTCATGCCAGCAGCCACGTAATTCCAGCTCCAGTAGCGTCCACTAAAGCTGCTGCAGTTAAAAAGCTTTTATAAGGATCGAGCTCGGCTGTCCACCGCAAGGCATCCTAGTGCCAGTCCCAGCCCCTATGCCTTGGGGTGCCTCCTGATGCTCTTCACTAAGTATCCCGTGGTCCCGAAGCATTTCCTTTGAAAAAATTAAGTGTCCAAACTACAGGTGGTGTAGCTTGCTTAACAGCCGGGATAATCCGCTGACTAGCAGACACTGCTACTAGGCACAAAGTATTTCCTGGGTTAGATGCAGTTAAAAATTTGTAAGTAGATACTCTCGTTGGATGCTGAGAAAGCATTCCATAGAGTCTCCTGGCACGCCATATATGATTCTCTTAAAAAGCTTGGGGTAGGGGTCTAGGGGACCCTTTTATAGCCAAAATCACGGCCCTGTATCACAATACGTCACCTAGGCTGAAGATAAATGGAACTGTAGCACCGAGGGCTCGGTTGCTACAGACGTATTGCACCTCACCCAGAGGTGTGATATCTCACTCTCAGATAAGGATGGAGTGTGGATCAGGACCCGACACCTGCATGCATTACACCACATTGCCGTGGGGCAGGGCGACCAATATGCCCCTGAGATGGGCATGACAGTCCCTGTCCCTGGCTGGAGTGGGGGGAGGGAACACTGAGGAAGGGGAACCCTGCAGTGCAGGAGCAGGGAGGAAGCAGTTCCTGGGTGCATTGAGAAGGGAGTATAAAAGGTGGGCACCATCTTAGTTCAGTGCAGAGAAGTCTGAGCAGAAGTGGCAGGGAGCAGGGGCTCTGCATGAGCTCTGCTCCGGAGGCGGGCCTAGTAACAGAGGCCCAGGCCTGCAAGAGGGAGAAGGAAGGAAGAGGAGCGGAGAAGGCTCCAGGAACGAGGAATGAAGGGATCCCAGGGGTGCGGACGGGCGAGTCACCACCGCACGCCCGAATCCACCTGCGTGGAGGGGTCAGGCCAAAGGGGGAGACCGGTCCCCGAACTAGTGGAGGCAGGAAACGACCCTCAGCTAGAAACCGGAGGCTCTGACATTTTATGTGGCGCAGCCCCTTGCTTCACCCGCTAGGAAGGCACCACATAGGGTCAGGGAAACTGGCGCCAAGTTTACCAAGAGGAGGCCCGAGGCAGCCGGACAGAAGTGTTGGTAAGAAAGGCCAGACAAAGGACACACAAAGGGGGTCCTGTGAAGCGCTCCAAAGTTATCTGGGAGTTGTCTGAGCCCCTCACCTGGTGAGCACAGTACGACGTGGGCAGCCGTTACCTGCAGACGTGGTCTGGATAATAAGAACTGTGAGTAAAGGCCCTGAACTGCATCACTGACTCCGTGTCGTTACTGCTGCTGCCCTGCACCATCACCCCCATCCTCCGCATACACTGCCCTGAGGCTATACTCCTCCCGTGGGGAGTTATGCTACGCTCTGCTGCACCCACAGCACCAGCCTTAGCGGTCTGCCCTGTAGCGGCGGTTCACTCTGACCGCAATCCACGGGTGGCGTAGTCGGACATTTAAACATCAAAACCACATAAATAGTTCCGCCACTGGTTTGACCGCCCTGAGCCACGGAACCGGATCGCCGCCACGAAGACTACAACCACCAGCATCCACCAAAAAGGGTCCGGCTCCGGGTGTCCCAAGGCCCAGGGGGTGCGTCAGAACATTTTCATCACCTTTCACAATCACCAATGGGACAAGGCAGGGATGTCCTCTGTCCCCTCTCTTATACATCCTAGTGACGGAGCACCTGCTCTCATCAATTCGCCATAACCCCAATATTAGGTGGATTGAGGTGGGAGGCACCGAGTACAAGTGCTCTCTATTTGCTGATGATGTCCTAGTATATATCACTCAATCACATATATCCATCCCTGCTGTTATGGCTGAAATAGATCACTTTGTTACATGGTAAAATTTTAAAATCAATGCAGCGAAGTCTGAGGCCCTCGATGTCTCCCTCCCTAAATCCATATAGGATTCCATCCAGTCCAACTTTCCCTTTGCCTGGCCCTCACAGGGTATCAAATACTTAGGAATTCCTATTCATAGAGACCTCTCCCATCTATGTTATCTTAATTTTGGGCCCTTTATTGAACAATTCCATACAGACCACGGTTGGCAAGTTAGAACTGTAAGATTCACTACGTGAACCACTGGTGTTTTGTGGAAAAGCACATGTACACCGTGTTCCAAATTATTATGCAAAAAGTGTTTAGGAGTGATAAGGGAAGAATTTGTTTGTTTGTCAGTTAAACTCATTGATGGTGATGTGTGTCAGGGCTCTTTATATCACTGTAAGCAATTGCAGACACCTGTGCTAATTAGTTTGGCAGGTGTGTCCAATGAAAGGCAAGACTACTTAAGAAGGCTCTCTCACATTATTAAGCAGCCTACATTTTCTGCCAAAATGGGAAAGAAAAAGGATGTGTCGGCTGCTGAGAAGCAACAAATTGTGGAGTGTTTAGGTCAAGGCATGACTACAATCAACATTGTGCGATGATCAGGATGAAGTGTCTTGGCAATCAAGAAGTATGTAGCTGATTCACAGTACACACGTGTGCGTGCTGATAAGGGCAAATTGAGGACTCTTTCCTACAGGCAATTACGTCAGGTTGAAACAGCAGCGGCAAAAAAGCCTTGTCATAGCAGCAGACAAGTTTTTGAAGCTGCTTGTGCCTCCAACGTCCCCCGAACAACAAGATGCAGGGTCCTTCAGAGGTTTGCAGCTGTGCATATGCCATCCTGTCGACCTCCTCTATCCACTTCACACAAGCAGAAACGGCTCCAGTGGGCCAAACATTACATGAAGACTGATTTCAAAACTGTTTTGTTCACGGATGAGTGCCGTGCAGCGCTCGATGGTCCAGATGAATGGAGTGGAGGATGGCTGGTTGATGGACACCCCACGCAAACACGGCTACAGCGCCAACAAGGAGGAGGTGGAGTAATGTTTTGGGCTGGAATCATGGGGAGAGAGATTGTCGGCCCCTTTAGGATCCCTGAAGGCGCTAAAGATGAACTCCATAATGTATGTGGATTTTCTCAAACAGCACTTCCTGCCATGGTTCAAGAAGAAGAACCGTGTATTTCACAGCAAGATCATTTTTCTGCATGATAATGCACCATCTCATGCTGCACATAAAACATCTGCATCTCTGGCTGATATGGGCATAAAAGGGGACAAACTTATGGTGTGACCCCCATGCTCCCCTGACCTCTACCCCATTCAGAACCTTTGGAGCATCATTAAAAGGAGTGTCTATGATGGCGGGAGGCAGTTCACATCTAAGCAACAGCTCTGGGAGGGTATTCTGTCCTCATGCAAAACAATTGAAGCAGAAACCATCCAAAACCTGACAAATTCAATGGACGAGAGAGTTCAGAAGCTCCTTTCGAACAAGGGGTCCTATATGAAAATGTAACATCACCTAGAATAAAGTTTTGAGTTGAAAACTGTTTGATTTCAGTTTCTAACAACCTGCTAATGCTTATAATTTCAAAAATGACCATTTTTTTGGTCTTTATTAAAATGAAAAGGTTGATCGAAAAGTTTGGGGGATCTAAGAGTGTGGCAACCCAGTAGTCATGATTACTTCGAATTCTGACAATATGAGGGTCATGCTGCAGGTAGTGCAGCAAGAAGGCACTTATGTGTCTTGCGCATCTCGGAGCCCCAAAATTATTTTCCGGGCTAGATGCAGCTAAAAATTATTTTTAATTTTAAATCTGGTGAAGCTTATTATAGATGGCCTAATAGGATCAGTGCTGCACACTGCTACAAAGCCCAAATTATTTTCCAGTCAAGATACAGATAAACATGATTAGTAATTTGAAAGCTTAAAACGGTTGGTAGGGTGATTTTAACCAATCATCAAGCTTTTACTCTCCCCAGGATGACACAGGGGTAGAAAAGTCGTTTCGGATCCATGATTTGTTCATCTTTATGAACGTGAGTCTGTCTACATTATCAGTGGAGAGCCGCGTGCGCTTATCTGTCAGCACACCACCAGCAGCGCTGAACACACGTTCAGACAGAACGCTGGCTGCGGGGCATGACAAGATCTCCAAGGCGTAAGTGGCTAGCTCCGGCCATTTATCCAGATTGGAAGCCCAAAAAGAGCAAGGGTCCAGTGACACAGTCGTGGCTTCAATGTTTACTTGGAGATACTCCTGTACCATCGTCTCTAGGCGTTGACTATGTGTCAGACTTCTTGTCTCCTGTGGCCTTGCAAAGGATGGGCTAAAAAAGTGGTGAAATGATTCCGCAAAATTGATGTTACCAGCAGATACTGTGGTTCTGTTACGGTTTGAGTGCTGAACACTTGACGGTCCCACGGTTGGCAAGTTCGAACTGTGAGATTCACTACGTGCACCACTGGTATTTTGTGGAAAAGCACATGTAAGATTCTGCAACAGTCTCTGCTGATACTCCTGCATGCGTGCATCCCTTTCTATGGCAGGAATAATTTCTGCAAATTTACTTTTGTACCGGGGATCTAACAGTGTGGCAACCCAGTAGTCAGGATTATTTCTAATTCTCACAATTCGAGGGTCATGTTGCAGGTAGTGCAGCAAGAAGGCACTCATGTGTGTTGCGCATCCAGGAGCACCAAGTCCCTGTTGTGTTGGTGGCGAGGTAGCAATCATGCTTCCTTCCTCTGTCCTCTCCCCCCAACCTCGCACAACAGAAATGTGATCAAGGTCTCCCTCATCTGATGAGTCTTCCATCAGTTCGTCCTCCACTTCTTCCTGGGCTCCTGCACCTTCCTCACTAGTTTGGCTGCTACCATGCGCCCTGGTAAAATCATCTCCCCCACCCTCACATGCCTGCCGCCTTGGTGCTGCCGACCGTCTGGACCTTGCAGATGTTAGCCCTTCCGCATACAACTCCTCCTCCTCTACTTCCTCCACCTCCTCTTGTGCCACCACCTGACTCCGAATTCTGTTTAACATGTGCTCCAGCATGTAAATCACCGGAATAGTCATGCTGATAATGGCATCGTCAGCACTAAACATCTTCATCGCCATTTCAAAACTGTGCAGAAGGGTGCATAGGTCCCTGATCTGAGACCACTCCTCCAGCGTGATTTGCCCCACCTCTGAATCTCGTTGGCCCAGGCTATACGTCAGAACGTATTGCACCAGGGCTTGTCGGTGCTGCCACAGTCGCTGCAACATGTGCAGAGTTGAATTCCACCGGGTAGGCACATCGCATTTTAGCCGGTGAAGTGGCAGGCCGAACGACTTCTGTAGAGATGTAAGTCGCTGAGCTGCGGGATGCGAACGGCGGAAGTGAGCACACAGCGACCGTGCCCTCTGCAAAAGGCCATCTAGTCTGGGATAGTGGGCTAAAAATTGCTGGACAACCAGGTTCAACACGTGAGCCATACAAGGCACGTGTGTGACATTGCCCCGGCGAAGGGCCGCACCCAGGTTTGCAGCATTGTCGCACACGGCCTTCCCTGGTTTCAGGTCCAGTGGAGACAACCATTCATGAAATTGGTTCTCCAGAGCTGACCACAACTCCTCAGCTGTGTGACTCACATTTACCAGACATTTCAATGTAAAAACCGCCTGATGACGTTGAGCCTTACTGCCAGCATAGTAAGGAGGTGTGCAGGATCCCTTCTGCGCAGTTAGAAAGCTTGTGGCCTGACCAGACAGGCTTTGGGTGCAGGTGGAAGACCGAGAGGAGGTTGAGGAGGCAGAAGCAGTGGAGGAAAAATGACATAAAGAGGATTGACGCACAACTCGTGGGGACGGCAAGACTTGGACAGCAGCCCCTTGTCCTGCTGTCACCATAGTTACCCAGTGCCCAGTCAGCGACATGTAACGCCCCTGTCCATGCCTACTCGTCCAATTGTCTGTGGTGAAATGCACCCTGTCACACACAGAGTTTCTCAAAGAAGCGGTGATGTTGTGTGCGACATGCTGGTGGAGCGCAGGCACACCTTTCTTTGAGAAGTAGTGCCGACTGGGCATCTGGTACTGGGGCACTGCGACGGACATAAGGTCTCGAAAATCCTCTGTGTCCACCAGGCGGAAAGGCAGCATTTCTGTAGCCAAGAGCTTGCAGATGGTGAAATTCAACCTCTTAGCTTTCTCATGGCTAGTAGGAAATGGTCTTTTACTTGTCCACATCTGAGGGACCGAGGGCTGGCTATTGTGCTTAGACGGGGTTGATAAGGGTGTCCCCGGCAAACTGCCGGTCTGTGAGGAAGATGCAGGCGGACATGTTAGGTTGCCTTGATCCAAAGGTGGTGCTATCGATGTCGGACAGCGCTCAAGACCAGCTGGTGTTACCACCTCCAAAGAAAATGATGACCTGCCAATCACGCTGGCTGTTGCGGGTAAAGAGGTGGCAGGTCTGTGCCCCAAAACAGGTGTGACTGCTGTCCCCCCAGTCACAGAGGATGAAGAGGCCGCGGATGCAGAAGATATGGCAGACGGTGGTTGGCCCGGCCGGCTAGACCGCATTGTAGCACACTGAGCTTCCCACTGCAACTTATGCTTCATGTCCATGTGCCGGTTCATGCATGAAGTACTCAAACTATGTATTTTTTGGCCTCTACTTAGCTTTTGCTGACAAATGTTACAGATAACACGAGTTGGGTCATCTTTATCGATCTGAAAAAATGCCCAGGCTATGCAAGGCTTAGCACCCATGCGACCTGAAGAGCCACCACGACTTGTGGTGAGAGGCAGAGTTGTGTTTGAGGATGCAGTTGTTGACGTGCTTCCAGTACTACGTCTCTGTCCAGGAAGGCGCAACCTGACCTCGTCGTCACTAGCATCTTCCTCCACCTCCTCTGCTGACCTCATCTCTTGGCTGACTGTGGGTTGACAGTAAGTGGGATCTCCGACCTCATCATCATCACCCTGTGCGTTATCACACCCGTCGTCCTCAGAGCCAACCTGTTCCTGCCCTGACAAAAAACTAAAGTTGTCGCTCCAATCAGGTATTTGAGTCTTATCATCGTCTTCCTCATTGTCTCCACCAACAGGAGTTACAGTTTGGGAATGAGGGTCTACATTATGGTCAGAACCTTCTGCATCTGGTCCTGGATCCGACTCATAAAGATTCTGGGCATCAGTGCAGATCATTTCCTCGTCTGGATTCACAGAAGCGCTGGAGTCGACCTCTGATTCCCAGGCTATAGTATGAGTAAACAGCTCTGCAGACTCAACCATCTGTTCTACCTCATACTCAGACGGGCAGCTGGAGATTTGGGAGCTGTGAGGAAGCAAGTGCGATTTGGGTGACACCTTTGAGGACTGGAGTATTTGTGATGTTGAAGTTGATGTGGAGGAGAGCCCACTTAAAGGAGCACTTGATATCCGTTGAAGCACCTGCTGTTTTTGTGCCTCATCTGGAATTTGTAGCGATTGGCGTGGCCGTAAGAAAGGGATCTTATCACATTGTCCGCTAAAAGAAGTAGACATTTTAGTTTGGCTGGAAGATGGTCTTTCTTCTGCACCTACCCCACGGACACAACCTTTTTTCCCCTTCCCAACACGCCTATTCCCCTTTCCACCAGCAGCAGGCCTTTTTCCACTCATTTTGGTGGTTAACTAATTCACAACTCTGGAGTTGTTTGCACAAAAAAACAATGGATGGTAACCGAGCAGAGCTGAGTGGCCAAACTGTGGTATTAGGCCAAAACTATTGGCTGGGTTAGATGTAGAAAAAAATTATTTTTAATTTGCAACCTGATGGAGGTCAGTATAGATGGACTAATAGACTAAGTCCCACACACCGCTAGAAGCCCAAATATTTTTTCAGAGCTAGATGCAGAAAATTTTTTTATTCAATTTGCAACCTGATGGAGGTCAGTATAGATGGACTAATAGACCAAGTCCCACACACTGCTAGAAGCCCAAATATTTTTTCAGAGCTAGATGCAGAAAAAAATTATTTTTAATTTGCAACCTGATGGAGGTCAGTATAGATGGACTAATAGACCAAGTCCCACACACTGCTAGAAGCCCAAATATTTTTTCAGAGCTAGATGCAGAAAAAAATTATTTTTAATTTGCAACCTGATGGAGGTCAGTATAGATGGACTAATAGACCAAGTCCCACACACCGCTAGAAGCCCAAATATTTTTTCAGAGCTAGATGCAGAAAAAAATTATATTCAATTTGCAACCTGCTGGACGTCAGTATAGAAGGACTAATAGAACAAGTCCCACACACTGCTAGAAGCCCAAATATTTTTTCAGAGCTAAATGAAGAAAAAAAATATTTTTAATTTGCAACCTGATGGAGGTCAGTATAGATGGACTAATAGACCAAGTCCCACACACTGCTAGAAGCCCAAATATTTTTTCAGAGCTAGATGCAGAAAAAAATTATTTTTAATTTGCAACCTGATGGATGTCAGTATAGATGGACTAATAGACCAAGTCCCACACACCGCTAGAAGCCCAAATATTTTTTCAGAGCTAGATGCAGAAAATTTTTTTATTCAATTTGCAACCTGATGGAGGTCAGTATAGATGGACTAATAGACCAAGTCCCACACACTGCTAGAAGCCCAAATATTTTTTCAGAGCTAGATGCAGAAAAAAATTATTTTTAATTTGCAACCTGATGGAGGTCAGTATAGATGGACTAATAGACCAAGTCCCACACACTGCTAGAAGCCCAAATATTTTTTCAGAGCTAGATGCAGAAAAAAATTATTTTTAATTTGCAACCTGATGGAGGTCAGTATAGATGGACTAATAGAACAAGTCCCACACGCTGCTAGAAGCCCAAATATTTTTTCAGAGATAAATGAAGAAAAAAATTATTTTTAATTTGCAACCTGATGGAGGTCAGTATAGATGGACTAATAGACCAAGTCCCACACACTGCTAGAAGCCCAAATATTTTTTCAGAGCTAGATGCAGAAAAAAATTATTTTTAATTTGCAACCTGATGGAGGTCAGTATAGATGGACTAATAGACCAAGTCCCACACACCGCTAGAAGCCCAAATATTTTTTCAGAGCTAGATGCAGAAAAAAATTATATTCAATTTGCAACCTGCTGGAGGTCAGTATAGAAGGACTAATAGAACAAGTCCCACACACTGCTAGAAGTCCAAATATTTTTTCAGAGCTAAATGAAGAAAAAAATTATTTTTAATTTGCAACCTGATGGAGGTCAGTATAGATGGACTAATAGACCAAGTCCCACATACTGCTAGAAGCCCAAATATTTTTTCAGAGCTAGATGCAGAAAAAAATTATATTCAGTTTGCAACCTGATGGAGGTCAGTATAGATGGACTAATAGAATGGTTCTATGCCCAAAAGATTTTACTTCACTAGGTGCAGTAAAAAAATTAGTATTCTATACACAGGTGGTATATCTTGCAACACAGATAGGCTACTCTACTGACTAACACACTCTGCAATAGGCCAAAAAGGATTAGCTTTGCTAGTTTCAGCCAAATGCTGTGAAAAAAACTTGCACAGCACTGGCACAGACCTGCCTGGCAAAAACTGATAGGAACTGATGTAACCTAGTCCTGAAAAGGACTCCAATTACAATTAGTCTTTACTCCCACAATCTATCTATTTAAGAGCACAGACCTGCCTGATAAAAGTCGTAGGAAATGCTGTAACCTAGTCCTTAAAAGGACTGCAATCACAAAAGCTATCTGTATATTTGTGCGAAAATTGGCTTGAAATTAACAAGGTATAGCGCACACAGCAACAGCGGTGCCGTCTAACACGCAGCTGCAGCAGTGAGAAAATGGTGGCGACGGGGAAAATGGCTTGGTCTTATAGGGCAAGGACATGTGACATACACTGCCAATCACACATGCCCTTGCTTGTGTGAAAAAAAGCACTTCGCTCCGTTTGTGCGCTGCTGATAGGCTGACAGATTGCACCTCCCCACTGCAAATGCGGGAAAGAGAAAAAAAAATGGAGATCTTCATTGTTCCTGCAGAGATCCATCCCCTGCCCCTCCCCACGCCCCGCTGTACACTCAAACTGCGTATTAACATTAATTTTCATCATTACTGAGAAAAAATCCAGTTATGATTTTGGTGCACGAACAGTTATCGAACATAACCTCGAACAGCCGAATTTTTCTCAAATTGTTCGTGTTCGCCGACCGGCTCGAACACCGCCCAAAACAGCTCGAATTTGAGATTGGCGAACAGTTCGAGTAGAACAACGCTCATCTCTACTCTGGAGTTGTTTGCACAAAAAAACAATGGATGGTAACCGAGCAGAGCTGAGTGGCCAAACTGTGGTATTAGGCCAAAACCATTGGCTGGGTTAGATGCAGAAAAAAATTATATTCAATTTGCAACCTGATGGAGGTCAGTATAGATGGACTAATACAACAAGTCCCACACACAGCTAGAAGCCCAATATTTTTTCAGAGGTAGATGCAGAAAAAAATATATTCAGTTTGCAACCTGATGGAGGTCAGTATAGATGGACTAATACAACAAGTCCCATACACAGCTAGAAGCCCAATATTTTTTCAGAGGTAGATGCAGAAAAAAATATATTCAGTTTGCAACCTGATGGAGGTCTGTATAGATGGATTAATAGAACAAGTCCCACACACATCTAGAAGCCCAATATTTTTTCAGAGGTAGATGCAGAAAAAAATATATTCAGTTTGCAACCTGATGGAGGTCAGTATAGATGGACTAATACAACAAGTCCCACACACAGCTAGAAGCCCAATATTTTTTCAGAGGTAGATGCAAAAAAACATTATATTCAATTTGCAACCTGATGGAGGTCTGTATAGATGGATTAATAGAACAAGACCCACACACAGCTAGAAGCCCAATATTTTTTCAGAGGTAGATGCAGAAAAAAATATATTCAGTTTGCAACCTGATGGAGGTCAGTATAGATGGACTAATACAACAAGTCCCACACACAGCTAGAAGCCCAAATATTTTTTCAGAGGTACTGTAGATGCAGATAAAAATTATTTTTAATTTGCAACCTGATGGAGGTCAGTATAGATGGACTAATAGAGAAAGTCCGACACACTGCTAGAAGGCCAAATATTTTTTCAGAGCTAGATGCAGAAAAAAATTAGATTCAGTTTGCAACCTGATGGAGGTCAGTATAGATGGACTAACAGAGAAAGTCCCACACACTGCTAGAAGGCCAAATATTTTTTCAGAGCTAGATGCATACAAAAAATTATTTTGAATTTGCAACCTGATGGAGGTCAGTATAGGTGGACTAATAGAACAAGTCCCACACACTGCTAGAAGGCCAAATATTTTTTCAGAGCTAGATGCAGAAAAAAATTATATTCAGTTTGCAACCTGATGGAGGTCTGTATAGATGGATTAATAGAACAAGACCCACACACAGATAGAAGCCCAATATTTTTTCAGAGGTAGATGCAGAAAAAAATATATTCAGTTTGCAACCTGATGGAGGTCAGTATAGATGGACTAATACAACAAGTCCCACACACAGCTAGAAGCCCAATATTTTTTCAGAGGTACTGTAGATGCTGAAAAAAATATATTCAGTTTGCAACCTGATGGAGGTCAGTATAGATGGACTAATACAACAAGTCCCACACACAGCTAGAAGCCCAAATATTTTTTCAGAGGTACTGTAGATGCAGATAAAAATTATTTTTAATTTGCAACCTGATGGAGGTCAGTATAGATGGACTAATAGAGAAAGTCCGACACACTACTAGAAGGCCAAATATTTTTTCAGAGCTAGATGCAGAAAAAAATTATATTCAGTTTGCAACCTGATGGAGGTCAGTATAGATGGATTAATAGAACAAGACCCACACACAGCTAGAAGCCCAATATTTTTTCAGAGGTAGATGCAGAAAAAAATATATTCAGTTTGCAACCTGATGGAGGTCAGTATAGATGGACTAACAGAGAAAGTCCCACACACTACTAGAAGGCCAAATATTTTTTCAGAGCTAGATGCAGAAAAAAATTATATTCAGTTTGCAACCTGATGGAGGTCTGTATAGATGGATTAATAGAACAAGACCCACACACAGCTAGAAGCCCAATATTTTTTCAGAGGTAGATGCGGAAAAAAATATATTCAGTTTGCAACCTGATGGAGGTCAGTATAGATGGACTAATACAACAAGTCCCACACACAGGTAGAAGCCCAAATATTTTTTCTGTGGTACTGTAGATGCAGATAAAAATTATTTTTAATTTGCAACCTGATGGAGGTCAGTATAGATGGACTAATAGTGAAAGTTCGACACACTGCTAGAAGGCCAAATATTTTTTCAGAGCTAGATGCAGAAAAAAATTAGATTCAGTTTGCAACCTGATGGAGGTCAGTATAGATGGACTAACAGAGAAAGTCCCACACACTGCTAGAAGGCCAAATATTTTTTCAGAGCTAGATGCATACAAAAAATTATTTTGAATTTGCAACCTGATGGAGGTCAGTATAGGTGGACTAATAGAACAAGTCCCACACACTGCTAGAAGGCCAAATATTTTTTCAGAGCTAGATGCAGAAAAAAATTATATTCAGTTTGCAACCTGATGGAGGTCTGTATAGATGGATTAATAGAACAAGACCCACACACAGATAGAAGCCCAATATTTTTTCAGAGGTAGATGCAGAAAAAAATATATTCAGTTTGCAACCTGATGGAGGTCAGTATAGATGGACTAATACAACAAGTCCCACACACAGCTAGAAGCCCAATATTTTTTCAGAGGTACTGTAGATGCTGAAAAAAATATATTCAGTTTGCAACCTGATGGAGGTCAGTATAGATGGACTAATACAACAAGTCCCACACACAGCTAGAAGCCCAAATATTTTTTCAGAGGTACTGTAGATGCAGATAAAAATTATTTTTAATTTGCAACCTGATGGAGGTCAGTATAGATGGACTAATAGAGAAAGTCCGACACACTACTAGAAGGCCAAATATTTTTTCAGAGCTAGATGCAGAAAAAAATTATATTCAGTTTGCAACCTGATGGAGGTCAGTATAGATGGATTAATAGAACAAGACCCACACACAGCTAGAAGCCCAATATTTTTTCAGAGGTAGATGCAGAAAAAAATATATTCAGTTTGCAACCTGATGGAGGTCAGTATAGATGGACTAACAGAGAAAGTCCCACACACTACTAGAAGGCCAAATATTTTTTCAGAGCTAGATGCAGAAAAAAATTATATTCAGTTTGCAATCTGATGGAGGTCAGTATAGATGGACTAATACAACAAGTCCCACACACAGCTAGAAGCCCAAATATTTTTTCAGAGGTACTGTAGATGCAGATAAAAATTATTTTTAATTTGCAACCTGATGGAGGTCAGTATAGATGGACTAATAGAGAAAGTCCGACACACTACTAGAAGGCCAAATATTTTTTCAGAGCTAGATGCAGAAAAAAATTATATTCAGTTTGCAACCTGATGCAGGTCAGTATAGATGGATTAATAGAACAAGACCCACACACAGCTAGAAGCTCAATATTTTTTCAGAGGTAGATGCAGAAAAAAATATATTCAGTTTGCAACCTGATGGAGGTCAGTATAGATGGACTAACAGAGAAAGTCCCACACACTACTAGAAGGCCAAATATTTTTTCAGAGCTAGATGCAGAAAAATATTATATTCAGTTTGCAACCTGATGGAGGTCTGTATGGATGGATTAATAGAACAAGACCCACACACAGCTAGAAGCCCAATATTTTTTCAGAGGTAGATGCAGAAAAAATTATATTCAGTTTGCAACCTGATGGAGGTCTGTATAGGTGGATTAATAGAACAAGTCCCACACACATCTAGAAGCCCAATATTTTTTCAGAGGTAGATGCAGAAAAAAATATATTCAGTTTGCAACCTGATGGAGGTCAGTATAGATGGACTAATACAACAAGTCCCACACACAGCTAGAAGCCCAATATTTTTTCAGAGGTAGATGCAAAAAAACATTATATTCAATTTGCAACCTGATGGAGGTCTGTATAGATGGATTAATAGAACAAGACCCACACCCAGCTAGAAGCCCAAATATTTTTTCTGAGGTACTGTAGATGCAGATAAAAATTATTTTTAATTTGCAACCTGATGGAGGTCAGTATAGATGGACTAATAGAGAAAGTCCGACACACTGCTAGAAGGCCAAATATTTTTTCAGAGCTAGATGCATAAAAAAATTAGATTCAGTTTGCAACCTGATGGAGGTCAGTATAGATGGACTAACAGAGAAAGTCCCACACACTGCTAGAAGGCCAAATATTTTTTCAGAGCTAGATGCATACAAAAAATTATTTTGAATTTGCAACCTGATGGAGGTCAGTATAGGTGGACTAATAGAACAAGTCCCAAACACTGCTAGAAGGCCAAATATTTTTTCAGAGCTAGATGCAGAAAAAAATTATATTCAGTTTGCAACCTGATGGAGGTCTGTATAGATGGATTAATAGAACAAGACCCACACACAGATAGAAGCCCAATATTTTTTCAGAGATAGATGCAGAAAAAAATATATTCAGTTTGCAACCTGATGGAGGTCAGTATAGATGGACTAATACAACAAGTCCCACACACAGCTAGAAGCCCAATATTTTTTCAGAGGTACTGTAGATGCTGAAAAAAATATATTCAGTTTGCAACCTCATGGAGGTCAGTATAGATGGACTAATACAACAAGTCCCACACACAGCTAGAAGCCCAAATATTTTTTCAGAGGTACTGTAGATGCAGATAAAAATTATTTTTAATTTGCAACCTGATGGAGGTCAGTATAGATGGACTAATAGAGAAAGTCCGACACACTACTAGAAGGCCAAATATTTTTTCAGAGCTAGGTGCAGAAAAAAATTATATTCAGTTTGCAACCTGATGGAGGTCAGTATAGATGGATTAATAGAACAAGACCCACACACAGCTAGAAGCCCAATATTTTTTCAGAGGTAGATGCAGAAAAAAATATATTCAGTTTGCAACCTGATGGAGGTCAGTATAGATGGACTAACAGAAAAAAGTCCCACACACTACTAGAAGGCCAAATATTTTTTCAGAGCTAGATGCAGAAAAAAATTATATTCAGTTTGCAACCTGATGGAGGTCAGTATAGATGGACTAATACAACAAGTCCCACACACAGCTAGAAGCCCAAATATTTTTTCAGAGGTACTGTAGATGCAGATAAAAATTATTTTTAATTTGCAACCTGATAGAGGTCAGTATAGATGGACTAATAGAGAAAGTCCGACACACTACTAGAAGGCCAAATATTTTTTCAGAGCTAGATGCAGAAAAAAATTATATTCAGTTTGCAACCTGATGGAGGTCAGTATAGATGGATTAATAGAACAAGACCCACACACAGCTAGAAGCCCAATATTTTTTCAGAGGTAGATGCAGAACAAAATATATTCAGTTTGCAACCTGATGGAGGTCAGTATAGATGGACTAACAGAGAAAGTCCCACACACTACTAGAAGGCCAAATATTTTTTCAGAGCTAGATGCAGAAAAAAATTATATTCAGTTTGCAACCTGATGGAGGTCTGTATGGATGGATTAATAGAACAAGACCCACACACAGCTAGAAGCCCAATATTTTTTCAGAGGTAGATGCAGAAAAAAATATATTCAGTTTGCAACCTGATGGAGGTCAGTATAGATGGACTAATACAACAAGTCCCACACACAGCTAGAAGCCCAATATTTTTTCAGAGGTAGATGCAGAAAAAAATAAATTCAGTTTGCAACCTGATGGAGGTCAGTATAGGTTTACTAATAGAACAAGTCCCACACACTGCTAGAAGGCCAAATATTTTTTCAGAGCTAGATGCAGAAAAAAATTAGATTCAGTTTGCAACCTGATGGAGGTCAGTATAGATGGACTAATAGAATGATGCTATGCCCAAAAGATTTTACTTCACTAGGTGCAGTAAAAAAATTGGTATTCTATACACAGGTGGTATATCTTGCAACACAGATAGGCTACTCCACTGACTAACACACTCTGCAATAGGCCAAAAAGGATTAGTTTTGCTAGATTCAGCCAAATGCTGTGAAAAAAACTTGCACAGCACTGGCACAGACCTGCCTGGCAAAAACTGATAGGAACTGATGTAACCTAGTCCTGAAAAGGACTCCAATTACAATTAGTCTTTACTCCCACAACCTATCTATTTAAGAGCACAGACCTGCCTGATAAAAGTCGTAGGAAATGCTGTAACCTAGTCCTTAAAAGGACTGCAATCACAACTATTCCCTACTCCAAAGCTATCTGTATATTTGTGCGAAAATTGGCTTGAAATTAACAAGGTATAGCGCACACAGCAACAGCGGTGCCGTCTAACACGCAGCTGCAGCAGTGAGAAAATGGTGGCGACGGGGAAAATGGCTTGGTCTTATAGGGCAAGGACATGTGACATACACTGCCAATGACACATGACCTTGCTTGTGTTAAAAAAAGCACTTCGCTCCGTGTGTGCGCTGCTGATAGGCTGACAGATTGCACCTCCCCACTGTAAATGCGGGAAAGAGAAAAAAAAATGGAGATCTTCATTGTTCCTGCAGAGATCCATCCCCTGCCCCTCCCCCCACCCCGCTGTACACTCAAACTGCGTATTAACATTAATTTTCATCATTACTGAGAAAAAATCCAGTTATGATTTTGGTGCACGAACAGTTATCGAACATAACGTCGAACAGCCGAATTTTTCTCAAATTGTTCGTGTTCGCCGAACGGCTCGAACACCGCCCAAAACAGCTCGAATTTGAGATTGGCGAACAGTTCGAGTAGAACAACGCTCATCTCTAGTAGGCACATCGCATTTTAGCCGGTGAAGTGGCAGGCCCAACGACTTCTGTAGAGATGTAAGTCGCTGAGCTGCGGGATGCGAACGGCGAAAGTGAGCACACAGCGACCGTGCCCTCTGCAGAAGGCCATCTAGTCCGGGATAGTGGGCTAAAAATTGCTGAACAACCAGGTTCAACACGTGAGCCATACAAGGCACGTGTGTGACATTGCCCCGGCGAAGGGCCGCACCCAGGTTTGCAGCATTGTCGCACACGGCCTTCCCTGGTTTCAGGTCCAGTGGAGACAACCATTCATGAAATTGGTTCTCCAGAGCTGACCACAACTCCTCAGCTGTGTGACTCACATTTCCCAGACATTTCAATGTAAAAACCGCCTGATGACGTTGAGCCCTACTGCCAGCATAGTAAGGAGGTGTGCAGGATCCCTTCTGCGCAGTTAGAAAGATTGTGGCATGACCAGACAGGCTTTGGGTGCAGGTGGAAGACCGAGAGGAGGTTGAGGAGGCAGAAGCAGTGGAGGAACTTTGACATAAAGAGGATTGACGCACAACTCGTGGGGACGGCAAGACTTGGACAGCAGCCCCTTGTCCTGCTGTCACCATAGTTACCCAGTGCCCAGTCAGCGACATGTAACGCCCCTGTCCATGCCTACTCGTCCAAGTGTCTGTGGTGAAATGCACCCTGTCACACACAGAGTTTCTCAAAGAAGCGGTGATGTTGTGTGCGACATGCTGGTGGAGCGCAGGCACACCTTTCTTTGAGAAGTAGTGCCGACTGGGCATCTGGTACTGGGGCACTGCGACGGACATAAGGTCTCGAAAATCCTCTGTGTCCACCAGGCGGAAAGGCAGCATTTCTGTAGCCAAGAGCTTGCAGATGGTGAAATTCAACCTCTTAGCTTTCTCATGGCTAGGAGGAAATGGTCTTTTACTTGTCCACATCTGAGGGACCGAGGGCTGGCTATTGTGCTTAGACGGGGTTGATAAGGGTGTCCGCGGCAAACTGCCGGTCTGTGAGGAAGATGCAGGCGGACATGTTAGGTTGCCTTGATCCAAAGGTGGTGCTATCGATGTCGGACAGCGCTCAACACCAGCTGGTGTTACCACCTCCAAAGAAATGATGACCTGCCAATCACGCTGGCTGTTGCGGGTAAAGAGGTGGCAGGTCTGCGCCCCAAAACAGGTGTGACTGCTGTCCCCCCAGTCACAGAGGATGAAGAGGCCGCGGATGCACAAGATATGGCAGACGGTGGTTGGCCCGGCCGGCTAGGCCGCATTGTAGCACACTGAGTTCCCACTGCAACTTATGCTTCATGTCCATGTGCCGGTTCATGCATGAAGTACTCAAACTATGTATTTTTTGGCCTCTACTTAGTTTTTCTGACAAATGTTACAGATAACACGAGTTGGGTCATCTTTATCGATCTGAAAAAATGCCCAGGCTATGCAAGGCTTAGCACCCATGCGACCTGAAGAGCCACCACGACTTGTGGTGAGAGGCAGAGTTGTGTTTGAGGATGCAGTTGTTGACGTGCTTCCAGTACTACGTCTCTGTCCAGGAAGGCGCAACCTGACCTCGTCGTCACTAGCATCTTCCTCCACCTCCTCTGCTGACCTCATCTCTTGGCTGACTGTGGGTTGACAGTAAGTGGGATCTCCAACCTCATCATCATCACCCTGTGCGTTATCACACCCGTCGTCCTCAGAGCCAACCTGCTCCTGCCCAGACAAAAAACTAAAGTTGTCGCTCCAATCAGGTATTTGAGTCTTATCATCGTCTTCCTCATTGTCTCCACCAACAGGAGTTACATTATGGTCAGAACCTTCTGCGTCTGGTCCTGGATCCGACTCATAAAGATTCTGGGCATCAGTGCAGATCATTTCCTCGTCTGGATTCACAGAAGCGCTGGAGTCGACCTCTGATTCCCAGGCTATAGTATGAGTAAACAGCTCTGCAGACTCAACCATCTGTTCTACCTCATACTCAGACGAGCAGCTGGAGATTTGGGAGCTGTGAGGAAGCAAGTGCGATTGGGGTGACACCTTTGAGGACTGGAGTATTTGTGATGTTGAAGTTGATGTGGAGGAGAGCCCACTTAAAGGAGCACTTGATATCCGTTGAAGCACCTGCTGTTTTTGTGCCTCATCTTGAATTTGTAGCGATTGGCGTGGCCGTAAGAAAGGGATCTTATCACATTGTCCGCTAAAAGAAGTAGACATTTTAGTTTGGCTGGAAGATGGTCTTTCTTCTGCAGATGTTACTGTTGCTTTAACACCTACCCCACGGACACAACCTTTTTTCCCCTTCCCAACACGCCTATTCCCCTTTCCACCAGCAGCAGGCCTTTTTCCACTCATTTTGGTGGTTAACTAATTAACAACTCTGGAGTTGTTTGCACATAAAAACAATGGATGGGAACCGAGCAGAGCTGAGTGGCCAAACTGTGGTATTAGGCCAAAACTATTGGCTGGGTTAGATGCAGAAAAAAATTATATTCAATTTGCAACCTGATGGAGGTCAGTATAGATGGACTAATAGAGAAAGTCCCACACACTGCTAGAAAGCCAAATATTTTTTCAGAGCTAGATGCAGAAAAAAATATATTCAGTTTGCAACCTGATGGAGGTCTGTATAGATGGATTAATAGAACAAGTCCCACACACAGCTAGAAGCCCAATATTTTTTCAGAGGTAGGTGCAGAAAAAAATATATTCAGTTTGCAACCTGATGGAGGTCAGTATAGATGGACTAATACAACAAGTCCCACACACAGCTAGAAGCCCAATATTTTTTCAGAGGTAGATGCAGAAAAAAATATATTCAGTTTGCAACCTGATGGAGGTCTGTATAGATGGATTAATAGAACAAGTCCCACACACAGCTAGAAGCCCAATATTTTTTCAGAGGTAGATGCAGAAAAAAATATATTCAGTTTGCAACCTGATGGAGGTCTGTATAGATGGATTAATAGAACAAGTCCCACACACAGCTAGAAGCCCAATATTTTTTCAGAGGTAGATGCAGAAAAAAATATATTCAGTTTGCAACCTGATGGAGGTCAGAATAGATGGACTAATACAACAAGTCCCACACACAGCTAGAAGCCCAATATTTTTTCAGAGGTAGATGCAGAAAAAAATATATTCAGTTTGCAACCTGATGGAGGTCTGTATAGATGGACTAATACAACAAGTCCCACACACAGCTAGAAGCCCAATATTTTTTCAGAGGTAGATGCAGAAAAAAATATATTCAGTTTGCAACCTGATGGAGGTCAGTATAGATGGACTAATACAACAAGTCCCACACACAGCTAGAAGCCCAATATTTTTTCAGAGGTAGATGCAGAAAAAAATATATTCAGTTTGCAACCTGATGGAGGTCTGTATAGATGGATTAATAGAACAAGTCCCACACACAGCTAGAAGCCCAATATTTTTTCAGAGGTAGATGAAGAAAAAAATATATGCAGTTTGCAACCTGCTGGAGGTCAGTATAGATGGACTAATACAACAAGTCCCACACACAGCTAGAAGCCCAATATTTTTTCAGAGCTAGATGCAGAAAAAAATTATATTCAATTTGCAACCTGATGGAGGTCAGTATAGATGGACTAATAGAATGATGCTATGCCCAAAAGATTTTACTTCACTAGGTGCAGTAAAAAAATTGGTATTCTATACACAGGTGGTATATCTTGCAACACAGATAGGCTACTCCACTGACTAACACACTCTGCAATAGGCCAAAAAGGATTAGCTTTGCTAGATTCAGCCAAATGCTGTGAAAAAAACTTGCACAGCACTGGCACAGACCTGCCTGGCAAAAACTGATAGGAACTGATGTAACCTAGTCCTGAAAAGGACTCCAATTACAATTAGTCTTTACTCCCACAATCTATCTATTTAAGAGCACAGACCTGCCTGATAAAAGTCGTAGGAAATGCTGTAACCTAGTCCTTAAAAGGACTGCAATCACAACTGTTCCCTACTCCCAAGCTATCTGTAGATTTGTGCGAAAATTGGCTTGAAATTAACAAGGTATAGCGCACACAGCAACAGCGGTGCCGTCTAACACGCAGCTGCAGCAGTGAGAAAATGGTGGCGACGGGGAAAATGGCTTGGTCTTATAGGGCAAGGACATGTGACATACACTGCCAATGACACATGCCCTTGCTTGTGTGAAAAAAAGCACTTCGCTCCGTGTGTGCGCTGCTGATAGGCTGACAGATTGCACCTCCCCACTGTAAATGCGGGAAAGAGAAAAAAAAAATGGAGATCTTCATTGTTCCTGCAGAGATCCATCCCCTGCCCCTCCCCCCACCTCGCTGTACACTCAAACTGCGTATTAACATTAATTTTCATCATTACTGAGAAAAAATCCAGTTATGATTTTGGTGCACGAACAGTTATCGAACATAACCTCGAACAGCCGAATTTTTCTCAAATTGTTCGTGTTCGCCGAACGGCTCGAACACCGCCCAAAACAGCTCGAATTTGAGATTGGCGAACAGTTCGAGTAGAACAACGCTCATCTCTAGTGGTGGCATATGCTTGAGAAAATTGATTAAAATGGTCCATCATCACCAAGATGGATTCCTAACCACCCTTGCACGTCTCAAGATGTAGAAAGTCTATTGAGAACATCTCAAACGGATACGTAGTTTGGATGCTGCTCATAGGTGCCCGGGTTGATGTGTTCGGACGTTTATCTTTCAGACACCCACACTCCCTGGTCACGTAACTCTCAATATCTCTCTGCATGTATGGCCAGAAGAAACGTTCACGGATCAAGATGATTGTCTTTTTCACTCCCAGGTGTCCCATGTTTTCATGGAGTTCTTTGAAGACCAACCTACGGAATACTCTGGGTAGTACCAACTGCCAGTTTTGTCCTCCTTTATGATACAGGATACCGTCTTCACTGAGGTAGAGCTTCATCCATTCTTTAACTAAAACAGAAACTGCTGGTGACTCATTATCTCTCTCCCGTTTACTTGGAAAGCGATTTTGGTTCACATAAAGTAGTATTCTACCAATTATCTGATCTTCCCGTTGTGCTCTATGGATTTTTCCTTTTGGTAGTTTTTGAATGGACAGGGGATGATCTTGTTCTCTCACTTTTATGGTGGTTTCCACTGTCAACGGACACCACAATGGTGTGTCTTCCTCTTGATAAGCTTGCACTGCTTGAGTAGTGCTCTCAATTGCTTCCAGACTGACTTCCTCCTAGTATTCTTGCATGAACTCCTCAGGTTCTAGTAGCATTCTCGACAATCCGTCAGCATCCGCATTGCATTTTCCTGGCCTGTACTTGATGCTAAAATTGAAGTCAGCTAGTTCAGAGACCCATCTCTGACCCTTTGCATTCAGTTTGGCTGCAGTGAGGACATAGGTCAAAGGGTTGTTGTCAGTGTATACCTCAAACTCTTTGCTGTAGTAGAGATAGTCTCTAAATCATTCACAGATAGGCAATTTCAATGCCAGGAGCTCCAATTTTCCGGAATGTAGACGGTAATTCTTCTCAACGTCTGTCAACATTCTAGAACTGTAATCGATGACTCTCAATTTTCCATCTTGATGCTGACACAGGGCAGCTCCCAGTCCAACTTGAGAAGTATCACATTGAAGAACAAACGGTAAGTTGAAATCAGGATATCCCAAGATGGGTGGTTTTACCAGGTAGTCTACTAGTTCTTCCAATACCTCCTGGTGGTCTTCTGTCCAGAGAATGGGCTGTTGGGACAAAACAGCGTTGATTATTTTAAGCCCAGTAGTACTCGCGTTCTTCTTTTTCTCTGTTGGTGTTGTTGACTCTGTCCCCCCCCCCCAAGAGGAGGTATAGTGGGGTGGCAATCCTGGAGAAGATCCGAACGTAAGTACGATAGTAGAAGAGGAATTCTAATATCTGCCTCAACTCTCCGACAGTAGAGGGTCGCTTGTCTTTTAAGGGCAGTACTGGAGCGAAATCTGCTGGGTCCATGGTATATCATTCTCCGGACACAATTTTCCCTAGAAATTGGACATGCCTTTTGAATAGTGTTGAGCGAGCACAAAAATGCTCGGGTGCTCGAAGTTTGGACCAAGTTCACCGTGATACTCGGGTGCTCGACCCGAGCAACAAGCCCAATGTTAGTCTATGGGAGACCCGAGCATTTTTGCGGTGGCACCCCTGGCAGTCTGTAGAAAGCCAAAAAGTGCCCAATACAATAGTGACAGTGCTCAAATGACATGGGGACAGCATGGGGATCGCCCCAGGAACCATTTCTGATCCCCAGGTCACTACTGTCAACAACGTTGTCAGAGGTATTAAGCCACTTTTACGTGCTCACAATAAAACGTTCAAAAACGAAACTGAAACTGCTTTCCTGTGAAATATGTTAAGGAACATCCTTTCCTGGGTAAAGACTTGTGTATAAGGTAAAATAAATAACCAAAAACAAAAATACTCCTCCACACCTTGGGCTATGTTCACAAGTAGCATCTTTTATGCGTTTTTGCACTTTTCTATTGCTTTCAACTGTGACAAATACATTCACCGGGAAATGTCATTTTAACATTTTACAACCTTATCTGACCATGTGCTGTGTGACACATGCATACAGTGCTGAAAAGACATGGGAACAGCATGGGGAAGACCCCTGGAAGCATCTCTGACACCTAGGACACTGCCTAAAAGTGTGCCCATCAGAAGTGATCCTTGCCGCATCAGAAGATGCAGACATGCAACTATCCCCGTGCAAGTCCTTGTCCCAGGGCAGTGTTCAATTGTACCTTCCCCATTCCATGCAATGCAAGTGCAAGTATGCAGCCTTCCACCCATCCTCCCCCAGGCTGCAATACCATACTGCTAGATTGTTTGAACGTGAAATGAGGCCTTTTGGGCTTGTGGAGGCAGACACCGGCCAACACGTCATGGCTGCGTCGGCGGCCTGGTATTCATACTCAGTCCCCAGCCGCCCGGTGGCCGGGTGTACACGCTTGGTCCCCAGCCGCCAGGGGGCGGCGGGGTGTCCATACTCGGTCCCCAGATGCCCCGCGGCCGAGTGTCCACACTCTGTCCCCAGCCGGTAGAGGGCGGCCGGGTGTCCATACTCGGTCCCCAGCCGCCCCTATTTGTCCCGGTAACCTTCCCCACACTTTTCTTAGCTTGGTCTGCTTTAGGGCAGCTTTGGCCGAGCCCACCAGACAACCAGACTCCTCCGTTGGGCCCTGGTTTCTCCATCAGGGGAGTTGAAATTGCCACGATGAGGAGCATGATGATCATGATAGAAGTTAGCATCTGTTTTGTTTTCTTGGAATGCAAGCGTAAGTGTGCAGCCTACCACCCACCCACCCCCAGGCTGCAATAACATACTGCTAGCTTGCTTGCAATTGAAATTGGGCCTTTTAGGCATGTGGAGGCGGAATCTGGCCACCACGTCATGGCTGCGTCGGCGGCCTGGTATCCATTCTCAGTGCCCAGCCACCCGGCGGAAAGGTGTCCACGCTTGGTCCCCAGCCGCCAGGGGGCGGCCCGGTGTCCATAAACAGTCCCAAGCCACCCCTATTTGTCCCGGTAACCTTCCCCACACTTTTCTTAGCTTTGCCTGCTTTAGGGCAGCATTGGCCGAGCCTACCAGAAAACCAGACTCCACCGGTGGGCCCTGGCTTCTCCATCAGGGGAGTTGAGAGTGCCAAGGTGAGGAGCATGATAATGATAGAAGTTAGCTTCTGCTTTGTTTTCTTGGAATGCAAGCGTAAGTGTGCAGCCTGCCACTCACCCACCCCCAGGCTGCAATGCCATACTGCTAGCTTGCTTGCACTTGAAATTGGGCCTTTTAGGCATGTGGAGGCAGAACCTGGCCACCACATCATGGCTGCATTGGCAGCCTTGTATCCATACTCAGTCACCAGCCGCACGACGGCTGGGTGTCCACGCTTGTTCCCCAGCCGCCAGCGTGCGGCCGGGTGTCCATAAACGGTCCCCAGCCGCCCCTATTTGTCCCGGTAACCTTCCCCACACTTTTCTTAGCTTGGTCTGCTTTAGGGCAGCATTGTCCGAGCCAAGCAGACAACCAGACTCCTCCGGTGGGCCCTGGCTTCTCCATCAGGGGAGTTGAGAGTGCCAAGGTGAGGAGCATGGTGATGATAGAAATTAGCATCTGCTTTGTTTTCTTGGAATGCAAGCGTAAGTGTGCAGCCTGCCACCCACCCACCCCCAGGCTGCAATACCATACTGCTAGATTGCTTGCACTTGAAATGAGGCCTTTTAGGCTTGTGGAGGCAGACACCGGCCAACACGTCATGGCTGCGTCGGCGGCCTGGTATTCATACTCAGTCCCCAGCCGCACGGTGGCCGGGTGTCCACGCTTGGTCCTCAGCCACCAGGGGGCGGCGGGGTGTCCATACTCGGTCCCCAGATGCCCCGCGGCCGAGTGTCCACACTCAGTTCCCAGCCACTAGAGGGCGGCCGGGTGTCCATACTCGGTCCCGAGCCACCCCTATTTGTCCCGGTAACCTTCCCCACACTTTTCTTTGCTTGGTCAGCTTTAGGGCAGCTTTGTCCGAGCCCACCAGACAACCAGACTCATCCGTTGGGCCCTGGTTTCTCCATCAGGGCAGTTGAGAGTGCCAAGATGAGGAGCATGAAGTTCATGAAAGAAGTTAGCATCTGTTTTGTTTTCTTGGAATGCAAGCGTAAGTGTGCAGCCTGCCACCTACCCACCCCCAGGCTGCAATCACATACTGCTAGCTTGCTTGCAATTGAAATTGGGCCTTTTAGGCATGTGGAGGCGGAATCTGGCCACGACGTCATGGCTGCGTCGGCGGCCTGGTATCCATACTCAGTGCCTAGCCACCCGGCGGAAGGGTGTCCACGCTTGGTCCCCAGCCGCCAGCGGGCGGCCCGGTGTCCATAAACAGTCCCCAGCCGCCCCTATTTGTTCCGGTAACCTTCCCCACACTTTTCTTAGCTTGGCCTGCTTTAGGGCAGCATTGGCCGAGCCTACCAGAAAACCAGACTCCTCCGTTGGGCCCTGGCTTCTCCATCAGGGGAGTTGAGAGTGCCAAGGTGAGGAGCATGGTAATGATAGAAGTTAGCATCTCATTTGTTTTCTTGGAATGCAAGCGTAAGTGTGCAGCCTGCCACCAACCCACCCCCAGGCTGCAATAACATACTGCTAGCTTGCTTGCACTTGAAATTGGGCCTTTTAGGCATGTGGAGGCAGAATCTGGCCACCACTTATTGGCTGCATTGGCAGCCTTGTATCCATATTCAGTCCGCAGCCACCCGGCGGCTGCATATCCACGCTTGGTCCACAGCCGCCAGCGTGCGGCTGGGTGTCCATAAATGGTCCACAGCCACCCCTATTTGTCCCGGTAACCTTCCCCACACTTTTCTTAGCTTGGTCTGCTTTAGGGCAGCATTGGCCGAGCCCAGCAGACAACCAGACTCCTCCGGTGGGCCCTGGCTTCTCCATCAGGGGAGTTGAGAGTGCCAAGGTGAGGAGCATGGTGATGATAGAAATTAGCATCTGCTTTGTTTTCTTGGAATGCAAGCGTAAGTGTGCAGCCTGCCACCCACCCACCCCCAGGCTGCAATACCATACTGCTAGATTGCTTGCACTTGAAATGAGGCCTTTTAGGCTTGTGGAGGCAGACACCGGCCAACACGTCATGGCTGCATCGACGGCCTGGTATTCATACTCAGTCCCCAGCCGCCCGGTGGTCAGGTGTCCACTCTTGGTCCCCAGCCACCAGGGGGCGGCGGGGTGTCCTTAAACGGTCCCCAGATGCCCCACGGCCGAGTGTCCACACTCGGTCCCCAGCCGCCAGAGGGCGGCTGGGTGTCCATACTCGGTCCCCAGCCGCCCCTATTTGTCCCGGTAACCTTCCCCACACTTTTCTTAGCTTGGTCTGCTTTAGGGAAGCTTTGTCCGAGCCCACCAGACAACCAGACTCCTCCGTTGGGCCCTGGTTTCTCCATCAGGGGAGTTGAGAGTGCCAAGGTGAGTAGCATGATGATCATTATAGAAGTTAGCATCTGCTTTGTTTTCTTGGAATGCAAGCGTAAGTGTGCAGTCTGCCACCCACCCACCCCCAGGCTGCAATAACATACTGCTAGCTTGCTTGCAACTGAAATTGGGCCTTTTAGGCATGTGGAGGCAGAATATGGCCACCACGTCATGGTTGCGTCGGCGGCCTGGTATCCATACTCAGTCCCCATCCGCCCGGTGGCTGGGTGTCCACGCTTCGTCCCCAGACGCCAGGGGGCGGCCCGGTGTCCATAGACGGTCCCCAGCCGCCCCTATTTGAAGGACAGCCTAACCACAAACACGTGGACAAGTGAATGTGGCCAGGGAAGGTCCATCTCACTGACGCCTTCACACTGGGTTATTATTGTGGAAGCCAGGAAACAGTTGGACCCTGGGATGCAACACGTCCACCAGACATAGAGGATTGCGGGTCCTGGGTCAATCAGGCTTCAACAAAAAGTTCAGAAGGTAGACAGCAGCAGTGGTCAGCCTCCTACACAATGAGTAAATTATTCACGATCATGAGGCCATCCATCTCCTTAGCTTTCTGTTCCTTGGAATGCAAGCGCATATATGCAGTAGCGGCTAGGTCTGAGGTGGTCAGAGTTTTGACGCATATCCTACCTCCTCCGAGGATTGCTGGATGTTTTCCTGCTACCATCCCAGTTCTATGACTCCCGTTAAAACAAAGCTTCAGGTGATGAATAATGGATGAGGTGGTGGCAAAGGAGAAAGAGCAGGAGGAACAGGGACCATTCACATCAATATCAGGCCAGTCAACCATACATGTCTTGTAGGATATGTTTCTGTACCAAAAGGAGCGGTTCAGCTACACAGTTATAGGCCATACAGTGAGTGCAATGCCTACCAAAAATTTGGAGGCACTCCAATGCCCCTTGGAAGTGACATGGAGGTCAGAGGGCCTTAACTAAACCGTTTTTTCCATTTATAGCAAATGGTCACCTATAAACTGTTGACCTAAGCAGTGAATGGAAGTCTTTCCAAAAATTATGAGGAACTGCAATGCCCCTTTAAACACACGTGAATTACAGCGTACTTAAAACCTTCTACCCATTACTGGGGCGTGTGTCTCCCTTAGTGTTCGCCTATGCATTGAAAAGCAAAAGCTGACTTAAATTAGGAGGAAATGCAATGCCCGTTGGAAGAGTCGTGGAGGTTAGACTTAATTAAAAACAATATTTCAATGGACGTTGGAAGAGCTGTGGAGTTCAGAGTGGTTTAACAAGACGGTTTTAAGGCCCTTTGGAAGAGCGGTGGAGGTCGCAGTAGATTAATAAGATGGTTTTAATGCCCCTTGTAAGAGTGGTGGAGGTCGCAGTAGCTTAACAAGACAGTTTTAATGCCCCTTGGAAAAGTGGTGGAGGTCGCAGCAGCTTAAAAAGACGGTTTTAATGCCCCTTGGAAGAGACGTGGAGATCAGAGCAGTTTAACAAGACGGTTTTCATGCCTCTTGGAAGAGACGTGGAGGTCACAGTAGGTTAACAAGACAGTTTTAATGCCCCTTGGAAAAGTGGTGGAGGTCGCAGTAGCTTAACAAGATGGTTTTAATACCCCTTGGAAAAGTGGTGGAGGTCGCAGTAGCTTAACAAGACGGTTTTAATGCCCCTTGGAAAAGTGGTGGAGGTCGCAGTAGCTTAACAAGATGGTTTTAATGCCCCTTGGAAAAGTGGTGGAGGTCACAGTAGCTTAACAAGATGGATTTAATGCCCCTTGGAAAAGTGGTGGAGGTCGCAGTTGCTTAACAAGACAGTTTTAATGCCCCTTGGAAGAGACGTGGAGGTCGCAGTAGCTTAACAAGATGGTTTTAATGCCCCTTGGAAAAGTAGTGGAGGTCGCAGTAACTTAACAAGATGGTTTTAATGCCCCTTGGAGGAGTGATGGAGGTAGCAGTAGCTTAACAAGACGGTTTTTATGCCCCTTGGAAGAGACGTGGAGTTCACAGTAGCTGAACAAGATGGTTTTCATGCCCCTGGGAATAGCGGTGGAGGTCGCAGTTGCTTAACAAGACGGTTTTAATGCCCCTTGGAAAAGTGTTGAAGGACGCAGTAGCTTAACAAGACAGTTTTAATGCCCCTTGGAAAAGTGGTGGAGGTCGCAGGAGCTTAACAAGATGGTTTTAATTCCCCTTGGAAAAATGGTGGAGGTCGCAGTAGCTTAATAAGATAGTTTTAATGCCCCTTGGAAAAGTGGTTGAAGTCACAGTAGCTTAACAAGACAGTTTTAATGCCCCTTGAAAAAGTGGTGGAGGTCACAGTAGCTTAACAAGACGGTTTTAATGCCCCTTGGAAGAAACGTGGACGTCGCAGTGGAATAAAAAGACAATATCAATGCCCCTTGGTGTAGTGGTGGAGGTCACAGTGGAATAAAAAGAAAATATCAATGCCTCTTGGAAGAGACGTGGAGGTCACAGTGGAATAAAAAGACAATATCAATGCCCCTTGTTAAAGTGGTGGAAGTCACAGTAGCTTAACAAGACAGTTTTAATGCCCCTTGGAAGAGCGGTGGAGGTCGCAGTAGCTTAACAAGATGGATTTAATGCCACTTGGAAGAGACGTGGAGGTCGCAGTAGCTTAACAAGATGGTTTTAATGCCCCTTGGAAGAGTGGTGGAGGTCGCAGTAGCTTAACAAGATGGTTTTAATGCCCCTTGGAAGAGACGTGGAGGTCGCAGTAGCTTAACAAGATTGTTTTAATATCAATTGGAAAAGTGGTGGAGGACACGGTAGATTAACAAGTCAGTATTAATGTCACTTGGAAGAAACGAGGAGGTCGCCGTAGCTTAACCAGATGGTTTTAATGCCCCTTGTAAAAGTGGTGGCAGTCGCAGTAGCTTAACAAGATGGTTTTAATGCCCCTTGGAAGAGTGGTGGAGGTCGTATTAGCTTCACAAGATGGTTTTAATGCCCCTTGGAAGAGCGGTGGAGGATGCAGTAGATTAACAAGACGGTTTTAATGCCCCTTGGAAGAGACGTGGAGTTCAGAGTAGCTTAACAAGATGATTTTCATGCCGCTTACAAGAGCCATACAGTACAGCATATTCAAAACATTATTCCCATTATTGGGGAGTGGCTCTCCAAGAGTCTTTGCCTTAGCCTTCCAAGCAAAAGCTGTCAAAAATTAGGATGGAGGAACTTGCAATGCTGGCAATATGGACCATGGTCACCCTGGTGGTATTGTGGTGGTGGAGGTGGAGGATAAGGAGAAGAGCAAAATACAGCCGAAAAGAGGAAGTGTATACCCTTGTGTGGGTGTGAAGTGGTGCATGGGAATAAACGTCCCGAAATAACACAATGGATTTGACTTTATGTTACTCTGCTGTCATTTGGTGGTGATGAGAAGTCTGGCCCAATCCAGCCCTTGTTCATTTTGATAAGGGTCAGCTTGTCAGCATTGTCAGTTGACAGGCGAGTGCGCTTATCAGTTTTAATTCCCCCAGCGGCACTAAAAACACGCTCCAATAACACGCTAGTGGCAGGGCAGGCCAGGACCTTCAAGGCGTACAGAGCAAGTTCATTCCAAGTGTCCAGCTTGGATACCCAATAATTAAAAGGCACAGAGGAATCACGGAGGATGCTGGTATGGTCGGCAAGGTACTCCCTCACCATCTTTTGAAACTTTCCACTCCTTGTGAGAGTACCCCGCGCCTCAGGGCCTGTAAGCTGGGCGGGTCTCAGAAAACTGTCCCAGAATGTTGACAGTGTTCCCCTGCCTCTGCTGGATTGGAGTTGCATCTCTCTCGCCTGTATGCCTTGGTTGGTCAACGAACTGTGACCTCTGCTTATAGCGTGTTCAGATAGGAATTTTTTTAACAGTTCTGCAGCAAGGGCCTTCTGGTAGTTTGTTAGGATGGTTCATATGTCAGACATCCAGGTCCACTCCTGAGGTCTTATGTGTGAAGTCTGACCTGAATATCGATGGCCTTGTTGCAGCTGGTACTCTCTTCTGCTCACAAATCCTTTGCAACATGTGGAGGGTAGAGTTCCAACATGTGGGGACATCACACACCAGTCGGTGTGCCGGAAGCTGCAAATGCTGCTGCAACACAGCAAGGGTGGCAGAAGCTGTAGCCGACTTCAGAAAATGAGCTGACAGGCGGCGTACTTTGACGAGCAGATCTGGCAACTCGGGGTATGATTTAAGAATCCGCTGAACCACGAGGTTAAGCACATGAGCCAGGCTTGGTATGTGTGTGATCTCGCCTCGCCTCAGAGCCGCCATCAAGTCATGGCTAGTGTTGAGCCACCCCCGTAGTGTTCGAGTTCAGTCCGGTTCGTCGATCACCCGTGTTTTCGCCGAACTGTTCTTCGAACTGTTCATCGAACACCTTCGAACACCATTAAAACCAATGGCAGGCAAACAAAAACACATAGAAACACATAGAAAACACCTTCAAAAGTGTCCACAAGCTGACAAACTCCTCAGAAGACATAACTAACACATGGAAAAGTGACAAGTACATATAGTCATGCGAAAAGAAAAGAGGTGGAGGAGTAAAAGGAGGGGGAGACACAGATATAGGCAGGTCATGCCCTTCTAAAATCCAAAAAGTGAGAAGCCGACACGGCCAGTCCGTTCCTGCCCGTGCCACCTCCGTGTCGCCGGGTTTGTGCCAGAGCCGCGGTGGACCCTGACGGCCAGCCCCCCTCTCCCAATACTGGTGCCTGTCCGCTGGGGGGGGGTAACATCTGCAGAAGAAAGACCATCTTCCAGCCAAACTAAGATGTCGACTTCTTTTCGTGGACAATGTGATACGATCCCTTTCTTACGGACACGCCCATCGCTACAAATTCCAGATGAGGCACAAAAACAGCAGGTGCTTCAGCGGATATCAAGTGCTCCTTCAAGTGGGCTCTCCTCCACCTCAATTTCAACATCACAAATACTCCAGTCCTCAGAGGTGTCACCCCAATCGCACTTGCTTCCTCACAGCTCCCAAGTCTCCAGCTGCCCGTCTGAGTATGGGGTAACACAGATGGTTGAGTCTGCAGAGCTGTTTACTCATACTATAGCCTGGGAAACGGAGGTCTGCTCCAGAGCTTCTGTTAATCCAGATGAGGAAATGATCTGCACTGATGCCCAGAATCTTTATAAGTCGGATCCAGGACCAGATGAAGAAAGTTCTGAGCATAATGTAGACCCTCGTTCCCAAACTGTAACTCCTGTTGGTGGAGACAATGATGAAGACGATGATGAGAATCAAATACCTGATTGGAGCGGCAACTTGACTTTTTGGTCAGGGCAGGAAGAGGTTGGCTTTGAGGACGACGGGTGTGATAACACACAGGGTGATGATGACGAGGTTGGAGATCCCACTTACTGTCAACCCACAGTCAGCCAGTTGATGAGGTCAGCGGAGGAGTTGGAGGAGGATGTGACTAGCACAGGGGAGGGGGATGACTCGGTACCCGGACCTTTGCCTGGCCTTGGGGATGTTGCGGTGGTCGGCTCCCTTGCCCGTACCCTGGGGTCACTCTTTAAAAGGGTGGATAATTGTTAACTTTCTAAGAGTTCGTGACGCCACCTGTGGTATCTGGTGAGAAGCACCAGTGCTGCAGCAGTCCACTGAGACCCGTGATAAGTCAACTCGATGGTATAGCTCCCCACAGGTGGAGCTAGGTCTCAGGGCAGCCTATGCAGAGGGAATGCAGGACAGGCGAGACCCGGCTGGGTCAGAGCAAGAACGGGAACGGACACGGTAGTCACTTCAGTGCCTCTTACTGGAGGAAATTCAGGCACATCCCGGAGCACTGTAGGGTGAAGGGTGCATATCAGGATCCTCCCCAATGAGCACGTGTAGGGCCTCCTGTTTCTTGCCTCTGCGTAGTAAATTTCTGACCTGCCTGGAGCTAGGCCTAACTTTGTCTCTGTCCTGCGCTGGCTGACCTTGTGGTAGGGCCTTCTCTTGGAGTTCACGCTCCCAGTATGCGGGGCCTAAGCGTCTCCTGGCTCTGTTACGTATCAGCACCTTAGCGATCCTGGGACTTTTAGTTCTCCAGGGATTCTGGTTATGCCTTACTGGGTCATAGAGATCCCGGTAAGCTCGGATCCGGTGTCCGGTAAATGCTTCGGGTGAGCTGGTTAAGCTCCTCTGCCCCTTATGTACTAACTCGCCACTCGCCTTCGGCCTACTCGGGCCCTCACTAGGCTATACACACTAACGGCATCTTGCCGCGCTTCACCGATCTTATGGCGTCGGCACACCTTAAGCTCTATCTGGGCTCCCTGAATCTAGCTAGCAGGAGCCTCGTGCTCCACTGCTGAACTATTAACTGAGTTATCTAGACTAGACTGAGTTCCACTGCAGACTGACCTCTCTTTGGCTTCTCTACTGCAGGAACTCTTCAGAGGAACTGAACTGCCTAGCTCCACCTTCCCTATTTATATCCCTAACGCGCTCACTCTGCTGGTCTGAGGTGGAAGGTGGAGATGTGTGAATGTTTATGGGGGCCCTTTGTGGAGGATTCAATCAATACACTCTTCTAGGAGCTGTGATACCAAGTGAAGCGGGGCGTCACAGATGCTATTTACGACGAGGTTAGGTTGCGCCTTCCTGGACAGAGACGGAGTACTGGAAGCATGTCAACAACTGCATCCTCAATCACAACTCTGCCTATGACCACAAGTCGTAGTGGCTCTTCAGGTCGCATGGGCTCTAAGCCTTGCATAGCCTGGGCATTTTTTCAGATCGATAAGGATGACCCAACTCGTGTTATCTCTAATATTTGTCACCAAAAGCTAAGTAGAGGCCAAAAAATCCATAGATTGAGTACTTCATGCATGTACCGTCCCATGGATATGAAGCATAAGTTGCAGTGGGAAGCTCACTGTGCTACAATGCGGCCTAGCAAGCTGGGCCAACCACCGTCTGCCCCATCTTGTGCATCCGCGGCCTCTTCATCCTCTGTGACTGCGGTAACAGCAGTCACACATGTTTTTGGACGCAGACCTGCCACCTCTTTACCTGCAACAGCCAGTGTGATTGGCAGGTCGTCAGTTCATTGGGAAGTGGAAACACCTGCTGGTGTTGAGCGCTCTCTGACATCGAGAGCACCACCTTTGGATCAAGGCAACCTAACATGTCCGCCTGCATCTTCCTCACAGACCGGCAGTTTGCTGGGGACACCATACTCAACCCCGTCTAAGCACAACAGCCAGCCCTCGGTCCCTCAGATGTGGAAAAGTAAAAGACCATTTCCTCCTAGCCATGAGAAAGCTAAGAGGTTGAATTTTACCATCTGCAAACTGTTGGTTACAGAAATGCTGCCTTTCCGCCTGGAGGACACAGTGGATTTTCGAGACCTTATGTCCGTCGCAGTGCCCCAGTACCAGAAGCCCAGTCGGCACTACTTCTCAAAGAAAGGTGTGCCTGCGCTCCACCAGCATGTCGCACACAACATCACCACTTCTTTAGGAAGCTTTGTGTGTGACAGGGTGCATTTCACCACAGACACTTGGACGAGTAGGCATGGACAGGGGAGTTACATGTCGCTGACTGGGCAATGGGTAACTATGGTGACAGCAGGACAAGGGGCTGCTGTCCAAGTCTTACCGTCCCCACGAGTTCTGCGTCAATCCTCTTTATCTCGAAGTTCCTCCACTGCTTCTGCCTCCTCAACCTCCTCTCGGTCCTCCACCTGCACCCAAAGGCTGTCTGGTCATGCCCCCTGCTTTCTAACTGAGCAGAAGGAATCCTGCACACCTCCTTACTATGCTGGCAGCAGGGCTCAACGGCATCAGTGTTTACTTTGAAATGTCTGGGAAATGTGAGTCACACAGCTGAGGAGTTGTGGTCAGCTCTGGAGACCCAGTTTCATGAATGGTTGTCTCCACTGGACCTGCAACCAGGGAAGGCCGTGTGCGACAATGCTGCAAACCTGGGTGCGGCCCTTCGCCAGGGCAATGTCACACACGTGCCTTGTATGGCTCACGTGTTGAACCTGGTTGTCCATAAATTTTTAGCCCACTATCCCGGACTAGATGGCCTTCTGCAGAGGGCACGGTCGCTGTGTGCTCACTTCCGCCATTCGCATCCCGCAGCTCAACGACTTACATCTCTACTAGAGATGAGCGTTGTTCTACTCGAACTGTTCGCCAATCTCAAATTCGAGCTGTTTTGGGCGGTGTTCGAGCCGGTCGGCGAACACGAACAATTTGAGAAAAATTCGGCTGTTCGAGGTTATGTTCGATAACTGTTCGTGCACCAAAATCATAACTGGATTTTTTCTCAGTAATGATGAAAATTAATGTTAATACGCAGTTTGAGTGTACAGCGGGGCGGGGGGAGGGGCAGGGGATGGATCTCTGCAGGAACAATGAAGATCTCCATTTTTTTTTCTCTTTCCCGCATTTGCAGTGGGGAGGTGCAATCTGTCAGCCTATCAGCAGCGCACACACGGAGCGAAGTGCTTTTTTTCACACAAGCAAGGGCATGTGTGATTGGCAGTGTATGTCACATGTCCTTGCCCTATAAGACCAAGCCATTTTCCCCGTCGCCACCATTTTCTCACTGCTACAGCTGCGTGTTAGACGGCACCGCTGTTGCTGTGTGCGCTATACCTTGTTAATTTCAAGCCAATTTTCGCACAAATATACAGATAGCTTGGGAGTAGGGAATAGTTGTGATTGCAGTCCTTTTAAGGACTAGGTTACAGCATTTCCTACGACTTTTATCAGGCAGGTCTGTGCTCTTAAATAGATAGATTGTGGAAGTAAAGACTAATTGTAATTGGAGTCCTTTTCAGGACTAGGTTACATCAGTTCCTATCAGTTTTTGCCAGGCAGGTCTGTGCCAGTGCTGTGCAAGTTTTTTTCACAGCATTTGGCTGAATCTAGCAAAGCTAATCCTTTTTGGCCTATTGCAGAGTGTGTTAGTCAGTGGAGTAGCCTATCTGTGTTGCAAGATATACCACCTGTGTATAGAATACCAATTTTTTTACTTCTCCTAGTGAAGTAAAATCTTTTGGGCATAGCATCATTCTATTAGTCCATCTATTCTGACCTCCATCAGGTTGCAAACTGAATATAATTTTTTTCTGCATCTAGCTCTGAAAAAATATTTGGGCTTCTAGCGGTGTGTGGGACTTGGTCTATTAGTCCATCTATACTGACCTCCATCAGGTTGCAAATTAAAAATAATTTTTTTCTGCATCTAGCTCTGAAAAAATATTTGGGCTTCTAGCAGTGTGTGGGACTTGGTCTATTAGTCCATCTATACTGACCTCCATCAGGTTGCAAATTAAAAATAATTTTTTTCTTCATTTATCTCTGAAAAAATATTTGGGCTTCTAGCAGCGTGTGGGACTTGTTCTATTAGTCCATCTATACTGACCTCCATCAAGTTGCAAATTAAAAATAATTTTTTTCTGCATCTAGCTCTGAAAAAATATTTGGGCTTCTAGCAGTGTGTGGGACTTGGTCTATTAGTCCATCTATACTGACCTCCATCAGGTTGCAAATTAAAAATAATTTTTTTCTGCATCTAGCTCTGAAAAAATATTTGAGCTTCTAGCAGTGTGTGGGACTTGGTCTATTAGTCCATCTATACTGACCTCCATCAGGTTGCAAATTGAATAAAAAAAATTTCTGCATCTAGCTCTGAAAAAATATTTGGGCTTCTAGCGGTGTGTGGGACTTGGTCTATTAGTCCATCTATACTGACCTCCATCAGGTTGCAAATTAAAAATAATTTTTTTCTGCATCTAGCTCTGAAAAAATATTTGGGCTTCTAGCAGTGTGTGGGACTTGTTCTATTAGTCCTTCTATACTGACGTCCAGCAGGTTGCAAATTGAATAAAATTTTTTTCTGCATCTAGCTCTGAAAAAATATTTGGGCTTCTAGCGGTGTGTGGGACTTGGTCTATTAGTCCATCTATACTGACCTCCATCAGGTTGCAAATTAAAAATAATTTTTTTCTGCATCTAGCTCTGAAAAAATATTTGGGCTTCTAGCAGTGTGTGGGACTTGGTCTATTAGTCCATCTATACTGACCTCCATCAGGTTGCAAATTAAAAATAATTTTTTTCTGCATCTAGCTCTGAAAAAATATTTGGGCTTCTAGCAGTGTGTGGGACTTGGTCTATTAGTCCATCTATACTGACCACCATCAGGTTGCAAATGAAAAATAATTTTTTTCTTCATTTAGCTCTGAAAAAATATTTGGGCTTCTAGCAGTGTGTGGGACTTGTTCTATTAGTCCTTCTATACTGACCTCCAGCAGGTTGCAAATTGAATATAATTTTTTTCTGCATCTAGCTCTGAAAAAATATTTGGGCTTCTAGCGGTGTGTGGGACTTGGTCTATTAGTCCATCTATACTGACCTCCATCAGGTTGCAAATTAAAAATAATTTTTTTCTTCATTTAGCTCTGAAAAAATATTTGGGCTTCTAGCAGTGTGTGGGACTTGTTCTATTAGTCCTTCTATACTGACGTCCAGCAGGTTGCAAATTGAATATAATTTTTTTCTGCATCTAGCTCTGAAAAAATATTTGGGCTTCTAGCAGTGTGTGGGACTTGGTCTATTAGTCCATCTATACTGACCTCCATCAGGTTGCAAATTAAAAATAATTTTTTTCTTCATTTAGCTCTGAAAAAATATTTGGGCTTCTAGCAGTGTGTGGGACTTGTTCTATTAGTCCTTCTATACTGACCTCCAGCAGGTTGCAAATTGAATATAATTTTTTTCTGCACCTAGCTCTGAAAAAATATTTGGGCTTCTAGCGGTGTGTGGGACTTGGTCTATTAGTCCATCTATACTGACCTCCATCAGGTTGCAAATTAAAAATAATTTTTTTCTTCATTTAGCTCTGAAAAAATATTTGGGCTTCTAGCAGTGTGTGGGACTTGTTCTATTAGTCCTTCTATACTGACGTCCAGCAGGTTGCAAATTGAATATAATTTTTTTCTGCATCTAGCTCTGAAAAAATATTTGGGCTTCTAGCAGTGTGTGGGACTTGGTCTATTAGTCCATCTATACTGACCTCCATCAGGTTGCAAATTGAATAAAAAAAATTTCTGCATCTAGCTCTGAAAAAATATTTGGGCTTCTAGCGGTGTGTGGGACTTGGTCTATTAGTCCATCTATACTGACCTCCATCAGGTTGCAAATTAAAAATATTTTTTTTCTGCATCTAACCCAGCCAATAGTTTTGGCCTAATACCACAGTTTGGCCACTCAGCTCTGCTCGGTTACCATCCATTGTTTTTTTGTGCAAACAACTCCAGAGTTGTGAATTAGTTAACCACCAAAATGAGTGGAAAAAGGCCTGCTGCTGGTGGAAAGGGGAATAGGCGTGTTGGGAAGGGGAAAAAAGGTTGTGTCCGTGGGGTAGGTGCAGAAGAAAGACCATCTTCCAGCCAAACTAAAATGTCTACTTCTTTTAGCGGACAATGTGATAAGATCCCTTTCTTACGGCCACGCCAATCGCTACAAATTCCAGATGAGGCACAAAAACAGCAGGTGCTTCAACGGATATCAAGTGCTCCTTTAAGTGGGCTCTCCTCCACATCAACTTCAACATCACAAATACTCCAGTCCTCAAAGGTGTCACCCAAATCGCACTTGCTTCCTCACAGCTCCCAAATCTCCAGCTGCCCGTCTGAGTATGAGGTAGAACAGATGGTTGAGTCTGCAGAGCTGTTTACTCATACTATAGCCTGGGAATCAGAGGTCGACTCCAGCGCTTCTGTGAATCCAGACGAGGAAATGATCTGCACTGATGCCCAGAATCTTTATGAGTCGGATCCAGGACCAGACGCAGAAGGTTCTGACCATAATGTAGACCCTCATTCCCAAACTGTAACTCCTGTTGGTGGAGACAATGAGGAAGACGATGATAAGACTCAAATACCTGATTGGAGCGACAACTTTAGTTTTTTGTCAGGGCAGGAACAGGTTGGCTCTGAGGACGACGGGTGTGATAACGCACAGGGTGATGATGATGAGGTCGGAGATCCCACTTACTGTCAACCCACAGTCAGCCAAGAGATGAGGTCAGCAGAGGAGGTGGAGGAAGATGCTAGTGACGACGAGGTCAGGTTGCGCCTTCCTGGACAGAGACGTAGTACTGGAAGCACGTCAACAACTGCATCCTCAAACACAACTCTGCCTCTCACCACAAGTCGTGGTGGCTCTTCAGGTCGCATGGGTGCTAAGCCTTGCATAGCCTGGGCATTTTTTCAGATCGATAAAGATGACCCAACTCGTGTTATCTGTAAAATTTGTCAGCAAAAGCTAAGTAGAGGCCAAAAAATACATAGTTTGAGTACTTCATGCATGAACCGGCACATGGACATGAAGCATAAGTTGCAGTGGGAAGCTCAGTGTGCTACAATGCGGTCTAGCCGGCCGGGCCAACCACCGTCTGCCATATCTTGTGCATCCGCGGCCTCTTCATCCTCTGTGACTGGGGGGACAGCAGTCACACCTGTTTTGGGGCGCAGACCTGCCACCTCTTTACCCGCAACAGCCAGCGTGATTGGCAGGTCATCATTTTCTTTGGAGGTGGTAACACCAGCTGGTCTTGAGCGCTGTCCGACATCGAGAGCACCACCTTTGGATCAAGGCAACCTAACATGTCCGCCTGCATCTTCCTCACAGACCGGCAGTTTGCCGGGGACACCCTTATCAACCCCGTCTAAGCACAATAGCCAGCCCTCAGTCCCTCAGATGTGGACAAGTAAAAGACCATTTCCTCCTAGCCATGAGAAAGCTAAGAGGTTGAATTTCACCATCTGCAAGCTCTTGGCTACAGAAATGCTGCCTTTCCGCCTGGTGGACACAGAGGATTTTCGAGACCTTATGTCCGTCGCAGTGCCCCAGTACCAGATGCCCAGTCGGCACTACTTCTCAAAGAAAGGTGTGCCTGCGCTCCACCAGCATGTCGCACACAACATCACCGCTTCTTTGAGAAACTCTGTGTGTGACAGGGTGCATTTCACCACAGACACTTGGACGAGTAGGCATGGACAGGGGCGTTACATGTCGCTGACTGGGCACTGGGTAACTATGGTGACAGCAGGACAAGGGGCTGCTGTCCAAGTCTTGCCGTCCCCACGAGTTGTGCGTCAATCCTCTTTATGTCATTTTTCCTCCACTGCTTCTGCCTCCTCAACCTCCTCTCGGTCTTCCACCTGCACCCAAAGCCTGTCTGGTCATGCCACAAGCTTTCTAACTGCGCAGAAGGGATCCTGCACACCTCCTTACTATGCTGGCAGTAGGGCTCAACGTCATCAGGCGGTTTTTACATTGAAATGTCTGGGAAATGTGAGTCACACAGCTGAGGAGTTGTGGTCAGCTCTGGAGAACCAATTTCATGAATGGTTGTCTCCACTGGACCTGAAACCAGGGAAGGCAGTGTGCGACAATGCTGCAAACCTGGGTGCGGCCCTTCGCCGGGGCAATGTCACACACGTGCCTTGTATGGCTCACGTGTTGAACCTGGTTGTCCAGCAATTTTTAGCCCACTATCCCAGACTAGATGGCCTTCTGCAGAGGGCACGGTCGCTGTGTGCTCACTTCCGCCGTTCGCATCCCGCAGCTCAGCGACTTACATCTCTACAGAAGTCGTTGGGCCTGCCACTTCACCGGCTAAAATGCGATGTGCCTACCCGGTGGAATTCAACTCTGCACATGTTGCAGCGACTGTGGCAGCACCGACAAGCCCTGGTGCAATACGTTCTGACGTATAGCCTGGGCCAACGAGATTCAGAGGTGGGGCAAATCACGCTGGAGGAGTGGTCTCAGATCAGGGACCTATGCACCCTTCTGCACAGTTTTGAAATGGCGACGAAGATGTTTAGTGCTGACGATGCCATTATCAGCATGACTATTCCGGTGATTTACATGCTGGAGCACATGTTAAACAGAATTCGGAGTCAGGTGGTGGCACAAGAGGAGGTGGAGGAAGTAGAGGAGGAGGAGTTGTATGCGGAAGGGCTAACATCTGCAAGGTCCAGACGGTCGGCAGCACCAAGGCGGCAGGCATGTGACGGTGGGGGAGATGATTTTACCAGGGCGCATGGTAGCAGCCAAACTAGTGAGGAAGGTGCAGGAGCCCAGGAAGAAGTGGAGGACGAACTGATGGAAGACTCATCAGATGAGGGAGACCTTGATCACATTTCTGTTGTGCGAGGTTGGGGGGAGAGGACAGAGGAAGGAAGCATGATTGCTACCTCGCCACCAACACAACAGGGACTTGGTGCTCCTGGATGCGCAACACACATGAGTGCCTTCTTGCTGCACTACCTGCAACATGACCCTCGAATTGTGAGAATTAGAAATAATCCTGACTACTGGGTTGCCACACTGTTAGATCCCCGGTACAAAAGTAAATTTGCAGAAATTATTCCTGCCATAGAAAGGGATGCACGCATGCAGGAGTATCAGCAGAGACTGTTGCAGAATCTTACATGTGCTTTTCCACAAAATACCAGTGGTGCACGTAGTGAATCTCACAGTTCCAACTTGCCAACCGTGGGACCGTCAAGTGTTCAGCACTCAAACCGTAACAGAACCACAGTATCTGCTGGTAACATCAATTTTGCGGAATCATTTCACCACTTTTTTAGCCCATCCTTTGCAAGGCCACAGGAGACAAGAAGTCTGACACATAGTCAACGCCTAGAGACGATGGTACAGGAGTATCTCCAAGTAAACATTGAAGCCACGACTGTGTCACTGGACCCTTGCTCTTTTTGGGCTTCCAATCTGGATAAATGGCCGGAGCTAGCCACTTACGCCTTGGAGATCTTGTCATGCCCCGCAGCCAGCGTTCTGTCTGAACGTGTGTTCAGCGCTGCTGGTGGTGTGCTGACAGATAAGCGCACGTGGCTCTCCACTGATAATGTAGACAGACTCACGTTCATAAAGATGAACAAATCATGGATCCGAAACGACTTTTCTACCCCTGTGTCATCCTGGGGAGAGTAAAAGCTTGATGATTGGTTAAAATCACCCTACCAACCGTTTTAAGCTTTCAAATTACTAATCATGTTTATCTGTATCTTGACTGGAAAATAATTTGGGCTTTGTAGCAGTGTGCAGCACTGATCCTATTAGGCCATCTATAATAAGCTTCACCAGATTTAAAATTAAAAATAATTTTTAGCTGCATCTAGCCCGGAAAATAATTTTGGGGCTCCGAGATGCGCAAGACACATAAGTGCCTTCTTGCTGCACTACCTGCAGCATGACCCTCATATTGTCAGAATTCGAAGTAATCATGACTACTGGGTTGCCACACTCTTAGATCCCCCAAACTTTTCGATCAACCTTTTCATTTTAATAAAGACCAAAAAAATGGTCATTTTTGAAATTATAAGCATTAGCAGGTTGTTAGAAACTGAAATCAAACAGTTTTCAACTCAAAACTTTATTCTAGGTGATGTTACATTTTCACATAGGACCCCTTGTTCGAAAGGAGCTTCTGAACTCTCTCGTCCATTGAATTTGTCAGGTTTTGGATGGTTTCTGCTTCAATTGTTTTGCATGAGGACAGAATACCCTCCCAGAGCTGTTGCTTAGATGTGAACTGCCTCCCGCCATCATAGACACTTCTTTTAATGATGCTCCAAAGGTTCTGAATGGGGTAGAGGTCAGGGGAGCATGGGGGTCACACCATAAGTTTGTCCCCTTTTATGCCCATATCAGCCAGAGATGCAGATGTTTTATGTGCAGCATGAGATGGTGCATTATCATGCAGAAAAATGATCTTGCTGTGAAATACACGGTTCTTCTTCTTGAACCATGGCAGGAAGTGCTGTTTGAGAAAATCCACATACATTATGGAGTTCATCTTTAGCGCCTTCAGGGATCCTAAAGGGGCCGACAATCTCTCTCCCCATGATTCCAGCCCAAAACATTACTCCACCTCCTCCTTGTTGGCGCTGTAGCCGTGTTTGCGTGGGGTGTCCATCAACCAGCCATCCTCCACTCCATTCATCTGGACCATCGAGCGCTGCACGGCACTCATCCGTGAACAAAACAGTTTTGAAATCAGTCTTCATGTAATGTTTGGCCCACTGGAGCCGTTTCTGCTTGTGTGAAGTGGATAGAGGAGGTCGACAGGATGGCATATGCACAGCTGCAAACCTCTGAAGGACCCTGCATCTTGTTGTTCGGGGGACGTTGGAGGCACAAGCAGCTTCAAAAACTTGTCTGCTGCTATGACAAGGCTTTTTTGCCGCTGCTGTTTCAACCTGACGTAATTGCCTGTAGGAAAGAGTCCTCAATTTGCCCTTATCAGCACGCACACGTGTGTACTGTGAATCAGCTACATACTTCTTGATTGCCAAGACACTTCATCCTGATCATCGCACAATGTTGATTGTAGTCATGCCTTGACCTAAACACTCCACAATTTGTTGCTTCTCAGCAGCCGACACATCCTTTTTCTTTCCCATTTTGGCAGAAAATGTAGGCTGCTTAATAATGTGAGAGAGCCTTCTTAAGTAGTCTTGCCTTTCATTGGACACACCTGCCAAACTAATTAGCACAGGTGTCTGCAATTGCTTACAGTGATATAAAGAGCCCTGACACACATCACCATCAATGAGTTTAACTGACAAACAAACAAATTCTTCCCTTATCACTCCTAAACACTTTTTGCATAATAATTTGGAACGCGGTGTACATGTGCTTTTCCACAAAACACCAGTGGTTCACGTAGTGAATCTTACAGTTCTAACTTGCCAACCGTGGTCTGTATGGAATTGTTCAATAAAGGGCCCAAAATTAAGATAACATAGATGGGAGAGGTCTCTATGAATAGGAATTCCTAAGTATTTGATACCCTGTGAGGGCCAGGCAAAGGGAAAGTTGGACTGGATGGAATCCTATATGGATTTAGGGAGGGAGACATCGAGGGCCTCAGACTTCGCTGCATTGATTTTAAAATTTTACCATGTAACAAAGTGATCTATTTCAGCCATAACAGCAGGGATGGATATATGTGATTGAGTGATATATACTAGGACATCATCAGCAAATAGAGAGCACTTGTACTCGGTGCCTCCCACCTCAATCCACCTAATATTGGGGTTATGGCGAATTGATGAGAGCAGGTGCTCCGTCACTAGGATGTATAAGAGAGGGGACAGAGGACATCCCTGCCTTGTCCCATTGGTGATTGTGAAAGGTGATGAAAATGTTCTGACGCACCCCCTGGGCCTTGGGACACCCGGAGCCGGACCCTTTTTGGTGGATGCTGGTGGTTGTAGTCTTCGTGGCGGCGATCCGGTTCCGTGGCTCAGGGCGGTCAAACCAGTGGCGGAACTATTTATGTGGTTTTGATGTTTAAATGTCCGACTACGCCACCCGTGGATTGCGGTCAGAGTGAACCGCCGCTACAGGGCAGACCGCTAAGGCTGGTGTTGTGGGTGCAGCAGAGCGTAGCATAACTCCCCACGGGAGGAGTATAGCCTCAGGGCAGTGTATGCGGAGGATGGGGGTGATGGTGCAGGGCAGCAGCAGTAACGACACGGAGTCAGTGATGCAGTTCAGGGCCTTTACTCACAGTTCTTATTATCCAGACCACGTCTGCAGGTAACGGCTGCCCACGTCGTACTGTGCTCACCAGGTGAGGGGCTCAGACAACTCCCAGATAACTTTGGAGCGCTTCACAGGACCCCCTTTGTGTGTCCTTTGTCTGGCCTTTCTTACCAACACTTCTGTCCGGCTGCCTCGGGCCTCCTCTTGGTAAACTTGGCGCCAGTTTCCCTGACCCTATGTGGTGCCTTCCTAGCGGGTGGAGCAAGGGGCTGCGCCACATAAAATGTCAGAGCCTCCGGTTTCTAGCTGAGGGTCGTTTCCTGCCTCCACTAGTTCGGGGACCGGTCTCCCCCTTTGGCCTGACCCCTCCACGCAGGTGGATTCGGGCGTGCGGTGGCGACTCGCCCATCCGCACCCCTGGGATCCCTTCATTCCTCGTTCCTGGAGCCTTCTCCGCTCCTCTTCCTTCCTTCTCCCTCTTGCAGGCCTGGGCCTCTGTTACTAGGCCCGCCTCCGGAGCAGAGCTCATGCAGAGCCCCTGCTCCCTGCCACTTCTGCTCAGACTTCTCTGCACTGAACTAAGATGGTGCCCACCTTTTATACTCCCTTCTCAATGCACCCAGGAACTGCTTCCTCCCTGCTCCTGCACTGCAGGGTTTCCCTTCCTCAGTGTTCCCTCCCCCCACTCCAGCCAGGGACAGGGACTGTCGTGCCCATCTCAGGGGCATATTGGTCGCCCTGCCCCACGGCAATGTGGTGTAATGCATGCAGGTGTCGGGTCCTGATCCACACTCCATCCTTATCTGAGAGTGAGATATCACACCTCTGGGTGAGGTGCAATACGTCTGTAGCAACCGAGCCCTCGGTGCTACAGTTCCATTTATCTTCAGCCTAGGTGACGTATTGTGATACAGGGCCGTGATTTTGGCTATAAAAGGGTCCCCTAGACCCCTACCCCAAGCTTTTTAAGAGAATCATATATGGCGTGCCAGGAGACTCTATGGAATGCTTTCTCAGCATCCAACGAGAGTATCTACTTACAAATTTTTAACTGCATCTAGCCCAGGAAATACTTTGTGCCTAGTAGCAGTGTCTGCTAGTCAGCAGATTATCCCGGCTGTTAAGCAAGCTACACCACCTCTAGTTTGGACACTTAATTTTTTCAAAGGAAATGCTTCGGGACCACGGGATACTTAGTGAAGAGCATCAGGAGGCACCCCAAGGCATAGGGGCTGGGACTGGCACTAGGATGCCTTGCGGTGGACAGCCGAGCTCGATCCTTATAAAAGCTTTTTAACTGCAGCAGCTTTAGTGGACGCTACTGGAGCTGGAATTACGCGGCTGCTGGCATGAGACTTGCCCTCCAATAGATCCTTGTAAATGGATTTAAAGTGTATTCATTCAAATTAGAGAGACAATTTAAATTAAAAAGCTTAGAGCTGCCTCCACCACAGGGGGGCTCTCTCGACCCACCAGCGGACAGGCACCAGTATTGGGAGAGGGGGGCTGGCCGTCAGGGTTCACCGCGGCTCTGGCACAAACCCGGCGACACGGAGGTGGCACGGGCAGGAGCGGACTGGCCGTCTCGGCTTCTCACTTTTTGGATTTTAGAAGGGCATGACATGCCTATATCTGTGTCTCCCCCTCCTTTTACTCCTCCACCTCTTTTATTTTCGCATGACTTGTCACTTTTCCATGTGTTAGTTGTGTCTTCTGAGCAGTTTGTCAGCTTTTGGACACCTTTGAAGGTGTTTTCTATGTGTTTCTATGTGTTTTTGTTTGCCTGCCATTGGTTTTAACGGTGTTCGAAGGTGTTCGACGAACAGTTCGGCGAACACACGGGTGTTCGACGAACCGAACCGAACTCGAACACTACGGGGGTGGCTCAACACTAATCTCTACAGACGTTGGGCCTGCCAGTTCACCGGCTGTAATGCAATGTGCCGACACAGTGGAATTCAACTCTGCACATGTTGCAGCGACTGTGGCAGCACCGACAAGCCCTGGTGCAATACGTTCTGACATATAGCCTGGGCCAACGAGATCCAGAGGTGGGGCAAATCACGCTGCAGGAGTGGTCTCAGATCAGGGACCTATGAAGTTGACGCGCCCCCTGGGCCGTGGGGTACCCTGAGCCGGGCCGGTAGACGCTGGGGGTTGTAGTCACTGTGGCGGTGACCCGGTCCGTGACCCAGGGTGGTCAATCCAAGGGTAATTTGTATATATGGATTTAATAGTGTCCGACTACGCCACCTGTGGAGTGCGGCCAAAGGGGCCGCGGCTGCAGACAGTCCTCTGAAGCTGGTGGTTTTGCAGCAATGGTATTATTACTCACCACAGGGAGAGTGTAGCTTCAGGGCAGTGTGGGTGGATGATGGTGGTTGTAGTGCAGGGAGTCAGTAATGAACACAGTGTCCGTGTGATGCAGTCCCAAGATCTTTACTCACAGTTGTTGCAGTCCAGATTACAGGTACCAGAGCAATCTCACCCGTTGTGCTGTGCGTACTGAGTGAGGGGCTCAGTCCACCCCCAGATAACTCCGGAGTACTTAGCAGGACCCTCTTCTGTGTGTACTTTCTCTGGCCTTCTCCCTGCACCTCACACCCAGTGACATTTCTATCCAGTATCCTCGGGCCTTGGCGGGCGACGTGTGTTCCGTCCCCTGGGTCCTATGTGGCTACCTTCTTAGTGAGACTGGTGTGGACATGAAATGCTGCAGCCTCCAGTTTCTAGTTGAGCCTTGCTGTTTCTCCGCTAGTTGAGGGACCAGTTCCACTTATCTGGCCTGACCCCTCTACTGTTAGAACCTTGCTCTTAGGTTTTTTTTCCTTTGCTGGTCACATGACCTTGTTGGCCTATTTAATCCTGCTCCGCCCTTCTGGCTTTGCTGGACTTCATTGTATATCTACTTTCTAGCTAGCCTGTGCTCTGTGTCTTGCTCTGTTAGTTTGCTTGGTCTACTGACCTCTATGTTCTATATATTTTGTTTGTTCGTCTGTCTGCTACTATTTCTGTTAGGAGGTGTCCCATATTCCTCCCAGTCCTTAGTACTTGTAGGGATTCCTTCCCCACATCTATAGGTCTCCGTACAGACTAGCTTAGGACTTTAGCAGGTCTGATCGCAGGATCAGGTCCCCTGTTACATCATAGGGATTAAGCTGAGTTCTATCGTAGGGACAGATCTCCTCTCTTTCCTTAGCTCTGGTAGCAGAACATAACAGTAAGTCCAGCCAGCAAATTCTCTAAGGAAAGATTTTTCTGTTCCATCATGGTGTCGGTTCAGGATTTGGTTCATCGCCTGCAGGGACTCTCTCTGGAGGTGGCCGAGCTCCGTCAGCACGTGAGTAACTGTCCTGGAGCACATTTCTTGGAGCCTAAGGTATGTTTGCCGGATTTATTTTTTGGGGAACACCGAGAATTTTTTTCATTTAAAAATGCTTGCTTATTGTATTTTCGTTTGAGACCTAAGTCCTCTGGGGATGAATCCCAGCGCGTAGGGTTCATAATGTCACTTTTGCGCAAAGAGCCTCAGGAGTGGGCCTTTTCTTTGCAACCTAGTGATACATGCTTCAGATCAGTGGATAGTTTTTTTTCTGCTTTGGGACTATTATATGATGATCCTGACCGTGTCGCATCAGCTGAGACTGAGTTGAGACATTTAAAACAGGGATCAGGTAATGTGGAAAAATATTGTACTCATTTCCGTCGTTGGTCTACTCAAACAGGGTGGAACGATTCTGCTCTGAAAAGTCTATTTCTTGCTGCGCTCAGCGAAAGGGTTAAAGACCTGCTAATTGCTTATCCTACACCTGAAGATTTGCAACAGGCTATGCAATTAGCTATACGGGTGGATAGAAGACTGCGTGCAAGGGTTAATGAGAGCAAATCCTCTGCTATGTCAGTTTCTGGTTATGAGAATGTGTGTACTAACAGTGGTGAACCGATGGAGATTGGATCGGTGGCACCTCGCTCTCAAGAAAAAGACCGTCGATTTTCTGAAGGCTTGTGTTTCTATTGCGGAAAATCTAGTCATTTGATTAAAGGCTGTGAGCTTCGTATGAAGAAAGAAAAAAAAATGGTCAGTCACGCCCGTATTGCCTGTTTAAATTCCAAGGGTATATTTTTAGCTGCTTCCACGATTGCTCAGAAAAAATTAATGGAATTTCGGGTGTTTGTTGATTGCGGGTCTACTCTGAATGTAATTGATGGGGGATTCGTGGAAAGACTCAATTTAAAACCTGAACCTTTATCATCCCCCATTGCTGTGGTTTCTGTGGATGGTTCCCCTTTGAAGAATATTACTCTCAAGGTCTGTGAATTTCCTCTCACTATTAATGGTGTTCACCATGAGAAATTGGATTTGGTAGTGTTGAATAACTTGCCTTCTCCAGTAATATTGGGATTGCCCTGGTTAAAATTTCACAATCCTGTACTGGATTGGTCTACCAGTGAAATTAAATCCTGGAGCCATAAATGTTATGACAAGTGTTGTAACGGGCGTATTGCAGCTTTGGATAGGGGAGAATTGCCTGTTCCTATTCAGGATTTTTGGAGAGTTTTTTCTGAGAAGGAATCGCAGGTTTTGCCTCCCCATAGAGACTATGATTGTTCTATTGAATTTGTCCCTGGAGCGACTCTTCCTAAAAGTCGTTTATTTAACCTTACTATTCCTGAGAGGAAGGCTTTGGAGGAATACATACAGACAAGTTTGGCCGCCGGTCACATTAGGCCCTCTAAGTCTCCTGTGGCGGTTGGATTTTTTTTTTGTAAAAAAAAAGGACGGCGGTTTACGTCCTTGTCTGGATTTTCGTGAGATTAACAAAATTACTGTACGCAATCCTTACCCACTGCCATTGATTCCTGATCTGTTTAACCAGTTAATGGGGGCCAAGTGGTTCTCTAAAATTGACCTTAAGGGGGCATACAATCTGTTGCGCATGAAGGAGGGTGACGAATGGAAGACTGCTTTTAACACTCCTGTGGGTCATTTTGAGAATCTGGTTATGCCTTTTGGTCTTACTAATGCTCCTGCATTTTTTCAGAATCTGATTAATGACATCCTTAGACCTTTGATCGGCAAAAATGTGGTTGTGTATTTGGATGACATTTTGATTTATTCGACGGATCTGGAGTCTCATTGGCGGAGCTTGCATGAGGTATTACAGTTATTAATGGACAATTCGCTTTTTGCTAAGCTGGAGAAATGTGAGTTCGCTGTACAGAGAATTAGTTTTTTGGGCTACATTATCTCCAGCAAAGGTTTTGAGATGGATCCGGTTAAGGTTCAGGCTGAGCAGGAATGGCCTAGGCCTATTGGTTTGAAATCGATACAGAGGTTTTTGGGTTTCGCCAATTACTACAGAAAATTCATAAAAAAAATTTCTAGTATTGTCAAACCTCTGACTGATCTCACCAGGAAAGGTGCTGATGCGGTTCAGTGGTCTTCTGAGGCCATTGAAGCTTTTGTGTATCTCAAGGAGAGGTTCACCTCTGCTCCCATCCTTATGCAGCCTGATGTTACTAGGCCGTTTTTGGTTGAGGTTGATGCTTCCTCTGTGGGGGTTGGCGCAGTATTGTCTCAGGATAACGGGGATGGATTACATCCCTGTGCTTTTTTTTCAAAAAAATTTTCGGAGACTGAACTGAATTACGATATTGGTAATCGGGAATTATTGGCTATTAAACTCGCATTTGAACACTGGCGCCACTTCTTGGAAGGTGCGGAATTTCCCGTTCAGGTTCTTACGGATCATAAAAATCTGATATATCTTGATGCTGCCAAGCGCCTGAATGCCCGTCAGGCTAGGTGGGCACTGTTTTTCTCGCGGTTTAATTTCTCCGTTACTTACATCCCTGGTACTAAGAATGTTAAGGCGGATGCCTTGTCTCGCAGTTTTTCTCCCATAGTCGGTGCTGAGAAAGAGGAGAACATTTTACAAGAAGGTGTTGTGATAGCTGCTTTGGACTCCATTTTGGAAAATGAGATTCTTAAAGCACAGGAGAATGCCCCTTCTAACACTCCTCATGCGAGGTTGTTTGTGCCTGGGACCTTTAGGAGAGATTTGTTTGTTGAGTGTCACGAATCTCGGTTGGCAGGTCATCCCGGAATCTCTGAGACCAAGAGACTGGTGGGTCGCAGTTTTTGGTGGCCTGGATGGCAGAAGGAAGTCATTAAGTGGATGCGTCAATGTACTATATGTGCTAGATCTAAGTCCTCACATACTCCTGCTGCGGGGTTGCTTTGTCCTTTGGAGGATCCCAGTGCTCCTTGGACACATTTGGCTATGGACTTTATAACTGACCTTCCCCCCTCTGAGGGTTTTACTGTCATCTGGGTGGTTGTGGACCGTTTTAGCAAGATGTGTCACTTGGTTCCTTTCGTCAAACTGCCCTGCGCTAAAACTCTCGCTAAGGCCTTTGTCAAGGAAATTGTCAGACTTCATGGCGTTCCTACTGACATTGCTTCTGATAGGGGTCCTCAGTTCGTGGCTCGTTTTTGGCGTGCCTTTTGTGATAGGTTGGGAGTTCATTTGTCGTTCTCGTCCGGATATCATCCTGAATCTAATGGCCAGACAGAAAGGAAAAACCAGGATGTTGAGCAGTTCTTGCGTTGTTTTGTGGCAGACAATCAAGAGGGGTGGTCTGAGTTTCTGCCACTTGCTGAATTTGCTCTGAACAATCATACATCTTCTTCTGCTGGTTGTTCGCCTTTTTTTTGTTGTTCTGGGAGACATCCGTCATTTGGGTCGTTCTCCAAGTTGGGATCTGCCGTGCCTGAGGAGGAGAATTTTTCCGGTGATTTGGAGAGAGTTTGGACGGATGTGCGTGGTAATCTTCAGGAGGCCAACAGAAAATCTAAAGACTACTTTGATAGGAAACGACAGGAGGTTTTGTTCGCTGTTGGTGACAAGGTTTGGTTGTCCTCTAGGAATCTGCGGTTGAGGATTCCTTCTAAGAAATTGGGTCCCAAGTTTGTAGGGCCCTTTAAGGTGCTTCAGGTTGTCAACCAATCTGCTGTTAGGTTGGAGGTTCCTACCTCCTGGAAAATTAATCCGGTATTTCATGTCTCTCTGTTGAAAAAAGCTGTTGTATCGGATTGTGACGCCTCTGCCTCTGTTCCTCCGGTGGTGGAGGACGGGGAATATGAAATTTCTCGCATCCTTAACTCTAGACGGTATAGAGGTAGTTTGCAGTATCTTGTGGCCTGGAAAGGTTTCGGTCCCGAGGATAACTCTTGGGTGAGGTCGGATGATGTTTCCGCGTCCAGACTTATCAGAGCGTTTCACAGGAGATTTCCTGATAAGCCTGGTCCTAGGGGATCCGGAGGATCCTCTTAGAAGGGGGGGTACTGTTAGAACCTTGCTCTTAGTTTTTTTTTCCTTTGCTGGTCACATGACCTTGTTGGCCTATTTAATCCTGCTCCGCCCTTCTGGCTTTGCTGGACTTCATTGTATATCTACTTTCTAGCTAGCCTGTGCTCTGTGTCTTGCTCTGTTAGTTTGCTTGGTCTACTGACCTCTATGTTCTATATATTTTGTTTGTACGTCTGTCTGCTACTATTTCTTTTAGGAGGTGTCCCATATTCCTCCCAGTCCTTAGTACTTGTAGGGATTCCTTCCCCACATCTATAGGTCTCCGTACAGACTAGCTTAGGACTTTAGCAGGTCTGATCGCAGGATCAGGTCCCCTGTTACATCGTAGGGATTAAGCTGAGTTCTATCGTAGGGACAGATCTCCTCTCTTTCCTTAGCTCTGGTAGCAGAACATAACATCTACCTCCTGGTAGCAGCAGGAGTACCGGTGGCCTTCTACACGGCCCGTAGCCCTACTGTCCCTTCGGTTCCTGGAGCCTTCCTGCTCCCACTCCTCTCTTCTCTCCTTCAGTCCTGGGCCTCCCAGGCTAGGCCCGCCTCCGGAGCAGAGCTCTTGCCGAGCCTCTGCTCCTGTCACTTTTCCTCCTCTGACTGGCTTGCTCTTTCTAAGATGGCTTCCTATTTATACTCTCCCTGTCATGTGCTCCCCTAATCTGCTCCCCTAAGCACCCACTACATAGGACCCTCCCACCTGCTAGGGACCAGGGACTGTGCTCTCCCTTAGGAGCAAACTCGCCCTACCCCCACTGCGGGTATGTGTTGGATGCAGGTGTTAGGGTCCCGAGCCATACGCCTTCCTTACCTGAGGGTGAGATACCACACCTCTGGGTGAGATGCAGTAACTCTGTGGCGACTGAACCCTCAGGGGCGCCACACACCCTACTGCACAGTTTTGAAATGGCGACGAAGATGTTTAGTGCTGACGACGATGCCATTATCAGCATGACTATTCCGGTGATTTACTTGCTGGAGCACACATTAAACAGAATTCAGAGTCAGGTGGTGGGACAAGAGGAGGTGGAGGAAGTAGAGGAGGAGTCGTATGCGGAAGGAATAACATCTCCAAGGTCCAGACGGTTGGCAGCACCAAGGCGGCAGGCATGGGAGGGTGAGGGGGAGGGGTTAACCAGGGCGCATGGTAGCAGTCAAACTGTTGACGAAGGTGCTGCTGCCGAGGAAGAAGTGGAGGACGAACTGGCGATGGGCATGGAAGACTCATCAGATGAGGGAGACCTTGATCACATTTTTGTTGTGCGAGGTTGGGGGGAGAGGGCAGAGGAAGGAAGCATGATTCTTACCTCGCTACCAACACAACAAGGACTTGGTCCTCCTGGATGCGCAAGACACATGAGTGCCTTCTTGCTGCAACTACCTGCAACATGACCCTCAGATTGTCAGAATTCGAAGTAATCCCGACTACTGGGTTGCCACACTCTTAGATCCCCGGTACAAAAGTAAATTTGCCGAAATAATTCCTGCCATAAAAAGGGATTGACGCATGCAGGAGTATCTGCAGACGCTGTTGCAGAATCTTACATGTGCTTTTCCACAAAACACCAGTGGTGCACGTAGTGAATCTGACAGTTCTAACTTGCCAACCGTGGGACCGTCGAGTCTTCATCACTCAAACCGTAACAGTAACACAGTATCTGCTGGTAACAGCAATTTTGTGGAATCGTTTCACCACTTTTTTAGACCATCCTTTGCAAGGCCACAGGAGACAAGAAGTCTGACACGTAGTCAATGCCTAGAGAGGATGGTGCAGGAGTATCTCCAAGTGAACATCGAAGCCATGACTGTGTCACTGGACCCTTGCTCATTTTGGTATTCCAATCTGGAAAAATGGCCGGAGCTCGCCACTCACGCCTTGGAGATCTTGTCATGCCCTGCAGCCTGTGTTCTCTCTGAACGTGTGTTCAGCGCTGCTGGTGTTGTGCTGACAGATAAGCGCATGCGTCTGTCCACTGAGAATGTAGACAGACTCACGTTCATAAAGATGAACAAATCATGGATTCGCAAGGACTTTTCTACCCCTGTGCTATCCTTGGGAGACTAACAGCTTGAGGATTTTGTAAAATCACCTCACCAACCATTTTAAGCAACTGTGGGGCAATTGATGCCACTTAACCCTAGAACGCATGACCATAAAAATCTACACTTTCATATACCTGGGGCCTTTTAGGCCAATGTGCAAATAATATGTAATAACTCAAACTCAAATGACTAACAACTATATACATGAAGAATAGCTAGAGTTTCAAAATTCTAACTAAAGTAATCTTGCAGAAAATAGAAAACAATTAACAGGGCGGGCCTGCGAGGCCCCAGGTATGCGTTCTAGGGTTAAGTGGTGTCTGTGCCACAATTTTGGGAAAAAATGGAGACTCTTTTTGGAGTCCCCTTGCTGTGTCTTACGTGACGTTTGCATCGTCAATTCCAGGTGGGTTGGGTCGCCCCCCCCCCCTTTAACTGTAAGAAACTACATACTCTATGGCTTGGGGTAACACAGATGGTTGAGTCTGAAGAGCTATTTACTCAGAGGTCTGCTCCAAATCTTCAGTGTCTGCTAGTCAGCGTAGAATTTTTAACTGCATCTAGCCTAGGCAATACTTTGGGCGTAGTAGCCCAGCTGCGAAGCAAGCTGCACCGCCTGTGTATCTAATAAGAATTTTTAAATGCATCTAGCCTAGGCAGACTGTGGGGACCCCCAACCAAACCAAGACGCTCAGCCCCCTACCACCCCCCTTTTCTTGACAATACAATAATGTAACTCTTACAACTGGATGGGTGAGGATCGGTCACAGCTTTATTAACTCTTTATACTCATTCCATTAGAAAGGCATTTTATTTCTAAAATAATTCAGCTTGTTGCAGCATGCCCTGGGTCTCCACTCCGGCAAGTTGGCCAACAAGTGCAACTCTCCAACATGTCCTTTCTATTTCCAGGCCACGGAGGATCCTGCGTACTCGTATGCAGGACTCTGACCCCCACCCATCACTCTTAACGCTTGTTCCACTCCGTCCTGGAGTCCTGACAGGAATATGTCCAGTACAATATCCATTAAGTGAACACCATCGGGACGTATGAGGCCTGCTTTATCTCCTTCCAGTTGTCGGTGTCGTACCACTACACCGCCTCTGTCTCTTCTAAATTTTGCCATCCGAATATTTATTACCCGCCTTGTCCGTTCGATGGCCGTGATGTCTCGCGCACCTTGCCATACTGCTATCGGCACAATCTCTGATCATACTATAGCTAGTTTTGTGAAAAATTCTCTGAAGCGCTCAGTGTCTAGTTTCATTATTGCCATTAGTTATGCGCTCTTGTGATGACCTAGGTTGTTTCCCCCGGCCTGTATAACTAAGATAACCGGACATCTTGCCTCTCTCCCTACCTTGATATCTCCATTAGTACCTGTGGCCTTAGCAGGCCTCTAATACCTCTCCAGTTGAAATATGTGTTATGAAACTCTAATTTCCTCCCGCCTGGGTGGACTTTCGCCCTTTTTTCTGCCCAATATATATACGGGTGGCCTATCACCCATACTGTTGGCTTAGCGTCACCTGTAAAAGAAGCAAACCACGTTAGGATAACAAGTCCGGTCTTATGTATCATTTCAAACACTTGGATCGCCATCTCCCTATCCTCTGAACTTCCGTTTCGACAGTCCTGCTCTTGCTGCTTCCGTGGCCACGCCTATGCGGAATGAGTGTGTCCCGTAATCTTTGGGGTGGTTCCCTGCCGATGTTATGCATTTATTAAATATAGCTTGGAACTGGTATCTTGATAATGGCGTTCCATCAATGTGTGATAGGAAGAAATTACTTTGTGATCTGATGGTTAGATATGTTTTTACTATTGTTACCCGACTCAGTGTACCATTTGTGGGTTGTAGAAGTACCCAAGTGCCCCTGCCCGCTGGAACCGTTTTCGATTTGTGTATGCGTAGACGTATTGCATTATTGGCTATGACTACATCCTGGTGTAATAAGCATCCACTGGTGGTAATTTTGGATTGAGGGACTAATTCGCTTATGCATAGCGCCCCGAAGAAGGCGATCACAAATGCAGTAGACAGTAGTGTTGCTTCAAATTGTGTCATGTTAATGGTGTTAGGGATATGATGTGAGAAATCAGTTTTAGTGACACGGGACGGGACGTCTGCACTCCTGACTTGGCTGACCCCTTTTCCACCCTTTTATGGATTGTTTGATGATGAATCTTTGTCACATCTCCCCAATTCAGTAGTTGGAAGTGAAATGCTACTCCGGTCAGACACCGCTGCGATGACGCCCCTGATATGCCCCTCATCATTAGCTGGTGGAGAAATTCTATGGTGACTTGTGATCTGGCTTGTTCACATTGGTCAACCCATCTGCCTGCTACTAGTCGTGTCCACTCTCCCCATGCCTTACCGTATGCTTGCCACGTCGACGGGGCAACTGACACTATGATTAATGGCATCAACTATTCGCCACTAGATCCCATAGGGAAGGTGGGCAACTGTTGCCCGATGGGTGGGCGTTGTGGAAGAGCTCTGTGAAAATCTGCCAATTGAATTGTTATAAAGCGTTAGCAGCAGCTTTAGACCCCTCAGCATAGTGGCTAGCGTGGACCCATACATTGTGTTTTAGGCACAGGAATTCTAGCCTGGGTAGTAGGCCTAGCACTGGGAGAGACGATGATGCCATCTTATTAATGCAGTGCGTTAGGATGGTGTTTTTTGTTATGATGCATATATTTTTGTAAGCCAGGCGAGCGCCCCATATTTCTATTGCTACCACTATTGGGAAGAAAAATTATTTTCAGGGCTAAATGCAGCTAAAAATTATTATTAATTTAAAAGCTGGTGGAGCTTGGTATAGATGGCCTAATACAATGAGTCCCACACACAGCTAGAAGGCCAAATATTTTTTCAGAGCTAGATGCAGAAAAAAATTATATTCAGTTTGCAACCTGTTGGAGGTCAGTGTAGATGGACTAATAGAACAAGTCCCACACACTGCTAGAAGGCCAAATATTTTTTCAGAGCTTGATGCAGAAAAAAATTATATTCAATATGCAACCTGATGGAGGTCAGTATTGATGGACTAATAGAACAAGTCCCACACACTGCTAGAAGCCCAAATATTTTTTGAGAGGTAGATGCAGAAAAAAATTATATTCAGTTTGCAACCTGATGGAGGTCAGTATAGATGGACTAATAGAACAAGTCCCACACACTGCTAGAAGGCCAAATATTTTTTCAGAGCTAGATGCAGAAAAAAATTATATTCAGTTTGCAACCTGATGGCGGTCAGTATAGATGGACTAATAGAACAAGTCCCACACACTGCTAGAAGCCCAAATATTTTTTCAGAGCTAGATGCAGAAAACAATTATATTCAATTTGCAACCTGATGGAGGTCAGTATAGATGGACTAATCGAATGATGGTATGCCCAAAAGGTTTTTCTTCACTAGGTGCAGTAAAAAAAATGGTATTCTATACACAGGTGGTGTAGCTTGCAACACAGATAGGCTACTCCACTGACTAACACACTCTGCAATAGGCCAAAAAGGATTAGCTTTGCTAGATTTAGCCAAATGCTGCGAAAAATACTTGCACAGCACTGGCACAGACCTGCCTGGCAAAAACTGATAGGAACTGATGTAACTTAGTCCTGAAAAGGACTGCAATTACAATTATTCTTTACTCCCAACCTATCTATTTAAGAGCACAGACCTGCCTGATAAAAGTCGTAGGAAATGCTGTAACCTAGTCCTTAAAAGGACTGTAATCACAACTATTCCCTACTCCCAAACTATCTGTAGATTTGTGCGAAAATTGGCTTTAAATTAACAAGGTATAGCACACACAGCAACAGCGGTGCCGTCTAACACGCAGCTGCAGCAGTGAGAAAATGGTGGCGACTGGGAAAATGGCTGGGTCTTATAGGGCAAGGACATGTGACATACACTGCCAATGACACATGCCCTTGCTTGTGTGAAAAAAAGCAGTTCGCTCCGTGTGTGCTCTGCTGATAGGCTGACAGATTGCACCTCCCCACTGTAAATGCGGGAAAGAGAAAAAAAAATGGAGATCTTCATTATTCCTCCAGAGATCCATCCCCTGCCCCTCCCCCCGCCCAACTGTTCACTCAAACTGCGTATTAACATTAATTTTCATAATTACTGAGAAAAAATCCAGTTATGATTTTGGTGCACGAACAGTTATCGAACATAACCTCGAACAGCTGAATTTTTTTCAAATCGTTCGTGTTCGCCGAACGGCTCGAACACCGCCCAAAACAGCTCGAATTTGAGATTGGCGAACAGTTCGAGTCGAACAACGCTCATCTCTAGTCATGGCCATTGTCACACATGACCATGCCTGGATGTAGTTTCAGCGGTCTCAGCCACAGATCTGCCTGCTCTTTCACAGCTGTTCCCAACTCACATGCAATGTGAGGTTTATCACCTAAGCTTATGAGTTTCAGCACAGCCTGTTGTCGTTTGGCTGAGGCAGTACTGCAGTGCTTCCAGCTTATAACTGATGTGGTGATATCTGAGATGGAGGCTAAACATGACGAGGAGGAGGAGGAGGATGATGTGCAGGAGCTGTACACTGTGGGGGCAACTCTGACTGACATAATGCCAGCAATCCTCGGTGTGGGGAGCATGTGTTCCGTCCCAAGGTCCGACTGGGTCCCGGCTTCCACTATGTATACCCAGTGTGCCCTCAGGGAGATGTACCATCCCTGGCCACAAGCACTTGTCCACGTGTCCGTTGTCAGGTGGACTCTACCAATAACTGCGTTGTTGAGGGCACGGCAGATGTTTTGGGACACATGCTTGTGTATTGCGGGGATGGCACACCGGGCAAAATAGTGTCGGCTGGGGACCGAGTAACGAGGGACGGCCACTGCCATAAGATTGCAGAAGGATTCCGTCTCCACCAGCCTAATAGGCAGCATTTCCAATGCAAGCAGTCATGAAATGTGCGAATTTAGGACTGTGGCCTGTGGGGCGTTGGCTGCGAATTTGCTCTTTCGTTCAAAGCTCTGGGATATGGACAAGTGAACAGTGCTCTGGGACGTGGACGTGGACTTTGATGCTGTTTCTTGAGAAACTGCCATAACAAGTGAAGACTGAGAGGAGGGGGCATCTTTGCAAGCAGTATAGACAAAGGGATTGCCTTGCACCCACAACAGGGGGTTCTCTTACAAGCACAACAGCGGAAGAAGCAGTGGTGACATCTGCTGTCACTGGTTGTGGACCCTGGGGTTCGCCCCACAAAGTCGGGTGCTTTGCTGACATGTGCCTGTTCATGCTGGTGGTGGTCAGGCTGGTAGTTTTGTCACCCCTGCTGATGCTGGCATGGCAGGTGGTACAAATTGCTTTTTTCGGGTTATCAGCAGTGAACAGCTCTTCAGAGTGTCCAACTGTGGGATCAGATGCTGTCTGACGACAATCGGCATGGTGCGAGGAAGGAGCATCAGGGTGAGGATGAATATGCGGTCGAGACTCACGGCTACTAAAAGTTGATCGTGTAGAAGACAGACTCTAGGTGGTGGTGCCCAGGTAACTGGAAGTATTATCTGCTATCCAATAAATAACCTGTTCACACTGATCAGTTCGCAATACTGGTGTTGTAGTATGCTTCCCTATTAATTAGGTCAAGAAGTGGGAGCGAGAAGATGTGGCTGTTGTTTGTGGCACATTTTCACCTTGGCCACGGCCTCAACCTCTACACGCACCATCACCAGAACGTCCAGTTCCACGTCCCTTGCCACGTGCCTTGCCCATTGTAAATGAAGTAAAATAGCTTACACTCGCACTATCAATGGAAAAAGGGTAATAAAAAGGAGATTAGAACCATAAAGAGGAAAACCACAGTTTCTCTGACCTACACCAGAATCTTTTAAACAGATATATTTGTGTCTGAACAGTCAGGGAGACACTATTACTGTTTTTTTTACGCAAAAAGGTGGATTACAACCAGATTTTAATCATGGAAGAGGAAAACCACAGTTCTAGTTATCTGGCCTACACCAGAATATTTTAAAAGATATATTTGTGTCTGAACAGTCAGGGAGACACTATTACTGTTTTTTTTAATGTGAAAAACGCCAAAAGCTGCATAATACAGAGATTTGAACCGTGAAACTGCAAAACCAAACTTCTAGTTATCTGGCCTACACCAGAATCTTTTAAACAGATATATTTGTGTCTGTACTGTCAGGGAGACACTATTACTGTTTTTTTCTTAAGTAAAAAAGGCCAAAAGCTGCATAATACAGAGATTTGAACCGTGGAACTGCAAAACCAAACTTTTAGTTATTTGGCCTACACCAGAATATTTTAAACAGATATATTTGTGTCTGAACAGTCAGGTAGACACTATTACTATTTTTTTATGTAAAAAAAGCCAAAAGCAGCAAAATACAGAGATTTGAACTGTGGAACTTCAAAACCAAACTTTTAGTTATTTGGACAACACCAGAATCTTTTAAACAGATATATTTGTGTCTGAACAGTCAGGGAGACACTATTACTGTTTTTTTATGTAAAAAGGTGGATTAGCACCGTCTCATGCTGCACATAACACATCTGCATCTCTGGCTGCTATGGGCATAAAAGGGGACAAACTTATGGTGTGGCACCCATGCTCCCCTGACCTCAACCCCATTGAGAACCTCTGGAGCATCATCAAAAGGAGTGTCTATGATGGCGGGAGGCAGTTCACATCTAAGCAACAGCTCTGGGAGGGTATTCTGTCCTCATGCAAAACAATTAAAGCAGAAACCATCCAAAACCTGACAAATTCAATGGACGAGAGAGTTCAGAAGCTCCTTTCGAGCAAGGGGTCCTATGTGCAAATGTAACATCACCTAGAATAAAGTTTTGAGTTGAAAACTGTTTGATTTCAGTTTGTAATAACCTGCTAATGCTTATAATTTCAAAAATGACCATTTTTTTGTTCTTTATAAAAATGAAAAGATTGAAAACTCTGCTGTGCATAATAATTTGGAACATGCATTTTGAGTGCAGTTTGAGTGTTTTATTTTTTTTTAAATATACTGTTATCATAGGCAGTTTGTACAAAAACCTTTCAATTGTACTCTAATAGTTATTTGACTGGAAAATTACAATGACTGCAATTCATATAGGAAATTTGGGAAAATCTGAGAAAATATTATTTGCATAATAATTTGGAACACATTGTATTGGTGTCTGAACAGTCACTGACACACTCAATTTTTTTTTTTGAGGGGGGGGGGGATACCAAAGGTTTATAAGATGGGTATTTGTACAGTCTGACTGAGGGAAAAAAAATTCAGGATTTAGATGAAAAAAAAGGAATTTTCCTGGCCCTAGAGATCGGGGGATAAGTCTAGCAATTTGACCAGCAGGAGCACACAGGGCTGTAATGCAGTGTTTGTTGGTATAACCACTGCGTCTCCTATACAGCCTGCCTGTCTGCCTGATATCTGGGATGGATATTAGTCCTGAGAAGAACTGTTTGTTTGATTTGGCAGGCTTTAGAGACCCTACACTTACTATTTTGCAGTATAAATCTCTCCCTAGCACGCAGCACTCTCCCTGCACTGTCTGATCTGGAGCGACTGAGTCCAAGATGGCGGCACCCGGTTTTAAATACTCGAGGTGACACTGTGCGGCCAGCCAACCACTGTAATGCCCACAAACAACATGGCTGCGGCATTAAAGTGACTGGCTGGAAATCCTTGCATGTTCCTTGGCTCTGTAAAGAGTGCCAAACGTTCAGGGCGGAGACCCGAGCTCCCGCCCGAGTAACCCGAAAATGCTCGGTGCTTGCCAAACATCTGTAGCACCCTGAGGATTTGGCTGCTACAGGGGTATTGCACCTCAAGCCAGAGGTGTGATATTCCACTCCCGGGTAAGGATGGAGTGTGGAACTGAGCTCAGTTAGCTGCATGCACTACACACATCCCATTTCCGGGGAACAGACCGATGGTACTCCCACTAGAGAAATGTGCAGGTACGACAGAGTCTGTTCCTGGCTGGAGTGGGAGGGGGGTGGAACATCCCAGTAGTGTAGGGGCAGATAGGGGGAGCAGTCTGGGTAGTGCTAGGAGCTCATTGGGTGCTGGTCACCTGAGCTCATACATAGAGGGAGTATATAAGGTGGGAACCATCTTAGATCAGGGTCAGTCTGTCAGTCTTTTGTCAGAGCAGAGCAGAGGAAGAGAGCAGAGGAGAAGAGCAGCTCCAAGGCCAAGAGAGAGAGAGAGGAGAAAGAAAGACCCAGAGGGGGAGAAAGAAGGAACTCCAAGAGCCCAAATTAGACCAGAGGGTGAAGAGTTGGCAACAGGGTACCGGATCCCAAGCTGGCAGAGGCTACAGCACACCTTAGCCAGGAACCGGAGGTCGTGGGCAGGATCTGCCACGATCACCCACTAAATCCACCCGGAAGGCAGACCAGGAATAGGGTCAGGGAACCCAGAGACAAGGGTTTACCACCAAGAGGCCCGAGGGAGCCGGACATAGGTGGATCCCTGGTGGGGAAGGCCAGAGAAGAGGACAGGACAGAAAGGGAGCTCAGGACCACGCTCCAGAATCACCTGGGGGTTGGCCGAGTCCAGGACCTGGTGGACGCAGCACGGCTCGGGTGGTCACTTAAGGCCGGAGTGACCAGAACAACTGCAGTAAGTAAACAAACCCTGAACTGCACAGCCCGACTCTGAGTCTCATTTCCATCCCCGCTGCACCACCACAACCCCCATCCTCTGCAACTGACCCCCTGAGGCTATACCCCTCCCGTTGGGGGTTATACTACCTGAGCTGCCCATACATCACCAGCCTCAGCGGACCCTGCTGCAGCGGCGGCCGTACTGACCGCAATTCAACGGGTGGCGTAGTCGACACAAAAGAACATCTAGTAACATCATAAGGACTGCCACACACTGAGCTTGACACCCTGGGCATGGACCGGGTCACAGCCACTCGGAGACTACAACCCCCATCTGATCCGGCTCCGGGTATCCCCAACAACACTGGCCCAGGGGGCGCGTCACATCCCTAGTAGCGAGATGCTTGGGCGAGTACCAAGCAGTGTCGACCATGCTCGCTCAACACTACTTTTGAACAGTTCACACTATTTTGGGGACAACTTAACTCTGTGTTGTTGATACTGATGTAATATGGTCCTCATGTGTTCAACATGCTCACGGAAGGTTTTGCTGTGTACCACATTGTCATCCAAGTGCGGCTGGCAGATATCATCCCTCAATCCTTCAAAATATATCTCCATGCTCCTCTGGAATTCTGCTGGAGCTGAACTGAGCCCAAACTATATGCGGATCCACTGATACAACCCCCACAGTGTGGTGAATGCTGTCAAACGTCTACTGGACTCTTTAACAAACCCTTGATGGTATGCTTTACCCTGATCGAGGACAGAGAACCAGGTACTTCCTGATAGACAATCCAGCATATCTTGAATATTTAGTATCGGGTGCCGATCAGGTTCTGACTTTTGGTTTAGTTCCCGGTAATCTCAACGTACCGTCCTTCTTCCTAACACAAACAATAGGAGAGGAATAAGACAATTTCGACTTTTGGACCCAACCTCTGTTGATAACGTCTTGTAAATACTCTTTCACTTCACGCTGTAATGGTTTCAGCACAGACATGTAACTTCTGGTTATTGGGGTTGTGTCTTTCAAATTGATTTTCAACTGCAACGACGGGATAGAGCCTATATCAGAGTCATCTTTGGAGAATGCATGACACTCTTCTCTCAGCATCTGCTTTGCTACCACTCGATCTTCAGCACACAAGTGTTCCAGGAGTACTGGGGGATCCCAGGACCCCGAAGGGGGGCCATGCAATTTCCTCTCCTGGGCACCTGTTGTTCCTTGGTGGGGAGACTGAATTCACGGTAGACGCCTGGACGGGTCTCACAATGGCTGGATATACCGTTTTAATGGTTTTTATGTGACCTAACACAGTCTTTCGATCCAGTCTAATTTTGTGTTTCGCAGTATTCATCACTGGTACTGTCACTTGAGCAAACCCTCCAATAGAAATTGTAAGCACAGTCTCACCTTGAACTAGGCCTTCCGGAAGTTCTGAGGAATCTTTTGGCACGAACAGTCTTTTCTGAACTTTTCTTCCCGGCTCTACCCAGACTCCACACCTCACCCCCACCATTTGGTTTGCAGGGATGATGGTTGGGAGGTAGCCTACCTTGACTTCTTTTCGGTCCATTGTATTCTGTGCTTTTTTTACTTTATGAATCACATTTTCAGCCACGGCGTTGGGTATGGGAAGCGATGTGGCAATTGCATCCACCACCAGCTTCCCTGACTTGTGTTTCGTGATGACCTCACTGATTACATTATAACCCAGGATAGGATCCTCTGCCATGTTCTGATCACTGGTCATGAGAAAAGGTACAAAAAGCTCAATGGTGTTGCTGTTCTTCGTGGCCCTCAGTTAGAAAGTCACTTCCACCCAGCCTATGTGTAACGGGTCTGGGAGGCGGAACCTCTGAGCTACTATACAAGGGGGCGGTCCTTGTAAGGGAGCGGGTGGCGACCAGGCAGGCAGTCACAGCAGGTGACCGGGACAGTCTCTAGAAGAACGAGCAGGAGGTCACGGCAAGTGACCGGGGCAGTCTCTGGATGAACGTGCAGATGGTCACGGCAAGTGACCGGGGCAGTCTCTGGATGAACGGGCAGATGGTCACGGCAAGTGACCGGGGCAGTCTCTGGGTGAACGGGCAGATGGTCACGGCAAGTGACCGGGGCAGTCTCTGGGTGAACGGGCAGATGGTCACGGCAAGTGACCGGGGCAGTCTCTGGGTAAAGGGTTGGTACGACCTGTGGCGGCTGATGGTAGACGTGAGCTCCCAGGTGAGCAGGCGAGACTCTCTGGATAAACGGGTGGTCACAGCATGTGACGGCGGAGCCTCCAGGAAGACCAACAGACAGGCAGCAGATGAGCACTCCCAGGTGAGCGGGCAGAAGTCTCTGGACAGGCAGGTGGTCACAGCACGTGACGGCAGAGCCTCCAGGTAGGCTAGCAGACAGGCAGCAGATGAGCGCTCCCAGGTGAGCGGGCAGGAGTCACTGGACAGGCAGATGGTCACAGCACGTGACGGCAGATCCTCCAGGTAGGCTAGCAGGCAGGTAGCAGATGTGCGCTCCCAGGTGAGCGGGCAAGCTGGTCCATAGACAGACTGACAAGAGTTGGAAGGCAGACCGTCGGACCTCAGGCAAGCAGGCAGGTAGTTGATGTGCGCTCCCAGGTGAGCGGGCAAGCTGGTCCTTAGACAGACTGACAGGAGTAGTAAGGCAGACCGTCGGACCTCAGGCTAGCAGGCAGGTAGCAGAATATCAGGCAGGAGTAAGTCAGCAAGCTGGCAGGAATCTGGCAGGTATCTGGCAGGTAACTGGCAACGGGACCTGAGGGCTGAAGCAGAGTAGTGAACAGTGCAACAACATTGCTCGGGCACCTCCATTTTGGAGGAGGTGCCTTATATATGGTGAAGTCCTCCGGCCATTGGCCGGGGACTCCTTAGGACGGCGCGCGCGGCCCCTTTAAGAGGGAGGGAGAGCGCGCGTGCCCTAAGCACAGTGGCCGGGAAGGAGCGCGCGCTGCCAGCAGAGCGGAAGGAGGACGCCGGGCACGGAGCAGAGAGGTGAGGGGAACAGCGTCCCTGCCTAGCAGAGGGCAGGGACGCCGGCGCTACAGTACCCCCCCTTTAGGCCCCCCCTTTTTTAGGCCAGACAGAAATTTAGCAAGGATGAGCGGGGCATGGATGTTCTCCCGGGGCTCCCACGTTCTCTCCTCAGGACCAAACCCCTTCCAATCTACTAGAAAAAAGGTCTTTCCTCTTACCCTTTTGGTGGCAAGAATGTTCTCTACCTCAAACTCGTCCTCAGCAGAAACCGGAGCAGGAGGCGTACCTGTAGACTTGGAAAAAGAGTTAAGTACCACAGGTTTGAGGAGAGATACATGGAAGGAGTTAGGGATCCGTAAGTTGGCCGGGAGTTTCAATTTATAGGCCACCGGGTTGATCTGACTGATGACCTCCAGAGGACCGATGAACCGAGGCCATAACTTGTAAGAAGGTATCTTGAGTCGGACATATTTAGATGAGAGCCAGACTTTATCTCCAGGACGAAATTGTGGAGGATCCAGGCGTTTTTTGTCAGCGTGTCTTTTCATCCGTTCGGACGACTGAAGGAGTGCGGATCGGGTACTCTCCCAAATGGAGGAAAATTTCCTAACGAGAGATTCCGCAGCCGGGTTGTCCACAGAGGTGGAGACAGGAAAAGGAATCCGAGGATGCTGACCGAAGACTACAAAAAACGGGGATTTGGAGGAGGATTCGCTCTCGTGATTGTTATAAGAGAACTCGGCCCATGGTAGGAGATCCACCCAGTCTGAATGATGGGCATTAACGAAGTGCCGGAGGTAACTGGTCAGGTTCTGATTGATCCGCTCCACTTGACCATTGGACTGTGGGTGGTAAGCGGAAGAGAAGTCCAGGGTGACGTCTAGCAGTTTACAAGTGGCTCTCCAGAAGCGTGAGGTGAACTGTACCCCACGATCCGACACGATGTGGAGGGGCAGGCCATGAAGGCGAAAGATGTGACGAATAAAGTCTTTCGCTAGCTCGGGTGCAGACGGGAGGCCTGGCAGGGGAACGAAATGAGCCATCTTGGAGAAGCGGTCAGCGACCACCCAAATGACCGTACAACCGGCAGAGACTGGGAGGTCAGTTATAAAGTCCATTGCTATATGCTGCCAGGGGGCAGCAGGTACAGAAAGCGGAAGGAGGCGACCGGCTGGCAGATGTCTCGGAACCTTGTTGCGGGCGCAGGACACACAGGCAGAAACAAAGTCTATTACGTCCTTGTGCAGGGTAGGCCACCAGTATTGCCGGGTAATAAGCTGGAGGGTCTTTTTCTGACCGGCGTGGCCAGCCAGTTTAGACGAGTGACCCCAGTGAAGGATCTTCTCCCGATCAGGTACTGATACGAACGTCTTTCCGGGAGGGAGACGATTTAGACTCACGGGAGCCACCTGCATTACTCTGGCGGGATCGATGATGTGTTTCGGATCTTCCTCGAGATCAGACACCAGAAAGGATCGAGACAAGGCGTCCGCCTTGACGTTTTTGTCAGCCGGGCGAAAATGAAGAACAAAATCAAAGCGAGCAAAAAACAAGGACCACCGGGCTTGGCGCGGGTTAAGTCTCTGGGCATGCTGGAGGTAAGCCAAGTTCTTGTGGTCAGTGTAAATTATTACCGGGTGAAGAGCCCCCTCGAGCAGGTAACGCCACTCCTCCAATGCCAATTTGATGGCCAATAACTCTCGGTCTCCTATGGAATAATTGCGCTCTGAGGAGGAGAAGAGTTTAGAGAAGAAGCCGCAAGTTACCATCCTCCCGGAAGATGATTTTTGAGTAAGTACCGCTTCGGCTCCAGAGGAGGAGGCGTCAACTTCCAGGAAGAACTGCTTGTTGCCGTCCGGGCGATGCAGCACCGGGGCGGAAGAGAAGGCCTGTTTTAAGGAAAGAAAGGCCTCCTCTGCTTCGGGCGGCCACTCTTTGGGATTAGTACCCTTACGGGTGAGCGTGGAAATTGGGGCAGTCCGGGAAGAGAAGTGGGGTATGAAGAGGCGGTAGTAGTTGGCGAAGCCCAGGAACCGCTGAATGGCCTTCAACCCCTCCGGTCGAGGCTATTTCTCGATGGCAGACAGTTTCTCTGGATCCATTCGTAGGCCGGTCTGAGAAATAATGTAGCCCAAAAACGGAAGCGAGGTCTGCTCAAAGAGGCACTTCTCGTATTTAGCGAAGAGGTGATTCTGCCTGAGCCTGAGCAGGACCTGACGAACGTCCCTCCGGTGAGTCTGGAGATCCGGAGAGAAGACCAAGATGTCGTCCAGGTACACCACTACGCAGGAGTAGAGAAGGTCCCGGAAGATGTCATTGACCAACTCTTGAAAGACGGCAGGAGCGTTACAGAGACCAAAGGGCATTACCAGATATTCATAGTGGCCATCCCGGGTGTTGAATGCCGTCTTCCATTCATCCCCCTGACGGATACGAACCAGGTTGTACGCCCCACGGAGGTCCAGTTTGGTGAAGATTCTATCCCCCCTCAGACGATCAAATAACTCCGGAATGAGCGGAAGGGGGTACTTATTCTTCACCGTGATCTGGTTAAGGCCTCTATAGTCTATACAGGGACGGAGAGAGCCGTCCTTCTTTTTGACGAAAAAGAAGCCTGCTCCCGCCGGGGAGGTAGATTTCCGGATGAATCCCCTGGCCAGATTCTCCTCAATATATTCGGACATCGACCGGGTCTCAGCAGCGGATAATGGATAAATACGCCCACGGGGAGGAGTAGTACCAGGTAACAGGTCGATAGGGCAGTCGTATGGTCTATGAGGGGGTAGTGTCTCTGCCTCCTTTTTATTAAAGACATCAGCATAAGACCAATAAGGAATCGGAAGTCCAGGTAGATTAGCTGGGGTAGGAGAAGGACGGACGGGATGGACGGGAACCAGACAGGTCTTATGGCAGTCCTGTCCCCAGCGAAGGACTTCTCCGGTCTGCCAGTTAAGCACGGGTGCATGTCTCTGGAGCCAAGGTAGACCTAGCAAGAGGGCGTGAGAGAGTCCAGGCAGAACATGAAAGGAGATACTCTCTTAATGCAGCATTCCCACCTGCAGAGTAATGGATTCGGTGATGAGTTGGATGAGGCGTGGTAAGAGACCCTCATCCACGGCAGCAACAGACAAGGGTACAGCCAGAGGTTTGGTGGGGATGCGGTATTTCTCTACCAGGGACTGTGAAATAAGATTCCCGGCTGCTCCAGAGTCAAGTTGGGCTAGTTCGAAATAACGGTTCTCCCCGCAGACAATTGAGACTGACAGCAGCAGAGATGGAGAGGATTTATTCTTGTCTAGGTCAACCTCTCTGAGCGAACCTAGACACAGGCGTTTCCCGACCTCTCCGGGCAGGCACGGATCTGGTGCTCCTTACTGCCACAGTAGAAGCAGCTCCCCTCGGCACGGCGTAAGTCCTGACGGGTTTTGACCATCTTGGTCTGGTCGACCTGCATAGGCTCAGGAGAGTGTACCTGGGGAGAGACGGATTTCTGAAAAGTAGGAGCTAGACGTGGAAACCTCCTCTCACGGGTGACCTCTTTGGCACGCTCCTGGAACCGTAGGTCAATCCGGGTGGCAAGAGTTATTAGGTCATCGAGAGTGGTAGGAATGTCCCGACCGGCAAGTTCATCTTTAATGCGGCCGGACAGACCCTCCCAGAAGATGGATACCAGAGCGTCGTTATCCCAGGCCAGCTCCGAGGCAAGGGTACGGAACCGTATGGCATATTGGCCCACGGTGAGACTTCCCTGATGGAGGCGTAGCAGTGATGATGCGGATGAGGTCCTCCGTCCGGGTTCGTCGAAGACTTTCCGGAAAGCCATGAGAAAGGCAGGCAAGTCGGACACCAGGGGGTCTCCTCTCTACCATAGAGGATTTAGCCAGGCCAGGGCCTCCCCGGTGAGATGGGACATGATGAAGGCAATTTTGGCCCGGTCGGAGTTAAACTGGTGGGACAGGAGTTCAAAGTGCAGGGTGCACTGATTTATGAAGCCCCGAGCCTGGGCGGAGTCGCCTCCGAAGCGAGGAGGTGCAGAAAGCCGGGGTCCGGGGTAGGATACCATGGTATTAGTGGACAGCGGAGCTGCCGGATTGCGAGTCATGGCACTGGCGGAGGTTGCTGGCGGAGCAGTCAGAGTGTCGAGGCGAGAATTGACATTCCGCAGGTGACCCAGGATGGACTCCTGTTGGGACCTCTGACGGGACAGTTCATGACACAGGTCCGAGAGCGAGGAAGCTTGGGTGCCACCGGGTTCCATGGCCCGAGCAAACTGTAACGGGTCTGGGAGGCGGAACCTCTGAGCTACTATACAAGGGGGTGGTCCTTGTAAGGGAGCGGGTGGCGACCAGGCAGGCAGTCACAGCAGGTGACCGGGACAGTCTCTAGAAGAACGGGCAGGAGGTCACGGCAAGTGACCGGGGCAGTCTCTGGATGAACGGGCAGATGGTCACGGCAAGTGACCGGGGCAGTCTCTGGATGAACGGGCAGATGGTCACGGCAAGTGACCGGGGCAGTCTCTGGGTGAACGGGCAGATGGTCACGGCAAGTGACCGGGGCAGTCTCTGGGTGAACAGGCAGATGGTCACGGCAAGTGACCGGGGCAGTCTCTGGGTGAACGGGCAGATGGTCACGGCAAGTGACCGGGGCAGTCTCTGGGTAAAGGGTTGGTACGACCTGTGGCGGCTGATGGTAGACGTGAGCTCCCAGGTGAGCAGGCGAGAGTCTCTGGATAAACGGGTGGTCACAGCATGTGACGGCGGAGCCTCCAGGAAGTCCAACAGACAGGCAGCAGATGAGCGCTCCCAGGTGAGCGGGCAGAAGTCTCTGGACAGGCGGGTGGTCACAGCACGTGACGGCAGAGCCTCCAGGTAGGCTAGCAGACAGGCAGCAGATGAGCGCTCCCAGGTGAGCGGGCAGGAGTCACTGGACAGGTAGATGGTCACAGCATGTGACGGCAGAGCCTCCAGGTTGGCTAGCAGGCAGGTAGCAGATGTGCGCTCCTAGGTGAGCGGGCAAGCTGGTCCATAGACAGACTGACAAGAGTTGGAAGGCAGACCGTCGGACCTCAGGCAAGCAGGCAGGTAGTTGATGTGCGCTCCCAGGTGAGCGGGCAAGCTGGTCCTTAGACAGACTGACAGGAGTAGTAAGGCAGACCGTCGGACCTCAGGCTAGCAGGCAGGTAGCAGAATATCAGGCAGGAATAAGACAGCAATCTGGCAGGAATCTGGCAGGTATCTGGCAGGTAACTGGCAACGGGACCTGAGGGCTGAAGCAGAGTAGTGAACAGTGCAACAACATTGCTCGGGCACCTCCATTTTGGAGGAGGTGCCTTATATATGGTGAAGTCCTCCGGCCATTGGCCGGGGACTCCTTAAGACGGCGCTCGCGGCCCCTTTAAGAGGGAGGGAGAGCGCGCGCGCCCTAAGCACAGTGGCCGGGAAGGAGCGCGCGCTGCCAGCAGAGCGGGAGGAGGACGCCGGGCACGGAGCAGAGAGGTGAGGGGAACAGCGTCCCTGCCTAGCAGAGGGCAGGGACGCCGGCGCTACACTATGAAAGGGATTTGGATCAGGTTGACAGCTTTGTCATGGAGTTCCATGGAGGCAGGTATGTGGCAGGTAGCGCCTTCTCCATTCTTAATTTAAAAGGCTCGCTTGGGCTCCTGTGTCCCACAGTGCTTTTACCAGAAGTCCATCTAGCTGGCACTGTATAAAGCACCTTTCACCAATTACGCTGATGAGGCTATCTTTACTGACCGAGGAATCCTCCTCCCAGGAGTACATCGTTGGACCTCCGCTCTGGGCATTAAGTAACTGATGCCCCTGTCTCTCTTGCAGCTGTTGTACACGGGAACATACTTGGGGATAGTACTGATGCAGCCGTTTTACCTCATGCGCCGTTCTGGGGGTTGCTAAGATTTGGGTTTGCTTCTGGGGCCTCCTCAGTGTCGCGGTTACCAGTCGCTCCTTACCAGCAACCTCCTGTCTTTTAACCCAAACGACCATGACCATTGGCATTTCTTGACATAATATCCTTCCTCACCACATCTTAGACAGTGGACATACACCGTACTCTGATTTGATGAACGGCACGCTTCACAATCCGGGTATCTTCTGTTTTGGAACTCATTCCTGGTTCTGATGGATTCAGGTTCTGGCCTGGAACGAATCAACTTTTTCACCTCAATCAACTAGGCTCGCAGTTCTCCTATTACTTCCTCCCAGTCATCACTGGCGGTCCTCTCTTTTGTTGGTGATTTAAGGTTCCCTCTCGGAGGTGGCACTGGAGGGTCTCCATGATAATCTTCAGACTGGCCACCGGGGGTCTTCAACTTCAGCTGACTCATTTTGGTGATTTTAGGAGCAGAGACTTTCTTTAACTTCTGTTCGCTCTCTGACTCCAAACTAGCTGCCTCATTCATCTTCGGCTGTTGCAAGGTCAATTGACTCTTCATTTCAAACATACTACGGAGGTTCAGTCCTGGGCTGATTGCTTTCACCACCCCCTCAATGATCTCATCTGGCTGGTAGCCTTTATATAAGCCTGCATTGATCTGGTGCAACAAGTTCATATAAGACAGTTTCTCTTTCTGTTCACACTCTCCAATCTGTCCCAGGATCTTGAATTCTTTCCTTATGGTGATTTGTGGTGTTAGAGAGGACTGTCTTCCAGATTTATCTAACCCAAGCAAGTTAAAGGTTCTGTCTGAGTCTGTGACCCATTCAGAGGTCTTGGTCGATTCCTGCAGCGCTGTTTCTAGGGCTTTGAATTGCTCTTTCAATTCCTGTAGTTCTGTCTGCGGATGGAGATTCCCGCTTTTGGTAATCGATGCTGCCCCTCCAACCTCCAACTTCAACCTGGTTAGAAACTGTGTTAGCTCCTGGAGGAGCATCCCCATGACTTCTTTAGCTTCTTTCTCCTCCAGCTCATCCAATTTTGCATTAATGGCAGCTAACAGTTGCCTGCCGTTTTGTGATTTAGAAATCTGTTCTTCTGACATCTTTATATGTTCTGCTACTGTTCTCAATTCTTCACAGGTTAACTGAAGAAGCAGCTCAATAATTCTGTCCTTTTGTATTTCCACATCCATTGCTGCTACTGAGGTTTCTTTAGTGCTGGTTCCCTTTAACTGGTGTAGCAGAGTTGAATAGAGGTGCTGTGCTGCTGTGCTTTTCCAGACACTTTTCCTCTTCTCCCTCTACACGCTAATTCCCACTCAGGACTCCCCATAAGTGCCACCAATGTTACACGCACGCCGCTAGGTTCAGATAGGGCGAGACGGGTTTAATGATTCCTTTGGAATCCTGGGGGAACCATTACTCAGGGTGACCATAGGCTGCAGCTTCTCTCAGGCACACGATAGATTCAATTGCTGACCAGACACATTTGACAAGAGTCTTTTTCAACAGTTTAACAGTGGAATTTAATCTGAAGCACGGCCAGTGCAATTCAGCGATATTACAGCAACAATCTTCAATACAGCACAGTCTGAGTTTCTTGAGCAATCAGCTCCAGTAACAATACAGGAGTTTCTTCACATGGCACACTATTACAGTCTCTTCAGTAGCATAATTCAGCATAGATTACATCTCTTAGCAGCACACTTCTATTAGTGTTGAGTGAGAACTAAAATGTTCTGGTGCTCGAAGCTCGGGCCAAGCTCACCGTGATACTTGGGTGCTCGACCCGAGCAACGAGCCCAATGTTAGTCTATGGGAGACCCGAGCATTTTTGCGGCGGCAACCCCGGCAGTCTGTAGAAAGCCTAAAAAGTGCCCAAAACGATAATGACAGTGCTCAAATGACATGGGGACAGCATGGGGATCGCCCCAGGAAGCATTTATGACCCCCAGGTTACTGCTGTCAACAACGTGGTCAGAGGTATTAAGCCACTTTTACAGGCTCACAATAAAACGTTCAAAAACGAAACTGAAACTGCTTTCCTGTGAATTATGTTAAGGAACATTCTTTCCAGGGTAAAGACTTGTGTATAAGGTAAAATAAATAACCAAAAACAAAAATACTCCTCCACACCTTGGGCTATGTTCACAAGTAGCATTTTTTATGCGTTTTTGCACTTTTGTATTGCTTTCAACCGTGACAAATGCATTCACCGTGAAATGTCATTTTAACATTTTACAACCTTATCTGGCCATGGGCTGTGTGACACATGCATACAGTGCTGAAAAGACATGGGAACAGCATGGGGAAGACCACTTGAAGCATCTCTGACACCCAGATCACTGCCTAATAGTGTGCCCATCAGAAGTGATCCTTGCCACATCAGAAGATGCAGACTTGCAACTATCCCCGTGCTAGTCCTTGTCCCAGGGCAGTGTTCAATTGTACCTCCCCCATTCCTTGCAATGCAAGCACAAGTATGCAGCCTGCCACCTACCCACCCCCAGGCTGCAATACCATACTGCTTGCTTGCTTGCACTTGAAATTGGGCCTTTTAGGCATGTGGAGGCGGAATCTGGCCACCACGTCATGACTGCGTCGGCGGCCTGGTATCCATACTCAGTCCCCAGCCGCCTGGTGGCCGGGTGTCCATACTCGGTCCCCAACTGCCTCTACTTGTCCAGGTAACCTTCCCAACACTTTTCTTAGCCTGGCCTGCTTTAGGGCAGCAATGGCCGAGCCCACCAGACAACCAGACTCCTCCGGTGGGCCCTGGCTTCTCCATCAGGGGAGTTGAGAGTGCCAAGATGAGGAGCATGATGATGATGATAGAAGTTAGCCATAAGAAAGAGAAATGAGCTGCACTCACCAGTCCTTAAAAGCAGTATCTTTATTCCATAAGGATAAAAAGTCCGGCAAGCAGGAAGTGCAGGGAAGAAAAAAGCAGACAACAGCTGTTTCACGTGAAGACGCTTCTACAGGTCTGTGTTACACACAAAACATGACATCACATCCTTTATATGCAAATTAAGCAAGAACACATGATCACAAAATAAAAAAACACAAATCAGAACAGAATCATAAAAACATAGAAAAATCCAGACGATCATTTAAGTCCAATGGACCATTAGCATTCAGGCGAATGATCCATTTAGTTTCGATTTGAAGCAGCAGCTTATTCAGATTGCCGCCTCTACTGGGAAAATGAAGCTGTTCTAAGCCAGCAAATCTCAATGATTTAGGGTTAGCATTATGAAATTCAGTAACATGCTTAATAAATCTTTTATAGCCCTTTTGGGTTTCTAGGGAATGTAAATGCTCCCTGATCCAAATAAATAAAGAACGTATAGTCTTCCCTATGTAAAAAAAATTACAAGGACAAAAAATTACATAAACAATATTTTTGGACCTACAGGTAATGAAATCCTTAACAAAATGTGGAATCGGGCCAATATGCAAGGGATTAGTCATGAGGTGCAGATTGCAAAAAGAACTAGTCTCCTATATTCTGACTACGCATGGAGGATACTATAGGTTTGTTTTTGGCCACTGATAATAAATCTGGATCAGACTCCAAAAGATGCCAATTGTTCAAAATGGCTTTTTTAATCGTGTCATTAATGGGACTATGTTTGAAATGAAAAACAAACCTTTTAGTAGCAGTTTGTGCATGATGGGAGGATGACTTATAGCGTTTTGATAAAAGACTATCTCATGTAAATTTTTGTGCTTTCTCAAATGCGGTATTAAGTTCATGTCTAGGATAACGAAGAGCAAGAAAGTTGTTTTTCAACTCTGAAGCTTGATCAAGAAAGGTTTGGTCAGAAGTATTCAATTTGCGCAGACGGAGAAACTGGCTGTATGGAACCCCAGATTTAGTATGCACTGGATGAGCACTATTATAATGTAACAAAGTGTTACCAGCTGAAGGTTTTTTAAACAATTTTGTGTGAATGGTATTATTTTCAATTGAAATGGAAACGTCCAGAAAATCAAGAAAAAGTCCTCCAAAATTCGCAGTAAAATTCATATCAGCTGTATTTGTGGTGTTCAAAAACTGAACAAAAGCCATAAAATCTTCTGCGGTACCCGACCAAACGATGAAAATATCATCAATATATCTTAAAAAATATCTAATATACTTAACAAACGGATTTTTGCAAGAAATGATGAATTGCGCTTCAAAAAAAGATAAAATATTTCCATAGACACACGCTGCGGGTGTGCCCATCGCAGTCCCAATATTCTGGCGGTACGATTGGTTCTGGAACTGAAAACAGTTATTTGAGAGCACAAAATCAAGGCTTTCTAAAATAAAGGAGGAAAATTCCTCACTTTTATTAGACTGCATCAGGAATTTTTTTACTGCCTCCAACCCTAGTGCTTTGGGGATGCGAGTGTATAAACTGGTAACATCTATAGAACATAGAGAAAAATCAGGCTGCCAGTTCACCTCCTTTAGAGCAACCAGAAAGCTATCAGTGTCCTTTATGAATGAAGGTATTTTTTGTAGAAACAGTTTTAAAAGCCAATCTATATATCCAGAGAGAGGCTCCAAAAGGGAGCACTCCCTGAATGCTAATGGTCCATTAGGCTTAAATGATCGTCTGGATTTTTCTGTTTTTATGATTCTGTTCTGATTTGTGTTTTTTTACTTTGTGATCATATGTTCTTGTTTAATTTGCATATAAAGGATGTGATGTCATGTTTTGTATGTAACACAGACCTGTAGAAGCGTCTTCACACGAAACAGCTGTTGTCTGCTTTTTTCTTCCCCGCTCTCCCTGCTTGCCGGACTTTTTATCCTTATGGAATAAAGATACTGCTTTTAAGGACTGGTGAGTGCAGCTCATTTTTCTTTCTTATGGTTATTTTGGGCTGTTTAAACTTTTTTATGAGCTTTTGCACCTGAAATGTTCCAAAGTCCTATTTAGGTGTCTGCATTGTACATGTTCAGCTTTGCCCTGACTATTGCAGCTGCTTGCAGGTGGTGCAGGTTTTTCACTTTCTTTGCTGTAAGATTGATAGAAGTTAGCATCTGCTTTGTTTTTTTGGAATGCAAGCATAAGTGTGCAGCCTGCCACCCACCCACCCCCAGGCTGCAATATCATACTACTTGCACTTGAAATGAGGCCTTTTAGGCATGTGGAGGCAGACGCTGGCCACCATGTCATAGCTGCGTCGGCGGCCTGGTGTCCATACTCGGTCCCCAGCCACCCCAATTTGTCCCAGGGCGCCTTATACACAAGCGCGCATACCAAAACATTACCTGTGCCCTCCCCAGTGCATTTAGTGAGAAGGACAGCCTAACCACAAACATGTGGACAAGTGAATGTGGCCAGGGATGGCCCATCTCACTGACGCCTTCACACTGGGTTAATATTGTGGTAGCCAGGATACAGTTGGACACTGGGATGCAACACGTCCTCCAGACATAGAGGATTGCGGGTCCTGGGTCAATCAGGCTTCAACACAAAGTTCAGAAGGTATACAGCACCAGTGGTCAGCCTCCTGCACAACGAGTAAATTATTCATGATCATGAGGCCATCCATCTCCTTAGCTTTCTGTTCCTTGGAATGCAAGCGCATGTATGTAGTAGCGGCTAGGTCTGAGGTGGTCAGCGTTTTGGCGCATATCCTACCTCCTCCGAGGATTGCTGGATGTTTTCAAGCTACTAAACCAGTTCTATGGCTCCCATTAAAACAAAGCTTCAGGTGATGAATGATGGATGAGGTGGTGGCAAAGGAGAAAGAGCAGGAGGAACAGGGACCATTAACATCAATATCAGGCCACTCAACCACACATGTCTTGTAGGATATGTTTCTGTAGTAAAAGGAGGGCTTTGGCTATATTGTTGGCGTAAGCAGTGAACGGAAGGCTTTCCAAAAATTATGAGGAACTGCAATGCCTCTTGAAACAGACGTGGATTACAGCGTGCTAAAAACCTTCTACCCATTATTGGGGAGTGGGTCTCCCTTAGTGTTCGCCTATGCACTGAAAAGCAAAAGCTAACTAAAATTAGGAGGAAATGCAATGCCCATTGGAAGAGTAGTGGAAATTATAGGTAATTAAAAAAAATATTTCATTGCCCCTTGGAAGAGCTGTGGAATTCAGAGTCGTATAACAAGACGATTTTAATGCCCCTTGGAAGAGACGTGGAGGTCACAGTAGCTTAACAAAACCGTGTTAATGCCCCTTGGAAGAGTGGTGGAGGTCGCAGTGGAATAAAAAGACCATATCAATGCCCCTTGGAAGAGACGTAGAGGTCACAGTATCTTAACAAGGCGGTTTTAATGCCGCTTGGAAGAGTGGTGGAGGTCGCAGTGGAATAAAAAGACAATATCAATGCCCCTTGGAAGAGTGGTGGAGGTGCAGTGGAATAAAAAGACAATATCAATGCCCCGTGGAAGAGACGTGGAGGTCACAAGTGCATTGAGGTGAAGGGTACATTGCTGGAAAAGGAAGAAAAAAAAAAAAAAACTCTTTAAATCTCTTAGTTTGCGAGTGTGAACGAGCTGCGTGTGTCCGGAGCGTAAGTGCGAACGAAAGTAAGTGTGTGACTTGTTTTTCAGTGAAGAGGTATTTGGGAATCCTGCAGAAAATACCTATGTGAATTGCGGTGAGTGCTGCATTGTGACCTGTTGAGTGCTTTTCTACCTGTTTAGATTTATTGGGCTTTTTAAAACCTATTTTCTCACTACAGTTTTAGTTTCTTAGTTTACTACCTGTGAATTTAAGGGTTAACTACATTGCACTAAAATCCTGAGGTGTAGATTTACTCACAAGGGGTTAATTAAGGGGAAGGGGTCATAATTAAGGGTTTATAAGGGGCAGCTGGTTGGACATCAAGTCCTTTGGAAGTGCATTGAGGTGAAGGGTACATTGCTGGAAAAGGAAAAAAAAAAAAAAAAACTCTTTAAATCTCTTAGTTTGCGAGTGTGAACGAGCTGCGTGTGTCCGGAGCGTAAGTGCGAACGAAAGTAAGTGTGTGACTTGTTTTTCAGTGACTTTGGATTCAGGGAGTTTGGAAGGGAGGACTTAGGACTGAATTGCTGACTGCATTTCATTCTTTCTTTACATTACTTTTTGCTTAATTAATCCACCTGACCTACTTATCTGATTCCCCCGTCCATACTTGATACTTAACTGATCCCCCGCCGATATCTAATTGATACACTTGCACATCCCTAATTGATCCCCGTCCATACACCTATATATAAATAATTGTGTTTTGTACTTGTATATATATACTGACTGTATCCCCATATTTAGAATGACGTCCATTTTGGCCGGAGCCGTGCAGTGTACATCTTGCGCAATGTATGCATTCCGTGAGCAACCGCTCGAGGATCCATACTGCTGCGAGAGATGGGAGCATATCGTGCACTTGGAAGCCCAAATTCTGGATCTAAGTGTCAGATAGCGGTACTGAGGAGCATCGACAACATGGAACGGAGTTTGCTGCTCACCGAGCAGACACTCAATGGGTCAATACTGGGGGTGGAGCATAGAGGGGAAGTGCAGGCTGAACAGGCAGGGAGCTGGATAACAGTTAGGAGGGATAGAGGGAAGAAGTATAGGAAGGCTGGTTCAGAACCGGCATTATTGGAGCACGACAGATCCTCTGACCGCCAGGGGAGTGTATGCTCCAGTAATGAGGGGGAGGGGGAAGTGTAGGGCAGGCAAGACAGGTTCTGGTAGTGGGTGACTCTATTATTAGGGGGACAGACAGGGCAATCTGTCACAAAGACCGGGATCGCCGAACGGTGTGCTGCCTCCCTGGCGCTCGAGTGAGGCACATCGCGGATCGGGTTGACAGGTTACTGGGTGGGGCTAGCGAAGACCCAGCGGTCATGGTCCACATCGGCACCAAAGACAAAGTGAGTGGTAGATGGAGGGTCCTTAAAAATGATTTCAGGGACCTAGGTAGGAAGCTTAGGGCAAGGAGCTCCAAGGTAGTTTTCTCAGAAATACTACCAATCCCGCGAGCCATACAGGAGCGCCAACGGGAAGTTAGGGAGGTGAATAAGTGGCTAAAGAGTTGGTGCAAGGCAGAAGGGTTTGGGTTCATGGAGAACTGGGCCGACTTCGCGGTCGGCTACAGGCTCTACCGTAGGGACGGGCTGCACCTCAATGGGGAGGGTGCAGCGGTGCTGGGGAAGAAGATGGCTAATAGGTTGGAGGAGTTTTTAAACTAGAGACGGGGGGGGAAACCAAGGAAATAGGTGGGATGTGAGGCAAGCAAGGGGGAAGGGGAGAAGTGAATATAATGAGGGTGGAGAGGGGGGTGGGGATAGTACAGTTAGATCGTTAGAGAAGAATAGGATGCTAAATAACCCCAAAGTTTTATCTTGCATGCTCACCAACGCAAGAAGCCTGACCAATAAGGCGGATGAGCTGCAGGCGCTTATATCAGAGGAGAGGTATGACATCGTAGGTATAACAGAGACTTGGCTAGACGATAGCTACGACTGGGCGGTAAATTTATTAGATTATAGTTTATTTAGAAGGGACCGGAAACAGGGGAAAGGCGGAGGAGTCTGCTTATATGTAAAGTCATGTCTAAAACCCAGACTAAGGGAAGATATAGGAGAGGGAGAAGAGGGGGTCGAGTCCATGTGGGTAGAGATAGAGGGAACTAAAAATAATAATAAAATATTACTGGGGTCTGCTATATGCCACCAAATATAACAGAGGAGAATGAGAATCTGCTCTTAGGACAAATAGACAAAGTAGCAAAATATAATGAAGTGATTGTAATGGGGGATTTCAACTACCAGGATATTGACTGGGAAACAGAAACCTGTAGATCTCAGAAAGGAAAAAGGTTCTTGACAAATATTAAGGATAATTATCTCTCCCAACTAGTGCAGGAACCAACGAGAGGGAAGGCCGTGTTGGACTTAATATTGACTATTAGGCCTGATAGAATAACTGAGGTACAGATAGGGGGGCACATAGGTAATAGCGACCATAATATTATCGACTTCAAAATGCCCTTCAGTAGGGTTATCAATAAGGGAACAACAAAAACATTAAACTTTAGGAGGGCGAAGTTTGATCAGCTGAAAGAAAGCCTTCAACTTATTGACTGGGACAAAGTTCTTAATCAAAGGAATACGAATAGTAAATGGGAAACCTTCAAAAGAATTCTGAATACTCAGTGCGAGAGGTATATACCGTATTGGAATAAAAGGGCCAGAAATAAGAGGAAACCAATATGGTTGAACAAGAACGTAAAAGGGGCGTTAAATAGCAAAAAAGAGGCATTCAAGAGATTAAAACAGGAAAACAGTAAGGAGGCACTAATGTGTTACAAGGAAAAAACGAAAACCTGTAAAAAACAAATAAAAATAGCGAAGGAGGAAACAGAGAGACGTATTGCTAGGGAAAGTAGATCAAATCCCAAACTGTTCTTTACGTATATAAATAGTAAAAGGATTAAATCGGATAATATTGGACCGATAAAAAGTGAGGAAGGCAAAATCATAGAGAAAGATAAGGATAAAGCTAATCTATTAAATAATTTTTTTTAGACAACTTTCACAAAGGAAATCGAACTAACAGGAGAAATGAGAAGTGACAAATTTAATCCTCCACTAAGTATGACAAATCTAACCCAAGCTGGGGTACAGAAACGCCTCAGTAACATTAAAATAAACAAATCACCAGGACCTGATGGCATACACCCACGGGTACTAAAGGAACTAAGTAATGTGATAGACAGACCGTTATATCTTATATTTAAGGACTCTGTTGAGACTGGGTCTGTGCCACTTGATTGGCGACAGGTGAATGTAGTGCCAATATTCAAAAAGGGAGCGAAAAGTGACGCCGGAAACTATGGGCCGGTGAGTCTGACGTCCGTTGTGGGCAAAATTTTTGAAAGCTTCATTAAAGAGGCAATTACGGAGCATCTTGATGCTAATAATCTTTTAATCCCAAACCAACATGGATTCATGAGGAATCGCTCCTGCCAAACAAACCTGATAGACTTCTACGAGGAGGTTAGCTCTCGAGTAGATCAGGGGGAACCAGTGGATGTCGTATATCTCGACTTCTCAAAAGCGTTCGATAGCGTGCCACATAATAGGTTGGTATACAAAATGAGAATGATGGGGCTGGGGGAAAATGTCTGCAAGGGGGTAGCTAACTGGATAAAGGATAGAAGGCAGAGGGTGGTTATAAATGGAATATAATCAGATTGGGTAAGCGTCACTAGTGGGGTACCACAGGGGTCTGTACTAGGCCCAATGTTATTTAATTTCTTTATTAACGACATAGTCAACGGGATAAATAGTAAAATATCAATATTTGCAGATGACACAAAGTTATGTAAAACAATTAATACAAAAGAGGACAGTGCAGACCTACAGAGGGATTTGGGTAAGCTGGGTAGGTGGAGCATTAAATGGCAAATGAGGTTTAACGAGGAGAAATGTAAGGTCATACATATGGGAAGGAAAAATGGAAGTCACCAGTACTCACTGAATGGGAAATCATTGGGGAATTCAGAGATGGAGAAGGACTTGGGCATCTTGATTGATAGCAAACTAAATTGGAGTGCCCAAAGTCAGGCCGCTGCTGTAAGGGCAAACAGGGTAATGGGATGTATCAGAATAGGTATAGCTGCAAAGGATGAGAACATTGTTCTTCCACTGTACAAAGCACTGGTCAGACCACACTTGGAATACTGTGCTCAGTTATGGGCCCCAATATATAGAAAGGATATAAATGAGCTTGAAAAGGTACAAAGGAGGGCAACAAAATTAATAAAGGGAATGGAGGGACTGCAATACTCAGAGAGGTTGGCAAAACTAGGACTATTCAGCCTGGAAAAGAGAAGGTTGAGGGGGGACATAAAAAATGTGTACAAATATGTTAGGGGACAGTATAGAGATCTTGCCCGGGATTTGTTCAAAAGGAGGGATATTATGGTAATAAGAGGGCACTCGCTAAGACTGGAAGAGAAAAGGTTTCAGCACCAGCATAGGAAGGGCTTCTTTACGGTAAGAGCAGTGAGAATATGGAATTCATTGAGTGAGGAGACGGTAATGTCGGATTCACTACACCAGTTCAAGCGGGGACTGGATGCATTTCTAGATACCAGGCAGATTTCAGCATATACTTAAAAATAAAAGAAAATAGTAGGTTGATACAGGTATTTATTCTGACTGCTGGTTTCAGAGTCGGGAGGGAATTTTTCCTCAGATGAAGATTGGCCAAATCAATTGGGGTTTTTGCCCTCCTCTGGATCAACTTTAGCAATTACAGAACTAACAGGTCGAACTTGATGGACGCAAGTCTTTATTCGGCTTTACAAACTATGTTAATATGTTACTGACGCGCCCCCTGGGACATATTCCTTTCTGAGGGGAATACCCGGCACCGGATCAGATGGGGGGGTTGTAGTCTCCGAGCGGCTGTGACCCGGTCCCGTGCCCAGGGCGTCAAGCTCAGTGTTATGTGGCAGTCTTTACTGATGTTATTAAAGTTCGTTGTGTCGACTACGCCACCCGTTGTGATGCGGTCACTGTGGCCGCCGCTGCAGCAGGGTCCGCTGAGGCTGATGGTGGATGCGCAGCTTGGTGGGATAACCCCCAACGGGAGGGGTATAGCCTCAGAGGGGACAGGCGCAGAGGATGGGGGTTGTGGTGGTGCGGTGCAGCCGGTAATGATGACAGACTCGGGTTGTGCAGTTAAGGGTCTTTACTTACTGCAGATGTTCCTGGTCACTCTAGCTCCAAGTGACCTCCCGAGCCGTGCTGCGTCCACCAGGTCCTGGATCCGGTCAACCCCCAAACAAGTCCGGAGCGTGGCCCTGAGCTCTCCCTCTGTCCTTTCTTCAGCCGTCCCCACCAGTGATTCACCTAAGTCCAGCTCCCTCGGGCCTTCTGTTGGGCAACCTTTGGCCTAAGGTTCCCTGACCCTTCCTGTGGTGTGCCTTCAGGGTGAATGTAGTGGGTGACCGTGACAGACACTGCCCACGGTCTCCGGTCTCTGGCTGGGGAATGTCTTTGCCCCCACCAGCTTGGGTTCCGGTACCCTCTTGCTGACTCCTCACCCGGTGTTCTTATTTGGGTTCTTGGGTCCCTTCTTTGTCCCCCTCTGGGTCTTTCTTCACTCCACTCTCTCTCTCTCCAGGGCTGCTGTTTCCTGCTCTCTGCATCTGACTTGTCCTCTGCAGCTGACTGACCCTGATTCTAAGTTGGTGCCCTCCTTATATATCCCTCTATGTGTGAGCTCAGGTGACCAGCACCCAATGAGCTCCTACCACTACCCAGACTGCTCCCCCTATCTGCCCCTACACTACATGGGATGTTCCTCCCCCCTCCCACTCCAGCCAGGAACAGGCTCGGTCGCACCTGCACATTTCTAAGTGGGAGTGCCGTCGGCCTGCTCCTCTGGAATGGGATGTATGTAGTGCATGCAGTCTATCTGAGCTCAGTTCCACACTCCTTCCTTACCCGGGAGTGGAATATCACACCTCTGGGTTGAGGTGCAATACCCCTGTAGCAGCCGAATCCTCAGGGTGCTACATTCCCCCCTGGTAAATCACAGCACGTCCTCGGGCTGCAAAGACAAAAACACCAAAACATACAAATTTTTACAAACATATAAAACATATAAAATATTATATATATATAAACTTTTTCATATAGACATCATTATAACATTCTCGTCGTCTCTTTCTTTCTTCCTCCTCTGGTCACCGTGCAACTCGTGACCAGGTAAAGTGCGACAGTCTTTTGATAAGCAGTTTCTCATAAAACCAGTAGGGGGCGCCTTAGGAAGCGCAACTATGTACAGGGAAGTTTTGGCCGTTCTCAGTCCCCGGCCAAGTAAAGGGAATGGGGTGGCTGCTCACAGTCCTCAGCCTGGTTTGGGTAGGGGACACACGGGTTAAACTGTTCACTGGTCCCAACGGGGACTAAACTTTAAAGCAGCCACGGTTACTTGGGTACCCCGACGGGTAACTATTTACATCTCCTTTGTACTATTTCAGTCATAGTACCTTCTAGCCTTGAACCCGTCCGGGTCTTCTGGCTCCTCCTCCCTACACCGCAACTCCTCCTCTGTCAGGCGATGCACGTGGAGGGCGTAAGGTCCCTTGGCACACTTGTGCCGGGTGAACGTTACCTCGTCACCGACGTAGAGGTCACGGCCTTTGTGACCCTCTGGCAGGTGAGACTCGACATCCCGTCGGGTAACGAAGACGTCACCCATGGTGTTCCGGTCCTTTATGAAGCCCCACCTATGCTGCGCATTAAACTTTATTACCGTCCCGATGGTACGGGGACGATCTGCTGCATAGGGGTCCCTTCTGGTCCGACTCTTTTGCTCCGCGCTGCGGGTCCGGGCCCATTGCTCTCTGGCCCGCCTCTCCTCCCGCTCTCTCTTGAACTCTGCCAGCTGTTGACGGCAACACTCGGTACGCTCTGCTGCAGCTGCCCGAGTCTCTCCGGTGAACCCCATCAAATCTTCTCCCGTGGGGTCCCACACGAACTGGGCTTCCTCGAGTGGAGGCGAGACCCGAGTCACGGGCTTTGGAGCCGGGATCAGGGGCTCACACAGGGGACCTAACTTCTTTTGTCGCTCCAGTTCCAAGAATTCTTTGGGCCAGATGAAAGGCCGCCCGTCCGGCCACACTGGCTGGCTGAAGGGGTCCTCTCCCAGATTTGGCACCCTTGATGTTGCGGGTGCGGGCGCGATGGTGGGGGCGCCCAGGTTGCCCAGGCCTTGCGGCCAGGCCTGGGGCATCTGGAAGGTAAATGGAACTGTTAACACGGCGGCACCCTGGGCCACCTGGCCTTGCGGCCAGGCCGGAGGCTCCGCGGAGGTAGATGGCTCTGCTGGGGATGCGGCGCCCGGAAACGCTAGGCCTTGCGACCAGGCCGGAGGCTTCCCTTCCTTCGCCACGCTCCGGGTCACGACGCGTGACGTCACTGGGGTCGCGACGGCGGCTTCCGGTCGGGGCCTAGTCGGTGGCGGTGTCATGGCGGTCTCGGGTACGGCCGGGGGACTTTCGGGCTCTGCGACGGGGAGCTGGGGCAGGTGGGTGGTCTTCCGGTATGGGGTATAGGCGTCCCCCTTACCTGCTGCCATACGTCTCGCTCCCTCTTCTGCGCCGTCTCCGGCCTTGGGTCCTCCCGCGTCATCCGCAGAGGTAGTCGGTGTCTTCTTCCAGGGGAGCGGGTTCCGTGGACGGGTTCCAGCTTGCTGGGCCATCTCCCGGCCCCACTCCGCCAGGATCTCCCTCTGCACTCGGGCCATCCTTCCCGCGAGGCCCTCCAGGGCACTCCGCGCGCACTCCCGATCTCGGGGAAGCTGCGCCAGGATCTCCGCTAAGCCTAGCGGGGTTGTTGACTCCAGCAGGCTCCTGACCATCGGGTCGGTGCTGCTCTGCTCTGCTTCCGGCAGGCTCCTGGCCAGCGGGCCGGTGCTGCTCTGCTCTCCTCCTTCTTCCTTCTGCAGGCTCCTGGCCAGCGGGCCGGTGCTGCTCTGCTGCCGCTCCATTCCCGGGTCTACTCTTCCTCTTCTCGACTCCGGGTGCTCTCGCTCTGGACACCTTGCCTCCGGGTGCGCTCGTTCTAGACTGCTCCAAGCGACACCCATCTTTGCTCTTTTCTTTCGTCTCCTCCCACTTCGAGGGCGGTCCCGGGGCAACTCGGTGACTGTCAGCTCCAGGGGGAGTTCTTTCACGCTGACAGACACCTCCAGCATCACAGTCTCCGTTGGTGGGGGCGGTTTCCATTTTTGGCGCCATTTTCTGTCCTGGCCCACGATGGGAGGTGGCCTCTTGCCCTCCTTTGGCACGCCCATAATGGCGTCCGCTGCTCTTCCAAGGCGGGAAATCTGCGGTTTTGGCGGGAAGCGTCGCCCAGTGGCGGGAAACTCTGCAGATGGCGGGAACAAGCTGGAAATGGCGGACAATCGGCGGGAAACGACTGGTGATGGAGTCCGATGGCGTGGACCCTCCGGAACCGGCGGGAGACTTCTTTCTGAGGTAAACTTGCACTTTTCTTCAGGCACGCAGTACCCGGGTGTTGCGGGCACGTAATCCTGCCGACTACGCCAAAGTTGACGCGCCCCCTGGGACATATTCCTTTCTGAGGGGAATACCCGGCACCGGATCAGATGGGGGGGTTGTAGTCTCCGAGCGGCTGTGACCCGGTCCCGTGCCCAGGGCGTCAAGCTCAGTGTTATGTGGCAGTCTTTACTGATGTTATTAAAGTTCGTTGTGTCGACTACGCCACCCGTTGTGATGCGGTCACTGTGGCCGCCGCTGCAGCAGGGTCCGCTGAGGCTGATGGTGGATGCGCAGCTTGGTGGGATAACCCCCAACGGGAGGGGTATAGCCTCAGAGGGGACAGGCGCAGAGGATGGGGGTTGTGGTGGTGCGGTGCAGCCGGTAATGATGACAGACTCGGGTTGTGCAGTTAAGGGTCTTTACTTACTGCAGATGTTCCTGGTCACTCTAGCTCCAAGTGACCTCCCGAGCCGTGCTGCGTCCACCAGGTCCTGGATCCGGTCAACCCCCAAACAAGTCCGGAGCGTGGCCCTGAGCTCTCCCTCTGTCCTTTCTTCAGCCGTCCCCACCAGTGATTCACCTAAGTCCAGCTCCCTCGGGCCTTCTGTTGGGCAACCTTTGGCCTAAGGTTCCCTGACCCTTCCTGTGGTGTGCCTTCAGGGTGAATGTAGTGGGTGACCGTGACAGACACTGCCCACGGTCTCCGGTCTCTGGCTGGGGAATGTCTTTGCCCCCACCAGCTTGGGTTCCGGTACCCTCTTGCTGACTCCTCACCCGGTGTTCTTATTTGGGTTCTTGGGTCCCTTCTTTGTCCCCCTCTGGGTCTTTCTTCACTCCACTCTCTCTCTCTCCAGGGCTGCTGTTTCCTGCTCTCTGCATCTGACTTGTCCTCTGCAGCTGACTGACCCTGATTCTAAGTTGGTGCCCTCCTTATATATCCCTCTATGTGTGAGCTCAGGTGACCAGCACCCAATGAGCTCCTACCACTACCCAGACTGCTCCCCCTATCTGCCCCTACACTACATGGGATGTTCCTCCCCCCTCCCACTCCAGCCAGGAACAGGCTCGGTCGCACCTGCACATTTCTAAGTGGGAGTGCCGTCGGCCTGCTCCTCTGGAATGGGATGTATGTAGTGCATGCAGTCTATCTGAGCTCAGTTCCACACTCCTTCCTTACCCGGGAGTGGAATATCACACCTCTGGGTTGAGGTGCAATACCCCTGTAGCAGCCGAATCCTCAGGGTGCTACATTACTATGTTAACAAGACAGTTTTATCAATGCCCCTTGGAAGAGTGGTGGAGGTCACAGTGGAATAAAAAGACAATATCAATGCCCCGTGGAAGAGATGTGGAGGTCACAGTAGCTTAACAAGACAGTTTTAATGCCCCTTGGAAGAGTGATGGAGGTCGCATTGAAATAAAAAGACAATATCAATGCCCCATGGAAGAGTGGTGGAGGTCGCAGTGGAATAAAAAGACAATTTTAATGCCCCCTGGAATAGACGTGGAGGTCGCAGTGGAATAAAAAGACAATATCAATGCCCTTGGAAAAGTGGGGGAGGTCGCAGTGGAGTAAAAAGACAATATCAATGCCCCGTGGAACAGACGTGGAGGTCACAGTAGCTTAACAAGACGGTTTAAATGCCCCTTGGAAGACTGGTGGAGGTCACAGTGGAATAAAAAGACAATATCAATGCCCCTAGGAAGAGTGGTGAAGGTCGCAGTGGAATAAAAAGACAATATCCATGCCCTGTGGAAGAGACGTGGAGGTCACAATAGCTTAACAAGACGGTTAAAATGACCCTTGGAAGAGTGGTGGAGGTCACAGTGTAAAAAAAAGACAATATCAATGCCCATTGGAAGAGTAGTGGAGGTCGCAGTGGCATGAAAAGACAATATCAATGCCCCTTGGAAGAGTGGTGGATGTCGCAGTGGAATAAAAGGACAATATCAATGCCCCGTGGAAAAAACGTGGAGGTCAGAGGAGCTTATCTAGACAGTTTTAATGCCTCTTGGAAGAGTGGTGGAGGTCGCAGTGGAATAAAAAGACAATATTAATGCCCTTGGAAGAGTGGTGGAGGTCGAAGTGGAATAAAAAGACAATATCAATAACACGTGGAAGAGACGTGGAGGTCACAGTTGCTTAACAAGACGGTTTTAATGCCCCTTGGAAGAGTGGTGGAGGTCACAGTAGCTTAACAAAGCCGTTTTAATGCCCCTTGGAAGAGTGGTGGAGGTCGCAGTGGAATAAAAAGACAATATCAATGCCCCGTGAAAGAGACATGGAGGTCACAGTAGCTTAACAAGACGGTTTTAATGCCGCTTGGAAGAGTGGTGGATTTTGCAGTGGAATAAAAAGACAATATCAATGCCCCTTGGAAGAGTGGTGGAGGTCGCAGTGGAATAAAAAGACATTATCAATGTCCTTGGAAGAGTAGAGGAGGTCGCAGTGGAATAAAAAGACAATATCAATGCCCCTTGATAGAGAAGTGGAGGTCACAGTAGCTTAGCAAGACGCTCTTAATGCCCCTTGGAAGAGTGGTGGAGGTCGCAGTGGTGAAATAAAACAATATCAATGCCCATTGGAAGAGTGGTGGAGGTCGCAGTGGAATAAAAAGACAATATCAATACCCCTTGGAAGAGTGGTGGAGGTCGCAGTGGAATAAAAAGACAATATCAATGCACCGTGGAAGAAATGTGGAGGTCAGAGAAGCTTAACAAGATGGTTTTAATGCCCCTTGGAAGAGTGGTGGAGGTCGCAGTGGAATAAAAAAACAATATTAATGCCCCTTGGAAGAGTGGAGGAGGTCACAGTGGAATAAAAAGACAATATCAATGCCAATTGGAAGAGTGGTGGAGGTCGCAGTGGAATGAAAAGACAATATCATTGCCTCTTGGAAGAGTGGTGGAGCTCGCAGTGGAATTATAAGACAATATCAATGCCCCATGGAAGAGACTTTGAGGTCACAGAAGCTTAACAATATGATTTTAATACGCCTTGGAAGAGTGGTGGAGTTCGCATTGGAATAAAAAGACAATATCAATGCCCCTTGGAAGAGTGGTGGAGGTCGCAGTGGAATAAAAAGACAATATAAATGCCCCGTGTAAGAGACGTGGAGGTCAGAGTAGCTTAACAAGACGGTTTTAATGCCCCTTGGAAGAGTGGTGGAGGTCACAGTGGAATAAAAAGACAATATTAATGCCCTGTGGAAGAGACGTGGAGGTCACAGTAGCTTAACAATCCGGTTTTAATGCCCCTATGAAGAGTGGTGGTGGTTGCAGTGGAATAAAAAGACAATATCAATGCCCCTTGGAAGAGTGGTGGAGGTCGCAGTGGAATAAAAAGACAATATAAATGCCCCGTGTAAGAGACGTGGAGGTCAGAGTAGCTTAACAAGACGGTTTTAATGCCCCTTGGAAGAGTGGTGGAGGTCACAGTAGCTTAACAAAACCGTTTTAATGCCCCTTGGAAGAGTGGTGGAGGTCGCAGTGGAATAAAAAGACAATATCAATGCCCCGTGAAAGAGACATGGAGGTCACAATAGCTTAACAAGACGGTTTTAATGCCGCTTGGAAGAGTGGTGGATTTTGCAGTGGAATAAAAAGACAATATCAATGCCCCTTGGAAGAGTGGTGGAGGTCGCAGTGGAATAAAAAGACATTATCAATGTCCTTGGAAGAGTAGAGGAGGTCGCAGTGGAATAAAAAGACAATATCAATGCCCCTTGATAGAGAAGTGGAGGTCACAGTAGCTTAGCAAGACGCTCTTAATGCCCCTTGGAAGAGTGGTGGAGGTCGCAGTGGTGAAATAAAACAATATCAATGCCCATTGGAAGAGTGGTGGAGGTCGCAGTGGAATAAAAAGACAATATCAATACCCCTTGGAAGAGTGGTGGAGGTCGCAGTGGAATAAAAAGACAATATCAATGCACCGTGGAAGAAATGTGGAGGTCAGAGAAGCTTAACAAGATGGTTTTAATGCCCCTTGGAAGAGTGGTGGAGGTCGCAGTGGAATAAAAAGACAATATAAATGCCCCGTGTAAGAGACGTGGAGGTCAGAGTAGCTTAACAAGACGGTTTTAATGCCCCTTGGAAGAGGGGTGGAGGTCACAGTGGAATAAAAAGACAATATTAATGCCCTGTGGAAGAGACGTGGAGGTCACAGTAGCTTAACAATCCGGTTTTAATGCCCCTATGAAGAGTGGTGGTGGTTGCAGTGGAATAAAAAGACAATATGAATGCCCCTTGGAAGAGTGGTGGAGGTCGCAGTGGAATAAAAAGACAATATCAATGCCCCGTGGAAGAGACGTGGAGGTCACAGTAGCATAACAATATGGTTTTAATGCCCCTTGGTAGAGTGTTGGAGGTCGCAGTGGAAAAAAAAGACAATATCAATGCCAATTGGAAGAGTGGTGGAGGTCGCAGTGTAATAAAAAGACAATATCAATGCCCCTTGGAAGAGTTGCGGAGCTCGCAGTGGAATAAAAAGACAATATCAATGATCTTTGGAAGAGTGGTGGATGTCGCAGTGGAATACAAAAACAATATCAATGCCCCTTGGAACAGTGGTCTAAGTCGCAGTGGAATAAAAAGACAATATCAATGCCCCTTGGAAGAGACTTGGAGGTCACAGTAGCTTGACAAGACGGTTTTAATGCCCCTTGGAAGAGTGGTGGAGGTCGCACTAGAATAAAAAGATAATATCAATGCCCCTTGGAAGAGTGGTGGAGGTCGCAGTTATAATAAAAAGACAATATCAATGCACCGTGGAAGAGACGTGGAGGTCACAGCAGCTTAACAAGATGGTTTTAATGCCCCTTGGAGGAGTGGTTGAGGTCGCAGTGGAATAAACAGACAATATCAATGCCCATTGGAAGAGTGGTGTAGGTCGCAGTGGAATAAAAAGACAATATGAATTCCCTGTGGAAGAGACGTGGAGGTCGCAGTGGAATAAAAAGACAATACCAATGCCACTTGGAAGAGTCGTGGAGTTCGCAGTGGAATAAAATGATAATATCAATGCCCCTTGGAAGAGTGGTGGAGGTCGCAGTGGAATAAAAAGACAATATCAATGCCCCTTGAAAGAGAGGTAGACGTCACAGTGGCTTAAGAAGGCAGTTTTAATGCCACTTGGAAAAATGGTGGACGTCGCAGTGGAATAAAAAGACAATAACAATGCCCCTTGGAAGAGTGGTGGAGTTCGCAGCGGAATAAAAAGACAATATCAATGCCCCGTGGAAGAGACGTGGAGGTAACAGCAGCTTAACAAGACGGTTTTAATGCCCATTGGAACAGTGGTGGAGGTCGCAGTGGAATAAAAAGACAATATCAATGCCCCTTGGAAGAGTGGTTGAGGTAACAGTGGTTAAAAAGACAATATCAATGCCTCGTGGAAGAGACGTGGAAGTCACAGTAGCTTAACAAGACGGTTTTAATGTCCCTTGGAAGAGTGGTGGAGGTCGCAGTTAAATAAAAAGACAATATCAATGCCCCTTGGAACAGTGGTGGAGGTCGCAGTGGAGTAAAAAGACAATATCAATGCCCCTTGGAAGTGTGGTGAAGGTCGCAGTGGAATAAAAAGACAATATCAATGCCCCATGGAAGAGACGTGGAGGTCACAGTAGCCTAACAAGACAGTTTTAATGCCCCTTGGAAGAGTGGTGGAGGTCACAGTGGAATAAAAAGACAATATCCGTGCTCTGTAGAAGAGACGTGGAGGTCACAATAGCTTAACAAGATGGTTTTAATGACCCTTGGAAGAGTGGTGCAGGTCACAGTGGAAAAAAAAGACAATATCAATGCCCATTGGAAGAGTGATGGAGGTCGCAGTGGATTAAAAAGACAATTTTAATGCCGCCTGGAATAGACGTGTAGGTCGCAGTGGAATAAAAAGACAATATCAATGCTCCTGGGAAGAGTGGTGGAGGACGCAGTGGAATAAAAAGACAATACCAATGCCACTTGGAAGAGTGGTGGAGTTCGAAGTGGAATAAAATTATAATATCAATGCCCCTTGGAAGAGTGGTGTAGGTCGCAGTGGAATAAAAAGACAATATCAATGCCCCTTGGAAGAGAGGTAGATGTCACAGTAGCTTAAGAAGGCGGTTGTAATGCCGCTTGGAAGAGTGGTGGAGGTCGCAGTGGAATAAAAAGACAATAACAATGCCCCTTGGAAGATACGTGGAGGTCACAGCAGCTTAACAAGACGGTTTTAATGCCCCTTGGAAGAGTGGTGGAGGTCCCAGTGGAATAAAAAGACAATATCAATGCCCCTTGGAAGACTGGTTGAGGTAACAGTGGTTAAAAAGACAATATCAATGCCCCATGGAAGAGACGTGGAAGTCACAGTAGCTTAACAAGACGGTTTTAATGTCCCTTGGAAGAGTGGTGGAGGTCGCAGTTACATAGTTACATAGTTACATAGTTAGTAAAGCCGAATAAAGACTTGCGTCCATCAAGTTCGACCTGTTAGTTCTGTAATTGCTAAAGTTGATCCAGAGGAGGGCAAAAACCCCAAATGATTTAGCCAATCTTCACCTGAGGAAAAATTCCCTCCCGACTCTGAAACCAGCAGTCAGAATAAATCCCTGTATCAACCTTCTATTTTATTCTATTTTTAAATATATGCTGAAATCTGCCTGGTATCTAGAAAAGCATCCAGTCCCCGCTTGAACTGGTTTAGTGAATCCGACATTACCGTCTCCTCACTCAGTGAATTCCATATTCTCACTGCTCTTACCATAAAGAACCCCTTCCTATGCTGGTGCTGAAACCTTTTCTCTTCCAGTCTTAGTGAATGCCCTCTTGTTACCGTAATATCCCTCCTTTTGAACAAATCCCGGGCAAGGTCTCTATACTGTCCCCTAACATATTTGTACACATTTATTATGTCCCCCCTCAACCTTCTCTTTTCCAGGCTGAATAGTCCTAGTTTTGCCAACCTCTCTGGGTATTGCAGTCCCTCCATTCCCCTTATTAATTTTGTTGCCCTCCTTTGTACCTTTTCAAGCTCATTTATATCCTTTCTATATATTGGGGCCCATAACTGAGCACAGTATTCCAAGTGTGGTCTGACCAGAGCTTTGTACAGTGGAAGAACAATGTTCTCATCCTTTGCAGCTATACCTATTCTGATACGTCCCAATACCCTGTTTGCCCTTACAGCAGCCGCCTGACTTTGGGCACTCCAATTTAGTTTGCTATCAATCAAGATGCCCAAGTCCTTCTCCATCTCTGAATTCCCCAATGGTTTCCCATTCAGTGAGTACTGGTGACTTCCATTTTTCCTTCCCATATGTATGACCTTACATTTCTCCTCATTAAACCTCATTTGCCATTTAATGCTCCACCTACCCAGCTTATCCAAATCCCTCTGTAGGTCTTCACTATCCTCTTTTGTATTAATTGTTTTACATAACTTTGTGTCATCTGCAAATATTGATATTTTACTATTTATCCCGTTGACTATGTCGTTAATAAAGATATTAAATAACATTGGGCCTAGTACAGACCCCTGTGGTACCCCACTAGTGACGCTTACCCAATCTGAGTATATTCCATTTATAACCACCCTCTGCCTTCTATCCTTTAGCCAGTTAGCTACCCACTTGCAGACATTTTCCCCCAGCCCCATCATTCTCATTTTGTATACCAACCTATTATGTGGCACGCTATCGAACGCTTTTGAGAAGTCGAGATACACGACATCCACTGGTTCCCCCTGATCTACTCGAGAGCTAACCTCCTCGTAGAAGTCAATCAGGTTTGTTTGGCAGGAGCGATTCCTCATGAATCCATGTTGGTTCGGGGTTAATAGATTATTAGCATCAAGATGCTCCGTAATTGCCTCATTAATAAAGCCTTCAAAAATTTTGCCCACAACGGACGTCAGACTCACCGGCCGATAGTTTCCGGTGTTACTTTTTGCTCCCTTTTTGAATATTGGCACTACATTCGCCTGTCGCCAATCAAGTGGCACAGACCCAGTCTCAATAGAGTCCTTCAATATAAGATATAACGGTCTGTCTATCACAGTTGAATAAAAAGACAATATTAATGCCCCTTGGAACAGTAGTGGAGGTCGCAGTGGAATAAAAAGACAATACCAATGCCTCTTGGAAGTGTGGTGAAGGTCGCAGTGGAATAAAAAGACAATATCAATGCCCCGTGGAAGAGATGTGGAGGTCACAGTAGCTTAACAAGACAGTTTTAATGCCCATTGGAAGAGTTGTGGTTGTCGCAGTGGAATAAAAAGACAATTTCAATGCCCCTTGGAAGAGTGGTGGAGGTCGCAGTGGAATAAAAAGACAATACCAATGCCCCGTGGAAGAAACGTGGAGGTCACAGTAGCTTAACAAGACGGTTTTAATGCCCCTTGGAGGAGTGGTGGAGGTCGAAGTGGAATAAAAAGACAATATCAATGCCCCATGGAAGAGACTTTGAGGTCACAGAAGCTTAACAATATGATTTTAATACGCATTGGAAGAGTGGTGGAGGTCGCATTGGAATAAAAAGACAATATCAATGCCCCTTGGAAGAGTGGTGGAGGTCGCAATGGAATAAAAAGACAATATAAATGCCCCGTGTAAGAGACGTGGAGGTCAGAGTCGCTTAACAAGACGGTTTTAATGCCCCTTGGAAGAGTGGTGGAGGTCACAGTGGAATAAAAAGACAATATTAATGCCCCGTGGAAGAGACGTGGCGGTCACAGTAGCTTAACAATCCGGTTTTAATGCCACTATGAAGAGTGGTGGTGGTTGCAGTGGAATAAAAAGACAATATCAATGCCCATTGGAAGAGTGGTGGAGGTCGCAGTGGAATAAAAAGACAATATCAATGCCCCGTGGAAGAGACGTGGAGGTCACAGTAGCATAACAAGATGGTTTTAATGCCCCTTGGTAGAGTGTTGGAGGTCGCAGTGGAAAAAAAGACAATATCAATGCCAATTGGAAGAGTGGTGCAGGTCGCAGTGGAATAAAAAGACAATATCAATGCCCCTTGGAAGAGTGGTGGAGCTCGCAGTGGAATAAAAAGACAATATCAATGCCCTTTGGAAGAGTGGTGGATGTCGCAGTGGAATAAAAAAACAATATCAATGCCCCTTGGAACAGTGGTCTAAGTCGCAGTGGAATAAAAAGACAATATCAATGCCCCTTGGAAGAGACTTGGAGGTCACAGTAGCTTGACAAGACGGTTTTAATGCCCCTTGGAAGAGTGGTGGAGGTCCCAGTGGAATAAAAAGACAATATCAATGCCCCTTGGAAGACTGGTTGAGGTAACAGTGGTTAAAAAGACAATATCAATGCCCCATGGAAGAGACGTGGAAGTCACAGTAGCTTAACAAGACGGTTTTAATGTCCCTTGGAAGAGTGGTGGAGGTCGCAGTTACATAGTTACATAGTTACATAGTTAGTAAAGCCGAATAAAGACTTGCGTCCATCAAGTTCGACCTGTTAGTTCTGTAATTGCTAAAGTTGATCCAGAGGAGGGCAAAAACCCCAAATGATTTAGCCAATCTTCACCTGAGGAAAAATTCCCTCCCGACTCTGAAACCAGCAGTCAGAATAAATCCCTGTATCAACCTTCTATTTTATTCTATTTTTAAGTATATGCTGAAATCTGCCTGGTATCTAGAAAAGCATCCAGTCCCCGCTTGAACTGGTTTAGTGAATCCGACATTACCGTCTCCTCACTCAGTGAATTCCATATTCTCACTGCTCTTACCATAAAGAACCCCTTCCTATGCTGGTGCTGAAACCTTTTCTCTTCCAGTCTTAGTGAATGCCCTCTTGTTACCGTAATATCCCTCCTTTTGAACAAATCCCGGGCAAGGTCTCTATACTGTCCCCTAACATATTTGTACACATTTATTATGTCCCCCCTCAACCTTCTCTTTTCCAGGCTGAATAGTCCTAGTTTTGCCAACCTCTCTGGGTATTGCAGTCCCTCCATTCCCCTTATTAATTTTGTTGCCCTCCTTTTTACCTTTTCAAGCTCATTTATATCCTTTCTATATATTGGGGCCCATGACTGAGCACAGTATTCCAAGTGTGGTCTGACCAGAGCTTTGTACAGTGGAAGAACAATGTTCTCATCCTTTGCAGCTATACCTCTTCTGATACATCCCATTACCCTGTTTGCCCTTACAGCAGCCGCCTGACTTTGGGCACTCCAATTTAGTTTGCTATCAATCAAGATGCCCAAGTCCTTCTCCATCTCTGAATTCCCCAATGGTTTCCCATTCAGTGAGTACTGGTGACTTCCATTTTTCCTTCCCATATGTATGACCTTACATTTCTCCTCGTTAAACCTCATTTGCCATTTAATGCTCCACCTACCCAGCTTATCCAAATCCCTCTGTAGGTCTTCACTATCCTCTTTTGTATTAATTGTTTTACATAACTTTGTGTCATCTGCAAATATTGATATTTTACTATTTATCCCGTTGACTATGTCGTTAATAAAGATATTAAATAACATTGGGCCTAGTACAGACCCCTGTGGTACCCCACTAGTGACGCTTACCCAATCTGAGTATATTCCATTTATAACCACCCTCTGTCTTCTATCCTTTAGCCAGTTAGCTACCCACTTGCAGACATTTTCCCCCAGCCCCATCATTCTCATTTTGTATACCAACCTATTATGTGGCACGCTATCGAACGCTTTTGAGAAGTCGAGATACACGACATCCACTGGTTCCCCCTGATCTACTCGAGAGCTAACCTCCTCGTAGAAGTCAATCAGGTTTGTTTGGCAGGAGCGATTCCTCATGAATCCATGTTGGTTCGGGGTTAATAGATTATTAGCATCAAGATGCTCCGTAATTGCCTCATTAATAAAGCCTTCAAAAATTTTGCCCACAACGGACGTCAGACTCACCGGCCGATAGTTTCCGGTGTTACTTTTTGCTCCCTTTTTGAATATTGGCACTACATTCGCCTGTCGCCAATCAAGTGGCACAGACCCAGTCTCAATAGAGTCCTTCAATATAAGATATAACGGTCTGTCTATCACAGTTGAATAAAAAGACAATATTAATGCCCCTTGGAACAGTAGTGGAGGTCGCAGTGGAATAAAAAGACAATACCAATGCCTCTTGGAAGTGTGGTGAAGGTCGCAGTGGAATAAAAAGACAATATCAATGCCCCGTGGAAGAGATGTGGAGGTCACAGTAGCTTAACAAGACAGTTTTAATGCCCATTGGAAGAGTTGTGGTTGTCGCAGTGGAATAAAAAGACAATTTCAATGCCCCTTGGAAGAGTGGTGGAGGTCGCAGTGGAATAAAAAGACAATACCAATGCCCCGTGGAAGAAACGTGGAGGTCACAGTAGCTTAACAAGACGGTTTTAATGCCCCTTGGAGGAGTGGTGGAGGTCGAAGTGGAATAAAAAGACAATATCAATGCCCCATGGAAGAGACTTTGAGGTCACAGAAGCTTAACAATATGATTTTAATACGCATTGGAAGAGTGGTGGAGGTCGCATTGGAATAAAAAGACAATATCAATGCCCCTTGGAAGAGTGGTGGAGGTCGCAATGGAATAAAAAGACAATATAAATGCCCCGTGTAAGAGACGTGGAGGTCAGAGTCGCTTAACAAGACGGTTTTAATGCCCCTTGGAAGAGTGGTGGAGGTCACAGTGGAATAAAAAGACAATATTAATGCCCCGTGGAAGAGACGTGGCGGTCACAGTAGCTTAACAATCCGGTTTTAATGCCACTATGAAGAGTGGTGGTGGTTGCAGTGGAATAAAAAGACAATATCAATGCCCATTGGAAGAGTGGTGGAGGTCGCAGTGGAATAAAAAGACAATATCAATGCCCCGTGGAAGAGACGTGGAGGTCACAGTAGCATAACAAGATGGTTTTAATGCCCCTTGGTAGAGTGTTGGAGGTCGCAGTGGAAAAAAAGACAATATCAATGCCAATTGGAAGAGTGGTGCAGGTCGCAGTGGAATAAAAAGACAATATCAATGCCCCTTGGAAGAGTGGTGGAGCTCGCAGTGGAATAAAAAGACAATATCAATGCCCTTTGGAAGAGTGGTGGATGTCGCAGTGGAATAAAAAAACAATATCAATGCCCCTTGGAACAGTGGTCTAAGTCGCAGTGGAATAAAAAGACAATATCAATGCCCCTTGGAAGAGACTTGGAGGTCACAGTAGCTTGACAAGACGGTTTTAATGCCCCTTGGAAGAGTGGTGGAGGTCGCACTAGAATAAAAAGATAATATCAATGCCCCTTGGAAGAGTGGTGGAGGTCGCAGTTATAATAAAAAGACAATATCAATGCCCCATGGAAGAGACGTGGAGGTCACAGTAGCTTAACAAGATGGTTTTAATGCCACTTGGAGGAGTGGTTGAGGTCGCAGTGGAATAAACAGACAATATCAATGCCCATTGGAAGAGTGGTGGAGGTCGCAGTGGAATAAAAAGACAATATGAATGCCCTGTTGAAGAGACGTGTAGGTCGCAGTGGAATAAAAAGACAATACCAATGCCACTTGGAAGAGTCGTGGAGTTCGCAGTGGAATAAAATGATAATATCAATGCCCCTTGGAAGAGTGGTGGAGGTCGCAGTGGAATAAAAAGACAGTATCAATGCCCCTTGGAAGAGAGATAGACGTCACAGTGGCTTAAGAAGGCGGTTTTAATGTCGCTTGGAGGAGTGGTGGAGGTCGCAGTGGAATAATAAGACAATAACAATGCCCCTTGGAAGAGTGGTGGAGTTCGCAGCGGAATAAAAAGACAATATCAATGCCCCGTGGAAGAGACATGGAGGTAACAGCAGCTTAACAAGACGGTTTTAATGCCCCTTGGAAGAGTGGTGGAGGTCGCAGTGGAATAAAAAGACAATATCAATGCCCCTCGGAAGAGTGGTTGAGGTAACAGTGGTTAAAAAGACAATATCAATGCCCCGTGGAAGAGACGTGGAAGTCACAGTAGCTTAACAAGACGAATTTAATGTCCCTTGGAAGAGTGGTGGAGGTCGCAGTTGATAAAAAAGACAATATCAATGCTGCTTGGAACAGTGGTGGAGGTCGCAGTGGAGTAAAAAGACAGTATCAATGCCCCATGGAAGTGTGGTGAAGGTCGCAGTGGAATAAAAGGACAATATCAATGCCCCATGGAAGAGACGTGGAGGTCACAGAAGCCTAAAAAGACAGTTTTAATGCCCCTTGGAAGAGTGGTGGAGGTCGCAGTGGAATAAAAAGACAATATCCGTGCTCTGTAGTAGAGACGTGGAGGTCACAATAGCTCAACAAGACGGTTTTAATGACCCTTGGAAGAGTGGTGGAGGTCACAGTGGAAAAAAAAGACAATATCAATGCCCATTGGAAGAATGGTGGAGGTCGCAGTGGATTAAAAAGACAATTTTAATGCCCCCTGGAATAGACGTGGAGGTCGCAGTGGAATAAAAAGACAATATCAATGCCCCTTGGAAGAGTGGTGGAGGTTGCAGTGGAATAAAAAGACAATACCAATGCCACTTGGAAGAGTCGTGGAGTTCGCAGTGGAATAAAATGATAATATCAATGCTCCTTGGAAGAGTGGTGGAGGTCGCAGTGGAATAAAAAGACAATATCAATGCCCCTTGGAAGAGAGGTAGACGTCACAGTAGCTTAAGAAGGCGGTTTTAATGCCGCTTGGAAGAGTGGTGGAGGTCGCAGTGGAATAAAAAGACAATAACAGTGCCCCTTGGAAGACTGGTGGAGTTTGCAGTGGAATAAAAAAACATTATCAATGCCCCGTGGAAGATACGTGGAGGTCACAGCAGCTTAACAAGAAGGTTTTAATGCCCCTTGGAAGAGTGGTGGAGGTCGCAGTGGAATAAAAACACAATATCAATGCCCCTTGGAACAGTAGTGGAGGTCGCAGTGGAATAAAAAGACAATACCAATGCCTCTTGGAAGTGTGGTGAAGGTCGCAGTGGAATAAAAAGACAATATCAAAGCCCCGTGGAAGAGATGTGGAGGTCACAGTAGCTTAACAAGACAGTTTTAATGCTACTTGGAAGAGTTGTGGAGGTCGCAGTGGAATAAAAAGAAAATTTCAATGCCCCTTGGAAGAGTGGTGGAGGTCGCAGTGGAATAAAAAGAAAAGACCAATGCCCCGTGGAAGAAACGTGGAGGTCACAGTAGCTTAACAAGACGGTTTTAATGCCCCTTGGAAGAGTGATGGAGGTCGCAGTGGAATAAAAAGACAATATCAATGCCCCATGGAAGAGTGGTGGAGGTCGCAGTGGATTAAAAAGACAATTTTAATGCCCTCTGCAATAGACGTGGAGGTCGCAGTGGAATAAAAAGGCAATATCAATGCCCCTTGGAAAAGTGGTGGAGGTCGCAGTGGAGTAAAAAGACAATATCAATGCCCCGTGGAACAGACGTGGAGGTCACAGTAGCTTAAGAAGACGGTTTAATTGCCCCTTTGAAGACTAGTGGAGGTCATAGTGCAATAAAAAGACAATATCAATGCCCTTAGGAAGAGTGGTGGAGGTCGCAGTGGAATAAAAAGACAATATCAATGCCCATTGGAAGAGTGGTGGAGGTTGCAGTGGCATAAAAAGACAATATCAATGCCCCTTGGAAGAGTGGTGGATGTCGCAGTGGAAAAAAAGGACAACATCAATGCCCCGTGGAAAAATGTGGAGGTCAGAGGAGCTTATCTAGACAGTTTTAATGCCCCTTGGAAGAGTGGTGGAGGTCGCAGTGGAATAAATAGAAAATATTAATGCCCTTAGAAGAGTGGTGGAGGTCGCAGAGGAATAAAAAGACAATATCAATGCCACGTGGAAGAGACGTGGAGGTCACAGTAGCTTAACAAGAATGTTTTAATGCCCCTTGGAAGAGTGGTGGAGGTCACAGTAGCTTAACAAAACCGTTTTAATGCCCCTTGGAAGAGTGGTGGAGGTCGCAGTGGAATAAAAGGACAATATCAATGCCCCATGGAAGAGACGTGGAGGTCACAGTAGCTTAAAAAGACGGTTTCAATGTTCCTTGGAAAATTGGTGGAGGTCGCAGTGGAATAAAAAGACAATATCAATGCCCCTTGGAAGAGTGGTGGAGGTCGCAGTGGAATAAAAAGACATTATCAATGCCCTTGGAAGAGTAGAGGAGGTCGCAGTGGAATAAAAAGACAATATCAATGCCCCTTGGTAGAAAAGTGGAGGTCACAGTAGCTTAACAAGACGCTCTTAATGGCCCTTGGAAGAGTGATGGAGGTCGCAGTGGAGAAAAAAGACAATATCAATGCCCTTTAGAAGAGTGGTGGAGGTCGCAGTGGAATAAAAAGACAATATCAATTCCCCTTGGAAGAGTGGTGTAGGTCGCAGTGGAATAAAAAGACAATATCAATACACCGTGGAAGAAATTTGGAGGTCAGAGAAGCTTAACAAGATGGTTTTAATGCCCCTTGGAAGAGTGGTGGAGGTCGCAGTCAAATAAAAAAACAATATTAATGCCCCTTGGAAGAGTGGAGGAGGTCGCAGTGGCATAAAAAGACAATATCAATGCCCCGTGGAAGAGACGTGGAGGGCACAGTAGCTTAAAAAGACGGTTTCAATGTTCCTTGGAAAATTGGTGGAGGTCGCAGTGGAATAAAAAGACAATATCAATGCCCCTTGGAAGAGTGGTGGAGGTCGCAGTGGAATAAAAAGACAATTCCAATGCCACTTGGAAGAGTCGTGGAGTCCGCAGTGGAATAAAATGATAATATCAACGCCCCTTGGAAGAGTGGTGGAGGTTGCAGTGGAATAAAAAGACAATATAAATGCCCCGTGGAAGAGACGTGGAGGTCACAGAAGCTTAATAAGACAGTTTTAATGCCCCTTGGAAGAGTTGTGGAGGTCGCAGTGGAATAAAAAGACAATTTCTATGCCCCTTGGAAGAGTGGTGGAGGTCGCAGTGGAATAAAAAGACAATAGCAATGCCCCGTGGAAGAAACGTGGAGTTCACAGTAGCTTAACAAGACGGTTTTAATGCCCCTTGGAAGAGTGGTGGGGGTCGAAGTGAAATAAATAGACAATATCAATGCCCCATGGAAGAGTGGTGGAGGTCGCAGTGGAATAAAAAGACAATTTTAATGCCCCCTGGAAGAGACGTGGAGGTCGCAGTGGTTTAAATAGACAATTTCATTGCCCCTTGGAAGAGTGGTGGAGGTCGCAGTGGAATAAAAAGACAATATCAATGCCCCGTGGAATAGACGTGGAGGTCACAGTAGCTTAACAAGACGGTTTAAATGCCCCTTGGAAGAGTGGTGGAGGTCACAGTGGAATTACAAGACAATATCAATGCCACTAGGAAGAGTGGTGGAGGTCGCAGTGGAATAAAAAGACAATATCCATGCCCCGTGGAAGAGACGTGGAGGTCACAGTAGCTTAGAAAGACAGTTTTAATGCCCCTTGGAGGAGTGGTGGAGGTCACAGTGGGAAAAAAAGACAATATCATTGCCCATTGGAAGAGTAGGGGAGGTCGCAGTGGCATAAAAAGACAATATCAATGCCCCTTGGAAGAGTAGTGGATATCGCAGTGGAATAAAAGGACAATATCCATGCCCTGTGGAAAAAACGTGGCGTTCAGAGTAGCTTAACTAGACGGTCTTAATGCCCCTTGGAAGAGTGGTGGAGGTCGCAGTGGAATAAAATGACAATATTAATGCCCCCCGGAAGAGTGGTGGAGGTCGCAGTGGAATAAAAAGACAATATCAATGCCACGTGGAAGAGACGTGGATGTCACAGGAGCTTAACAAGATCGTTTTAATGCCCCTTGGAAGAGTGGTGGAGGTAGCAGTGGAATAAAAAGACAATATCAATGCCCCGTGGAAGAGACGTGGAGGACACAGTAGCTTAACAAGATGTTTTCAAAGCCCCTTGGAAAAGTTGTGGAGGTCGTAGTTAAATAAAATAACAATATCAATGCCACTTGGAAGAGTGGTGGAGGTCGAAGTGGAATAAAAGAAAATATCAATGCCCCTTGGAAGAGTTGTGGAGGGCACAGTAGCTTAACAAGAAGGTTTTAATGCCGCTTGGAAGAGTGTTAGAGGTCACAGTAGCTTAACAAGGCAGTTTTAATGTCCCTTGGAAGAGTGTTGAAGGTCGCAGTTGAATAAAAAGACAATATCAATGCCCCTTGGAAGAGTGGTGGAGGTATCAGTGGAATAAAAAGACAATATCAATGCCCCTTGGATGAGTGGTCGAGGTCGCAGTGTAATAAAAAGACAATATCAATGCCCCGTGGAAGAGACATGGAGGTCACAGTAGCTTAAGAAGACGATTTTAATGCCCTTTGGAAGAGACGTGGAGGTCACAGTAACTTAACAATACGGTTTAGCTGTGCCTTGGAAAAGTGGTGGAGGTTGCAGTGGAATACAAAGACGATATCAATGGTCCTTGGAAGAGTGGTGGAGGTCGCAGTGGAATAAAAAGACAATTTCAATTCGCCGTGGAAGAGACGTGGAGGTCACAGTAGCTTAACAAGACGGTTTTAATGCCCCTTGGAAGAGTGGTGGAGGTCACAGTGGAATAAAAAGACAATATCAAAGCCCCTTCGAAGAGTGGTGGAGGTCGAAGTGGAATAAAAAGACAATATCAATGCCCCGTGGAAGAGACGTGGAGGTCACAGTAGCTTAACAAGACGGTTTTAATGCCCCTTGAAAGAATGGTGGAGGTCGCAGTGGAATAAAACGACAATATCAATGCCCCTTGGAAGAGTGGTGGAGATCGCAGTGGATTAAAAAGACAATTTTAATGCCCCCCGGGAAGAGTGGTGGAAGTCGCAGTGGAATAAAAAGACAATATTAATGCCACTTGGAAGAGCGGTGGAGGTCGCAGTGGAATAAAAAGACATTATCAATGCCCCGTGGAAGAGACGTGGAGGTCACAGTAGCTTAACAAGACGGTTTTAATGCCCCTTGGAAGAGTGGTGGAGGTCCCAGTGGAATAAAAAGACCATATCAATGCCCCTTGGAAGAGTGGTGGAGTTCGCAGTGGAATAAAAAGACAATATCAATGCCCCGTAGAGGAGATGTGGAGGTCACAGTAGCTTAACAAGACGGTTTTAATGCCCCTTGGAACAGTGGTGGAGGTCTCAGTGGAAAAAAAAGACAATATCAATGCCCATTGGAAGAGTGGTGGAGGTTGCAGTTTAATAAAAAGACAATATCAATGCCCCTTGGAAGCGTGTTGGATGTCGCAGTGGAATAAAAAGACAATATCAATGCCCCGTGGAAGAGACGTGGAGGTGACAGTTGCTTAACAAGACGGTTTTAATGCCCCTTGGAAGAGTGGTGAAGGTCGCAGTGGAATAAAAAGACAATATCAGTGCCCCTTTTAAGAGTGGTGGAGGTCACAGTGGAATAAAAAGACAATATCAATGCCCCGTGGAAGAGACATGGAGGTCACAGTTGCTTAACAAGATGGTTTTAATGCCGCTTGGAAGAGTGGTGGAGGTCGTAGTGGAATAAAAAGACAATATCAATGCCTCTTGGAAGAGTGGTGGAGGTCCAGTGGAATAAAATGACAATATCAATGCCGCTTGGAAGAGTTGTGGAGGTTGCAGTGGAATAAAAAGACAATATCAATGCCCCTTGGAAGAGTGGAGGAGGTCGCAGTGGAATAAAAAGACAATATAAATGCCCCTTGGAAGAGAGGTAAACGTCACAGTAGCTTAAGAAGGCGGTTTTAATGCCGCTTGGAACAGTGGTGGAGGTCGCAGTGGACTAAAAAGACAATAACAATGCCCCTTGGAAGAGTGGTGGAGTTCGCAGTGGAATAAAAAGACAATATCAATGCCCCGTGGAAGAGACGTGGAGGTCACGGCAGCTTAACAAACGGTTTTAATGCCCCTTGGAAGAGTGGTGGAGGTCGCAGTGGAATAAAAAGACAATATCAATGCCCCTTGGAAGAGTGGTTGAGGTAACAGTGGTTAAAAAGGCAATATCAATGCCCCGTGGAAGATACGTGGAAGTCACAGTAGCTTAACAAGACGGTTTTAATGTCCCTTGAAAGAGTGGTGGAGGTCGCAGTTGAATAAAAAGACAATATCAATGCCCCTTGGTACAGTGGTGGAGGTCGCAGTGGAATAAAAAAACAATATTAATGCCCCTTAGTAGAGTGGAGGAGGTCGCAGTGGAATAAAAAGATAATATCAATGCCCCGTGGAAGAGACGTGGAGGTCACAGTAGCTTAAAAAGACGGTTTCAATGTTCCTTGGAAAATTGGTGGATGTCGCAGTGGAATAAAAAGACAATATCAATGCCCCTTGGAAGAGTGGTGGAGGTCGCAGTGGAATAAAAAGACAATATAAATGTCCCTTGGAAGAGAGGTAGACGTCACAGTAGCTTAAGAAGTCGGTTTTAATGCCGCTTGGAAGAGTGGTGGAGGTCGCAGTGGAATAAAAAGACAATTTCAATGCCCCTTGGAAGCGTGGTGGAGGTCACAGTGGAATAAAAAGACAATATCATTGCCCCGTGGAAGAAACGTGGAGGTCACAGTAGCTTAACAAGATGGTTTTAATGCTCCTTGGAAGAGTGGTGGAGGTCGAAGTGGAACAAAAAGACAATATCAATGCCCCATGGAAGAGTGGTGGAGGTCGCAGTGGATTAAAAAGACAATTTTAATGCCCCCTGGAAGAGACGTGGAGGTCGCAGTGGTTTAAAAAGACAATTTCATTGACCCTTGGAAGAGTGGTGGAGGTCGCAGTGGAATAAAAAGACAATATCAATGCCCCGTGGAATAGACGTGGAGGTCACAGTAGCTTAACAAGACGGTTTAAATGCCCCTTGGAAGAGTGGTGGAGGTCACAGTGGAATAAAAAGACAATATCAATGCCACTAGGAAGAGTGGTGGAGGTCGCAGTGGAATAAAAAGACAATATCAATGCCCCGTGGAAGAGACGTGGAGGTCACAGTAGCTTAGAAAGACAGTTTTAATGCCCCTTGGAGGAGTGGTGGAGGTCACATTGGGAAAAAAAGACAATATCATTGCCCATTGGAAGAGTGGGGGAGGTCGCAGTAGCATAAAAAGACAATATCAATGCCCCTTGGAAGAGTGGTGGATGTCGCAGTGGAATAAAAGGACAATATCCATGCCCTGTGGAAAAAACGTGGCGGTCAGAGTAGCTTAACTAGACGGTTTTAATGCCCCTTGGAAGAGTGGTGGAGGTCGCAGTGGAATAAAAAGACAATATTAATGCCCCCCGGGAAGAGTGGTGGAAGTCGCAGTGGAATAAAAAGACAATATCAATGCCACGTGGAAGAGACGTGGAGGTCACTGGAGCTTAACAAGATCGTTTTAATGCCCCTTGGAAGAGTGGTGGAGTAAGCAGTGGAATAAAAGGACAATATCAATGCCCCTTGGAAGAGAAGTGGAGGACACAGTAGCTTAACAAGATGTTTTCAATGCCCCTTGGAAAAGTTGTGGAGGTCGCAGTTAAATAAAATAACAATATCAATGCCCCTTGGAAGAGTGGTGGAGGTCGAAGTGGAATAAAAGACAATATCAATGCCCCTTGGAAGAGTTGTGGAGGTCACAGTAGCTTAACAAGAAGGTTTTAATGCCGCTTGGAAGAGTGGTAGAGTTCACAGTAGCTTAACAAGACGGTTTTAATGTCCCTTGGAAGAGTGTTGAAGGTCGCAGTTGAATAAAAAGACAATATCAATGCCCCTTGGAAGAGTTTTGGAGGTATCAGTGGAATAAAAAGACAATATCAATGCCCCTTGGAAGAGTGGTCAAGGTCGCAGTGTAATAAAAAAACAATATCAATGCCCCGTGGAAGAGACATGGAGGTCACAGTAGCTTAAGAAGACGATTTTAATGCCCTTTGGAAGAGACGTGGAGGTCACAGTAGCTTAACAATACGGTTTTGCTGTGCCTTGGAAGAGTGGTGGAGGTTGCAGTGGAATAAAAAGACAATATCTATGGTCCTTGGAAGAGTGGTGGAGGTCGCAGTGGAATAAAAAGACAATTTCAATTCGCCGTGGAAGAGACGTGGAGGTCACAGTAGCTTAACAAGACGGTTTTAATGCCCCTTGGAAGAGTGGTGGAGGTCACAGTGGAATAAAAAGACAATATCAAAGCCCCTTCGAAGAGTGGTGGAGGTCGCAGTGGAATAAAAAGACAATATCAATGCCCCGTGTAAGAGACGTGGAGGTCACAGTAGCTTAACAAGACGGTTTTAATGCCCCTTGGAAGAATGGTGGAGGTCGCAGTGGAATAAAACGACAATATCAATGCCCCTTGGAAGAGTGGTGGAGATCACAGTGGATTAAAAAGACAATTTTAATGCCCCCCGGGAAGAGTGGTGGAGGTCGCATTGGAATAAAAAGACAATATCAATGCCCCTTGGAAGAGCGGTGGAGGTCGCAGTGGAATAAAATGACATTATCAATGCCCCGTGGAAGAGACGTGGAGGTCACAGTAGCTTAACAAGACGGTTTTAATGCCCCTTGGAAGAGTGGTGGAGGTCCCAGTGGAATAAAAAGACCATATCAATGCCCCTTGGAAGAGTGGTGGAGTTCGCAGTGGAACAAAATGACAATATCAATGCCCCCTGCAGGAGATGTGGAGGTCACAGTAGCTTAACAAGACAGTTTTAATGCCCCTTGGAAGAGTGGTGGATGTCACAGTGGAATAAAAAGACAATATCAATGCCCCGTGGAAGAGACGTGGAGGTGACAGTTGCTTAACAAGACGGTTTTAATGCCCTTTGGAAGAGTGGTGAAGGTCGCAGTTGAATAAAAAGACAATATCAGTGCCCCTTTTAAGAGTGGTGGACTTCACAGTGGAATAAAAAGACAATATCAATGGCCCGTGGAAGAGACATGGAGGTCACAGTTGCTTAACAAGATGGTTTTAATGCCGCTTGGAAGAGTGGTGGAGGTCGTAGTGGAATAAAAAGACAATATCAATTCCTCTTGGAAGAGTGGTGGAGGTCCAGTGGAATAAAATGACAATATCAATGCCGCTTGGAAGAGTGGTGGTGGTCGCATTGGAAAAAAAAGACAATATCAATGCCCCTTGGAAGAGTGGTGGAGGTCGCAGTGGAATAAAAAGACAATATCAATGCCCCGTGTAAGAGACGTGGAGGTCAGAGTACCTTAACAAAACGGTTTTAATGCCCCTTGAAAGAGTGATGGAGGTCGCAGTGGAATAAAAAGACAATATCAATGCCCCTTGGAAGAGTGGTGGAGCTAATAGTGAAATAAAAAGACAATATTAATGCCCTGTGGAAGAGACGTAGAGTTCACAGTAGCTTAACAATCCGGTTTTAATGCCTCTATGAAGAGTGGTGGTGGTTGCAGTGGAATAAAAAGACAATATCAATGCCCCGTGGAAGAGACGTGGAGGTCACAGTAGCATAACAAAATGGTTTTAATGCCCCTTGGTAGAGTGGTGGAGGTCGCATTGGAAAAAAAGACAATATTAATGCCCCTTGGAAGAGTGGTGGAGCTCGCAGTGGAATAAAAAGACAATATCAATGCCCTTTGGAAGAGTGGTGGATGTCGCAGTGGAATAAAAAAACAATATCAATTCCCCTTGAACAGTGGTCTAAGTCGCAGTGGAATAAAAAGACAATATCAATGCCCCTTGGAAGAGACTTGGAGGTCACAGTAGCTTGACAAGACGGTTTTAATGCCCCTTGGAAAAGTGGTGGAGGTCGCAGTTGATTAAAAAGATAATATCAATGCCCCTTGGAAGAGTGGTGGAGGTCGCAATTTTAATAAAAAGACAATATCAATGCCCCGTGGAAGAGACGTGGAGGTCACAGTAGCTTAACAAGACGGTTTTAATGCCCCTTGGAAGAGTGGTTGAGGTCGCAGTGGAATAAAAAGACAATATCAATGCCCCTTGGAAGAGTTGTGGAGGTTGCAGTGGAATAAAAAGACAATATTAATGCCCCGTGGAAGAGACGTGGAGGTCACAGTGTTGAGGGAGGGCAATAACCCTTCACGGTTGACCAAGCTATCCGAAGCACGCTGGAAATTTACAAAGTCAATCCTGGCCTTGACTAGTCAGAAAACAGGAGCAGAGTGTCTGACAAAATGTTTTTGACAGAAAAGGTTAGTGTGGGAAAGTTGCATGGGAAGAGAAAGAATGAATGTATGTTATGCAAGGAGTGATAATAACATGATTTTAAAGCAAGCAGACAAAATGGAGTTGCTCTAGCATGAGTATTAATATGTCCTTTACATTCCCTCCTAAAAATTATGTTATTATCAACAATAGAGGTGCTTTCCCAGGGTCATGTTTTGAGCCTGAGGGACATTGGTCTTCACCCAATCAGTGCCCTTGTTACCAATTGAGGCTGTCGCAGCATGTCCATCACCCCTTGTTTGTTGACATCTCAGATCTTCAGACGTGAGGTTGGTTGGGGCAAGCGGGTAAAGGTCATCATTCCCTTGTTATCCAGGTCTTCAATGCTGGTTACATTTGGGAGGTCTGTGTTCAGTAGCACTGGATGTTGGTTAACAGTGTCCTCCTTGCTCTCTGATGACTGGCAGGTTTTCCTCATGCAAAATGGGATACAATAAAAGACTAGTTTTAGTAAAACATATATTAAGACGCAAGCAGCAATATGCAACACTCCTTGTAATATTCCAGCAATCCATCCACCAATCCCTTTAAACCAATTAGCAGGATTTAAAAAGGAAAATGTATCAGATCACCAACTGTCTTTGGTCAATTCATTATGTTTGTTATATTCTTCCCTGAGTTTCCTAATGTCTTCCATTTTAGTCTTTAACCGTATGGTAGAGTCGGGGTCAATATAGTGACAACAGGCTGGGCATATAACCTGACTCATCCCTCCTTGAGCTGCTGTCAAATATTCCAGCACTAAGGTATTTTGATTAGCCACTATAATAAGTTGATTCTGCACTGCAACAGTAGTATTAATTACTTCCAATACACTCCAAATCTGGTCATCTAAGTAATCAGTGACTTCCACTAATTTGTCCCACATTTGTGTTACCATAGGGTAGAGGAAGACAGTACTGGCTATCTTATTGGGTATACTCATTTGTACTAAATGAGGTCTTCCTGATGGGCACGTTTATAGATGGTATGAAGAGGGATGGCTCTCATATCTACTTTACTATGGGGAATAAGATAAGTGGCTGGAGTTAGCCGGGCCAACGTACAAGTCCCCCCTACTCCGACTGGGAGCCATTTATATGCATTATTCCCATAGACCCAATATGTGGCTAATGGCAGGTCCCATAAAACAGAGTGCTTTAATACTAATTTATGTACCAAATCGATAAAAACAATGTTATTTGATAGCATACACCATGAAGGCATTTGTCCCAGGGGGCTACAATATCCAACATCCGGATTGCCACATGTTGGATCAATAGACTTATATTCAGAAAATTCATGTTTTACTGCTGTTGGGGTTGTCAGGAGCACTTGGTATGGTCCGTCAAACAAAGGTTCTAGTCCGTGTTTCCGAACATGCATCTTCACATACATATAATCTCCAGGCTTGAGGGTATGACAACCTTCTGCATCAGCTGGATCTGGAATAGAAGATGATACTAACTCATGGGTGTTAGTTAAGGCTTTGGCAAGCTGAATCACATATTGCACAACATGATCTGTTTCTTCTGACAACTGTTGTGGGGTAAATCTAGTTATACCTGGTTGTGACCCAAATTATCTCATAGGGTGACAGTTTGTGTTTCCCTATGGGGGTGGTGCGTATGTGATATAGTGCAATGGGAAGGAGCTCAGGCCACTGGGCCATAGTCTCCTGCATCATTTTGGTTAATTGCCTTTTCAGTGTGCCATTCAATCTCTCTACCTTGCCACTTGACTGTGGATGGTAAGGAGTATGTAACGTCACTGTTGATCCGATCATGGTAAGTATTTCTTGATATACACATGAGGAAAAGGCTGGTCCTTGATCACTTTTGATAACTTCAGGGACTCCATACCGGCAAAAAACTTTAGAGACCAACTTCTTGGCGGTAGACTCACAGGAGAACCTGCAGTCGTGACAAAGCCTCTCCTTGCCCAGATCTCCCCAAAATCATGTGCAATCCCGAAGGTGTATCTCGAGTCAGTAAATATATTCACACGTTTTCCTTTGGCCTGTTTACAAGCAGCAGTCAGGGCTTTGAGCTCTGCTTCCTGTGCTGACATACTGGGGGGTAAGGCTGCAGCCTCTACCAATGTATCTTCAGTTGTAACAGCATATCCAGTATGAAACCTGCCAGAGGTGTCAGCATATCTTGATTCATCTGTATATAATGTAAGTTCTGGGTCATCCAAGGGTACTCCACCCACTAGAACAAGAGGAGTTGACTCTGCAGTAATTTGTTACGGACAATCATGCGGTGGAGCCTCTTTCCCCTCTCTTTCAGGTGCTGGTAGCAGGGTGGCTGGGTTGATGGTGGTGCACCGGTGTAATTTCACATTTTCTGGCAAAATCAACGAACACTGCAGCCACAGGTGTCTCTGTGTAGACAGATGTTTAGGTTGCTGTGTGGCGTGAACCGCTCGTAGACAGCTGGGGGAGGCCCTGGCTACTGGGTCCAGATGCGCTGAGTAATAACCGACCGGGAGCTGCTTTGTACAGTGTCTCTGCGTAATACCCCGGCTGCATGCCCTCCCGTCTCAGAGACATACAAATGGAAAGGTTGAGCATAGTCCGGATTTCCAAGGGCAGGGGCTGTCATTATCCTTGACTTTAGTTGCTCAAAGACTTGTTGCAACAGTTCTTGGTGGTCCTTGTTGTTTACATCAGCCAGAGTGTCTTCTTTTAATGCATCATATAGGGGCTGCATCAGACGTGAAGAGTCTGGGATCCATTGACTGCAATATGTACATAGTCCGAGGAACCGTTGCAGCTCTATGGTATCTTTTGGGAATGGTAGCAGGTAGATGGCCATCTTCCATTCTACTGTGAGATGTCTGGCACCCTGAGTAAGGCAGTGGCCTAAGAAGACCACTTGACCGAGGCAAAACTGAAGTTTCAAGGCTGAGACTTAATAATTCAGTTTTGCAAGATGCTTGAGGAGGCTAAAACTGGCCCTGATGGACATTTGCTCCGTGGGGGCACACAAAAGTAGATCATCCACGTATTGTAAAAGTACTACCTCAGAGTTGTCCAGCTGCCACGGCAGCAGACAGCTAGACATGTTCTTTGTAAACTAATTAGGGCTATTCTGCGCACCCTGCGGTAACACCGTCCAAGTCAATTTCCTGCCCTGATATGTAAATGCAAACAGAAACTGACAGTCTTTGTGTAGTGGAATGCTAAAAAAAAGTTTGCTAAATCAATTACTGTAAACCAGACAACGTGTATGTGCATCTATTAGAAACTTAAGGATATATGACCATCTACAGAATTAGTTTACATCACCATATTTTAGCCCTAATGTCAAAGTGGACATAAATATGTGCTGTTGAGGGTAGTGGATTGATCAGCCAACTTATCCTGAGCCCATATTTTAAGGGCTTGACAGAAGTCAACCCCACTCTCATACATATTGGCGTCTAATGCTCTGTCACACACTGATCATGATGATCTTCCTCATACACATTCCGGGTGTAGTGTGTAATGCTGCCTGTATTCCGGGTGTGCCAAGATGGCCGCCACCAGAAGGAAGCACACTACAGGAGGGGTGCGCCAAGATGGCTGCCACCAAAGGGACATCTGGTCAGAGGCATGAGGTGATGCAATGGGTGTAACAACATGGCCGCTGCAGGAAGGGTTGGAACTTTGGGCGGACATAGGTATAACAGATGAGGATGGGGCACTAGGAGTGGCTTGGATAGTAGCGAGGGGTGGGCCTCCTGGATGGGGTGCGTAACATACAACACAATAATCAACTGACAATGGATTCTGCTGGCCACAATTAGAACATTCCCAACAATCCATTACGCCGCCATTATCGGAGAGCAGTATCTTTGTAATACACATAACATAGTATCTTTCCCTTATTGTCTGCATTTTCTAAATTCTCTGCTGTTCCGTACCAAGCCAAAGCTATTTGTAACAATCCTTTACCTTCTAACTTGCCCTTTTTCTTCTTCATAACTAACTGGCCCTTATCTGGTAGCTTGCATGTTTTAGTTAACTATTTAAGTTTCTGTACATAACTTTTTCCTTCTTTCAATTAACCCAGCGCAGCCTTTTTTCACATCAGATGCATTTTGTAGCACAAAACAGTCAGACACTGCTGTTACAGTGCTAGATAATTCTCCCTTCTTTACATAAAAATAATTAAAACAACCAGGCTTCGTCTCCTTCTCTGCGAGCGAGACGGCGGATGGAAGGCTGAGTTCTCCCTCCCATAGGAAAATTTAACACCTTAAACACTTTTTGTGCATTCTTAAATGATCTTTTCCCCTCTCGACTGACCAGGATATTCATCACATCCTCTTCCTCCTGTCTCTCTCTCTTCCCTCTTGTCTCACTCTCTCTTCCCTCCTAACTCTTTCCCTCCTGTCTTTCTCTTACCTCCTCTCTCTCTCTCTCTCTCTCACCTCCTGTCTCTCTCTCTCACCTCCTGTCTCTCTCTCTCTCTTCCTGTCTCTCTCTTTTTCCCCTCCTGTCTCTCACAGGGGAGACTAATTCTTTCTGCTCCACGGAAACATTGATTAATCACTACTGCCGCCTCCCAATCTCAACCAACAAAGATCCTTAATTTTTGTGCACAGCAGAGACCGGCCGGACCTCCCAGCTGTTCCATTGACTTTTTTAATTCACCCCTCCCATCGGGGAAGTCTTTCACGGCTGATGAAAGGAGGAGAGAGCACTTTTTCAACCCTCCGGACACTCGATACATGTATATCTAAGTGCGTGCCCTACCCAATCTTCGATCACCTGCTGCCACTGAAACTAACAATGTTCAGTCTCCTAAGGATCTTTGTCAGAAGTTGAGAAAGATTCACACAATATTCACTTGTCAATATGAGGTGATATTGTTTTAAAGAAAACAATATCAGACCCCTAATGGGACTGCACCCCTTATAGTCTCACCTTTGACTATATCCAACCAAGACGTCCGGAGATACTGCAAACAACCACACACCACGTGGAAACCACGCCAAATGGTCAGTAACACTAGTATAGAACTTGTGCACTTACCGTGGCTTTTTGTGGGGGATGATCAGTCCCAATTCCTGTGGGGGAGGCTGAAGGCAAGTCTCTCTTTGTGGATGTCCAGAGGTGGTGGGGTGTCCCTGGTTAGGGCTCCGAGTCACGGCACCAGCTGTTGAGGGAGGGCAATAACCCTTCACGGTTGACCAAGTGAGTGTCAAATTATTATGCTGATTGTGCAATCCAACAGGGAACCAGACGGAGGCAATGCTCTGTATGGGAGGATTCAAAGAATCTCTGATCCCGTTTATTTTGCTTAGCATTTTATATTGTTTTGAGTTTATTAATGTCCAATCATCTAGTGCCGTACTACAGTACTACAGGCTTGAGCCAACGGTAGTGCAATTATTACGGAAACACATATATGGTCATATTATCGTTAGTTCGAAGCACGCTGTAAATTTATAAGGTCATTCCTGGCCTAGACTAGTCAGATAACAGGAGCAGAGTGTCTGACAAAATGTTCTTGACAGAAAAGGTTAGTGTGGGAAAGTTGCATGGGAAGAGAAAGAAAGAATGTATGTTATGCAGAGAGTGATAATAACATGATTTTAAAGCAAGCAGACAAAATGGAGTTGCTCTAGCATGAGTATTAATATGTCATTTACAACAGTAGCTTAACAAGATGGTTTTAATGCCCCTTGGAAGAGTGGTGGAGGTCGTAGTGGAATAAAAAGACAATATATATGCCCCTTGGAAGAGTGGTGGAGGTCGCAGTGGAATAAAAAGACAATATCAATGCCCCGTGGAAGAGATGTGGAGGTCACAGTAGCTTAACAAGACGGTTTTAATGCCCCTTGGAAGAGTTGTGGAGGTCGCAGTGGAATATAAAGACAATAACAATGCCCCTTGGAAGAGTGGTGGAGGTCGTTGTGGAATAAAAAGACAACATCAATGCCCCGTGGAAGAGATGTGGAGGTCACAGTAGCTTAACAAGATGGTTTTAATGCGCCTTGGAAGAGTGGTGGAGGTTGCAGTGGTATAAAAAGACAATATCAATGCCCCGTGGAAGTGACGTGGAGGTCACAGTAGCTTAACAAGTTGGTTTTAATGTCCCTTGGAAGAGTGGTGGAGGTCGCAGTGGAATAAAAAGCCAATATCAATGCCTCTTGGAAGAGTGATGGAGGTCGCAGTGGAATAAAAAGACAATATCAATGCCCCTTGAAAAGTGGTGGAGGTCGCAGTGGAATAAAAAGACAATATCAATGCCCCGTCGAAGAGATGTGGAGGTCACAGTAGCTTAACAAGATGATTTTAATGCCCCTTACAAGAGCCATGCAGTACAGCACATTAAAAACATAATTTACATTATTGGGGAGTGGATCTCCCATAGTCTTTGCCTATGCCTTCCAAGCAAAAGCTGCCAAAAATTAGGACAGAGGAACTTGCAATGCTGGGAACACCGACCACGGTCACCATGGTGGTATTGTGGTGGTGGAGGCTGAGGATAAGGAGAAGAGCAAAAAACAGCCGAAATGAGGAAGCGTATAACTATGGGTGGGTGTGAAGCGGTGCATGGGAATACAGCTCCCAAAATAACACAGTGGATTTGACTTTATGTTACTCTGCTGTCATTTGGTGGTTATAGGAAGTCTGGCCCAATCCAGCCCTTGTTCATTTTGATAAGGGTCAGCTTGTCAGCATTGCCAGTTGACAGGCGAGTGTGCTTATCAGTTATAATTCCCCCAGCGGCACTAAAAACATGCTCCGATAGCACACTAGCGGCAGGGCAGGCCAGGATCTCCAAGGCGTACAGAGCGAGTTCATTCCAAGTGTCCAGCTTGGATACCCAATAATTAAAAGGCACAGAGGAATCACGGAGGACGCTGGTATGGTCGGCAAGGTACTCCCTCACCATCTTTTGTAACTTTTCACTCATTGTGAAAGTACCCAGCGCCTCAGGGCCTGTAAGCTGGGCAGGTCTCAGGAAACTTTCCCAGAACGTTGACAGTGTTCACCTGCCTTTGCTGGATTGGAGTTGGGTCTCTCTCGCCTGTACGCCTTGGTTGGGCAACAAACTGTGACCTCTGCCGCTAAAGTTTTCAGATGGGAATTTTTTTAACTGTTCTGCAGCAAGGGCCTTCTGTTACTGCCCCATTTTTGTACACGACGGTCACGGTTAAGGCAGCGTAACATAAAGTCAGCCATGCATTCCAGAATGGTAACGGGCAAGACTTCCGTGTCCTCATCAAGATGGCGACTGGCTATGCTCTCCTCCTCCTCTTCCTCCTCCCCCCTGTCCTCAGGCCAACCACGCTGAACCGACGATATGACAGTTGTAAAGGTACTACCGTCTACAGCGCATGATACCAGCTTCTGTTCTTCCTCCTCCTTCTCCTCCTCCTCTCCCTCATTGTCCCCCAATGCACGTTGGGATGAGATGAGGCTGGGTTGTGTGTAATCACCCGCTACGGCTTCTTGATCCATCTCATCATACTCTGGCTACAATGCCTCCTCTTTAATTCTCTGCAGAGAGCATTGCAAAAGACAGACAAGTGGGATGCTGACGCTAATGATGGCGTCACAGCCACTCACTATCTTGGTGGACTCCTCAAAGTTTGTCAGGATGGTACATATATCAGACATCCACGTCCACTCCTGAGGTCTTATGTGTGGAGTCTGACCTGAATATCGACGGCCTTGTTGCAGCTGGTACTCCACAACTGCTCTCTTCTGCTCACAAATCCTTTGCAACATGTGGAGGGTAGAGTTCCAACGTGTGGGGACATCACACACCAGTCGGTGTGCCAGAAGCTGCAAATGCTGCAGCAGCACAGCATGGGCAGCGGAAGCTGTAGCCGACTTTCGAAAATGAGCTGACAGGCGGCGTACTTTGACGAGCAGATCTGGCAACTCGGGGTATGATTTAAGAAACTGCTGAACCACAAGGTTAAGCACATGAGCCAGGCATGGTACGTGTGTGATCTTGCCTCGCCTCAGAGCCACCAACAGGTTATGGCCATTGTCACACACGACCATGCCTGGATGTAGGTTCAGCGGTCTCAGCCACAGATCTGCCTGATCTTTCACAGCTGTCCACAACTCACAAGCAGTGTGAGGTATATCACCTAAGCTCATGACTTTCAGCACAGCCTGTTGCCGTTTGGCTGAGGCAGTACTGCAGTGCTTCCAGCTTGTAACTGATGTGGTGATATCTTAGATGGAGGCTGAATATGAGGAGGAGGAGGATGATGCGCAGGAGCTGTACACTGTGGGGGCAACTCTGACTGACATAGGGCCCGCAATCCTCGGTGTGGGGAGGATGTGTTCCGTCCCAAGGTCCGACTGGGTCCCAGCTTCCACTTTGTTTACCCAGTGTGCCATCAGGGAGATGTACTGTCCCTGGCCACAAGCACTTGTCCACGTGTCCGTTGTCAGGTGGACTCTCCCAGTAACTGCGTTGTTGAGGGTACGGCAGATGTTTTGGGACACGTGCTTGTGTAGTGCGGGAACGGCACACCGGGCATAATAGTGTCAGCTAGGTTCCGGAAGGATTCCATCTCCACCAGCCTAAAAGGCAGCATTTACAATGCAAGCAGTCGTGAAATGTGCGAATTTAGGACTGTGGCCTGTGGAGCGTTGGCTGCGAATTTGCACTTTCGTTCAAAGCTCTGGAATATGGACAATTGAACGCTGCTGTGGACGTGGATGTTGATGCTGTTTCTTGAGAAACTGCCATAACAAGTGAAGACTGGGACAGGGGATTGCCTTGAACGCACAACAGGGGGTTCTTTTACATGCACAACAGCGGAAGAAGCAGTGGTGACACCCGCTGACACTGGTCGTGGACTCTGGGGTTCGCCACTCAAACTCGGGTGCTTTGCTGACATGTGACTGATCATGCTGGTGGTGGTCAGGCTGGTAGTTTTGTCACCCCTGCTGATGCTGGCCTGGCAGGTGGTACAAATGGCCTTTTTGGGGTTATCAGCAGAGTCTTTAAAAAAATTCCAGACTCTGGAAGACCTACCGGTTGTATTGGCAACGTCCCTCGTGTTGGTGTTACGGGGAATGGTTGCCCGCCTTCTGTCTGCAGCCACCACACTGCTTCTTCCTGCCTGTTGGGGTACTCTGCCTCCCTCCCCCTGTGTGCTGGTGGCCTCGCTCTGCCTGTCCTCCTGCCATGTTGGGTCAGTTACTAGAACATCCACCACCTCCTCCTCTTCCAATTCCGCACCACGGTCCTCTTCCTCACTTCGTGGCAATTGTGTCTCGTCATCGTCCACCTCTTGTGACAAATTGCCAGCGTCGCCTTCCTGTGGCCGTGACTGTTCAAATATTTGGCCATAGCTATATGGGATCTCCTCTTCCACCACTACAAGCGGATCAGGCAAGGGGCCCAAATATTAAAATGGACCAGTGAACATCTCTTCAGAGTGTCCTACTGTGGGATCAGTTGCTGTCTGATGACACTCCGCATGGTGGGAGGAAGGAGCATCAGGGTGAGGAGGAGTATGCAGCCGAGACTCATGGCTACTAACACTTGACCGTGTGGAAGACAGACCGGAGGTGGTGGTGCCAAGATGACTGGAAGTATTATCTGCTATCCAATTAATTACCTGTTCACACTGATCAGTTCGCAATAGTCATGCTGTTGTGTGCTTCCCTAGTAATTCGGTCAAGAACTGGGAGTGAGGAGATGTGGCTGTTGGTTGTGACACATTTTCACCGTGGCCACGGCCCCGTCCTCTGCACGCACCATCACCAGAACGTCCAGTTCCACATTCCTTGCCACGCACTTGTCCATTGTAAATGAAGTAAAATAGCTTACACTCGCACTATCAATGGCAAAGAGGTAATAAAAAGGAGATTAGAACCGTGGAAGAGGAAAACCACAGTTCTAGTTCTCTGACCTACACCAGAACCTTTTAAACAAATATATTGATGTCTGAACAGTCAGCGAGACACTGAAAATGTTTTTTTTTATGGAAAAAAGACAAAAAAGTGGATAATACAGAGATTTGAACTGTGGAACTGCAAAATCATAGTTATAATTTCCTGGTGTATACCAGACTTGTTAAAATAGATATATTTGTGTCTGAACAGTCAGCGACACACTCAAACTGTTTTTTTTATGGAAAAAAGGCAAGCAGGTTGATAACATCCACATTTTAACCGTGGAAGAGGAACAGTTCTAGTTATCTGGCCTATACCAGACTCTTTTAAACAGATATATACAGTGCCTACAAGTAGTATTCAACCCCCTGCAGATTTAGCTGGTTGACACATGCGGAATTAACTTGGCATTGTGACATTTGTACTGTAGATCAGCCTGGAAGTGGGAAATGCACTGCAGCAAATTTTGTTTTTGCTTTTTTTTTTTTTTTTTTTTTAAAACGTTAAAAGTTAATTCAGAGTGTCATTTATTATTCAACCCCTCAAACCACAAGAATTCTGTTTGGTCCCCCTAAAGTATTAAGAAGTAGTTCAGGCACCAAGAATAATGAGCTTCACATGTGTGGATTAAAGATCTCTTTTGCCAGCCTTTTCTGACTATTTAAGACCCTCCCCAAACTTGTGAACAGCACTCAGACATGGTCAACATGGGAAAGACAAAGGAGCATTCCAAGGCCATCAGAGACAAGATCGTGGAGGGTCACAAGGCTGGCAAGGGGTACAAAACCCTTTCCAAGGAGTTGGGCCTACCTGTCTCCACTGTTGGGAGCATCATCCGTAAGTGGAAGGCTTATGGAACTACTGTTAGCCTTCCACGGCCAGGACAGCCTTTGAAAGTGTCCTCCCGTGCCAAGGCCAGGCTTGTCCGAAGAGTCAAGGCTAACCCAAGGACAACAAGGAAGGAGCTCCGGGAAGATCTCATGGCAGTGGGGACATTGGTTTCAGTCAATACCATAAGTAACGTACTCCACCGCAATGGTCTCCGTTCCAGACGAGCCCGTAAGGTACCTTTACTTTCAAAGCGTCATGTCAAGGCTCGTCTACAGTTTGCTCATGATCACTTGGAGGACTCTGAGACAGACTGGTTCAAGGTTCTATGGTCTGATGAGACCAAGATCGAGATCTTTGGTGCCAACCACACACGTGACGTTTGGAGACTGGATGGCACTGCATACGACCCCAAGAATACCATCCCTACAGTCAAGCATGGTGGTGGCAGCATCATGCTGTGGGGCTGTTTCTCTGCCAAGGGGTATGGCCATCTGGTCCGCATCCATGGGAAGATGGATAGCACGGCCTACCTGGAGATTTTGGCCAAGAACCTCCGCTCCTCCATCAAGGATCTTAAGATGGGTCGTAATTTCATCTTCCAACAAGACAACGACCCAAAGCACACAGCCAAGAAAACCAAGGCCTTGTTCAAGAGGGAAAAAGTCAAGGTGTTGGAGTGGCCTAGTCAGTCTCCTGACCTTAACCCAATTGAAAACTTGTGGAAGGAGCTCAAGAATAAAGTCCACATGAGACACCCAAAGAACCTAGATAACTTGGAGAAGATCTGCATGGAGGAGTGGGCCAAGATAACTCCACAGACCTGTGCCGGCCTGATCAGGTCTTATAAAAGACGATTATTAGCTGTAATTGCAAACAAGGGTTATTCCACAAAATATTAAACATAGGGGTTGAATAATAATTGACCCACACTTTTATGTTTAAAATGTAATAAAATTCAACTGAGCAGCATAACTTTTTGGTTTGTAAGATTTATGGTTCTGTTCATAAAACCTACTCTCGTTTGCAGTTTGAAGGCTCTAACTTATTTGCATCTTATCAAACCAGCTAAATCTGCAGGGGGTTGAATACTACTTGTAGGCACTGTATGTGTCTGAACACTCACAGACACACTCAATTTTTTTTTTTTTTTGGGGGGGGGGGGATGCCAAAAGGTTAATAAGACACGTATTTGTACAGTCTGACTGAGGAAAAATAAACAAAAAACAGGATTTAGATGAAAAAAAAATTATTTTTCCTCACCCCTTAGACCTGGGGATAAGTCTAGCAATTTGATCAGCAGGAGCACACAGGACTGTAATGCAGTGTTTGTTGGTATAACCACTGCGTCTCCTATACAGCCTGCCTGCTTGCCTGATATCTGGGATGGATATTAGTCCTGAGAAGGACTGTTTGTTTGATTTGGCAGGCTTTAGAGACCATACACTAACTATTTTGCAGTATAAATCTCTCCCTAGCTCAGCAGCACTCTTGCTACCCTGTCTGATCCGGAGCGACTGTGTCCAAGATGGCGGCGCCCGGTTTTAAATACTCGAGGCGACGCTGTGCGGCCAGCCAATCACTGTAATGCCCACAAACAACATGGCTGCGGCATTACAGTGACTGGCTGGCAATCCCTGCATGTTCATTGGCTCTGTAAAGATCTCCAAACGTGCAGGGCGGAGACTGAAGCTCCCGCCCGAGTAACCCGGAAATGCTCGGTGCTCGCCGAACATCCCGAGTAGTGAGATGCTCTGGCGAGTACCGAGCAGTGTCGAGCATGCTCGCTCAACACTAACTTCTATGTATACACAACCACAGGCTTTTTCCCTCACAAGTACACAATAGTACACATCATTCTTTATCCTGCATGGAGATGGAGGGGGGCGGAGGGTTTGATGATGGAGTTGATCCCTGTGACACAATTCCTACCAGTCCTTATCTTCCTGTCTGATAATACTCTGCACTGTTAGATATGAGTCATTATATAGGTGCTATACTGAGGTAAAATATTCTCTCCAGGGACGCCAGGTTTTGAGTTCTATATCTTTATTATACTATATATCTATGTGTTTCTGCCTATATGATCCTCTATACCTGCCATTTTTTTTAACCAAACTGCAGTATTTGATGTATGGTGGTTATTTGTAACATGTTCTTATGGGAGAGTGTACCTAGTAATTGATCTATGTCATTATCTGTACTTTCAGGTTATTTATTACTTGTGGACATGATCTTTTGTATGGTTTCTGTTTTTAATTGGTTTCAGCATTTTTGTGCCAGTGTACATTAATACATTTTGGAATTTTTTGATTTAACCCTATTGACTCATAGGTGTGCATTTCCATATTACATTGTCTTTCTTCTTTTTTTTTGCTTCAGATTATCTTATCAATGTAGGTATTTTGCACCTGGTCATTTTTTGCCCTATGATTTTCGCTGGTGCACCCCCATTTACATATAGCTATCATTATAAGACAACACTGACAGCACGTATTGTAGGTGTCTATTACTACATGTGCACGAGTCCTGATTGTGTTGATATTTGTGAACAAATTAAGGTCGGGAATAAACAACTATATTGTCGATTAGTGTACTGTCTGTATGTTAATCGTACAATACACTGATCCAATAATAACTAGTGTGCCTGTGACTAGTGTTGAGCGAATTTGTTCGAATGTTTGAAAGTTTCAAATTCAGCACAAATATGGCAAATTTGGATTAGTGATTGCAAAGGGACTAAATTTTCTTAAAATCGGAAAAGTTTGATGAATTTGCATAGGACCACAAGTACAGGGCAACTAGGGCATTTTAAACAGTTTTGTTAGCATAGTGCAAGTGTATGATGAGCGGTGACATGTGCCAGGTGAATGTGGGGGCTGTGGAGAGCTTAGAAGAGGTCAGATCAGCGGCGCACTGTTTTTTTGTTTTTTTTTTCCTGTGGGCGGTAACTCTAACTGAGGAAAACGTGGCTGTGATGTTGTTACTACATCTGTGATTGGTTGGCTGTTATCCTTGTTTCAGTTTCTGCCTAGTAACGATGATGTAATGTGGAGGAGGGGACAAGGCAGGAGAAGGGAACGGAAGCAGGAGAATAAAAGTATGGCTGTTTAAACCTACCATCCAGCATCTCTGTGTGGCCTTCTGGAGTTCCTTTCGTCTGCATAACACCACCACAACTGGCGACGAGGAAGCGTTCATCATCAACTAAAGGTATTTCAGCTCTACAACAATGGCCTGTTTACCTGCCTTCCCTGCTTTTGATGTACATCAGTCCCCAGCTAACCTAGCAGCATGTTGAGAGAAATGGCTGAAGCATTTTGATATATTCCTACAAGCCATGAACATATCAGATGATACCAGGAAGAAAGCCATGCTATTACATTATGCAGGGGAACAAGTCTATGATATCTTTACTACTCTGCCTAATACTAGAGAAGACAAAGACTATGAGCTCAGCAAGGCAGCATTAAGCAAATACTTCTCCCCACACAGAAATGCGGAATTTGAAATCTTCAAGTTTAGACAATTAAAGCAGTCAGCAACAGAAAATATTGATGAATATCATGTCCGACTACGGCACCTTGCAGCTTACTGTGAATTTGCAGATGTCGACAAAGAGATCCAAATGCAGATTTTACAAGGCTGCATCTCCTCTAAATTACGGAGACAAGCACTCAGAGATCCCACCATGACTTTAGCAAAATTGCTTGAAACAGCACGTGTAAATGATACCGCCGAAAAACAAGCTAAACTCATAGAGAACATTGAGTGCGAGGCGGAAGCACCATCTTGTATAGCAAAGCTAACACAGAGACCGCCTGTGCCTCGTATGCAGGGGGCAACTTGCTACAACTGCGGAGGGTCGTATCCTCACCAGAATATCTGCCCAGCAAAAGGGGGGACCTGCCATAATTGTGGAAAACAAAACCATTTTGCAAAAGTGTGTAGATCCAAACCACAATCCCCTCATCCCACAGTACAACCCAGGTCACAAAAACTCCAAACGCTGCAGCTTACTGACGAGCCTCACAGTACTTATCTATTCTCAGTAACTGCAGAGGGATCTCAAACACTGCACGCACTTACCAGTCCAAGGCGACTTATCCTGATAAATGGCAGTCCGGTGGAAGCCCTAGTAGACACGGGGGCGTCAGTAAACGTCATCAGCCGTGCAGTCTATAGCCGACTCCCGAACAGACCTGCTCTACAAAGCACTAGCCTAAAGATTTTTCCTTATGGTTCAGCATCGGCACTACCCCTGTGCGGCAAATTTCAGTCAGAACTTGCAGCTGACGGGAAGTCCATCACCGACACTGTATATGTAGTAGAGTGCTCCGCAGACACGCTTCTCAGCTGCAGTACTGCTATATCTCTGGGTCTGGTCAACCTGGTCAATAGCGTCACGGGTCCTTCGGCCCAACACATCATGCAGAGGTACCCCAATCTCTTTAAAGGTCTCGGTAAGCTAAAAGACGTTCAGATAAAATTGCATATTGACCAGTCAATACAGCTGTCTGTTCAACCTCACAGGCGCATCCCATTTCATGTCCGCAAACTTGTGGAGCAAGAACTGCAAGATCTGGAAGCGTCTGATGTTGTTGAACGAGTTGAAGGCCAGACCCCTTGGGTATCGCCCATTGTTGTTGCACCAAAACCAAAGCAGCCTGGTAAAATCCGGCTATGTGTGGATATGCGGCATGCCAATCTGGCTATTCAAAGAGAAAGGCACATCACGCCCACTATTGATGACATTCTCGCAGACCTGAATGGTGCAAAAGTATTCTCTAAAATTGATTTAAAATCAGGTTATCATCAACTTGAGTTGCATCGAGATTCCAGATACATTACAAATTTTAGTACTCACGTGGGTTTACGACGATTCAAGAGGTTGAACTTTGGTATCTCATCTGCGGCAGAAATATTTCAGAACGTTATCAGTCAGGTTCTATCTGGAATAGCAGGAGTCCTAAACGTCAGTAATGACATTCTTATATATGGTACAACCCAAGAGGAGCATGACAGTCACTTAGAGCAAGTGTTTCAGAGACTGCAAGCCTGCAATCTAACTGTCAATCCGTCAAAATGTGAGTTTAACCAAAAGTCATTAAGCTTCTTTGGATATATCTTTTCTGAGCAAGGAGTTTCAGTAGATCCTCAGAAAATTTCTGCCATAAAGTCAGCTAGCCAACCTCAAAATGTGTCAGAGGTTCGCAGTTTTCTAGGACTAGTCACGTACTGTGGACGATTTATACCTGATCTGGCCATGGTCTCCGAACCCCTGCGACTACTCACGAAAAAAGACACTCCTTGGACATGGACTACTGAACACCAAGCAGCATTCGACTCCATGAAGTCCAGTCTAACTGGCGACACCGTCATGGCCTATTTTGACTCTCTAAAGTCCACCGAGCTGATCGTGGACGCAAGTCCGGTGGGCCTGGGTGCAATTCTCACACAAGTGTCCAAAGCAGGCAACGTGTCTACCATTTCCTATGCAAGCAAAGCCTTAGCAGAGACAGAACAACTCTATTCACAAACTGAAAGGGAAGCTCTTGCGGTTGTATGGGGATGCCTTCATTTTCATCTGTACCTTATGGGACATAAATTCACAGTGATAAGTGACCACAAACCGCTCATTCCGCTTTTCAACAAACATTCTTCAAAGCCTCCCCCACGACTTGAACGCTGGTTGCTCCGCCTACAGAACTACCAGTTTCGGTTGAGATATGAGGCAGGAGCTGGTAATCCGGCAGACTACTTCTCGAGACACCCAACACCACAAACTACCAAGGACGACATCCCAGCAACTATCCTTGCAGAGGAACATATCAATTTTATTATTGCACATTCTGTGCCAAAAGCCATGACTATGGAGGAAATACAACAAACGGTGGATTCAGATCACCAACTTCAGTTAGTTATAGATACTGTTCGATCTAAAAATTGGAGCAATTTTCTTGCTGAAGCCCGCCTCCAAACACCAGATCAAACAACCTACTTGACAGCTTTCTTTAATGCACGACATGCTCTCTCCGTGTCTGATTCAAATCTACTGTTGCGTAACAATCGGCTGGTGATACCCCAGAAGCTTCAAAGCAGAGTACTGGATCTGGCCCACGAGGCTCATCAAGGGGTGGTGAAAACAAAGCAATTACTGAGAGAGAAAGTCTGGTTTCCAGGACTAGACAAAAAAGTAGAGGCACTTATTGAAACTTGCATACCTTGCCAAGCAACTACAATTGACCATAGACATGCACCCTTACAAATGACACCCCTGCCAGAGGGCCCGTGGACTGCTGTTAGTGTTGACTTCTGTGTTTTACCGGATCACTCCTATCTGCTGGTTGTCATGGATGACTATTCGAGGTTCCCAGTCATTGAACATGTTTCGACAACCTCTGCCAGGGCTGTTATACCAAAATTAGACAAGATCTTCTCGGCATATGGCATACCGGAAACAGTGAAATCCGACAATGGACCACCTTTTAATAGCGCAGACTTTCCATCATTCGCAACCTATCTGGGTTTCACTCACAGGAAAATAACTCCTTACTGGCCTCAGGCCAATGGTGAAGTGGAACGGTTCATGCAATCAACAAAACTTTGAGGATCGCTACCATGGAGCACAAGGATTTACAGCAAGAGCTACACATATTTCTTAGACAGTACAGAGCTACACCCCATTCTACTACCGGGGTACCACCCGCCACTGCGCTGTTCAACAGGCCTATGCGTGTCAAACTCCCAAGCGTTCCGCTGAGTCCTGTTCAAACACCAATTGCTACTAAGGATGTCATATCCAAACAGAAGATGAAGAGGTATGCAGATAAGAGCAGTCATCGTTGCAAGCCGCCAGAAGTTTTGGTGGGAGATTGGGTCCTTGTTAAAAGACTAAGACCTAGTGACAAGTTTGCATCACGATACTATCCTGAACCCTTTCAGGTCACACAAGTCAAAGGCACCATGGTCACTGCTCAAGATCACGGTCGCCAGGTCACAAGGAACGTGTCACATTTTAAAAAACTTTGTGACTATATCCCAGAAACAGACGAGGCAGATGGCGATGACGTCCTGCCGGGTCCCCAGAGCTCAGCAGTTCCAAGGGAGGATATCTCAGAGGACTCGGAAAGTTCATCTGGGACTGAGATGTCTCACCGCTATCCAGCGAGGGCAAATCGAAGACTGCCAGCCCACCTCTTGGACTATGTTCTGCAGTAAAAAGAAAAAAAAGAAAAAAAAAAACCCTTTGTACTAATGTGAATTTTTGAACCGTTATCCAGTTCTATTGTTGTTTTGTTTTGTGAGAAGAGGAGAGATGTGATGTTGTTACTACATCTGTGATTGGTTGGCTGTTATCCTTGTTTCAGTTTCTGCCTAGTAACGATGATGTAATGGGGAGGAGGGGACAAGGCAGGAGAAGGGAACGGAAGCAGGAGAATAAAAGTATGGCTGTTTAAACCTACCATCCAGCATCTCTGTGTGGCCTTCTGGAGTTCCTTTCGTCTGCATAACAACACCACAGTGGCCAGCTAATCATAGCGCAGGAAGCATCTACACTGTCCAGACATAAGGGCTTCTGAAATTGGCTGCAGAAATCACATGTCCTCTCAATATAAAAAGTGGCCACGTTCCCTCAGCGTCATTATATCCATGTCACTGCTGGAGACAGATGCAGCTTAGTGTTCTCCTGTGTAATGAGAGATATTAGCTAGATAGATGGGCGCTTGTGTGGTAGTCAGATAGTGTAGATAATTCCTTTTGGTGTTCTTGTGCAAGTTCTGAGATTCTGACAGAAACAGAGGGCCCATGCCATACAATAGTGCTGTGCACCGCTGGTATAGAGCTCCATGTCTCAATATACCTTGAATCTTTTTTTGCACTTGCTAATGTGATCAAGCAAGCGCAGTGCACCTTTTTATTTAATGGCGCTGAAATTGTGCTCTGCACAGTCTGCAGAGCTTTTTATTGCAGAGCACAAAATCAGTTTTTTTTTCTGTTGCTATTGTGATATTGAGAGCTGTGTGCACTAAAGTTTTTTTTGTGTCAGATACTATTTTAGTGGAGCTGAACTTCAGGTGGTTTCAGAGTAAAAAAATAAATTTTTTCTCCTGCTACGCCCAGTCCAAAAAAATTTTTTTCCTGTGCCAAAAGTCATACAGTGCTATAAGTCAGCTACTACATCAGTGGCGGTCAAAGTCAGCTTGTACGCACAGTCAAACCTATATATATTTTTGGTTCGCAGGCAGAGTCCACCAAAGATTTTTTACTGTGGCAAAGTTTATTCCAGTCTACTAAAACGCAGATCCTATTTTAGTGGCGTTAAACTTGTCTTGGTTTCACAGTAAAAACAACAGTCCAAAAAATATTTTTTCCTGTGCCAAACGTCTAAGAGTACTATAAGCCAGCTACTACATCAGTGGCAGTCAAAGTCAGCTGGACGCAGAGCTTATGCAGAGTAACCCAAAAATATTTTTTGCTCTGCGTAAAGTGATACAGATCTGAGTTTGAAATATTTTGGAGCATATATTCTATGTCATACTGGCCTCATCCACATTCAAAAAAAAAATTTCTTCTGTTACTAAAGTAATACAGCAGGGGACATCTCAGTTTGAAATTGTTTGAAGAATATCTCATAGTTTTATTGGCCTCATGCACACTAACAAATTTATTTTTTTGTTAGTAACGTTACAGCTAGAGATGAGCAGTGTTCGTCTAGAACTGTTCGCCAATCTCAAATTCAAGCTGTTTTGGGCGGTGTTCGAGTCGGTTGACGAATGTGAATGATTTGCAAAAAATTCGGCTGTTAGAGGTTATGTTCGATAACTGTTCGTGCACCAAAAGCGTGTACTGCATATCTGGTGCAATTTAGAGCACCAATCATGCAGGGATTGTCTGCCACTCACTGTAATGCCACAGCCATGGTGGTTGTGGCATTACAGTGATTGCCCAAATCGATGGGAACAGTGCTCACAGTGAAACACGAAAAGCCGGCAATTCATCAGCGGCATAGACCAGTACCCGACAATTTAGAACAGAAAGAATAGAGCATCAAACATAGATTAGATAGATAGAAACATGTCAGTCACATATATAAGAAGAACAGTGACAGTGTTGGTTACTGTACTTGTCATTTAGTGTTACAGGATTTATAAAAGAAAATAATAGTGTTTTCATGCACCTGTCTCTTTAAAAAAGCCGGCCGGCAATTCAGCATCTGTACCCGACAATTAACAATAGAAAGAATAGAGCATCACACATAGATTAGATAGATAGAAACATGTCAGTCACATATATAATAAGTACAGTGACAATGTTGATTACTGTACTGGTCATTTAGTGTTAAAATAAAGGATTTATTAGAAAAAAAATTGGCGTGGGGTTCCCCGTAATTTTAGTCTCTAGCGGAGATTAAGCAGACAGCTGGGGCAGATGTTTGAAGCCTAGGAAGGGGGTAATACCCACGGAGCTTCTCAGGCTACAAATATCAGCCCCCAGCTGAATACCTAGCCTTTACTAGCTATTAAAATGGGGGACCCAAAAAAAAGATGACATTGGGTTCCCCCTATTTTAATAGCTAGCAAAGGCTAGGCAGACAGCTGGGGGCTGATATTAATAGCCCAGGAAGTGTGCCATGAATATTGGCCCCCTCCCAGGCTAGAAACACCAGCCGTCAGCCGCCCCAGAAATGGCGCATCCATAGGATGCGCCAATTCTGGCACTTAGCCTCGCTCTTCCCACTGCCCTGTAGCGGTGGCAATGGGGTAATAGGGCTAGGGTTGATGTCAGCTTATAATGCCAGCTGACATAAAGCCCAGGTTAGTAATGGAGAGGCGTCTATAAGACACCCTCATTACTAACCCCATAGTCAAAGTTAAAAAAAAACCACAAACACTCATAATAAAGTCCTTTAATTGAAATAAACACACAATTCTTTATTGTTCTAAATTAAACCATACTTACCATCACGCCCATTCCAGCTAAAGCCAATGTCTTCTGCAATAAAAGTAAAATAATGAACAAACATCATCCTTACCTTTCCATGGTTCCCACGACGGCTCCAGCTCTGCTTCATTCACATGACAGGCTGGATCGCAGTCGAAAGCTGCCATCCAGATTGCCATGCCACAGATACTGAGAAGCGCAGGCATGCTTGTGCTACTCAGTGTCTGGCTGTGACGGCGTAAAGATGAGCCGAGGTCATGTCCAATGAACTCAGCTCAGCATGCCTGCGCTCTGCAGTGTCTATGAAGGATGGCATGCAGGATGGCAGCACTCAGCTGCGATCCAGCCTGTCATGTCAATGCCATCCCAGCATGGGAGAATTCTCCTGCTGAAGCGCTGAGTTCAGGAGAATTCTCCCACGCTGTCAGTGACGTGCATGAGGTGAGCTGAGTTCATTGGACATGACCTCGGCTCATTTGGATGCCGTCACAGCCGGAGACTGCAGAGCGCAAGCATGCCTGCGCTTCTCTGTGTCTGCCGCATGGCAAGCTGGACGGCAGCTTTCGGCTGCGATCCAGCCTGTCATGTGAATGTAGCAGAGCTGGAGACGTCCTGGGAACCATGGAAAGGTAAGGATGAGGTTGCTTTTTTATTTTACTTTAATTGCAGAAGACATTGGCTTCAGCTGGAATGGGCGTTATGGTAAGTATGGTTTACACTGTGTTCCAAATTACTATGCAAATAATATTTTCTCAGATTTTCCCAAATTACCTATATGAATTGCAGTCATTGTAATTTTCCAGTCAAATAACTATTAGAGTACAATTGAAAGGTTTTTGTACAAACTGCCTTATGATAACAGTATATTTTTTAAAAAATAAAACACTCAAACTGCACTCAAAATGCATGTTCCAAATTATTATGCACAGCAGAGTTTTCAACCTTTATATTTTAATAAACAACCAAAAAATGGTCATTTTTGAAATTATAAGCATTAGCAGGTTATTACAAACTGAAATCAAACAGATTTCAACTCAAAACTTTATTCTAGGTGATGTTACATTTGCACATAGGACCTCTTGTTCGAAAGGAGCTTCTGAACTTTCTCGTCCATTTGTCAGGTTTTGGATGGTTTCTGCTTCAATTGTTTTGTATGAGGACAGAATACCCTCCCAGAGCTGTTGCTTAGATGTGAACTGCCTCCCGCCATCATAGACACTCCTTTTGATGATGCTCCAGAGGTTCTCAATGGGGTTGAGGTCAGGGGAGCATGGGGTCCACACCATAAGATTGTCCCCTTTTATGCCCATAGCAGCCAGAGATGCAGATGTGTTATGTGCAGCATGAGACGGTGCATTATCATGCATGAAAATGGTCATGCTGCGGAATGCACGGTTCTTCTTCTTGAACCATGGCAGGAAGTGCTGTTTGAGAAACTCAACATATATTATGGAGTTCATCTTTACCCCTTCAGGGATCCAAAGGGGCCGACAATCTCTCTCCCCATGATTCTAGCCCAAAACATTACTCCACCTCCTCCTTGTTGGTGCCGTAGCCATGTTTGCATGGGGTGTCCATCAACCAGCCATCCTCCACTCCATCCATCTGAACCATCGAGCGTTGCACGGCACTCATCGGTGAACAAAACAGTTTTGAAGTCAGTCTTCATGTATTGTTTGGACCACTGGAGAAATTTCTGCTTGTGTGAAGTGGATAGAGGAGGCTGACAGGATGGCTTATGCACAGCTGCGAACCTCTGAAGGACCCTGCATCTTGTTGTTCGGGGGACGTTGGAGGCACCAGCAGCTTCAAAAACTTGTCTGCTGCTATGACAAGGCATTTTTGCCGCTGCTCTTTTAACCTGACGTAACTGCCTGGAGGAAAGAGTCCTCAATTTTCCCATATCAGCACGCACACGTGTGTAATGTGAATCAGCTACATACTTCTTGATTGTGCGAAGATCACGATGAAGTGTCTTGGCAATGTTGATTGTAGTCATTCCTTGACTTAAACACTCCACAATATGTTGCTTCTCAGCAGCCGACACATCCTTTTTCTTTCCCATTTTGGCAGAAAATGTAGGCTGCTTAATAATGTGGGACAGCCTTCTTAAGTAGCCTGTCTGCAATTGCTTACCATCAATGAGTTTAACTGACAAACAAAAAAATTCTTACCTTATCACTTCTAAATAGTGTTGAGCTACCCCCGTAGTGTTCGAGTTCGGTTCGGTTCGTCGAACACCCGTGTGTTCGCCGAACTGTTCGTCGAACTGTTCGTCGAACACCTTCGAACACCGTTAAAACCAATGGCAGGCAAACAAAAACACATAGAAACACATAGAAAACACCTTCAAAGGTGTCCAAAAGCTGACAAACTGCTCAGAAGACATAACTAACACATGGAAAAGTGACAAGTACATATAGTCATGCGAAAATAAAAGAGGTGGAGGAGTAAAAGGAGGGGGAGACACAGATATAGGCATGTCATGCCCTTCTAAAATCCAAAAAGTGAGAAGCCGACACGGCCAGTCCGCTCCTGCCCGTGCCACCTCCGTGTCGCTGGGTTTGTGAACCCTGACGGCCAGCCCCCCTCTCCCAATACTGGTGCCTGTCCGCTGGTGGGTCGAGAGAGCCGCCCTGTGGTGGAGGCAGCTCTAAGCTTTTTAATTTAAATTGTCCCTCTAATTTGAATGAATACACTTTAAATCCATTTACAAGGATCTATTGGAGGGCAAGTCTCATGCCAGCAGCCGCGTAATTCCAGCTCCAGTAGCGTCCACTAAAGCTGCTGCAGTTAAAAAGCTTTTATAAGGATCGAGCTCGGCTGTCCACCGCAAGGCATCCTAGTGCCAGTCCCAGCCCCTATGCCTTGGGGTGCCTCCTGATGCTCTTCACTAAGTATCCCGTGGTCCCGAAGCATTTCCTTTGAAAAAATTAAGTGTCCAAACTACAGGTGGTGTAGCTTGCTTAACAGCCGGGATAATCCGCTGACTAGCAGACACTGCTACTAGGCACAAAGTATTTCCTGGGCTAGATGCAGTTAAAAATTTGTAAGTAGATACTCTCGTTGGATGCTGAGAAAGCATTCCATAGAGTCTCCTGGCACGCCATATATGATTCTCTTAAAAAGCTTGGGGTAGGGGTCTAGGGGACCCTTTTATAGCCAAAATCACGGCCCTGTATCACAATACGTCACCTAGGCTGAAGATAAATGGAACTGTAGCACCGAGGGCTCGGTTGCTACAGACGTATTGCACCTCACCCAGAGGTGTGATATCTCACTCTCAGATAAGGATGGAGTGTGGATCAGGACCCGACACCTGCATGCATTACACCACATTGCCGTGGGGCAGGGCGACCAATATGCCCCTGAGATGGGCACGACAGTCCCTGTCCCTGGATGGAGTGGGGGGAGGGAACACTGAGGAAGGGGAACCCTGCAGTGCAGGAGCAGGGAGGAAGCAGTTCCTGGGTGCATTGAGAAGGGAGTATAAAAGGTGGGCACCATCTTAGTTCAGTGCAGAGAAGTCTGAGCAGAAGTGGCAGGGAGCAGGGGCTCTGCATGAGCTCTGCTCCGGAGGCGGGCCTAGTAACAGAGGCCCAGGCCTGCAAGAGGGAGAAGGAAGGAAGAGGAGCGGAGAAGGCTCCAGGAACGAGGAATGAAGGGATCCCAGGGGTGCGGACGGGCGAGTCGCCACCGCACGCCCGAATCCACCTGCGTGGAGGGGTCAGGCCAAAGGGGGAGACCGGTCCCCGAACTAGTGGAGGCAGGAAACGACCCTCAGCTAGAAACCGGAGGCTCTGACATTTTATGTGGCGCAGCCCCTTGCTCCACCCGCTAGGAAGGCACCACATAGGGTCAGGGAAACTGGCGCCAAGTTTACCAAGAGGAGGCCCGAGGCAGCCGGACAGAAGTGTTGGTAAGAAAGGCCAGACAAAGGACACACAAAGGGGGTCCTGTGAAGCGCTCCAAAGTTATCTGGGAGTTGTCTGAGCCCCTCACCTGGTGAGCACAGTACGACGTGGGCAGCCGTTACCTGCAGACGTGGTCTGGATAATAAGAACTGTGAGTAAAGGCCCTGAACTGCATCACTGACTCCGTGTCGTTACTGCTGCTGCCCTGCACCATCACCCCCATCCTCCGCATACACTGCCCTGAGGCTATACTCCTCCCGTGGGGAGTTATGCTACGCTCTGCTGCACCCACAACACCAGCCTTAGCGGTCTGCCCTGTAGCGGCGGTTCACTCTGACCGCAATCCACGGGTGGCGTAGTCGGACATTTAAACATCAAAACCACATAAATAGTTCCGCCACTGGTTTTACCGCCCTGAGCCACGGAACCGGATCGCCGCCACGAAGACTACAACCACCAGCATCCACCAAAAAGGGTCCGGCTCCGGGTGTCCCAAGGCCCAGGGGGTGCGTCAGAACATTTTCATCACCTTTCACAATCACCAATGGGACAAGGCAGGGATGTCCTCTGTCCCCTCTCTTATACATCCTAGTGACGGAGCACCTGCTTTCATCAATTCGCCTTAACCCCAATATTAGGTGGATTGAGGTGGGAGGCACCGAGTACAAGTGCTCTCTATTTGCTGATGATGTCCTAGTATATATCACTCAATCACATATATCCATCCCTGCTGTTATGGCTGAAATAGATCACTTTGTTACATGGTAAAATTTTAAAATCAATGCAGCGAAGTCTGAGGCCCTCGATGTCTCCCTCCCTAAATCCATATAGGATTCCATCCAGTCCAACTTTCCCTTTGCCTGGCCCTCACAGGGTATCAAATACTTAGGAATTCCTATTCATAGAGACCTCTCCCATCTATGTTATCTTAATTTTGGGCCCTTTATTGAACAATTCCATACAGACCACGGTTGGCAAGTTAGAACTGTAAGATTCACTACGTGAACCACTGGTGTTTTGTGGAAAAGCACATGTACACCGCGTTCCAAATTATTATGCAAAAAGTGTTTAGGAGTGATAAGGGAAGAATTTGTTTGTTTGTCAGTTAAACTCATTGATGGTGATGTGTGTCAGGGCTCTTTATATCACTGTAAGCAATTGCAGACACCTGTGCTAATTAGTTTGGCAGGTGTGTCCAATGAAAGGCAAGACTACTTAAGAAGGCTCTCTCACATTATTAAGCAGCCTACATTTTCTGCCAAAATGGGAAAGAAAAAGGATGTGTCGGCTGCTGAGAAGCAACAAATTGTGGAGTGTTTAGGTCAAGGCATGACTACAATCAACATTGTGCGATGATCAGGATGAAGTGTCTTGGCAATCAAGAAGTATGTAGCTGATTCACAGTACACACGTGTGCGTGCTGATAAGGGCAAATTGAGGACTCTTTCCTACAGGCAATTACGTCAGGTTGAAACAGCAGCGGCAAAAAAGCCTTGTCATAGCAGCAGACAAGTTTTTGAAGCTGCTTGTGCCTCCAACGTCCCCCGAACAACAAGATGCAGGGTCCTTCAGAGGTTTGCAGCTGTGCATATGCCATCCTGTCGACCTCCTCTATCCACTTCACACAAGCAGAAACGGCTCCAGTGGGCCAAACATTACATGAAGACTGATTTCAAAACTGTTTTGTTCACGGATGAGTGCCGTGCAGCGCTCGATGGTCCAGATGAATGGAGTGGAGGATGGCTGGTTGATGGACACCCCACGCAAACACGGCTACAGCGCCAACAAGGAGGAGGTGGAGTAATGTTTTGGGCTGGAATCATGGGGAGAGAGATTGTCGGCCCCTTTAGGATCCCTGAAGGCGCTAAAGATGAACTCCATAATGTATGTGGATTTTCTCAAACAGCACTTCCTGCCATGTTTCAAGAAGAAGAACCGTGTATTTCACAGCAAGATCATTTTTCTGCATGATAATGCACCATCTCATGCTGCACATAAAACATCTGCATCTCTGGCTGATATGGGCATAAAAGGGGACAAACTTATGGTGTGACCCCCATGCTCCCCTGACCTCTACCCCATTCAGAACCTTTGGAGCATCATTAAAAGGAGTGTCTATGATGGCGGGAGGCAGTTCACATCTAAGCAACAGCTCTGGGAGGGTATTCTGTCCTCATGCAAAACAATTGAAGCAGAAACCATCCAAAACCTGACAAATTCAATGGACGAGAGAGTTCAGAAGCTCCTTTCGAACAAGGGGTCCTATGTGAAAATGTAACATCACCTAGAATAAAGTTTTGAGTTGAAAACTGTTTGATTTCAGTTTCTAACAACCTGCTAATGCTTATAATTTCAAAAATGACCATTTTTTTGGTCTTTATTAAAATGAAAAGGTTGATCGAAAAGTTTGGGGGATCTAAGAGTGTGGCAACCCAGTAGTCATGATTACTTCGAATTCTGACAATATGAGGGTCATGCTGCAGGTAGTGCAGCAAGAAGGCACTTATGTGTCTTGCGCATCTCGGAGCCCCAAAATTATTTTCTGGGCTAGATGCAGCTAAAAATTATTTTTAATTTTAAATCTGGTGAAGCTTATTATAGATGGCCTAATAGGATCAGTGCTGCACACTGCTACAAAGCCCAAATTATTTTCCAGTCAAGATACAGATAAACATGATTAGTAATTTGAAAGCTTAAAACGGTTGGTAGGGTGATTTTAACCAATCATCAAGCTTTTACTCTCCCCAGGATGACACAGGGGTAGAAAAGTCGTTTCGGATCCATGATTTGTTCATCTTTATGAACGTGAGTCTGTCTACATTATCAGTGGAGAGCCGCGTGCGCTTATCTGTCAGCACACCACCAGCAGCGCTGAACACACGTTCAGACAGAACGCTGGCTGCGGGGCATGACAAGATCTCCAAGGCGTAAGTGGCTAGCTCCGGCCATTTATCCAGATTGGAAGCCCAAAATGAGCAAGGGTCCAGTGACACAGTCGTGGCTTCAATGTTTACTTGGAGATACTCCTGTACCATCGTCTCTAGGCGTTGACTATGTGTCAGACTTCTTGTCTCCTGTGGCCTTGCAAAGGATGGGCTAAAAAAGTGGTGAAATGATTCCGCAAAATTGATGTTACCAGCAGATACTGTGGTTCTGTTACGGTTTGAGTGCTGAACACTTGACGGTCCCACGGTTGGCAAGTTGGAACTGTGAGATTCACTACGTGCACCACTGGTATTTTGTGGAAAAGCACATGTAAGATTCTGCAACAGTCTCTGCTGATACTCCTGCATGCGTGCATCCCTTTCTATGGCAGGAATAATTTCTGCAAATTTACTTTTGTACCGGGGATCTAACAGTGTGGCAACCCAGTAGTCAGGATTATTTCTAATTCTCACAATTCGAGGGTCATGTTGCAGGTAGTGCAGCAAGAAGGCACTCATGTGTGTTGCGCATCCAGGAGCACCAAGTCCCTGTTGTGTTGGTGGCGAGGTAGCAATCATGCTTCCTTCCTCTGTCCTCTCCCCCCAACCTCGCACAACAGAAATGTGATCAAGGTCTCCCTCATCTGATGAGTCTTCCATCAGTTCGTCCTCCACTTCTTCCTGGGCTCCTGCACCTTCCTCACTAGTTTGGCTGCTACCATGCGCCCTGGTAAAATCATCTCCCCCACCCTCACATGCCTGCCGCCTTGGTGCTGCCGACCGTCTGGACCTTGCAGATGTTAGCCCTTCCGCATACAACTCCTCCTCCTCTACTTCCTCCACCTCCTCTTGTGCCACCACCTGACTCCGAATTCTGTTTAACATGTGCTCCAGCATGTAAATCACCGGAATAGTCATGCTGATAATGGCATCGTCAGCACTAAACATCTTCGTCGCCATTTCAAAACTGTGCAGAAGGGTGCATAGGTCCCTGATCTGAGACCACTCCTCCAGCGTGATTTGCCCCACCTCTGAATCTCGTTGGCCCAGGCTATACGTCAGAACGTATTGCACCAGGGCTTGTCGGTGCTGCCACAGTCGCTGCAACATGTGCAGAGTTGAATTCCACCGAGTAGGCACATCGCATTTTAGCCGGTGAAGTGGCAGGCCCAACGACTTCTGTAGAGATGTAAGTCGCTGAGCTGCGGGATGCGAACGGCGGAAGTGAGCACACAGCGACCGTGCCCTCTGCAGAAGGCCATCTAGTCTGGGATAGTGGGCTAAAAATTGCTGGACAACCAGGTTCAACACGTGAGCCATATAAGGCACGTGTATGACATTGCCCCGGCGAAGGGCCGCAACCAAGTTTGCAGCATTGTCGCACACGGCCTTCCCTGGTTTCAGGTCCAGTGGAGACAACCATTCATGAAATTGGTTCTCCAGAGCTGACCACAACTCCTCAGCTGTGTGACTCACATTTCCCAGACATTTCAATGTAAAAACCGCCTGATGACGTTGAGCCCTACTGCCAGCCTAGTAAGGAGGTGTGCAGGATCCCTTCTGCGCAGTTAGAAAGCTTGTGGCATGACCAGACAGGCTTTGGGTGCAGGTGGAAGACCGAGAGGAGGTTGAGGAGGCAGAAGCAGTGGAGGAAAAATGACATAAAGAGGATTGACGCACAACTCGTGGGGACGGCAAGACTTGGACAGCAGCCCCTTGTCCTGCTGTCACCATAGTTACCCAGTGCCCAGTCAGCGACATGTAACGCCCCTGTCCATGCCTACTCGTCCAAGTGTCTGTGGTGAAATGCACCCTGTCACACACAGAGTTTCTCAAAGAAGCGGTGATGTTGTGTGCGACATGCTGGTGGAGCGCAGGCACACCTTTCTTTGAGAAGTAGTGCCAACTGGGCATCTGGTACTGGGGCACTGCGACGGACATAAGGTCTCGAAAATCCTCTGTGTCCACCAGGCGGAAAGGCAGCATTTCTGTAGCCAAGAGCTTGCAGATGGTGAAATTCAACCTCTTAGCTTTCTCATGGCTAGGAGGAAATGGTCTTTTACTTGTCCACATCTGAGGGACTGAGGGCTGGCTATTGTGCTTAGACGGGGTTGATAAGGGTGTCCCCGGCAAACTGCCGGTCTGTGAGGAAGATGCAGGCGGACATGTTAGGTTGCCTTGATCCAAAGGTGGTGCTCTCGATGTCGGACAGCGCTCAAGACCAGCTGGTGTTACCACCTCCAAAGAAAATGATGACCTGCCAATCACGCTGGCTGTTGCGGGTAAAGAGGTGGCAGGTCTGCGCCCCAAAACAGGTGTGACTGCTGTCCCCCCAGTCACAGAGGATGAAGAGGCCGCGGATGCACAAGATATGGCAGACGGTGGTTGGCCCGGCCGGCTAGACCGCATTGTAGCACACTGAGCTTCCCACTGCAACTTATGCTTCATGTCCATGTGCCGGTTCATGCATGAAGTACTCAAACTATGTATTTTTTGGCCTCTACTTAGCTTTTGCTGACAAATGTTACAGATAACACGAGTTGGGTCATCTTTATCGATCTGAAAAAATGCCCAGGCTATGCAAGGCTTAGCACCCATGCGACCTGAAGAGCCACCACGACTTGTGGTGAGAGGCAGAGTTGTGTTTGAGGATGCAGTTGTTGACGTGCTTCCAGTACTACGTCTCTGTCCAGGAAGGCGCAACCTGACCTCGTCGTCACTAGCATCTTCCTCCACCTCCTCTGCTGACCTCATCTCTTGGCTGACTGTGGGTTGACAGTAAGTGGGATCTCCGACCTCATCATCATCACCCTGTGCGTTATCACACCCGTCGTCCTCAGAGCCAACCTGTTCCTGCCCTGACAAAAAACTAAAGTTGTCGCTCCAATCAGGTATTTGAGTCTTATCATCGTCTTCCTCATTGTCTCCACCAACAGGAGTTACAGTTTGGGAATGAGGGTCTACATTATGGTCAGAACCTTCTGCGTCTGGTCCTGGATCCGACTCATAAAGATTCTGGGCATCAGTGCAGATCATTTCCTCGTCTGGATTCACAGAAGCGCTGGAGTCGACCTCTGATTCCCAGGCTATAGTATGAGTAAACAGCTCTGCAGACTCAACCATCTGTTCTACCTCATACTCAGACGGGCAGCTGGAGATTTGGGAGCTGTGAGGAAGCAAGTGCGATTTGGGTGACACCTTTGAGGACTGGAGTATTTGTGATGTTGAAGTTGATGTGCAGGAGAGCCCACTTAAAGGAGCACTTGATATCCGTTGAAGCACCTGCTGTTTTTGTGCCTCATCTGGAATTTGTAGCGATTGGCGTGGCTGTAAGAAAGGGATCTTATCACATTGTCCGCTAAAAGAAGTAGACATTTTAGTTTGGCTGGAAGATGGTTTTTCTTCTGCACCTACCCCACGGACACAACCTTGTTTCCCCTTCCCAACACGCCTATTCCCCTTTCCACCAGCAGCAGGCCTTTTTCCACTCATTTTGGTGGTTAACTAATTCACAACTCTGGAGTTGTTTGCACAAAAAAACAATGGATGGTAACCGAGCAGAGCTGAGTGGCCAAACTGTGGTATTAGGCCAAAACTATTGGCTGGGTTAGATGCAGAAAAAAATTATTTTTAATTTGCAACCTGATGGAGGTCAGTATAGATGGACTAATAGACCAAGTCCCACACACCGCTAGAAGCCCAAATATTTTTTCAGAGCTAGATGCAGAAATTTTTTTTATTCAATTTGCAACCTGATGGAGGTCAGTATAGATGGACTAATAGACCAAGTCCCACACACTGCTAGAAGCCCAAATATTTTTTCAGAGCTAGATGCAGAAAAAAATTATTTTTAATTTGCAACCTGATGGAGGTCAGTATAGATGGACTAATAGACCAAGTCCCACACACCGCTAGAAGCCCAAATATTTTTTCAGAGCTAGATGCAGAAATTTTTTTTATTCAATTTGCAACCTGATGGAGGTCAGTATAGATGGACTAATAGACCAAGTCCCACACACTGCTAGAAGCCCAAATATTTTTTCAGAGCTAGATGCAGAAAAAAATTATTTTTAATTTGCAACCTGATGGAGGTCAGTATAGATGGACTAATAGACCAAGTCCCACACACTGCTAGAAGCCCAAATATTTTTTCAGAGCTAGATGCAGAAAAAAATTATTTTTAATTTGCAACCTGATGGAGGTCAGTATAGATGGACTAATAGACCAAGTCCCACACACCGCTAGAAGCCCAAATATTTTTTCAGAGCTAGATGCAGAAAAAAATTATATTCAATTTGCAACCTGCTGGACGTCAGTATAGAAGGACTAATAGAACAAGTCCCACACACTGCTAGAAGCCCAAATATTTTTTCAGAGCTAAATGAAGAAAAAAATTATTTTTAATTTGCAACCTGATGGAGGTCAGTATAGATGGACTAATAGACCAAGTCCCACACACTGCTAGAAGCCCAAATATTTTTTCAGAGCTAGATGCAGAAAAAAATTATTTTTAATTTGCAACCTGATGGAGGTCAGTATAGATGGACTAATAGACCAAGTCCCACACACCGCTAGAAGCCCAAATATTTTTTCAGAGCTAGATGCAGAAAATTTTTTTATTCAATTTGCAACCTGATGGAGGTCAGTATAGATGGACTAATAGACCAAGTCCCACACACTGCTAGAAGCCCAAATATTTTTTCAGAGCTAGATGCAGAAAAAAATTATTTTTAATTTGCAACCTGATGGAGGTCAGTATAGATGGACTAATAGACCAAGTCCCACACACTGCTAGAAGCCCAAATATTTTTTCAGAGCTAGATGCAGAAAAAAAATATTTTTAATTTGCAACCTGATGGAGGTCAGTATAGATGGACTAATAGAACAAGTCCCACACGCTGCTAGAAGCCCAAATATTTTTTCAGAGCTAAATGAAGAAAAAAATTATTTTTAATTTGCAACCTGATGGAGGTCAGTATAGATGGACTAATAGACCAAGTCCCACACACTGCTAGAAGCCCAAATATTTTTTCAGAGCTAGATGCAGAAAAAAATTATTTTTAATTTGCAACCTGATGGAGGTCAGTATAGATGGACTAATAGACCAAGTCCCACACACCGCTAGAAGCCCAAATATTTTTTCAGAGCTAGATGCAGAAAAAAATTATATTCAATTTGCAACCTGCTGGAGGTCAGTATAGAAGGACTAATAGAACAAGTCCCACACACTGCTAGAAGCCCAAATATTTTTTCAGAGCTAAATGAAGAAAAAAATTATTTTTAATTTGCAACCTGATGGAGGTCAGTATAGATGGACTAATAGACCAAGTCCCACACACTGCTAGAAGCTCAAATATTTTTTCAGAGCTAGATGCAGAAAAAAATTATATTCAGTTTGCATCCTGATGGAGGTCAGTATAGATGGACTAATAGAATGATGCTATGCCCAAAAGATTTTACTTCACTAGGTGCAGTAAAAAAATTGGTATTCTATACACAGGTGGTATATCTTGCAACACAGATAGGCTACTCCACTGACTAACACACTCTGCAATAGGCCAAAAAGGATTAGCTTTGCTAGATTCAGCCAAATGCTGTGAAAAAAACTTGCACAGCAGTGGCACAGACCTGCCTGGCAAAAACTGATAGGAACTGATGTAACCTAGTCCTGAAAAGGACTCCAATTACAATTAGTCTTTACTCCCACAATCTATCTATTTAAGAGCACAGACCTGCCTGATAAAAGTCGTAGGAAATGCTGTAACCTAGTCCTTAAAAGGACTGCAATCACAACTATTCCCTTCTCCCAAGCTATCTGTATATTTGTGCGAAAATTGGCTTGAAATTAACAAGGTATAGCGCACACAGCAACAGCGGTGCCGTCTAACATGCAGCTGCAGCAGTGAGAAAATGGTGGCGACGGGGAAAATGGCTTGGTCTTGTAGGGCAAGGACATGTGACATACACTGCCAATCACACATGCCCTTGCTTGTGTGAAAAAAAGCACTTCGCTCCGTGTGTGCGCTGCTGATAGGCTGACAGATTGCACCTCCCCACTGCAAATGCGGGAAAGAGAAAAAAAAATGGAGATCTTCATTGTTCCTGCAGAGATCCATCCCCTGCCCCTCCCCCCGCCCCGCTGTACACTCAAACTGCGTATTAACATTAATTTTCATCATTACTGAGAAAAAATCCAGTTATGATTTTGGTGCACGAACAGTTATCGAACATAACCTCGAACAGCCGAATTTTTCTCAAATTGTTCGTGTTCGCCGACCGGCTCGAACACCGCCCAAAACAGCTCGAATTTGAGATTGGCGAACAGTTCGAGTAGAACAACGCTCATCTCTACTTCTAAACACTTTTTTCATAATAATTTGGAACACATTGTAATTTAGAACATTAAAAAAATTGTGTGTTTATTTCAATTAAAAGACTTTATTCTGGGTGTTGTGTTTTTTTAATACTTTACTAGAAATTCATGGCAGTCATGTCTAATATTGGCGTCACCCCATAAATTTCAGGCTCAGGGCCAGCTGATAATGCCATGCTGGCCCTAACCTCTTTATTACCCAGTGAGCCACCGCACCAGGGCCCTGGAAGAGTTGGGTACAGCGCCAGAAGATGGCGCTTCTATGAACGCGCCATTTTCTGGGGTGTCTGCGGACTGCAATTTGCAGCGGGGAGAGCCCAGAAAGCTTGGGCCTCCCTGCACTGAGGATTCCAGCCCCTAGCTGCCTAGTTGTACCTGGCTGGACACAAAAATAGGTCAAAGACCCACGTATTTTTTTTTTTAATTCTTTCATGAAATTCATGAAATAATTTAAAAAAAGGGCTTCCCTATATTGTTGTGTCCGGCCAGGTACAAATAGGCAGCTGGCGGTTGAGGGCCGCCCGTTCCTGCCTGCTGTACCCAGCTGGACACAAAAATAGGTGAAGCCCCACGTATTTTTTTTTTTAATTATTTCATGAAATTCATGAAATAATAAAAAAAAAGGGTTACCTATATTGTTGTGTCCGGCCAGGTACAAATAGGCAACTGGTGGTTGAGGGCAGCCCGTTCCTGGATGCTGTACCTGGCTGGCATCTAAAAATATGGCGAATCCCACATCAGAATTTTTGGGAAAAATCAATTAAAAAATAATAATAATTTAGGGACTGCATCTTTATTAACCCCTCTTGTGGAGGGGTTAATAAAGATGCAGTCCCTAAATGTGTTTTTTTTTTCATTTTTATTGAATTTTTCAACAAAAATTTGACGTGGCCTTCGCCATATTTTTGTGTCCAGCCAGGTACAGCAGGCAGAAATGGTCTGCCCTCAACCACCAGCTGCCGATTTGTACCTGGCCGGACACAACAATATAGGGAAGCCCTTTTTTTTAATTATTTCATGAATTTCATGAAATAATTTAAAAAAAAAAATACGTGGGGCTTCGACCTATTTTTGTGTCCAGCCAGGTACATCTAGGCAGCTGGGGGCTGGAATCCGCAGCTCAGGGAGGCCCAAGCTTTCTGCCCCCCCCCCCCCCCGCTGCAAATTGCAGTCCGCAGCCACCCCAGAAAATGGGACATTCATAAAAGTGCCATCTTCTGGCGCTGTACCCAACTCATCCAGAGCCCTGGTGCATTGGTTCACAGGGTAATAAAGGGGTTAGGGCCAGCTTAGCATTATCAGCTGGCCCTAAGCCCGAAATTCATGGGGTCACGCCAATATTGGACATGACCGCCATGAATTTCTAGTAAACTATTTAAAAAAACACAACACCCAGAATAGAGTCCTTTAATTGAAATAAACACACAATTCTTTATTGTTCTAAATTAAACCATACTCACCATCACGCCCATTCCAACTGAAGCCAACGATCTCCTGCAATAAAAGTAAAATAATAAACCAACATCATCCTTACCTTTCCATGGTTCCCACGACGGCTCCAGCTCTGCCACATTCACATGACAGGCTGGATTGCAGCCGAAAGCTGCCTGCCGCAGACACTGAGAAGTGCAGGCATGCTTGCACTCTGTAGTATCCGGCTGTGATGGCATCCAGATGAGCCAAGGTCATGTCCAATGAACTCAGCTCACCTCATGCATGTCACTGACAGTGTGGGAAAATTCTCCTGCGCTCAGCGCTTCAGCAGAATTCTCTCACGCTCACTACAAGCGCAGGAGAATTTTCCCACGCTGTCAGTGACGTACATGAGGTGAGCCGAGTTTATTGGACATGACCTCGGCTCATCTTTATGCCGTCACGGCCAGACACTGATGAGCGCAAGCATGCCTGCGCTTCTCAGTGTCTGCGGCATGGCAAGCTGGATGGCAGCCTTCGGCTGCGATCCAACCTTTCATGTGAATGTAGAAGAACTGGAGCCATCGTGGGGACCATGGAAAGGTAAGGATGATGTGGGTTTAGTATTTTACTTTTATTGCAGAAGACATTGGCTTTATAAGCTGACATCAACCCTAGCCCTATTACCCCACTGCCACCGCTACAGGGCAGTGGGAAGAGCGAGGCTAAGTGCCAGAATTGGCGCATCCTATGGATGCGCCATTTCTGGGGCGGCTGACGGCTGGTGTTTCTAGCCTGGGAGGGGGCCAATTTTCATGGCACACTTCCTGGGCTATTAATATCAGCCCCCAGCTGTCTGCCTAGCCTTTGCTAGCTATTAAAATAGGGGGGACCCCACGTAATTTTTTTTGGGGTCCCCCATTTAATACCTAGTAAAGGCTAGGTATTCAGCTGGGGGCTGATATTAGTAGCCTGGGAAGCTCCGTGGGTATTACCCCCTACCCAGGCTTCAAACATCTGCCCCATATGTCTGCTTAACCTCCGCTAGAGACTAAAATTACGGGGAACCCCACGCCAATTTTTTTTTTAATAAATCCTTTATTTTAACACTAAATGACAAGTACAGTATTCAACACTATCACTGTACTTCTTATATATGTGACTGACATATTTCTATGTATCTAATCTACGTGTGATACTCTATTCTTTCTATCCTTAATTGTCGGGTACCGATGCTGAATTGCTGGCTGGCTTTTTTAAAGAGATGGTGCATGAAAACACTATTATTTTTTTTAATAAATCCTTTAACACTAAATGACAAGTACAGTAAGCAACACTGTCACTGTACTTCTTATATATGTGACTGACATGTTTCAATCTATCTAATCTATGTGTGATGCTCTATTCTTTCTGTTTTAAATTGACGGGTACCGGTGTATGCCGCTGCTGAATTGCTGGCCGGCTTTTTTAAAGAGAGTGTCTTCTGAGCAGTTTGTAAGCTTTTGGACACCTTTTGAAGGTGTTTTCTATTTATTTTCTATGTGTTTCTATGTGTTTTTGTTTGCCTGCCATTGGTTTTAACGGTGTTCGATGGTGTTCTAAGGTGTTCGACGAACAGTACCACGAACATCCCGGTGTTCGACGAACCGAACCAAACCCGAACACTACGGGGGTGGCTCAACACTAGTTACGGCAGGCCATATCTTATCTTGTCATTTAGTGTTGCTGAAATTCAGGTGTGTGCTGAGCTATTGCACAGGAATTTTTTTTTTTCTTTAGCTAATTGCGTGCTCCTACCACTGTATCTGACCAACATGAGTGGGAAAAAGAGAGGGCGTGGTGGAAGGGGGAATAGGCTTGGTGTTCAAGGTGTATGTGGGGTACATGGTAATGTTAGTGGAAGCACTAGTGAACCAACACAAACAGGTCCTATCCAAAGACAACTGACAACTTTTGTTAGTGAATGGCCTACTCCCTTCCTTTGGCAGCCGCACAGCGATATGCCTTGTTGATGAGGACCAGAAAGAGCAAGTGCTCCAGTGGATGGCAAGCTCTGCTTCCAGTGCCCTCTCCCCTTCTTCATCCACCTCAACATGACACGCAGCACAGTCCACAGAGGTGGCACCCCAATTACCCGTGCTTCCCCCCCCACGTCACAACTGGCCAACTGCCCAACTGACTGTAGCGAACCACAGATGGGCGATTCTGTAGAACACTTCACCCATTCTACACCATGGGAATCAGAAGTGTACTCCAAACAGTTAGAGTCAAGGGGAAGAAAGTATCTGCACCGATGCCCAAAATTTTTTTAACTTGGATTCCTGGTAGGATGAAGTAGGGTCTGAGCAGGTTCCTTACCCTCGTCACCAGACGTTAACCGCAGGGGAGGGAGGTGATCCTGATGAGACTCAGATACCTAAGGCTCATGCGGACTGTACTGTGCTGTCAGAGCAACAAGAGGAGAGGGGTCACTCTGAGAGCGAGGAATGGGATAACACATTGGATGATGACGAGGTTGAAGATCCTACTTGGTGTGAACCCAGAGTCACGCAGCCGAGTAGCTCATCTGAGGAGGTGAAGGAGGAAGACGAGGAGGTTACACTTTGCCCTATGGCACAGACACGGGGTGATGCAAGCACAAGGAGCACTGCATCCTTAGCCACTTCTGTGGCCAGCAGTGGTCACGGGTTTGCAGCTTGCAGGGGCAGCAAGTGTTGCCTAGCATGGGCCTTTTTGTCACTGCAAAGGATGAGCCAACTCACTTTATCTGCAAACTTTGCGATGAAAAACTCAGTAGAAGGAAAAACTGCAATAATTTGACTACTACATGCATGAACATTCACATGCTCAAACAACATTCTATATGCTGAGAATCTTACCGCACTGAAATGCGAACCAGCACACATCAACAACCATCAGCTGCCCCCTCAAACGCATCCGCTGCTTCTTCCTCCTTCTCTGTTACCATGCCAAGTATTGTCACTCAGGTCTCGCATCGCAGAAACTCCAGTTCTTTACCCACTCCAGTCAGGTTGAATTACAGCCCGTCAGCTGTAATGGAAGCAAACACGCCTGCTGTTTGTTTCATCGAGCACACCGCATGTTTCTCAATCCATCGTAAAATTTGCACCTCTCTCATGCTCCACCAGTTTTTCCAGTTCACCATACTCCACCCTCTCTCAGCATCTTAGCCAGCCCTCGGTCCCGCAGTTGTGTTCGCGTAAAAGATTGTTTCCTCCTAAGCATGACAAAGCTAAGAGATTGAACTCCACCATCTCCAATCTGTTGGCCACGGAAATGCTGCCTTTCCGCCTGGTAGATACAGACGGATTGCGAAAACTGATGGCCGTTGCAGTCTCTCAGTACCAGTTGCCCAGTCGTCATTACTTCTCTAAGAAAGCTGTGCCTTTCTACACCAGCATGTCGCAGACAACATCACCCATTCCTTGTCAAAAGCTATGTGTGCCAGGATGCATTTCACCACAGACACCTGGACGAGTAAGCATGGCCAAGGGCGTTGCATCTCGCTGACTGGGCACTGGCTGACTCTGGTTGCTGTGGGGGCAGGCAGGGAAGGGGCTTCTCCACAAATCTTGGAATCCCCAAGATTTGCAGAAGAAACCTCTGTATTTCTCACTACCTCTGCTGCTTCTACGTACTCCATCACCTCTAGGGCCTCCACCTGCGCACTCAACCTCTTCCTTAACGAGACACGCATTCCAAGGGTACGGAGTGAATACACACCATCTCCGTACTGCGCAGTCAGGGCTCACCGTAATCAGGCAGTCTTCAAATTTATATGCCTTGGAGATCGAAGTCATACAGGTGAAGAGTTGTGGGCAGCTCTCCAGGCTCAGTTTGAGCAATGGCTGTCTCCTCTGAACCTAGAGCCACGGAAGGCCGTGTGCTGTAATGGGGCGAACCTGTTAGCGGCCCTAGGCCGAGGCAAGCTCGCACACGTAACTTGCATGGCTCACGTCCTCAACCTGGTGGTACAGCGATTTCTCCACCACCATCCTGGCCTGGATGAGCTGCTTTACAAAATACAGAAGCTGTGTGCTCACTTCTGCCGTTCGCACCCCTCATGTCATCGACTTGCATCAATATAGAGGTCTTTGTCCGTGGCAGTTAACAGGTTGATCCGACGCAGTATGTCATGACGTATACCTTGGGGCAACGCGATACGGACTTGGGGCATATCACGTTTGTGGAACAGATTAAGGACCTCTGCACTCTTGTGCTCGGTTTTGCAATGGCTACTAAACTGGTTAGCACTAACGATGCCATCATCGGCATCACTGCTCGGGTCATTTACATGCTGAAGCAAACTTTGAGTAACCTGTGGCAGGAGGTGGTGGCCCCAGAAAAAGAGTTGGATGCGGAAGGGATACCAATGTCTCAAATGTCCAGATTGTCATCACACAGGCGGATTCCAAGTGACGGTGGATTACAGCGATCGAGGGGGTTTGGTGATACCAGGCAACCTGTTAGTGAAAGTGCTAGAGCCGAGGAACTAATGGAGGAAGAAGGGGTGATGGGCGAGCAGCTGTCAGAGGATGAAGAGAATAATCATCCTCTCTCGTTTGAATGTGGTTGGCAGGAGGAGACGGAGGAAACAATCATCAGTGTTAAGCAGCCCACAATAAAGCCTGGCTTTGGACCTCCAGGAAGAGCCCAACATATGAGTGCCTTCTTGATGCACTATCTGCAACATGATCCATGTATAGTTAGGATTTGAAATAATGCTTACTGGGTTGCCACTCTGTTAAATCCACGTTATAAGAGTCAATTTTGCCAGATGCTTACCGCCCTGGAAAGAGACCAGCTTATGCTGGAGTATTGAAGCAAGCTTTTAAGCAACCATAACAGAGGTTTTCCCCAAGATAACAGTGAACCACACAGTGTGAATCACAGATGTAGTTTTTCAACCTCCGGCACATCAGTTCTTCAACGCCAAAACATTAGCAGCAGCAGCAGAGTAAGTGGCAGAAGCAATTTCTGAGAGTCTTTTCACACATTTTTTGCACCAGCACAACAGAGTACAAGTCTGACACGTGGTGAACTACTGGAGTGGATGGTGCAGGAGTATCTAGAGTTCAATATCAATATCATCAGGGGGGGTTTGGACCCTTTTACATTTTGGTCTTCAAAAACAGATGAATGGCCTGAGCTCGCCTCTCACTCCTTGGAGGTTTTATCATGCCCGGCAGCCAGCTTTCTCTCTGAAAGTGTCTTCTGCGCTGCTGGTAGTGTCTTGATGAAAAAGCACACACGGCTGTACCCTGAAAGTGAATACCGCCTAACTTTCATCAAGATGAACAAGTCATGGATCTCCAAGGACTTTTGCACCACAATTGCAGACTGTACAGAGTAGGCGATGTTGTCATTTTTGAGTGTGCTGCATTGATCTCTTGAAATTGCAGTCTGTGATATGGCTTCTGTGCCTGCTCTTAATGCTGAAGCAGAATTTAGGCCTTAATTTTGGGAAATGTGGAGAATTCTGATTATGTCTCCATCCATTGGGTTGGCTGTAGTGGAACTGGTTTAGGCCCCCTTTGCAATACTTATACTCCAGTGAAATTGATGCTACTTTGATGGTGTTAGGCCCTCATTTAGGGCAATGTGAACACTCCTGGTTAGGTCTCCATCTCCTGGGTTGGCTGAACTGGAAGAGGTGTGGGTCTTACTTACACTATTTGAACAGTAGTGAAATTGATGCCACTTTGCTGGCGTCTGCCACAATTTTTTTTTTAATGTGGAGAACCCTCATTGGGTCTCCATCTATTGGATTGGCTGTAGTGGAACCTTCCTGTTCTGCAGTCTAAGTTGTGTAATGTTGCATACCAGTCGTTGCTGCGCTCCTGATACAGACTCTGCCTGCTGCCCTCCTGATACAGACTCTGCCTGCGGCGCTCCTGATACAGACTCTGCCTGCTGCGCTCCTGATACAGACTCTGCCTGCTGCGTTCCTGATACAGACTCTGCCTGCTGCGCTCCTGATACAGACTCTGCTTGATACAGACTCTGCCTGCTGCGCTTCTGCTACAGACTCTGCCTGCTGCACTCCTGATGCAGACTCTGCCTGTTGTGCCATCTAGTTTGTCCTACTTGGTCCAGCTGCTGAGCGTCTGTTGGTCTGTCCTGGAGTGGCACCTAGTGTTCATCGGGAGCGAAGTCTAACCTCACCATCAAAGGCTCTAGTGAAAAGTCCGGTGCTCGCTTAGTCATGCCCCTCCAGGCTCTCCGAGGTCCATGGCACAGTGGTTCCACAAACCACGTCCGTGACAGTGCACCCTCGCAGGTAGGGTCCTCTCTCCTGTTGTACCAGTCGGTGACCCCTTTTGACATGTAAAGTGCAACTGAATAAATGTCGCTGTCACAGTAATAATAATTATAGTACTTGCACTCTGGGTCAATTGATGGCACTTCCCTGGTGTCTACACCTAATTTGTTGTGTTTTGGTAACTTTTGGTCCCGTTTCTAGGTGTTGTATATGCATTTTTTTGGTCCCCCCATTGACTCCTATGGGATTCGGAAATGTTCGACGAATATCAATTTGTTCGGTGAACTTTTCCGAACCGAACATTGAAATGTTCACTCATGCCTACCTGTGACCACCAGCAATTTTTCACAAGGATCATGTTTTACAATCCAGATTAGCATGTGAATAGCTGTCAGCTCCTGTGTTTGTCCTCTATGCACATGAGCAAACAGAGATGTTCACAAGGCCGGTCACTTTTGCAATTTTTCTACGTTTTTGTACAACTGAATAAACCCAGCGTAACTCTAGATTCACACATCCGTTTCCAATTTTACATCCCTCAAAAACACACTATTTTTCTCTAGTACCATCTGTGTGAAGTCTGTTATTCGCTGACTGTTAAAATGAAGCTTGAAAAAACCTCCATCAGTTTTTTTCTCATACAAGAAAAACTGATAAAATTCTAATGGAAAAAAGGTGATAAAAATATGATTGAAAACGCTGAGAAAAATCATTGACATCTGAATGAGGCTTTACCATAGTATGATCATGTGGACAATTACACTAATTGTAAATTAATTCAACTCTTGTAAATGACTACTTTGAAATTCCAATCATACATCTTCATTTAAAAAAATTTTGACTATAAGAACCGCAACTCACTCTCTGTAAGTACAAATCACTTAGAGGTCTATCAGACAGCATGTACAGTCCTGGTCTCGTTATTGGCACCCGTGAAGTTTAAGTTCATAATGTGGAATATCTCCTGAAAAAAATGAATCCATTGAAACAGTTTTTTGTATAGAGCACTCCTCATGTTAAATACAAAAGATCAAATGAACAATAATTTAAAACAAAAATGGGAGGGAAAAATAGAAAAACCTAAATCTTGCTGTGTCACTGTTATTGGCACCCTTTAAATTAATTTAGCATGGAAACACATTTTGATTAAAGATGATCGAACATGTCCGGAAAACGTTCACCAGTTTTATATTCGGAACGAACATTGCATATTCGAATTAGTGATCGGACCCCCGAGTTTTTTTTACTCAAAATCGGCAAAATTCGGCCAAAGTGCTTTAATTGATCATGTTTCCATTTTGTATTTTTTTGGATTTTGGCTAGGATAATGGTGCTTTATGATGAGCGGGGAAATGTGTTTTGTGAGGGGAGGAGATGGGGAGAGGACAAAGGAGCGGTGGACTGTTATTCTTAATTTTTATTTATTTTTCTTTATTTAAAGTGTGGCGATTCCAGCAGCCAATCAGGGCGCAGAAACCACCCACAATGTCCAGACACAAAGGCTTGCGTCATTTGCTGCCGAAGTGACATGTTCTTCTGCATATAAGAAGCGGACATGTTGTTTTGATGCCATTTTGTCAATGTAACAGTGCAGAGAGGCTGCTCCAGCTGCTGACAGTGAGAGAGTGAGATAGTTAGCTAAGCAGTTGCTTGTAAGTCAGATAGTTTAGATAGATAGGATTCTCTGGGGCTGTGAAATCAAACTTCCAGCAGATCAATGGTTTTTGCAAATAGTGTGGTCCAGACAGAGACACCAGGCCACATTTCAGCATAAAACTCTGTTGTGCTGATATTGTGCTCCATGCCGGAGTACACCTTTGAAACTCAAATTTTTTTCTGGCACTACCGTGCTACATAAACCAGGCCACATCTGAGCTCTTAATTGTTTTGTGCTGAGATTCTGCTCTATCCAGGACTCCACATTAGAACATCTAAATTTTTCTGGTACTACCGTGCTACATAAACAAGACCGCATCTGATCTTGTAATTATTTGCTCTGAGATTCTGCTTTATCCATGGCTCCAGAATAGAAAATCTAAATTTTTCTGGTACTACCGTGTTAAATATACAAGGCCACATCTGGGATTGTGATTGTTTTTTGCTGAGATTCTACTCTATCCAGGGCTCCATGTTAGAAAATCTACATGTTTCTGGTTCTACTGTGTGTGGTAGATCGGCTCCCTTGGTTGCGCATAGAGATAAAAACAGGAATACTGTCTCTTTAATTCTTCTGTGGTTTATTAAGAGCACTGCATAAACCACAGCAACGTTAGCGAAACAAACATGTCCTTCCCGGTCTAAGACGAAAAACAAAACATAACGTATGGCACAGTCCTTGTTGCTACGGGAAACCACCCATTTCAGGAACTCCAGGCCCACCCCCAAACCAAATGCTCTAAAAGGCTGGGATTTTTTCCTTTGAACTTCTCCCTTTCTACAGGTGTTAAATCACTCTAGCAGTAAAGATGGCTGATTAACCCCTTTCTATACTTCGTGTGTGGAACACTTTTTCTATGTTTATATTACCGGGGATGAATCTTAGTGCTACACATCTTCCCTCCAGTACTTTGCCAGTGACTTTGTCACATATTCCCCCTTCTGCCCAAAGCTATAGGTTTTGGCATCTTCAGTCACCAAACAGGGAAGTCTAAACAGGGCATCTGCATTACCATGCAGCTTCTCTGGCCAGTGTTTCACATCAAAGTTGAAGTCCTGTAGCCCTGAGTTTCAACTCTTGGAATGCCATCTCTGCTTCAAGAGACCACTTGGCCATCACCGTCTTTGTGCCCTTAAGAAGATCGATCAGGGGTGCGGCTATCATGGTGAAACGCTGATAGTTTTCCACTATTCCCAGAAATGCCCGAACCTGTTCCTTGGAGATTGGTTTTGGCCAATTTTGGACTGCCTCCACCTTATTCACTTGAAGCTTTACTTTGTTTCTTCCAACGATGTAGCCCAGGAATTTTCCCTTCTTTTTCCCAATGACTTCTTTGGGTTTATGGAAAACTCCACTTTCCTCAGCGCATTCAGCACGGCCTGGACTTTCTGCAGATGACTTCCCCAATCCAGGCTGAATATCACAATGTTGTCAAGGTAAGCTGCGGCGTACTTTTTGTGAGGGGCTAAGATCAAGTCCATTGATCCTTAAGTGTTCATAAATAGTGATGAGCGAGTACTAAAATGCTCGGGTACTCGTTGCTCGGGTCGAGCAAATTGGAATACTCGGGTGCTCGACCCGAGCAACGAGCCCAATGTAAGTCTATGGGAAACTCGAGCATTTTTCAGGTGGCTCCCCCCTGCGGTCTGCAGAGGGCCTAAAAATTTCCCAAATCAATGGGAACAGTGCTCAAATAACATGGGAACAGCATGGGGATGACCACCTGGATGCATCTCTGACCAGATCACTGCTGTCAGCAACGTGGTCAGAGTATTACGCCACTTTTACGGACTCACAATAAAACATACTAAAACAAAACCAAAATGGATTTTCCTGGGAAAACATCCTTTCCAGGGTAATGACTTGTATATAAGGCAAAATAAATAACCAAAAACAAAAATACTCCTCCACAACTTGGGCTATGTTCACACGTAGCGTTTTTTATGCGTTTTTGCACTTTTGAACTGCTTTCAACCAAGACAAATGCATTCACCAGGAAATGTAATTTTAACATTTTGCAACCTTATCTGGCCATGTGGTGTGTGACACATCATCAGACATATGCATACAGTGCTGAATAGAAATTGGAAACAGCATGGGGAAGACCTCTTGAAGCATCTCTGACTCCCAGGTCACTGCCTAAAAGTGTGCCCATCATAAGTGATCCTTGGCGCATGCGAAGATGCCTCCCGCCATGCACCTGTCATTGCAGACTTGCAACAATCACCGTCCACGTCCTTGTCCCACTGCAGAGTTCAGTTGTCCCTACCCCATTCCTTGGAATGCAAGCACAAGTATGCAGGCAGCCACCCACCCACAGGATGCAAAACTAAACTGCCAGATTTCTGGGCAGCTCTTTGCACTTGAAATATGGCCTTTTAAGCTCGTGGAGGCGGAAGCTTTTCACAACCTCATGCCGGCGGCAGCCGGGTGTCGATATTCGGTCCCCAGCCGCCTCTATATTTCCCGATATCGCCTCCGCCTTCCACAAGCACGGGTCCCACAACATTACCCATGCCCTCACCAGTGCACTTACTGGGAAGGACCGCCTAACCATAAACACGTGGACAGGTGAATGTGGCCAGGGACGGTACGGAGCCAGTCCACAACGTTTCTTGCTGACAGTTGTATTTAGCTCGGTGAAATGACTGGCATAGAGGGAAACCGTATCTACCCTGTGTGTCATTTCTCCCAGGAAGTCCTCTAAAGCTGCTTGCACTTGAAATGTGGCCTGAACATTACTGCTGGTACTTTTCTGTGGGAATTTACTTGCCTCCTACCAGCCTGGAATATTTCCAGCAAACTATGGTACGGCGCCATGGTATTAGCACTGCCCCCAGTACCAGTAGCGAAGCCATCCCCAATTTCCTTCTCAGGAATTTGATTTGGTAGACTGATTGGCTGTCCAAATACATTTTCTCACAAAGGAGCTGAAGATAGAGTGGCAGTAGGTGCAAGTTTCTCAAGCCTGTTAGATATTAAAGGGTGAACGGCAGCACATTGGATCAGTGGTTAGCACTGAAGCCTTGCAGTGCTGGGATCCTGGGTTGTCCAGCAAGGACAACATCTGCAAGGACTTTGTATGTTCTCCCCGTGTTTGCATGAGTTTCCTCCTCAGTAAAAAGCAGCCATAGAGTGTCCAGGACCCTTCCCACACACTTTTCTTAGCCAGGACTGCTTCTTGGCAGGGTTAGACGGTCCCACCAATTAATCCTCTGGTATGCCTTGGCTTCTACCTCAGGAGAGTTCATGATAGCGCTTACTTTGCAGCTGCTATGGGGCTCTTGAGCAGGTGAGAAAGGTTAGCCCTTAGAATCAAATCCTCTGGTGAGCACAACGTTTTTCAATCTGAAACAGCTTCTCAGTTGGGGTTGTATTTCACCACAGTCATATTCTTTAGCTCGGTGAAAGGATTGGCATAGAGGGAAACCGTATCTACCCCGGCTGTCATTTCTCCGTCACCTGGTTCCGCCCATTGTCACACACGACCATGCCTGGCTGCATGTTCAGCGGTGAGAGCCACAGATCAGGCTGCTGTGTTACAGCTTTCAACAACTCTGCATCACTGGGCGGCTTGTCAATTAAGCATTAAGCATGTTATCTTCAGCACAGCCTGTTGCCGCTTGGCCAAGGCAGTTCTGCGGTGCTGCAGTGCTGTCAGCTTGTGACTGATTTGGTTATTTTGGCGATGGAGGAGGAGGTGCATGAGCTGAACAATGTGATTACATTGAGGTTAAATTGGTGACACTGTTTTTAATACTAAAGAAATATCCTATTGTTTTGTTTTTTTACGTTATTTTTTATGACAAATGCATTCACCGGGAAATGTCATTTTAACATTTTACAACTTAATCTTTCAATGTGGTGTGTGACATCATCAGACACATCCTGTTTTATTCATGATGGAGGGACACTGAAAGTCATAAAGTCTATTTTTATTGGGACATCAGATGGCCCTTACTATTCTTAATAGGCCAGCAGTCGTCCCTAGCTATTGTTAGACAGCCACGAGCTGGCTATGCTTTGTTATTCCCATTATTAACAAGTGGGTCTCCTATACTGTAATTGCGTATCCAGTGACTGCAAATGCTGCCAAAAAATTTGGACGCAACCCAATATCCCTTTGAAGAGACATAGAGGAGGGCCTCAGTTTAAAAAAATTTTCCCATTATAAAGGAGCAGGTATTTTATAGTGGTAATGCCCTTGCTGTGACTGCAAGGGCTGCCAACATTTGTGAAAAACCCCACTAAGAATTTAAAGACACATAGAGCAGGGCCACAGTAACCAGTACGACATGTTCCAATAGAAAGGAGAGAGTCTGCTATACAGTTATAGGGTATGCAGTGAGTCCAATGGCTGACCAATTTTAGGAAAAACCCCACTAAGAATTTAAAGACACATAGAGCAGGGCAACAGTAACAAGGTACGACATGTTCCCTTTAGAAAGGAGTGAGTCTGCTATAAAGTTATAGGGTATGCAGTGAGTCCAATGGCTGAACAATTTTAGGGAAAACCCCACTAACAATTTAAAGACACATAGAGCAGGGCCACAGTAAAGACAAATTCCCATTAAAAAGGAGAGAGTCTCCCATATTGTTGGCCTATGCAGTGCCAAAAATTTGGAGGCACTTCAATGACCTTTGGAAGAGACGTGGAGGAGGGCCTCATAAAAAAATGTTCCCATTAGAAAGGAGCGGGCCTCCTATACTTGTAATTCCCATGCACTAAGTGTATGGGCTGACAAACATTTACCCCTGGGGGGTATACATGAACATACTGTATAAAAAAATATTTTTTACGGGCATCATAAACACCCTTTAAAAAAATTATGTGGGTGTTGCATCACGGACCACGGTCACCCTGGTGATATGGTGGTGGAGGATGAGGAGAAGGAGGAGGACAAGAGCAAATAGCCAAAATCAGGAAGCGTATACCCATGTGTGGGTGTGAAAAGGTGCATGGGAATACACCTCCCAAGAAAAGACACTGGATTGGAGTTTATGTTACCCTGCTATCATTCGGTGATGTTGAGAAGTCTGGCCCAATCCAGCCCTTGTTCATTTTTATAAGAGTCAGCCTGTCAGCATTTTCAGTTGACAGGCGGAGGCGCTTATCAGTTGTAATTCAACCAGCGGCACTAAATACCCACTCTGATAAAACGCTGGCGGCAGGGCAGGCCAGGACCTCCAAGGAATAGAGAGCCAGTTCATTCCATGCATCTAGCTTGGATACCCAATAATTATAAGGCATAGCGGAATCACGGAGGATGTTGGTACAGTTAGCAAGGTACGCCCTCAGAATCTTCCCAAACTTTGCACTCCTTGTGAGAGTACCCCGCGCTTCAGGGCCTGTGCGATGGGAGGGTCTGAGAAAACTCTCCCAGAACTTTGACAGTGTTCCCCTGCCTCTGATGGATTGAAGTTGTGTCTCTCTCGCCTGTACTCCTTGGTTGTCCAACGAAGTGTGCCCTCTGTCGCCAGCGTTTTCAGATGGGAATTTCTTTAATAGATGGCAACAAGGGCCTTCTGGTACAGCCCCATTTTTGTAGACCTGTCCGCCTCAGGAATAAGAGATATAAAGTTCTCCTTGTAGCGTGGGTCTAGAAATGTCACCAACCAGTAATGACTGTCACCCAAAATTTTGAGAACGCGAGGGTCATTGGAAAGGCAGCGTAACATAAGCCCAGTCATGAGTGCCAGACTACTAACAAGATGATGACTGACCATGCACTCCTCCTCCTCCTCCTCTCTGTTCTCTGGCCATCCACGCTGAGCATACGGTATGATAGCTGTGCAGGTAGTACCGTCTATAGTGCATGAAACTAGCTCCTGTCCTTCCTCCTCCTCCACCTCTTCCTCATTGTCACCCAATCCACTTTGGGATGAGATGAGGCTTAGCTGTGTGTAATCAACCTGTATGGTTCCTTGCTCCATCTCATCGTGCTCCGCCTGCAATGCATCCTCTTTAATTGTGAGCAGAGAGCCTTTCAGAAGACAGAGCAGCGGGATGGTGATGCTAATTATGGCATCATCACCACTCACCATCTTGGTGGAGTCCTCAAAGTTTTGGAAGATGGTACATATGTCTGACATCCATGTTCACTCCTGAGGTCTTATGTGTGGAGTCTGAACTGAATACCGACGGACTTGTTGATGCTGGTACTCAACAACTGCCCTCTTCTGCTCACACATCCTCCCCAACATCTGCAGTGTAGAGTTCCAACGCTTGGGGACATCACACACCAGTCTGTCAGTCGGAAGCTGCAAACGCTGCTGAAGCACGGCAAGGGCGGCGAAAGCTGTAGCTGACTTTCTAAAATGGGCACACAGGCGGTGTACTTTAACAAGCAGAACCGGCAGTTCTGGGTAGGATTTGAGAAACCGCTGAACCAAAAAGTTAAGCACATGGGCCAGGCATGGTACGTGTGTGAGCTCGCCCCACCTCAGAGCTGCCACCAGGTTCCGGACATTGTCATACATGACCTTGCCTAGCTGTAGGTTCTGCGGTGTGAGCCACAGATCTGCCTGCTCTTTCAGAGATGTCCACAACTCTTCAGCATTGTGCGGTTTTTCAGCTAAGCATATTAGCTTCAGCACAACCTGTTGCCGCTTGGCTGAGGCAGTGCTGCAGTGCTTCCAGCTTGTGACTGATGTAGTCATTTTGGAGATGGAGGCTGAAGAGGAGGCTGAGGAGGATGAGGTGCATGAGCTGTAGACCGTGGAGGCAACCCTGATTGATCTAGGGCCCGCAATCCTTGGCGTCGGGAGGACGTGTTCCGTCCCAAGGTCCGACTGGGTCCCAGCTTCCACTATGTTAACCCAGTGTGCCGTCAGTTAGATGTATCATCCCTGCCACAAGCACTTGTCCACGTGTCCGTGGTTAGGTGGACTTTACCGGTAACTGCGTTGTTGAGAGCACGGCTAATGTTTTGGGACACGTGCTTGTGCAATGCAGGGATGGCACACCCGCAGAAATAGTGGAGGCTGGGGACCGAGTACCGAGGGACGGCCGCTGCCATAAGCCACGAGCCTAAAAGGCAACATTTCGAGTGCAAGCGGTCGTGAAATGTGAGAATTTAGTAGTGTGGCCTGTGGGGCGTTGGCTGCATATTTGCCCTTGTTTCCAAGGACTGGGGTATGGACAACTGAATGCAGGACATGGACGTGCTTCCTGATTCTGCTACTTGACAGTGTGCAATGACAAGTGCAGGGCAGGAGGCGTCTTCGCATGCACCATGGACAGGGGATTGGCTTGCATGCACAACAGCAGAAGAAGCAATGGTGCCACCTGCAGACACCGTTCCTGGACCCTGGGATTCGGCCCACAAAGTCGGGTGCTTTGCTGCCATGTGCCTGATAATGCTGGTGGTGGTCAGGCTGGTCGTTTTGCCACCCCTTCTGATGCTAGACTGGCAGGTGGTGCAAATGGCCTTTTTGGGGTTATCAGCAGAGTCTTTAAAAAACAACCCGACTCGGGAAGACATAACAGTTGTACTGGCAACTTCCTCCGTGTTGGTGTTACAGGGAGCGGTTGCTTGCCTTCTGTTTGCGGCCCCCACACTGCTGCTTTCTGCCTTTTGGGGTGCTCTGCCTCCCTCCTCCTGTGTACTGCTGTCCTCGCTCTGCATGCCTCCAGCCAGGTTGGGTCAATTACAATATCATCCACCACCTCGTCTTCCACTTCCACACCCTGGTCCTCCTCCTGACTTTCTGGCAATTGTGTCTCATCATCGTCCACCTCTTGTGACACTTTCCCACCATCACCTTTGTGTTACCGTGGCTGCTCATATATTTGGGCATTGCTACACGCGATCTCCTCTTGCCCTGCTTCAAGTGAACCGGGCGAGAGGCCCGAATCTATAATTGGAAAAGTGAACAGCTCTTCAGGGTGTCCAAGTGTGGGATCAGTTGTCTCTGGGTACTCTGCATGGTGGGAGGAAGGAGGATCAGAGTGAGGAATATGCGGTCCAGACTCACGGCTACTGAAACTTGACCATGTGGAAGACTGGGTGGTGGTGTCTAAGTGACTGTAAGCACTATCCGCTATCCAACCAACAACCTTTTGACACTGCTCTGGGTTCAATAGTGGTGTTCTGCGGTCCCCTAGAAATTGGGACAGGAAGGTCAGGCGAGAAGATGTGTGTGTTTGTTGTGGCACAATTTCTGCTTGCCCACAGCCTTGTCCTCGGCCTCTGCATGCACCATTACCATCATGTCCAGTTCCCCGTCCCTTGCCACGTGCCTTGCCCATTTTAAATGGAGGACAGTATCTTCCACTCTCACTACAAATGACTGAGTTTGGAGCATACTTATATGTGATCCGTTTGACGGAGAAAACACAGTTTTAAATAGCTGGATTTCTAGCGCTGTAATATGGAAAGGACCTGGCTGTATTCTGCAGTGCCAACAAGCAAATGGCGCAGAAAAAATGGTGTTCTCTGGATTGATTTTTAAGCAAATAATGAGGATTAAGATCCAAAGAAAAGTATTCCTGGCCCCTGAGACCTGGGCCTTTGTATAGAAATATCTAACAGCAGCAGAAAGCAGAATTGGAATAGAGCCTCTTGTGCTATATGCACTGCTGTCTGCTATATACACTGCCTGCCTATACACCCTGCCTGCCTGATATCTCTGCAGATGGATTAGTCCTCAGAAGGACTGTTTGTTAAGATGGATATGTGTAATGTATGGTTTTTCTCCCTACACTACCAAATACCCAGTCAAATCTCTCCCTGACACAGCAGCAGCTCTCCCTACAGTGTCTGATCCGGAGTGACTGTGACGAGCATGGCGGTGCCAGGTCTGATACAGATCTGGTGAAGCTGTGTGGCCAGCCAATCACTGAAATGCCCACAACCAACATGGCTACGACATTACAGTGCATGGCAGGCAATCCCTGCATGTTCATTAGCTCTCTAAAGAGCGCCAAACATGCAGTGAGGGGACCCAAGTTCCTGCCCGAACAACCCAAAAATACTCGCCGAGCGTCAAGCATCTCGAGCAGTGAGATGCTCGGGCGAGCACCGAGCAGCAGCGAGCATGCTCGCTCATCATTATTCATAAGTAAAGATGAGCGAATATTTCAATATTACGATCGCTAAATTTCGCCGATTTTCTTTTAGTCAAATATCCGGCGAACATATCCGAACACCATAGTATTCAATGGGGGGAAAAAACAATACGCTTACACAACACCTTCAAACGGGCTCAAAAGCTGCCAAAACACATCAGATTAGGGGCATACACTATAATTATTATTATTAATTATTATGGCACCATTTAGAAGGGATGGAGGATACAGTAGGTGAGGGTACAGCTAGTCGTGCAGCAGTATGCTGGGTTACTGCAGATTTTACACTCGTCAGAAGAAGTAGGTCTTCAGCTTCCTTTTGAAAGTTTCCACGGTAGGCGATAGTCTGATGTGTTGGGGTACAGAGCTCCACAGTAGGGGAGATTGAAGCAAGATGAGATAGGAGGGAAGTAGAGAAGGAGATCTTGTAAGGATGTGAGGTTGCACGCAGGTAAGTACAGGGAGACTAGTTCACACATGTATGAAGGAGACAGGTTTCGGATGGCTTGGTATGCCAAAGTTAGGCTTTTCAATTGGAGTCTCTGGGCAACTGGATTGACAGAGGGGAGAAGCTGGGGAATAGCAGGGTGACAGGTGAATTAGTCGGCCAGCAGAGTTTAGGATAGATTGAATGGGTACGTGAGTGGTAGAAGGAAGGTCACAGAGCAGGAGCTTGCAGTAGTTGAGGCAGGAGATGATGAGGTCATGCACAATTGTTTTTGCAGATTCTTCTTTGAGGAATGTGCGGATTTGAGAGATTTTTTTTTTCTTGGAGTTGGCATATTCCTCAGTTGTCCCTCAGCTTTCAGTTGTCCCTACCCCAGTCCTTGGAATGCAAGCGCAAATATGCATCAACCCACAGGCCACAAAACTAAACTGCCACATTTCTCGACTTCTTGCACTAGAAATTTTGCCTTTTAGGCTTGGGGAGGCGGAAGCTTTCTGCAACCTCATGGCGGCAGCTGTCACTCGGTACTCGGTCCTCAGCTACCAATATTTCTCTCGGTGTGCCTTCCCCGCCTTATCCAAGCCTGGGTCCCAGAACATTACCCGTACCCCCACCAATGCAGTTACTGGGAAAGACAATCTATCCAAAGACACATGGACAAGTGCTTGTGGCCAAGGATTGTATATCTCACTGACGGCACACTGGATTAATATTGTAGAAGCCGGGACGCAGTCAGACCCTGGGACAGAACACGTGCTCCTGATACATAGGATTGCAGGCCCTGGGTCAATCAAGCTCCTCTCCTTAGCCTGCTGGTTGTCACGGATAATTTGGAGATTCGTGGCAGCTCTGGTTATGCTGTAATTTAAATGTAGTTTTTATTGGTCGACCATGACAGCACCACGAGAGAGGGGATCCGCCCACTAAGGACAGGGAAACCTACAGGCTTAAAAGGGGGCGGCCCTCCCTCTCGCCTCAGTTTGGTTTCCTGTCCTTGATGGAGGGAACCTATTGCAGGCTCGTGGAAGATCTGAAGATGGCGACGGCTGCCGAGCAGCGCCCCTATCTGGGATCTGCAGCTCCAGCGTTCTGCGAGTGCACCCCTATCTGGGAGAGGCACAGCATTTTTTGCGCCAGATATGCAGGGGAGCTGCGCCCCTATCTGGGGTGGCAGCCCTTTTATCTGCTTCAGCCAGATTGCACTTTCTGTAGAGGAGTCTGCCCTGGTTGGGATCCGGATTGCAGTGGGACTGCGCCCATATCTGGGGTGGCAAGCCCACCATCGCCCTGGAGATGCGAGTTGCATGGGGTGTTGTCCCCATCGATACGCGGCGGAGGTCGGCACGCCGGGTCTGAGGCCATCTGCGAACCTCCGCCCGAATCAGGAGCGGGCCGTGGGAGAGCGGCGCCCCATTTAGAGGTAGCAGGCCATCGCTATGGGCAGGGCCTACCTGGGAGCGCCAGCGGTGTATGAGGCATCCTGGTGCGAGGCTTGTGCGGGCGCGCACTTTTGTCCTCCTGTAAGTCGCGGCCTGATGACGTCACCGCGCCTCGAGGACATCATGTGACCGGAACCCGGAAGTTGGGTTACCGGCATCTGTTTGTTAGTGTGGTATTAACCTCGATGCATGCGTCCCTGAAAAAAAAAAAGAGGAATTTGATTGAAATCTGGTGGCAGAGGGGTGGATCAAGGCCTATTTAACTGGCCAGGCACCACTGTTCAGGGCTTCCCAGCTTCATTCTCCCTATCATGGAGTTTGATAGTGAACAGCAACAGCAGCAGCAGCTACTGCAGCAGCAAGATGAGCAGCCGCCTTCTCCACCATCTCAGCGGCGGTTTGGGGAGCCCCAAAAGGTGCATCGCCCGCGTGTTTCTGGTAATGCCCGGTCCTCAGAAAAACGAGGTTCGGCATCTAAGTCCAGTCATCACGGCTTCAGCAGGATGGACGAATCTGCAGCCTCCAGGGATGATCCCCCGGCTGAGAAGGGTCCTTCCTCCAAATCGGTACCAGCCTTTTGAGCCACCTGGATTTTTGAATGCATTCTCCTTTCCTTAATGGCCCTCTACATCAAAGAAAAAGAAAATGTAAGAGCAAACTACTTAAGCCGTTTTTCTCTGAGACAGGGCGAATGGGAACTAAAGCAGGATATTTTTTTTTCCAAATAGTCCGGAAATAGGGTCTTCCGGTGGTAGATCCCTTTGCCACAAGGCTAAATCAAATGACAAAGCCCTTTTGCTCTCTAAATCCCAGAGAAAACCCCTGGCAGTAGACTCTCTCCAGATAGCTTGGGATTTCAGTCTGGCCTACGCCTTCCCCCCATTCAATCTCCTTCCTATGCTTCTAAGAAAGATCAGAGAGGACAAGGCGAGGGTCCTTCTGGTCGCCCCTTTTTGGCCCAGGAGGCCCTGGTTCTCATGCCTGAGGAACATGTCCATCTCCGATCCTTGGGTCCTACCAAAAATCCCGGATCTCCTCAGCCCGAGTCCGATACTCCATCCTCAAGCTCCTGACCTCCACTTGACGGTGTGGAACTTGAGAGGTCCCTGTTAGAACGCAAAGGATTCTCCCGAGATCTAGTGACTACACTAATGCATAGTAATAAACCTGTCACGACCAGGATTTACACTAGAACTTGGAAAAAAAATTTTAATCTTTCTCTCGTTCTACAGTTTTTACGGGAGCTCCATATAGTAAAATTTTAGAATTTTTACAGAAAGGCCTCGAGATGGGGTTGGCGACAAGCACCCTTAAAGTCCAAGTCTCTGCCTTAGGTGCTCTATATAACTGTGACTTGGCAGGGAATTACTGGATTTCTCGCTTTATCAGAGCTGTGTTTAGATCCAGACCGGTAATCAAAAGCAATTTGGTACCCTGGGATCTATATTTAGTTCTAAAAGCATTAACCGGTTCACCTTTTGAACCAATAGAGTCGGCATCTCTTAAGTCCATCTCCCTTAAAACAGCGCTTCTAATAGCTCTAACATCAGCTAGAAGGGTTAGTGATATCCAGGCTCTGTCTTCATCCCCACCTTTCACTCAAATCCTGGACGATAGGATAATTCTTAGAACGGACCCGACATATCTCCCTAAAGTAGTTTCCCGTTTCCGTAGACTCCAGGAAATAGTACTTCCCTCGTTCTGTCCTAATCCAAGTAACCAAAAAGAAGCAGAGTTCCATACCTTAGATGTTAGAAGATGTGTGGTTAAGTACCTGTCGGTCACCCAGGCCTTCAGGAAAGATAGTTCCTTATTTATATCCTTCCAATGGGTGAGGAAGGGGCTTAAGGTTACTAAATCCACCATAGCTAGGTGGATCAGGGAGGCTATTACTCTAGCCTATGTCTCCAGCGGTGAGGAATCGCCACAGGGGTTGAACGCTCACTCTACCCGGGCGGTGGCAACCTCATGGGCGGAGAAGACTGGTGTCTCGATGGAAGACATATGTAAGGCTGCTACCTGGTCTTCTCCATCTACCTTCTATAGGCACTATAGACTGGATCTGCGTGTTTCATCCAACGTCACATTTGGGAGAAGGTGTTATGAACTGCTACAAACACTAAGGAAAGATAGGAAAACTGTCCCTACAATAGGACTAAGCTGATTCCCTACGATGCAGCGGGGGACCTGTTCCTTGTGAACAGACCCGCCAAGTCCTCGGCTAGTCTGAACGCAGACCTATAGATATAAGGAAGGGGTCCCTGCAAGAAATAAGGACTGGGATATAGTTGGACACCTCCTAGCAGAAATTGTAGCAGAGCAAAGACAAACAAACAAACAAAAGTACAAGTGGTCAAAGACCAAGCAAACTACAGAGTAAGGTACAAAGCACCTGGCTAGCTTAAGAGTAAATGTAACACTGAAGTCCAGCAAGGCCAGGAGGGCGGAGCTGGATTATATAGGCAAAAAGTCAGGTGACCGGCAAAATAGAAAAAACTAACAGGAGGGTTCTAACAGTACCCCCTCTTCTATGAGGATCTTCCGGATCCTCCAGGCCCAGGTCTATCAGGAAACCTCCTGTGATACGCTCCGACAAGTCTAGGAGCAGAGACATCATCCGCCCTTACCAAGGAGTCATCCTCGGGACCGAAACCTTTCCAAGCGACGAGATACTGCATTCTCCCTCTATGCCATCTAGAATTAAGAATGCAAGAAATTTCATATTCACCGTCTTCCTCCACCGGAGGAAAAGAGACAGTGGCGTCCCTATCAGAAGCAGCAGCTTTTTTCAATAAGGAAACATGAAACACCGGATTAATCTTCCAGGAGGTAGGAACCTCCAACCTAACAGCAGATTGGTTAACTACCTGAAGCACCTTAAACGGACCTACAAACTTCGGACCCAATTTTTTAGAAGGAATCCTCAACCGCAGATTCCTAGAGGACAACCAAACCATGTCACCAACAGTAAACAAAACCTCTTGACGTTTCCTGTCAAAGTACCTCTTGGATTTTTTGTTAGCCTCTTGAAGGTTACGACGTACATCAGTCCAAACTCTCTCCAAATCACCGGAAAAATTATCCTCCTCCGGCACAGTCGATACCAATTTGGAGAATGACCCAAACGACGGATGTCTCCCAGTACAACAAAAAAAAGGAGAACACCCAGCAGAAGAGGATGTATGGTTGTTAAGTGCAAATTCAGCCAGTGGCAGAAACTCAGACCACCCCTCTTGATTGTCAGCCACAAAACAACGCAAAAACTGTTCAACATCCTGGTTCTTTCTTTCTGTCTGTCCATTAGACTCAGGATGATAACCAGATGAAAATGACAAATGGACTCCCAACCTGTCACAAAAGGAACGCCAAAAACGAGCCATGAACTGAGGTCCCCTATCGGAAGCAATGTCGGTAGGAACGCCATGGAGCCTGACAATTTCTTTAACAAAAGCCTTAGCGAGTGTCTTGGCGCAGGGCAGTTTGATGAAGGGAACCAAGTGACACATCTTGCTAAAACGGTCCATGACCACTCAGATAACAGTGAAACCCTCAGAGGCAGGAAGGTCAGTAATAAAATCCATAGCAAGATGCGTCCAAGGAGCACTAGGAACCTCCAGAGGGCAAAGCAACCCCGCAGCAGGAGCATGTGAAAACTTAGATCTAGCACACACAGTTCATTGACGCACCCACTTAATGACTTCCTTCTGCCACCAAGGCCACCAAAAACTGCGACCTACAAGTCTCTTAGTCTCTGAAATTCCTGGATGACTGGCCAACCGAGACTCAAGACACTCCACAAACAAATCTCTCATAAAGTTCCTAGGCACAAACAACCTCCCATGGAGAGTGTTAGATGGGGCATCCTCCTGGGCTTTCAGAATCCCATCTTCCAAAACGGAGTCCAATGCAGCTATCACAACACCTTCCTGTAAAATGCTCTCCTCCTCCTCGGTACCAACCATGGGAGAAAAACTGTGAGATAAAGCATCAGCTTTTACATTCTTGGTACCCGGGATGTAAGTAACAGAAAAATTAAACCGCAAAAAAAAAGTGCCCACCTAGCTTGACAGGCATTCAAGCGCTTGGCAGCATCAAGATAGATCAGATTCTTATGATCAGTAAAAACCTGAATGGGAAATTTAGCACCTTCCAAGAGATGACGCCAATGTTCAAATGCGAGTTTATTCGCCAGCAATTCCCGATTACCAACATCATAATTAAGTTCGGTCTCAGAAAATTTTTTTGAAAAAAAAGCACAGGGATGTACTCCATCCTTGTTTTCCTGAGACAAAGCAGCACCGACCCCCATCAACCTCGACCAAAAAAAGCTGGGTCTCATCAGCCTGCATAAGGATGGGGGCAGAACTGCACCTCTCCTTGAGATACACAAAAGCTTCAATGGCCTCAGTAGTCCACTGGACCGTATTCGCACCCTTCCTGGTGAGATCGATCAGCGGCTTAACAATTCTAGAAAAATTCTTAATGAATTTTCTGTAATAATTGGCGAAACCCAAAAATCTCTGTATTGGTTTCAAACCAATAGGCCTAGGCCATTCCTGCACCGCCTGAACCTTCACCAGGTCCATCTCAAAGCCCTCGCTGGAGATAATGTAGCCCAAAAAACTAATTCTCTGCACAGCGAACTCACATTTCTCCAGCTTAGCAAAAAGTGAATTCTCGCTTAACAACTGCAATACCTCACGTACGCTCTGCCAATGAGTAGTGTTGAGCCACCCCCGTAGTGTTCGGGTTCGGTTCGGTTCGTGGAACACCGGGATGTTCGAGGAACTGTTCGTCGAACTGTTCGTCGAACACCTTAGAACACCGTCGAACACCGTTAAAACCAATGGCAGGCAAACAAAAACACATAGGAACACACAGAAAACACCTTCAAAGGTGTCCAAAAGCTCACAAACTGCTCAGAAGACGCTTTCTTTAAAAAAGCCGGCCGGCAATTCAGCAGCGGCATACACCGGTACCCGACAATTTAGACAAGAAGGAATAGAGCATCACACATAGATTAGATAGATAGAAACATGTCAGTCACATATTATTGAAGTACAGTGACAGTGTTGCTTACTGTACTTGTCATTTAGTGTAAAGGATTTATTAAAAAATATAATAGTGTTTTCGTGCACCGTCTCTTTAAAAAAGCCGGCCGGCAATTCAGCAGTGGTACCCGACAATTTATAACAGACAGAATAGAGCTTCACACATAGATTAGATAGATAGAAACATGTCAGTCACATATATATAAAGTACTGTGACAGTGTTGCTTACTGTACTTGTCATTTACTGCAAAGGATTTATTAAAAAAAAAAATAGTGTTTTCATGCACCGTCTCTTTAAAAAAGCCGGCCGGCAATTCAGCATCTGTACCCGACAATTTAGAATAGAAGGAATAGAGAATCACACATAGATTAGATAGATAGAAACATGTCAGCCACATATATATGAAGTACAGTGACAGTGTTGCTTACTGTAATTGTCATTTAGTGTAAAGGATTTATCAAAAAAAAATAATAGTGTTTTCATGCACCGTCTCTTTAAAAAAGCCGGCCGGCAATTCAGCATCTGTACCCGACAATTTATAACAGACAGAATAGATCTTCACACATAGATTAGATAGATAGAAACATGTCAGTCACATATATAATAAGTACAGTGATAGTGTTGGTTACTGTACTTGTCATTTAGTATTAAAATAAAGGATTTATTATTAAAAAAAATTGGCGTGGGGTTCCCCGTAATTTTAGTCTCTAGCGGAGGTTAAGCAGACGGCTGGGGCAGATGTTTGAAGCCTGGGAAGGGGGTAATACCCACGGAGCTTCCCAGGCTACTAATATCAGCCCCCAGCTGAATACATAGCCTTTACTAGCTATTAAAATGGAGGACCCCCCCCCAAAAAAATGACGTGGGGTCCCCCCTAATTTAATAGCTAGCAAAGGCTAGGCAGACAGCTGGGGGCTGATATTAATAGCCCAGGAAGGGAGCCATGAATATTGGCCCCCTCCCAGGCTAGAAACACCAGCCGTCAGCCGCCCCAGAAATGGCGCATCCATAGGATGCGCCAATTCTGGCACTTAGCCTCGCTCTTCCACGCTGCCCTGGTGCGGTGGCAGGGGGTAATAGGGTTGGGGTTGATGTCAGCTTATAATGCCAGCTGACATCAAGCCCAGGTTAGTAATGGAGAGGCGTCTATAAGACACCCCCATTACTAACCCCATAGTCAAAGTTAAAAAAAAAACACAAACACCCAGAATAAAGTCCTTTAATTGAAATAAAGACACAATTCTTTATTGTTCTAAATTAAACCATACTTACCATCACGCCCATTCCAGCTGAAGCCAATGATCTCCTGCAATAAAAGTAAAATAATAAAGCAACCTCATCCTTACCTTTCCATGGTTCCCAGGACAGCTTCAGCTCTGCTACATCGAGATGACAGACTGGACCGCAGCAGAACGCTGCCATCCAGCCTGTCATCCCGCAGACACTGAGAAGCGCAGGCATGCTTGCGCTCCTCAGTGTCTGACTTTTTTTCATTATTTCATGAATTTCCTGAAATAATTAAAAAAAAATTGACGTGGGGCTTCGCCCTATATTTGTGTCCAGTCAGGTACAGCAGGCAGGAACGGGCTGCCCCCAACCACCAGCTGCCTATTTGTACCTGGCCAGACACAACAATATAGGGAAGCCCTTTTTTAAAAAAATTATTTCATGAAATAATTAAAAAAAAATTGACGTGGGGCTTCGCACTATATTTGTGTCCAGCCAGGTACAGCAGGCAGGGACGGGCTGCCCCCAACCACCAGCTGCCTATTTGTACCTGGTTGGACACAACAATATAGGGAAGCCCTTTTTTTCTTAATTATTCCATGAATTTCATGAAATAATTAAAAAAAAAAATGCGTGGGGCTTCGCCCTATTTTTGTGCCCAGCCAGGTACAACTAGGCAGCTGGGAGCTGGAATCCGCAGCGCAGGGAGGCCCAAGCTTTCTGGGCCCCACCCGCTGCAAATTGCAGTCCGCAGCCGCCCCAGAAAATGGCACGTTCATAGAAGCGCCATCTTCTGGCGCTGTACCCAACTCATCCAGGGCCCTGGTGCGGTGGCTCACTGGGTAATAAAGGGGTTAAGGCCAGCTTGGCATTATCAGCTGGCCCTAAGCCCGAAATTCATGGGGTCACGCCAATATTAGACATGACCACCATGAATTTCTAGTAAAGTATTTAAAAAAACACAACACCCAGAATAAAGTCCTTTAATTGAAATAAACACACAATTCTTTATTGTTCTAAATTAAACCATACTTACCGTCACGCCCATTCCAGCTGAAGCCAATGTCTTCTGCAATAAAAGTAAAATAATTAAGCAACCTCATCCTTACCTTTCCATGGTTCCCACGACAGCTTCAGCTCTGCTACATCGAGATGACAGGCTGGACCGCAGCAGAAAGCTGCCATCCAGCCTGTCATCCCGCGGACACTGAGAAGCGCAGGCATGCTTGCGCTCCTCAGTGTCTCGCTGTGACGGCATAAAGATGAGACAAGTTCATGTCCAATGAACTCGGCGCACCTCATGCGCGTCACTGACAGCGTGGGAGAATTCTCCTGCACTCAGCACTTCAGCGTGAAAATTCTCCCACGCTGTCAGTGACGTACATGAGGTCAGCTGAGTTCATTGGACATGAATGAGCTCACCTCATGCACGTCACTGACAGCGTGGGAAAATTCTCACGCTGAAGCGCTGAGTGCAGGAGAATTTTCCCACGCTGTCAGTGACGTGCATGAGGTGAGCTCATTCATGTCCAATGATCTCAGCTCACCTCATGCACGTCACTGACAGCGTGGGAAAATTCTCCTGCACTCAGCGCTTCAGCGTGAGAATTCTCCCACGCTGTCAGTGACGTGCAAGAGGTGAGCCGAGTTCATTGGACATGACCTCACCTCATGCACGTCACTGACAGCGTGGGAAAATTCTCACGCTGAAGCGCTGAGTGCAGGAGAATTCTCCCATGCTGTCAGTGACGTGCATGAGGTGAGCCGAGTTCATTGTCGGCTCATCTGGATGCCGTCACAGAGAGACACTGAGGAGCGCAAGCATGCCTGCGCTTCTCAGTGTCTGCGGGATGACAGGCTGGATGGCAGCTTTCTCCTGCGGTCCAGCCTGTCATCTCGATGTAGCAGAGCTGAAGCTGTCCTGGGAACCATGGAAAGGTAAGGATGAGGTTGCTTTATTATTTTTCTTTTATTGCAGGAGATCGTTGGCTTCAGCTGGAATGGGCGTGATGGTAAGTATGGTTTAATTTAGAACAATAAAGGAATGTGTCTTTATTTCAATTAAAGGACTTTATTCTGGGTGTTTGTGTTTTCTTTTAACTTTGACTATGGGGTTAGTAATGGGGGTGTCTTATAGACGCCTCTCCATTACTAACCTGGGCTTGATGTCAGCTGGCATTATAAGCTGACATCAACCCAAACCCTATTACCCCCTGCCACCGCACCAGGGCAGCGTGGAAGAGCGAGGCTAAGTGCCAGAATTGGCGCATCCTAAGGATGCGCCATTTCTGGGGCGGCTGACGGCTGGTGTTTCTAGCCTGGGAGGGGGCCAATATTCATGGAACCCTTCCTGGGCTAGTAATATCAGCCCCCAGCTGTCTGCCTAGCCTTTGCTAGCTATTAAAATAGGGGGGACCCCACGTCATTTTTTGGGGGGGTCCCCCATTTTAATAGCTAGTAAAGGCTAGGTATTCCGCTGGGGGCTGATATTAGTAGCCTGGGAAGCTCCGTGGGTATTACCCCCTTCCCAGGCTTCAAACATCTGCCCCAGCCGTCTGGTTAACCTCCGCTAGAGCCTAAAATTATGGGGATCCCCACGCCAATTTTTTTTTAAATAAATCCTTTATTTTAACACTAAATAACAAGTACAGTAATCAACACTGTCACTGTACTTCATATATATGTGGCTGACATGTTTCTATCTATCTAATCTATGTGTGATGCTCTATTCCTTCTATTCTAAATTGTCGGGTACAGATGCTGAATTGCCGGCCGGCTTTTTTAAAGAGACGGTGCATGAAAACACTATTATTTTTTTTTAATAAATCCTTTACACTAAATGACAAGTACAGTAACCAACACTGTCACTGTACTTCATATATATGTGACTGACATGTTTCTATCTATCTAATCTATGTGTGATTCTCTATTCCTTCTATTCTAAATTGTCGTGTACAGATGTTGAATTGCCGGCCGGCTTTTTTAAAGAGACAGTGCATGAAAACACTATTATTTTTTTTAATAAATCCTTTATACTAAATGACAAGTACAGTAAGCAACACTGTCACTGTACTTCATATATATGTGACTGACATGTTTCTATCTATCTAATCTATGTGTGATTCTCTATTCCTTCTATTCTAAATTGTCGGGTACAGATGCTGAATTGCCGGCCGGCTTTTTTAAAGAGACGGTGCACGAAAACACTATTATTTTTTTTAATAAATCCTTTACACTAAATGACAAGTACAGTAATCAACACTGTCACTGTACTTCATATATATGTGACTGACATGTTTCTATCTATCTAATCTATGTGTGAAGCTCTATTCTGTCTGTTACAAATTGTCGGGTACCGCTGCTGAATTGCCGGCTGGCTTTTTTAAAGAGACGGTGCACGAAAACACTAATATTTTTTTTGATAAATCCTTTACACTAAATGACAAGTACAGTAAGCAACACTGTCACTGTGCTTCTTATATGTGTGACTGACATGTTTCTATCTATCTAATCTATGTGTGAAGCTCTATTCTTTCGGTTCTAAATTGTCGGGTACCGGTGTATGCCGCTGATGAATTGCCGGCTTTTCATGTTTCACTGTTGGCACTGTTCCCATCGATTTGGGCAATCACTGTAATGCCACAACCACCATGGCTGTGGCATTACAGTGAGTGGCAGGCAATCCCTGCATGATTGGTGCTCTAAATAGCGCCAGACATGCAGGACACGCTTTTGGTGCTCGAACAGTTATCGAACATAACCTCGAACAGCCGAATTTTTTGCAAATCGTTCGGGTTCGTCGAACAACTCGAACACCGCCCAAAACAGCTCGAATTTGAGATTGGCGAACAGTTCTAGTCGAACACCGCTCATCTCTACCAATGAGACTCCAGATCCGGCGCAAAAATCAAAATGTCATCCAAATACACCACCACATTCTTACCGATCAACGGTCTTAGGATGTCATTAATAAGGTTCTGAAAAAACGCTGGTGCGTTGGTAAGACCAAAGGGCATAACCAGATTCTCAAAATGACCCACTGGAGTGTTAAAAGCAGTTTTCCACTCATCACCTTCCTTCATACGTAGCAAATTGTATGCCCCCCGGAGATCAATCTTAGAGAATCACTTGGCCCCCACTAACTGGTTGAGCAAGTCAGGAATTAATGGCAGTGGGTAGGAATTGCGTACTGTAATTTTATTAATTTCGCGAAAGTCCAGACATGGATGTAAACCGCCGTCCTTTTTTTTTACAAAAAAAAATCCAACAGCCACAGGTGACTTAGAAGGTCTAATGTGACCGGCGGCCAAGCTTGTCTGTATGTATTCCTCCAAGGCCTTTCTCTCAGGGATAGTAAGATTAAATAAGCAACTCTTGGGAAGAGTTGCTCCAGGGACAAACTCAATAGTACAATCATAGTCCCTATGAGGAGGCAAAACTTGCGACTCCTCCTCAGAAAAAACCTTCCAAAAATCCTTAATAGGTACAGGTAATTCCCCTCTTTCCACAGCAGCAATGTGACCATTACAACATCTATCATAACACTTATGACTCCAAGACTTACTTTCATTGGTAGACCAGTCCAGTACAGGATTGTGCAATTTTAACCAAGGTAACCCCAAAACCACTGGAGCAGGCAAATTATTTAATACCACCAAATCCAAATTCTCTTGGTGGATACCATTAATGGTGAGGGGAAATTCAAAAACCTTGTGAGTAATACCTTTCAAGAGAGAGCCATCAACAGCAACCACAGAAATAGGAGATGACAAAAGTTGGATTCTAATTTAAATTTTTCCAAAAAACCCTCATCAATCACATTGAGTGTAGAACCACAATCCACAAATACCCAAAATTCAATCAACTCCTCCTGGAATGAGGTGCTTCCAGAAAGAAATACTCCTTTTGAGTTTAAACAAGCTAGAGAAGAGAAAGAGAGGATTCAAAAAGACCTAAATAAACTGGAGCAGTGGGCAGCAACCAACAGAATGGTTTTTAACAGGGAAAAATGCAAAGTACTACATCTGGGCAATAAAAATGAAAAAAGCATATACAGAATGGGAGGAATAGAGCTAAGCAACAGTACATGTGAAAAAGACTTAGGTATACTAATAGATCATAGACTGAACGTGAGTCAACAGTGTGATGCAGCAGCAAAAAAGGCAAATACAATTCTGGGATGTATTAACAGAAGCATACAGTCTAGATCACGTGAAGTCATTATCGGTCTTTACTCCTCTTTGGTCAGACCTCATCTGGAATACTGTGTACAGTTTTGGGCACCACATTTTAAAAAAGACATAGACAAACTGGAGCAAGTTCAGAGAAGAGCGACCAGAATGGTGACTGGTCTGCAAACCATGTCCTATGAGGAACGGTTGCAGGATTTGGGAATGTTTAGCTTGCAAAAAAGAAGACTGAGAGGAGACTTAATAGCTGTCTACAAATATGTCAAGGGCTGTCACATTGTAGAAGGATCATCTTTATTCTCATTTGCACAAGGAAAGACTAGAAGCAATGGGATGAAACTAAATGGGAGGAGACACAAATTAGATATTAGAAAAAACTTTTTGACAGTTAGGGTGATTAATGAGTGGAACAGGCTGCCACGAGAGGTGGTGAGTTCCCCTTCAATGGACGTCTTCAAACAGAGGCTGGACAGACATCTGTCTGAGATGATCTAGTGAATCCTGCTTTGAGCAGGGGGTTGGACCAGATGACCCAGGAGGTCCCTTCCAACTCTACCATTCTATGATTCTATGATTCTATGATTCTAAGCTATGCGGGCGTAACTGACCTCTTTTTTTCTTTGTTCAAACGAAGCACACAGTTCTTAATAAAGTGGTCAGATTTATTGCAATAAAACACAATCCTTTAGCAAACCTGCGGTCTTTTTCCTGAGAGTGGGGTGACATCACCCCAATCTCCATCGGTTCTCCACCCTCCGAGCAGACTCTCTGAAAACTAGGAGCTGCCATAGCAGTAGATTTCTCTTCATTACTCCTAGCACGCAGTCTCCTGTCCACACGTATGGCTAATTGCATTGCTTCCTGCAAGGTTGCAGGTTTTGGGAAGGCAATCAGCAGATCCTTAACCCTTTCACCTAGACCAGCAAGAAACAAACATTTTAATGCTAAGTCATTTCATTCCACTTCAGCCGACCATCTTCTGAAGTATGTACAATAATTTTCCACATCACCTGATCCCTGCTTCAAACGTCTTAATTCAGTTTCAGCAGATGAGACTCGATCAGGATCATCATACAACAACCCCATAGCAGAAAAAAATCTTTCACAGATCTAAAACACGGATCATTAGGTTGTAGAGAAAAGGCCCATCCCTGTGGTTCTTTGCGCACAAGTGACATTATAAACCCAATGCGCTGTGATTCATTCCCCGAGGATCTGGGTCTTAAACGAAAATATAATAAACAAGCGTTTTTAAAGGAAAAAAAATCTTGCCGTTTACCATAAAAAACATCTGGCAGTCCTACCTTCGGTTCGACAAAATGCGCTCCAGGACAGCTACTCACGTGTTGCTGGAGCTCGGCCACCTCCAAAGACAGTCCCTGCAGGCGTTGAGCCAACTCCTGAACCGACACCATGCAGAAATCAGGATTTCTTTCCTTAGAGTGTTTTATTTTTGGGCTGGACTTACTGTTATGAACTGCTGCAAATACTAAGGAAAGATAGGAAAACTGTCCCTACAATAGGACTAAGCTGATTCCCTACGATGCAGCGGGGGACCTGTTCCTTGTGAACAGACCCGCCAAGTCCTCGGCTAGTCTGAACGCAGACCTATAGATATAAGGGAGGGGTCCCTACAAGAACTAAGGACTGGGATATAGTTGGACACCTCCTAGCAGAAATTGTAGCAGAGCAAAGACAAACAAACAAACAAAAGTACAAGTGGTCAAAGACCAAGCAAACTACAGAGTAAGGTACAAAGCACCTGGCTAGCTTAAGAGTACATGTAACACTGAAGTCCAGCAAGGCCAGGAGGGCGGAGCTGGATTATATAGGCAAAAAGACATGTGACCAGCAAAATAGAAAAAACTAACAGGAGGGTTCTAACGGAAGGGTGCTCTAGGCTGTGGTCTCGCCCTAGAATTTTTCATCTCTGCAATTCTCTCGTGTTGCTGTCATGGTCGACCGATAAAGTATAAGTTACTTACCGGTAAAGGAATTTTTCGGAGACCATGACAGCACCCTTATATTCCCTCCCTTCACCTTATGGGAGCACTCCTCATCTATTAATTACAACCTTTTCTCACTTAGTGGTGTTGTATAAAAATGTTATTTTTATGATTGTTTTGCTATGTCTACTAACCTGGCAGTCCTCTCAATGCTCTGTAATCCAAACTGAGGCGAGAGGGAGGGCCGTCCCCTTTTAAGCCTGTAGGTTTCCTGTCCTTGGTTGGCAGATCTCCTCTCTCGTGGTGCTGTCATGGTCTCCGAAAAATCCCGTTACCGGTAAGTAACTTATGACTTTTCCTTTTGGTCCAGCAAGGTTTAAGGTTAGTCTCTTGTTGGCAACCTTTTGTTAATGGTCAGCTGATGTTGGTTGATGCCACTCCCACCTCCCTTGAAATATCCACATGATCCATCTGCTGACCGCTGGTTATAGTTCATTCTATGTTGACCTTTTTGAAGGAGCCAGTCTCTGAAGAAGCTGTGGTGTTCGTTGCTATTGCAGCTGTGAAGTTTTCTGTTGGAGAGATAAGTGTATTTTATGTTGTTATTTTCCCATTGTTTGTCTTCCCTTCCTTGTGTTGTCCTATTGTAGTGGTGAGACTAGTGTCTCGCTGGCCTGCGCACTAGCCAGGTTAAGTTCAGGGCCAGAGAGAGCTTCGGCACGTGATCACGCACGGGGGGAAAGACTTGTCTAGGGACGATAGGGGAGCTTAGGAACAGACACAGGTTGGTGTAAAGAGTAGTGTTGAGCGAACATGCTCGACACTGCTTGGTACTCACCCGAGCATCATACTACTCGGGATGTTCGGCGAGCACTGAGCATTTCCGGGTTACTCGGGCGGTAGCTCGGGTCTCCACCCTGCATGTTTGGCGCTCTTTACAGAGCCAATGAACATGCAGGGATTGCCAGCCAGTCATTGTAATGCCGCAGCCATGTTGGTTGTGGGCATTACATTGATTGGCTGGCCACAAAACATCACATCGAGTATAAAAAACCGGTCGCCGACATCTTGGAAACAGACGGCTAGGATCAGACAATGTAGGGACAGCGCTGCTGATTTAGGGAGAGATATATACTGCAAAATGTAATGCACACGCCCGGACTGACTGGCGTGTGCGTGTTTAGTGGTTCCACTGTGCCATGAACCGGAGAGTGCCTGGAGGGGCGTAATTAAGTATCTGCTCGATCCGACCAAAGGTCGCACGACGGCATACGACGCCAGTGCACCAGGGAGGAACCGAGCAGAGGGACCAGGGTCTACTCCAGGTCAGACTCTGGACACGGCAGTTGACCTACACCGGGGAATACAGGAGCAGGCCGGCTAGAGCGCAGGCTGGGTAGGGTCCAGCACAGACTGGGAGACGAGTTCAGAGCCGCAGATGCGGTAAACAAACAGAGTAAAGCGAAACCGCAGATGCAGTGGACAAAGCTGAGCAGAGCAGAACCGCAGACGCGGGAGACAAGGCTGAGCAAAGCGAAACCGCAGACGCGGTAGACAAGGCTGAGCAAAGCGAAACCGCAGACGCGGTAGACAAGGCTGAGCAAAGCGAAACCGCAGACGCGGTAGACAAGGCTGACCAAAGCGAAACCGCAGACGCGGTAGACAAGGCTGAGCAAAGCGAAACCGTAGACGCGGTAGACAAGGCTGAGCAAAGCGAAACCGCAGACGCGGTAGACAAGGCTGAGCAAAGCGAAACCACAGACGCGGTAGACAAGGCTGAGCAGAGCGAAACCGCAGATGCGGTAGACAAGGCTGAGCAGAGCGAAATCGCAGACGCGGTGGACAAAGCTGAGCAAAGCAAAACCACAGACGTGGTGGACAGGGCTGAGCAAAGCGAAACCGCAGACGCGGTGGACAGGGCTGAGCAGAGCGAAACCGCAGACGCGGTGGACAAGGCTGAGATAAATCGCCAAAGAGGTAAACAAAGACAAAGCAAAAGGGATAGGGCTCTGTGCACACGGAACAGACTGGAAAAGAAAAGCAGAACCAGATACACACAAGGTACTTGCAAAGAAGTAGCAAAAGGACTCCAACTCACAAACGGAAGTATAATGACAAAGAGTAGAATTTAGGTGCAGGTTCAGACTCTACAGAAAAAGGGAGCAAACAGACATAAAGACAAAACAGGTAAGAAACTAGCAGATAGTTCAGACAAGAACAGTTACTGCAACAAAATGCAGGAACGAGCCTAGGTAAAGCCAAGTGCTGGTTCAGACACTGCAGAAAAAGGGCACAATCAGACATAAAGACAAAACAGGTAAGAAACTAGGAGACAGTTCAGACAAGAACAGTTACTACAACAAAATGCAGGAACGAGCCTAGGTAAAGCCAAGCGCTGGTTCAGACACTGCAGAAAAGGAACAAACGGACATAAGGATAAAACAGACAGGAACTGTACTGCAACAAATACAGGAGCGAGTCTGGGTATGCGGCCCCCAGAGGGCGAGACAAACAGGCTAGGAGCGTGTTCAGACAGGCCTGGAAATACAGCCTCCAGGAAGGCAGAGAGACAGCTGGCTAGAGTTCACAGACAGGACACAGTTCATACATGGGAAGTGATACCGTAAGCAGAAAACAGACAGGACCTGGCATGTTAGCGACAAAAGCCAACTGACAGAACACAATGCTCAGGCAGGGTTTCCTGGGAGGAGCTGAGTTAAATACCAGGTGACAGACAGCAATAGGCTGAGGACGCATCAGGGGTGTGTCTGCAGCAGGTACAAGAAACAGGAAGTGATCGGGTGCCGCCCTTAAGCAGCAGAAACAGAGGCAAGCAGATAGCATGGAGGGAAGCCAGAATGACTGCCTGGACTGGAAATCAAGTGCGCGCTCCTGCACAGTGGGAGATGGACCACTATGCAAGGACGCCACCAGGTATGTTACACAAAATAGTTAGTGTAGGGTCTGTAAAGGCTGCCAGATGAAATAAACAGTCCTTCTCAGGACTAATATCCATCCCAGATATCAGGCAGGCAGGCAGTATAGGAGACGCAGTGGTTATACCAGCAAACGCTGCATTACAGTCCTGTGTGCTTCTGTTGCTGAAATTGCTGGACTTAGCTCCAGGTCTCAGGGGCCAGGAAAATCCTTTTTTTTTTATCTAAATCCTCTTTTTTTTTTCCTCCTTCACACTGTACAAATACCCGTCTTATTAACCTTTTGGTGTCCCCCCCCCCCCCCCCCAAAAAAAAAAAAAAAGTGTGTCTGTGACCGTTCAGACAAAAATATATCTGTTAAAAATAGTCTGGTGTAGGCCAGAGAAACAGAAGTGTAGTTTTGAAGTTCCACGGTTCAAACCTCTGCATTATCCACTTTTGAGCCATTTGTATCTAAAAAAAAAACAGTTTGAGTGTGTCGCTCACTGTTCAGCCGCAAATATATATATTTAAAAAAGTCTGGTATACCCCAGTAAATTATAACTGTGGTTTTGCTGTTCCACGGTAAAAAATCTCTATTATCCAGCTTTTGTTATTTTTTCCGTAAAGAAAAGCAGTAATAGTTTCTCCCTGATTGTTCAGATTGTTTAAAAGAGTCGGGTGTAGGCCAGAGAAATAGAACTGTGGTTTTCCTCTTCCACGGTTCTAATCTACTTTTTATTACCCTTTTTCCATTGATAGTGCAAGTGTAAGCTATTTTACTTCCTTTACAAAGGGCAAGGCGCGTGGCAAGGGACGTGGAACTGGATGTTCTGGTGATGGTGCGTGCAGAGGACGGGGCCGTGGCCAAGGTGAAAATGTGCCACAACCAACAGCCACATCTTCTCGCTGCCACTTCTTGACCGAATTACTAGGGAAGCACAGAACAACACCAGTATTTCGAACTGATTAGTGTGAACAGGTTATTAATTGGATTGCAGATAATACTTCCAGTTACCTGGGCACCACCACCTCCGGTCTGTCTTCCACATGGTCAAATCTTAGTAGTCGTGAGTCTCGACCGCATACTCCTCCTCACCCTTATGCTCCTTCCTCCCACCATGCCGAGTGTCGTCAGACAGCAACTGATCCCATACTTGGGCACTCTGAAGAGCTCTTCACTGGTCTATTTCCAGATTTGTCCCCTTCGCCTGCTCCACTTGAAGTGGTGGAAGAGGAGATCCCATGTAGCGATGCCCAAATATTTGAACAGCCACGGCCACAGGAAGTCGACGCTGGCAATTTGTCACAAGTGGTGGACAACGACGAGACACAATTGCTAGGAAGTGCGGAGGAGGATCGTGGTGCGCAAGTGGAAGAGGAGGAGGTGGTGGATGATATAGTAAATGACCCAACGTGGCAGGAGGACATGCAGAGCGAGGAAAGCAGCACACAGGGTGAGGGAGGCAGAGTACCCCAACAGGCCGGAAGAAGCAGTGTGGTGGCCGCACACAAAAGGCAGGCAACAGTTCCCCGTAACACCAACAAGAGGGACGTTGCCAGTACAACCTGTAGGTCTTCCAGAGTCTGAAATTTTTTTAAAGACTCTGCTGATAACCACAAAAAGGCCATTTGTACCACCTGCCATGCCAGCATCAGCAGGGGTGACAAAACTACCTGCCTGACCACCACCAGCATGATCAGGCACATGGCAGCAAAGCACCCGACTTTGTGTGCAATAGAACCCCCTGTTGTGTGTGCAAGGCAATCCCCTGTCTATACTGCATGCAAAGATGCCCCCTCCTCTCAGTCTTCACTTGTTATGGCAGTTTCTCAAGAAACAGCATCAAAGTCCACGTCCCACTGCAGCGTTCAATTTTCCATATTGCAGACCTTTGAATGAAAGCAGAAATTCGAAGCTAACATCCCACAGGCCACAGTCCTAAATTCGCACATTTCACGACTGCTTGCGTTGGAAATGCTGCCTTTTAGGCTGGTGGAGACAGAATCCTTCCGCAATCTTATGGCTATGGCCGTCCCTCGGTACTCGGTCCCCAGCCGACACTATTTTTCCTGGTGTGCCATCCCCGCACTACAAAAGCACGTGTCCCAAAGCATCTGCCGTGCCCTCAGCAACGCAGTTACTGGGAGAGTCCACCTGACAACGGACACGTGGACAAGTGCTTGTGGCCAGAGATGATACATCTCCCTGACAGCACACTGGGTAAACATAGTGGAAGCCGGGACCCAGTCGGACCTTGGGACGGAACACATGCTCCCCACACCAAGGATTGCGGGCCCTATGTCAGTCAGAGTTGCCCCCACAGTGTACAGCTCCTGCGCATCATCCTCCTCCTCATGTTCAGCCTCCATCTCAGATATCACCACATCAGTTACAAGCTGGAAGCACTGCCTCCGCCAAGCGGCAACAGGCTGTGCTGAAACTCATAAGCTTAGGTGAGAAACCTCACACTGCTTGTGAGTTATGAACAGCTGTGAAATAGCAGGCAGATCTGTGGCTGAGACCGCTGAACCTACATCCAGGCATGGTCGTGTGTGACAATGGCCGTAACCTGGGGGCGGCTCTGAGGCGAGATCACACACGTACCATGCCTGGCTCAAGTGCTTAACCTTGTGGTTCAGCGGTTTCTTAAATAGTACCCTGAGTTGCCAGATCTGCTCGTCAAAGTACGCCACCTGTCAGCTCATTTTCGGAAGTCTGCTATAGCTTCCGCCGCCCTTGCGGTGTTGCAGCAGCATTTGCAGCTTCCATCACACCAACTGGTGTGTGATGTCCCCACACGTTGGAACCCTCCACATGTTGCAAAGGATTTGTGAACAGAAGAGAGCAGTTGTGGAGTACCAGCTGCATCAAGGCCATCGATATTCAGGTCAGACTCCACACATAAGACCTCAGGAGTGAACCTGGATGTCTGACATGTGTACCATCCTAACAAGCTTTGAGGAGTCCACCAAGATGGTGAGTGGCGATGACGCCATCATTAGCATCAGCATTCCACTGGTCTGTCATTTGCAACGCTTTCTGCAGAGAATTAAAGAGGAGGCATTGCAGCCAGAGTATGATGAGATGAATCAAGAAGCCGTAGAGATCTATTACACACAGCCCAGCCTCATCTCATCCCAATGTGCATTGGGGGACAATGAGGGAGAGGAGGAGGAGGAGGAAGAACAGGAGCTTGTATCATGCGCTGTAGACGGTAGTACCTGTACAACTGTCATACCGTCGGTTCAGCGTGGGTGGCCTGAGGACAGGGGGCAGGAGGAGGAGGAGATCATGGTCAGTCGTCATGTTGGTGAGGACACGGAAGTCTTGCCCATTACCAGTCTGGCACGCATGGCTGACTTTATGTTACGCTGCCTTAACCATGACCCTCACATTGTCAAAATGTTGGGTGACAGTCATTTCTGGTTGGTGACACTTTTAGACCCCCGCTACAAGGAGAACTTTCACTTTCTTATTCCTGAGGTGGAGAGGTCTACAAAAATGGGGCAGTACCAGAAGGCCCTTGCTGCAGAACTGTTAAAAAATTCCCATCTGAACACGCTAGCCGAAGAGGTCACAGTTCGTTGCCCAACCAACGCATACATGCGAGAAAGACGCAACTTCAATCCACCAGAGTCAGAGGAACACTGTCAACATTCTTGGAAAGTTTTCTCAGACCCTCCCTTCGGACAGACCCTGAAGCGCTGGGTACTCTCACAAGGAGTGGAAAGTTTCAAAAGATGGTGAGGGAGTACCTTGCCGACGGTACCAGAGTCCTCCGTGATTCCTCTGTGCCTTTTAATTATTGGGTATCCAAGCTAGACACTTGAAATTAACTCGCTCTGTACGCCTTGGAGGTCCTGGCCTGCCCTGCCGCTAGCGTGATATCGAAGCGTGTTTTTAGTGCCGCTGGGGGAATTATAACTGATAAGTGCACTCACCTGTCAACTGACAATGCTGACAAGCTGACCCTTATCAAAATGAACAAGGGCTGGATTGGGCCAGACTTTTCATCACCACCAAATGACAGCAGAGTAACATAAAGCAAATCCACTGTGTTATTTTGGGAGGTGTATTCATATGCACCGCTTCACAACCACACATGGGTATACGCTTCCTCATTTTGGGTGTTTTATGTTCTTCTCCTTATCCTCAGCCTCCACCACCACTATACCACCAGGGTGACCGTGGTCCGTATTGCCATTACTGAAAGTTCCTCTGTCCTTATTTTTGTCAGCTTTTGCTTGGAAGGCATAAGCAAAGACTATGGGAGACCCACTCCCCAATAATGGGAATAATATTTTTAAGATGCTGTACTGTATGGCTCTTGTAAGGGGCATTAAAACCGTCTTGTTAAGCTACTGCAACCTCCACCACTTTTCCAAGGGGCATTAAAACCGTCTTGTTAAGCTACTGGGACCTCGACGTCTCTTCTGAGGGGCATTAAAACCGTCTTGTCAAGCTACTGTGACCTCCACGTCTCTTTTGAGGGGCAGTAAAACAGTCTTGTTAAGCTACTGCGACCTCCACCACTTTTCCAATGGGCATTAAAACCGTCTTGTTAAGCTACTGTGACCTCTACCACTTTTCCAAGGGGAATTAAAACTGTCTTGATAAGCTACTGCAACCTCCACCAATTTTCCAAGGGGCATTAAAACAGTCTTGTTAAGCTACTGGGACCTCCACGTCTCTTGCGAGGGGCATTAAAACCGTCTTGTTAAGCTACTGTGACCTCCACACCTCTTCGGAGCGGCAATAAAACCATCTTGTTAAGCTACTGTGACCTCCACGTCTCTTATGAGGGGCATTAAAACCGTCTTGTTAAGCGACTGTGACCTCCACGTCTCTTTCGAGGGGCATTAAAACATCTTGTTAAGCTACTGTGACCTCCACGTCTCTTTCAAGGGGCATTAAAACTGTCTTGTTAAGCTTCTGTGACCTCCACCACTTTTCCAAGGGGCATTAAAACCGTCTTGTTAAGCATTTGTGACCTCCACCACTTTTCCAAGGGGCATTAAAACTGTCTTGTTAAGCTACTGTGACCTCCACCACTTTTCTAAGGGGAATTAAAACCAACTTGTTAAGCTACTGCGACCTCCACCACTTTTCCAAGGGGCATTAAAACCATCTTGTTAAGCTACTGTGACCTCCACGTCTCTTCAAAGGGGCATTAAAAGCATCTTCTTAAACCACTCTGAACTCCACGACTCTTCCAACGGGCATTGCATTTCCTCCTAATTTTAGTCAGCTTTTGCTTTTCAATGCAAAGGCGAAAACTAAGGGTGACCCACTCCCCAATAATGGGTAGAAGGTTTTTAGTACGCTGTAATACGCGTCTGTTTCAAGGGGCATTGCTGTTCCTCATAATTTTTGGAAAGCCTTCCATTCACTGCCTAGGCCAACAGTGTACAGAAGACCCAGTTGCTATAAATGTTAAAAACTGTTTAGTTAAGGTCCTCTGACCTCCATGTCATTTCCAAGGCGCGTTGGAGTGCCTCGAAATTTTTGGTAGGCATCGCACTCACTGTATGCCCTATTACTGTGTAGCCAAACCGCTCCTTTTGGTACAGAAACATATCCTGCAAGACATATGTGGTTGACTGGCCTGATATTGATGTGAATGGTCCCTGTTCCTCCTGCTCTTTCTCCTTTGCCACCACCTCATCCATCATTTATCACGTGAATCTTGTTTTAAAGGGAGTCATAGACCTGGGATAGTAGCTTGAAAACATCCAGCAATCCTTGGAGGAGGTAGGATATGTGCCAAAACGCTGACCACCTCAGGCGTAGCCGCTACTACATACATGCGCTTGCATTCCAAGAAAACAAAGCAGATGCTAACTTCTATCAACATCATCATGCTCCTCATCTTGGCACTCTCAACTACCCTGATGGAGAAGCCAGGGCCCACTGGAGGAGTCTGGTTCTCTGGTGGGTTCATCCAATTCTGCCCTAAAGAAGGCCAGGCTAAGAAAAGTGTGTGGGAAGGTGACAGGAGAAATAGGGGCAACTGGGGACCGTTCATTGACACCCGGCTGCCCCCAGGCAGCCGGGGACCGTGTATGGACACCCGGCCGTGGGGCGGCTGGGGACCGAGTATGGACACCGGGCCGCCCCCTGGCGGATGGGGACCGAGTGTGGACCCCTGACCGCCGGGCGGCTGTGGACTGACTATGGATACCAGGCCACCAACGCAGCCTTGACATGGTGGCCAGATTCCGCCTCCACATTCCTAAAAGGCCCAATTTAAAGTGCAAGCAAGCAGTATGGTATTGCAGCCTGGGGTGAATGAGTGGCAGGCTGTATACTTGCAGTTGCATTGCAAGGAATTGGAGAGGTACAATTGAACACTGCCCTGGGACAAGGACTTGAACGGGGATAGTTACAAGTCTGCAACGACAGGTGCAGGGTGGGAGGCATCTTCGCATGTACCATGAACAGGGGTTTGACATGCATACACTACAGTGGAATAGGCTGTCCTTCCAACTAAATGCACTGGAGAGGGCACAGGTAATGTTTTGGAATGCACGCTTAATTGTAGCATCGGCGTCTCTGCCCCGTTCTAGGCAGAGACGCCGTCCCTCTCACCTCCCCGCTCCTGGCGCGGCGTCCTCCAGCGCTGCTCTCCCCGCTGCTTCCGGCACGCGCTCCTTCCCCGGCAGTGTGCTTAGGGCGCGTGCGCGCGCGCTCCCCCTCTCTTAAAGGGACCACGCGCGCCGTCCTAAGGAGTCCCCGGCCAATTGCCGGAGGACCTCCCATATAAAAGGCACCTCCTCCAAAATGGAGGTGCCCGAGCAATGTTGTAGCACTGTTCACTACTCTGCTTCAGCCCTCAGGTCCCGTTGCCAGTTACCTGCCAGATACCTGCCAGTTTCCTGCCAGTCTGCTGTCTAATTACTGCCTGATATCCTGCTACCTGCCTGCTAGCCTGAGGTCCGACGGTCTGCCTTCCAACTCTTGTCAGTCTGTCTATGGACCAGCTTGCCCGCTCACCTGGGAGCGCACATCTGCTACCTGCCTGCTAGCCTACCTGGAGGCTCTGCCGTCACGTGCTGTGACCACCTGCCTGTCCAGTGACTCCTGCCCGCTCACCTGGGAGCGCTCATCTGCTGCCTGTCTGCTAGCCTACCTGGAGGCTCTGCCGTCACGTGCTGTGACCACCCGCCTGTCCAGAGACTTCTGCCCGCTCACCTGGGAGCGCTCATCTGCCGCCTGTCTGTTGGTCTTCCTGGAGGCTCCGCCGTCACATGCTGTGACCACCCGTTTATCCAGAGACTCTCGCCTGCTCACCTGGGAGCTCACGTTTACCATCAGCCGCCACAGGTCGTACCAATCCTTTACCCAGAGACTGCCCCGGTCACTTGCCGTGACCATCTGCCGGTTCACCCAGAGACTGCCCCGGTCACTTGCCGTGACCATCTGCCCGTTCACCCAGAGACTGCCCCGGTCACTTGCCGTGACCATCTGCCCGTTCACCCAGAGACTGCCCCGGTCACTTGCCGTGACCATCTGCCCGTTCATCCAGAGACTGCCCCGGTCACTTGCCGTGACCTCCTGCCCGTTCTTCTAGAGACTGTCCCGGTCACCTGCTGTGACTGCCTGCCTGGTCGCCACCCGCTCCCTTACAAGGACCGCCCCCTTGTATAGTAGCTCAGAGGTTCCGCCTCCCAGACCCGTTACAGTTTGCTCGGGCCATGGAACCCGGTGGCTCCCAAGCTCCCTCGCTCTCGGACCTGTGTCATGAACTGTCCCGTCAGAGGTCCCAACAGGAGTCCATCCTGGGTCACCTGCGGAATGTCAATTCTCGCCTGGACACTCTGACTGCTCTGCCTGCAACCACCGCCAGTGCCATGACTCGCAATCCGGCAGCTCCACTGCCCACTAATAACATGGTATCCTACCTCGGACCCCGGCTTTCTGCACCTCCTCGTTTCGGAGGCGACTCCGCCCAGGCTCGGGGCTTCATAAATCAGTGCACCCTGCACTTTGAACTCCTGTCTCACCAGTTTAACTCCGACAGGGCTAAAATTGCCTTCATCATGTCCCATCTCACCGGAGAGGCCCTGGCTAAATCCTCTATGGGAGAGAGGAGACCCCCTGGTGTCCGACTTGCCTGCCTTTCTCACGGCTTTCCGGAAAGTCTTCGACGAACCCGGACGGAAGACCTCATCCGCATCATCTCTGCTACGCCTCCGTCAGGGAAGTCTCACCGTGGGCCAATATGCCATACGGTTCCGTACCCTTGCCTCGGAGCTGGCCTGGGATAATGACGCTCTGGTTTTCGTCTTCTGGGAGGGTCTGTCCGGCCATATAAAAGATGAACTTGCCGGTCGGGATATTCCTACCACTCTCGATGACCTAATAACTCTTGCCACCCAGATTGACCTGCGGTTCCAGGAGCGTGCCAAAGAGGTCACCCGTGAGAGGAGGTTTCCACGTCTGGCTCCTATTTTTCAGAAACCCGTCACTCCCTCCGTCTCTCCTCAGCTACTCTCTCCTGAGCCTATGCAGGTCGACCAGACCAAGATGGTCGGTTCTCGCCAAGAATCTCGCCGAGCCGAGGGAAGCTGTTTCTATTGTGGCAGTATGAAGCACTTCATCCGTTCCTGCTCGGAAAAGCCGGGAAACGCCAGTGTCTAGGACCACTCGGAGAGGTCGTCCTAGACAAAAGTAAGCCCTCTCCGTCTCTGACTTACCGGTCTCTATTGCTTGGGGAGAAAACCGTCTCTTTGAACTCGCCCATCTGGATTCTGGAGCTGCTGGAAACCTCATCTCCCAGTCTCTGGTAGAGAGATACCATATTCCCACCAAGTCCCTGGCTGAACCATTGTCAGTCGCCTCCGTGGATGGAAGACTTCTCTCGGAGACCATCCTGCTCGTCACCGAACCCATAACCCTGCAGGTGGGAATGCTGCACTCTGAGGAGATCTCATTCCATGTGCTGTCCGGACTTTCTCACTCCCTGTTGCTAGGTCTACCTTGGCTCCAGACACATGAACCCGTATTGAACTGGCGGTCCGGTGAAGTACTCCGATGGGGTCCTGACTGCCATAGGACCTGCCTGGTCCCGGTCCGTCCACTTCGCCCTCAGCCTACTCCAGCTAACTTACCTGGCCTCCCGGCTCCCTACTGGCCCTATGCGGACGTCTTCGGTAAGAAGGAAGCTGAGACGTTGCCACCCCATAGGCCATACGATTGCCCGATCGACCTGGTACCTGGCACCACTCCTCCCCGTGGGCGTATCTACCCGTTGTCTGCAGCCGAGACCCGAGCCATGTCTGAGTACATTGAAGAGAATCTGGCTAGGGGATTTATCCGAAAATCTACCTCCCCGGCTGGAGCCGGATTCTTCTTTGTCAAAAAGAAAGACGGCTCGCTACGTCCCTGTATTGACTACAGAGGACTCAATCTCATCACGGTAAAAAACAAATATCCCCTGCCACTCATCTCCGAATTGTTTGACCGTCTCAAGGGCGCCAGGATCTTCTTCAAGCTGGATCTACGAGGAGCGTATAATCTGGTCCGTATCCGTCAAGGAGACGAGTGGAAGACGGCATTCAATACCCGGGACGGTCACTACGAGTACCTTGTGATGCCCTTCGGTCTCTGTAATGCTCCCGCGGTCTTTCAGGAACTAGTCAACGACATCTTCCGTGACCTCCTGTACTCCTGCGTAGTGGTATACCTGGACGATATCTTGGTCTTCTCTCCGGATCTCCCCACACACCGGAGGGATGTTCGTCAGGTCCTGCTTAGGCTTCGGCAGAACCACCTTTACGCCAAATACGAGAAGTGCCTCTTCGATCAGACCTCCCTTCCGTTCTTGGGCTATGTCATCTCCCAAACAGGTCTGCAAATGGATCCCGAGAAGCTCTCTTCCGTTCTAAAATGGCCTCGTCCTGAAGGTTTGAAGGCGATACAGCGATTCCTGGGCTTCACTAATTATTATCGTCTTTTCATCCCACACTTCTCGTCTCGGACTGCTCCCATATCTGCACTTACCCGTAAGGGGGCTAAGCCCAGAACATGGTCGCCTGAAGCCGAGGAGGCCTTCCCTTCCCTAAAGAAAGCCTTCGCCTCTGCTCCCATCCTGCACCGTCCGGACTGTAATAAACAATTCTACCTGGAGGTTGATGCCTCCTCTTCCGGAGCCGGAGCGGTGCTCACCCAGAAGTCTTCTACTGGGAGAATGGTAACGTGCGGCTTCTTCTCCAAAATCTTCTCCTCGTCGGAGCGCAACTACTCCATTGGAGACCGGGAATTGCTAGCCATCAAATTGGCACTGGGAGAGTGGCGCTATCTGCTTGAAGGGGCTCTCTACCCGGTAATTATCTACACGGATCACAAAAACCTGGCATATCTCCAAAATGCCCAGAGACTCAATCCTCGCCAGGCCCGGTGGTCGTTGTTTTTTGCCCGCTTCGACTTCATTCTTCATTTCCGTCCGGCGGACAAGAACGTCAAAGCTGATGCCTTGTCCCGGTCCTTCCTGTCCTCCGATCAAGAGGAGGAACCTACGCACATCATCGACTCCTCCAAGGTGATGAATGTGGCCCCCTTGGATCTGACTCGTCTTCCACCCGGTAAGACGTTCGTAGCTGTGCCAGATCGGGAGAGGGTTCTTCGCTGGGGACATTCTTCTAAACTAGCTGGCCATGCTGGCCAAAAGAAGACCTTCCAACTTATTACCCGGCATTACTGGTGGCCTACCCAGCGTAAGGACGTGGTAGACTTCGTCGCGGCCTGTTCATCCTGTGCCCGTAACAAAGTTCCCCGACATCTACCTGCCGGCCATCTCCTGCCCCTTCCCGTACCTGCTGCTCCTTGGCAGCACATCGCTATGGACTTTATCACCGACCTTCCAGTTTCTGCCGGTTGCACTGTCATTTGGGTTGTCGCTGACCGTTTTTCTAAGATGGCCCACTTCATTCCCCTGCCTGGTCTTCCGTCTGCACCCGAGCTGGCTAAAGACTTTATCCGCCACATCTTCCGTCTCCATGGTCTGCCCCTCCACATCGTGTCGGATCGTGGGGTTCAGTTCACCTCTCGCTTCTGGAGAGCCACATGTAAGCTGCTGGACATTACCCTGGATTTCTCCTCCGCTTACCACCCTCAGTCCAATGGTCAAGTGGAGCGGATCAATCAGATCTTGTCCAGCTACCTCCGGCACTTTGTTGATGCTCACCACTCGGACTGGGTGGATCTCCTACCATGGGCCGAGTTCTCTTATAACAACCATGAGAGCGAGTCCTCTTCCAAATCCCCGTTCTTTATAGTCGGTGGCCAACATCCCCGGATTCCACTTCCTGTCTCCGTTTCTGTGGACAACCCTGCTGCGGAGTGTCTTGTCAGCGAATTTTCTACTATTTGGGAGAGCACCAGGTCCGCTCTTCTTCTCTCCTCTGAGCGGATGAAGAGATTTGCTGATAAGAGACGTCTGGATCCGCCCCAATTCCGTCCGGGAGACAAGGTTTGGCTCTCATCCAAACATGTGCGGCTCAAAGTACCCTCCTACAAGTTGGGTCCTCGATTCATCGGTCCCTTCGAAGTCCTCAGGCAAATTAACCCTGTGGCCTACAAATTAAAACTCCCGGCCACCCTACGGATCCCCAACTCCTTCCACGTATCTCTCCTCAAACCCGTTGTCTTTAATTTTTTTTCCAAAAATCCAGGTGCCCCTCCTGCTCTAGTTTCCGCTGATGACATCTTTGAGGTAGAGAGTATTCTGGCCTCCAAGAGGGTAAGAGGAAAAACCTTTTTTCTGGTAGATTGGAAGGGGTTTGGTCCTGAGGAGAGAACTTGGGAACCCAGGGAGAACATCAACGCCCCGCTTCTCCTTGAGAGATTTCTTTCTGACCAAAAAAAGAGGGCCTAAAGGGGGGGGTACTGTAGCATCGGCGTCTCTGCCCCGTTCTAGGCAGAGACGCCGTCCCTCTCACCTCCCCGCTCCTGGCGCGGCGTCCTCCAGCGCTGCTCTCCCCGCTGCTTCCGGCATGCGCTCCTTCCCCGGCAGTGTGCTTAGGGCGCGCGCGCGCTCCCCCTCTCTTAAAGGGACCGCACGCGCCGTCCTAAGGAGTCCCCGGCCAATTGCCGGAGGACCTCCCATATAAAAGGCACCTCCTCCAAAATGGAGGTGCCCGAGCAATGTTGTAGCACTGTTCACTACTCTGCTTCAGCCCTCAGGTCCCGTTGCCAGTTACCTGCCAGATACCTGCCAGTTTCCTGCCAGTCTGCTGTCTAATTCCTGCCTGATATCCTGCTACCTGCCTGCTAGCCTGAGGTCCGACGGTCTGCCTTCCAACTCTTGTCAGTCTGTCTATGGACCAGCTTGCCCGCTCACCTGGGAGCGCACATCTGCTACCTGCCTGCTAGCCTACCTGGAGGCTCTGCCGTCACGTGCTGTGACCACCTGCCTGTCCAGTGACTCCTGCCCGCTCACCTGGGAGCGCTCATCTGCTGCCTGTCTGCTAGCCTACCTGGAGGCTCTGCCGTCACGTGCTGTGACCACCCGCCTGTCCAGAGACTTCTGCCCGCTCACCTGGGAGCGCTCATCTGCCGCCTGTCTGTTGGTCTTCCTGGAGGCTCCGCCGTCACATGCTGTGACCACCCGTTTATCCAGAGACTCTCGCCTGCTCACCTGGGAGCTCACGTTTACCATCAGCCGCCACAGGTCGTACCAATCCTTTACCCAGAGACTGCCCCGGTCACTTGCCGTGACCATCTGCCGGTTCACCCAGAGACTGCCCCGGTCACTTGCCGTGACCATCTGCCCGTTCACCCAGAAACTGCCCCGGTCACTTGCCGTGACCATCTGCCCGTTCACCCAGAGACTGCCCCGGTCACTTGCCGTGACCATCTGCCCGTTCATCCAGAGACTGCCCCGGTCACTTGCCGTGACCTCCTGCCCGTTCTTCTAGAGACTGTCCCGGTCACCTGCTGTGACTGCCTGCCTGGTCGCCACCCGCTCCCTTACAAGGACCGCCCCCTTGTATAGTAGCTCAGAGGTTCCGCCTCCCAGACCCGTTACATTAATCTTATGTATAAGGCGCACCGGGACGAACAGGGGTGACTGGGGACCGAGTATGGATACCTCGCTGCCGAAGCAGCCATGAGGTAGTGGCCAGCTTCGACCTCCTCCAAACTAAAAGGCCCCATTTCAAGTGCAAGCTAGCAGTATGACATTGCAGCCTGGGGGTGGGTGGGTGGCAGGCGGCACACTTACGCTTGCATTCCAAGAAAACAAAGCAGATGCTAACTTCTATCATCATCATCATGCTCCTCACCTTGGCACTCTCAACTCCTCTGATGGAGAAGCCAGGGCCCACCGGAGGAGTCTCTGGTTGTCTGGTGGGCTCATCCAATGCTGCCCTAAAGCAGGCCAAGCTAAGTAAAATGTGGGGAAGGTGACAGGAGAAATAGGGGTGGTTGGGGACCGTTTATGGACACCCGGCTGCCCCCAGGTGGCTGGGGACTGTGTGTGGACACCCGGCTGCGGGGCGGCTGGGGACCGAGTATGGACACTCGGCCGCCCCCTGGCCACTGGGGACAGAACGTGGACACCCGGCCGTCGGGCGGCTGGGGACTGAGTATGGATACCTCGCTGCCAAAGCAGCCATGAGGTAGTGGCCAGCTTCGACCTCCTCCAAACTAAAAGGCCCCATTTCAAGTGCAAGCTAGCAGTATGGCATTGCAGCCTGGGGGTGGGTGGGTGGCAGGCTGCACACTTACGCTTGCATTCCTAGAAAACAAAGTAGATGCTAACTTCTATCATCATCATCATGCCCCTCACCTTGGCACTCTTAACTCCTCTGATGGAGAAGCCAGGGCCCACCGGAGGAGTCTTTGGTTGTCTGTTGGGCTCATCCAATGCTGCCCTAAAGCAGACCAGGCTAAGAAAATTGTGGGGAAGGTTCCTGGGACAAATAGTGGCAGCTGGTGACTGAGTATGGAGACATCGCTGCCGACACAGCCATGAGGTAGTGGCCAGCTTCGGCCTCCTCCAAATTAAAAGGCACCATTTCAAGTGCAAGCTAGCAGTATAGTATTGCAGCCTGCGGGTGGGTGGATGATTAGCTGCATATTTGCGCTTGCATTGCTAGGAATGGGGGAGGTACAATTGAACACTGCCCTGGGACAAGGACTTGCACGGGGATAGTTGCAAGTCTGCATCTTCTGATGCGGCAAGGATCACTTCTGATGGGCACACTTTTAGGCAGTGACCTGGGTGTCAGAGATGCTTCCAGGGGTCTTCCCCATGCTGTTCCTATGTCTTTTCAGCACTGTATGCATGTGTCACACAACACATGGCCAGATAAGGTTGTACAATGTTAAAATGACGTTTTCCGATGAATGCATTTGTCACGGTTGAAAGCAATACAAAAGTGCAAAAACACATAAAAAATGCTACTTGTGAACATAGCCCAAGGTGTGGAGGAGTATTTTTTTTGGTTATTTATTTTACCTTATACCAAGTCTTTATCCTGGAAAGGAACTTCCTTAACATTTTTCACAGGAAAGCAGTTTCAGTTTAATTTTTGAACGTTTTATTGTGAGACCTTAAAAGTGGCTTAATACCTCTGACCACGTTGTTGACAGCAGTGACCTGGAGGTCAGAAATGCTTCCTGGGGCGATCCCCATGCTGTCCCCATGTCATTTGAGCACTGTCACTATCGTTTTGGGCACTTGTTAGGCTTTTAAAAGAGTGCTCGGGTCTCCAATAGACTAACATTGGGCTCGTTGCGCGGGTCGAGCACCGGAGTATCACGGCAAGCTCCAGCACCCGAGCATTTTAGTGCTGACTCAACACTAGAAAAGAGGTGTCCCTTCCCTTGTTCCCTACAGCAAGGGCCCTCCTTCCACCTCTATCTCCCATTGCATCCATGTTTTGTGACATCCGCCGGACATCCTCTTGTCATTCTGTGACACTGGTATTTTAATGTGGGAATGATCTTATCTCCAACCAGCCAGGAATATTTCCAGTAAATTATGGCACGCCATTGTTTGGTATTAACACCAAGTACCAGAAGTGAAGCCATCCACAATTTCCATCTCAGGAATTTTATTTGGTAGACTGGCTGCCCAAACATTAGTTTCTCACAAAGGAACTGAAGACACTGAGTGGCAGTAGGTGCAAGTTTCTCCAGCATGAACTGTTTGCTAGATATCAGCGGGAGAACAGAATTTGGCTTTGCCAAAGTGCTAGATTGCAGATCTTAAGTTTTTATAGATTGCTGGAGCCAGTCCACAGTAAAAAGAACAGTCATAGAGTGTCCAGGAATCTTCACACATTCTTTCCTTAGCCAGGGCTGCTTCCCGGCAGGGTTGGACGGGCCCACCAGAGAACTGGAGAATCCTCCGGTGGGCCCTGGCTTCTCATTCAGGAGAGTTCATAGTGCAAACCTTACAACTGCTATGGGGATTTTGAGTAGGGGAGAAAGATGGGCCCTCAGAATCAAATCGTCTGGTGGGCCCAATGTTCTTCAGTCTGCCACTGCTTATCGGTGAGAGTTGTATTTCATCTCACCCATATTCTTTAGGTCAGTGAAAGGACTGGCACAGAGGGAAACCGCATCTATTTCAGGTGTCATTTCCCCCAGGAAGTCCTCTAGTGCAGCTTGTTCCATAAGCAATGGCAACCCGTCCAACATCAGCTCACACTTCTCAGTGGTGCTTCAACACACAAAGATCTTTATTCATGCCTTGAGCTGGGCAATGGCCTGATCTGCAATGCATTTTGAGAAATAATGTGCATAAGCAAAGCCACGGTTCAGGACACTGAAGGTCATGATTAAGCGAAACTCACGCAGCTTTCCCACAGACTGAAAGATGGATATCAAGACTTCCAAGACAGCCAAGAGTTCCCTGTCCTTACCAAGAGGATGACTGTCCATGTTCTTATCCTCATCCTCCTCCTCATAATCACCTAATCTGCGTTAACATGAGATGAGGCTGGGCTGTGTAGCATCACCATGTATAGTTCCGTGCTCCGCCTGCAATGCCTCCTCTTTAATTGCAAGCAGCGAGCATTTCAGTAGACAGAGGAGTGGCATGGTGATGCTAATTAGGGCATCATCACCGCTCACCAGCTCTGGAAGATCTGGGTAGGTTTTGAGAAACTGTTGAACCACTAAGTTGAGTACATTTACTGCTTGATCATCACTAATGTGTACCCCTGTATGGAGAACAATATCAGCACCAAAGAATTAAAAGATGAAATATAGCATGCTTTATATACCACAGTAGTAAGAAAAACAATTTAGATTTTATCATGTGTAGCCCTGTGTGGTGCACAATATCTGCAACAAAGAATTTAAAACTGAGATGTAGACTGCTTTACTTACCACGGTAGTAAGAAAACCAATTTGGATAATATCATGTGTACCCCTGTGACAACAATATCTGCACCAAAGAATTAATTTCACTAAAGTATAACTATTATAATGGGGACTGACACCTCTTCCACTACAGCCAACTAAGCAAATGGAGACACAATCAGGAATGTTCACATTTAAATAAGTTAGGACCTGACACAACCTAAATGGCATCAATTTCACTAGAGTAGAGCTAGTACAATGAAGACCAACAATTCTTACACTACAACCAACCCAGCAGATGGAAACCCAATCAGGAGTCTTCAAATTTAAAAAAATTAGGGGAAGACACCACCATTTCCGTGGCCAACAGATTGGAGATGGTGGAGTTAAACCTCTTAGCTTTGTCATGTGTAAGAGTAAACAATCTTTTACGTGACCAAAACTGCGGGACCGAGAGCTAGCTGCAGTGCTGAGAGAGGGTGGAGTATGGTGAATCGGACAAACTGCTGGACCGTGAGTGAGATGCAGGCAGAGATGTTACGATGGATTGATAAAGTTGTGATGTGCTCATTCTCTGAGATCAGTCAAAAAAAGCATGCCTGTCCACTTCCGTTACAGCTGACGGGCTCTCACTCAGTCTGACTGGAGCGGGTAAAGAACTGGAGGTTTTGCGGTCGGAAACCTGTGTCACAATACTTGGCACTATAAGAGAGGTGGAGGAAGAAGCGCAGTAGATGCGGTTGATGGGGCGGCTGATGGTTGTTGAGGTCCGCTGGTCCGCATTTTATCGCAGTGATATTGCCTGAGTAATGCATGTTGATTTCGCATGTGAAGGTTTATGCATTTAGTAGTCAAATTATTGCACTTTTACCCTCTACTGAGTTTTTTCTTGCAAAGTTGCCAGATAACATGAGTTGGCTCATCCTTTGCTGTGTCAAAAAAGGCCCAGGCTGGGCAACCCTTGCTGCCCCTGTGAGCTGCAGATCCACGACCTGTGATGGTCACTTTCACAGTTATGGCTAAGGATGCAGTGCTCGTCGCAGTTGCATCACTACGTGTCTGTGCTGTGGGACGCAACGTAACCTCCTCGTCTTCCTCCTCCACAGTACAGTCTGTGTGAGCCTCAGGTATCTGAGTCTCATCAGGATCACCTCCCCCACCAGGGTTAATGTCTGGCGACGAGAGTAAGGAATCTGCTCTGACCCTACTTCGTCCTGCCCCGAATCCAACCGAAAAAAAATTTGATCATCGGTGCAGATGCTTTCCTCCTCTTAACTCTGTAAATCTTTGGAGTTCACTTCTGATACCCATGGCATAGAATATGTGAACAGTTCTGCAGACTCACCCATCTGTGGTTCCCTACAGTCAGTTGGGCGGTTGGACAGTTGTGACACGGGGGGAAGCAAGGGTAATTGGGTTGCCACCTCTGTGGACTGTACTGTGCGTGATGTTGAGGTGGAGGAAGAGGAGGGGAGGCCACTTGAAACAGCGCTTGGCATCCACTGGAGCACTTGCTCTTTCTGGTCCTAATCAACAAGGAGTACCGCTGTGTGGCTGCCAAAGAAAGGGAGTGGAGTAGCCTGTCCAGTAACAGAAGTTGTCAGTTGACTTTGGATAGGACATGACAGGGTTGGTTCACTACTAGTGATTTCAATAACATTACCACCTACCCCATGTATACAGGGAATACCAAGCCTATTCCCCCTTCCATCATGACCTCTTTTTTCCCACTCATGTTTATCAGATAGTGTGGTAGGAGCATGGTTTTTGCAACAAACAAATTCGATTTTTTACTGTGCACCAGCTCTTCACACTGCTGAATTTTAGTGGCACTAAATGACAAGGTGAGATATGGCTTGCTGTATCACATTAGCAACAGAAGAAAATATTTTTCCCCTGTATGGAGAACAATATTTGCACCAAAGAATGTAAAAATGAAATATAGCCAGCTTTATATACCACAGTAGTATGAAAACCAATTTTGATTTCATCATGTGTACTCCTGTGTGGAGAACAATATTTGCACCAAAGAATTAAAAGATGAACTGTAGCCTGCATTATATACCACAGTAGTATGAAAACAAATTTCGATGTTATCATGTATTCCCCTGTGCAGAGAACAATATCAGCACCCAAAAATTTGAAACTGTCAGCTGGTCGGCTGTATGGCTCAATTAACAGAAGAAAGTATTTTAGTGTGGATGAGGCCTGTATAACATAGGAGATAGCTCCAAACAATTTCAAACTGAGATCTCCCCTACTGTATCATGTTATTAAAAGAAGAAAGTATTATTTTCCCCTGTATGGAGAACAATATTTGCACCAAAGAATTAAAAGGTGAAATATAGCCTGCTTTATATACCACGGTAGTAAGAAAACCAATTTTGATTTGATCATATGTACCCCTGTATGGAGAACAATATTAGCACCAAAGAATTAAAAGATGAAATGTAGCCTGATATATATGCCACGGTAGTAAGAAAACCAATTTTGATTTTTATCATGTGTACCATTGTGTAGAGAACAATATCTGCATGTCGCGCATGGTGTGGGAAAGACTTAGTGCAACACAAAGGGATGAGGGAAAGGGAGCCCAGACTCTAGGGAAAGGGGGGGAAGTGGAGACCTCCTAGGTAGATCTAGCGTCACCCTGTCTCCCCTAGTGTCTCTGTATTGGCTCTTCACCAATCACCACACGATTGCCTCACCCTGTCTTTCCCTGGCATATGGCTAAGGCTGGGGAAGGGAGGAGATGAGCACTAGTCCATCTCCACTAATCACTATAGACAACAAGGGTAGACAAACAGGGGGTGATTGCTTAGCTTTAGATGAATCCAGAGAAATGCACTCATGTCCTCAAGCTCCAGAGAGGACGAAGTACTGCTCTTGCTAAAGCTTTCACAAGTAGAAGTGAATATCGCTGGCACATCCCTCTGAAACCAGCAGGTATTTATACACCCAGGATGGGTGTTAATTAGCCAGAGGAAGGTAGCCACTAGGTCCTAGAGACAGCCTAGAGATATCTGTAATGCCAAACATAGAGATCTCCTGCAACCAACTGCAGGGCGACTGTCTGTCACTTCTGACACACCCGTGACACTGCAGCAAAGAATTTAAAGCTGAGATGTAGCCTGCTTTATATACTATAGTTGTAAAAAAGCCAATTTTGATTTGGTCATGTGTACCCCTGTGTGGAGGACAATATCTTCACTAAAGAAATAATTTCACTAGAGTATAACTATTATAATGGGGACCGACATCTCTTCCACTACAGCCAACCTAGCAGATGTGGCCCCACTTGGAGTGTTCTCATTTCCAAAAATTAGTGTTAACATCTGCAGCAGCAACAACAACATGAACAGAAGCCACACTAAAGGTATCATAGACTGCAATTACGCAATATCAGTGCAGCACACTAAAAACTACAGCATCGCCTAGCCTGTACAGTGTGCTATTCGGGTGCAAAAGTTCTTGGAGATCCATGACTTGTAAATATTGATGAAAGTTAGGCAGTCTATACTTTCAGGGGACAGCCAGGTGCGCTTATCCATCAGGAAACCACCAGCAGCGCTGAAGACATGTTCCGAAAGAACGTCGGCTGCCAGGTATGATAAAACCTCCAAAGCATGGCAGGCGAGCTCACGCCACTCATTCATTTTTGAATACCAAAATGTCAAACGGTCCAAACCCTCCCTGATGGTGCTGATATTGAGCTCTAGATACTCCTGCACCATCCTCTCCCATGTGTCAGACTTATACTCTGCTGTGCTGGTGCATGAGTTGGTCTAAAAAATGTGTGAAAGGACTCACAGTGATTGCTTCTGCCACTTACACTGCTGCTGCTGATAATATTTTGTCATTGACGATTTGACATGCCAGAAGTTCGAAGTGTAGAGTAGCAATGCACACTGTGTGCCTCACTGTTGTCTTTGGGAAAACCTGTCTTAAGGTTGTGTAAAAGTATGTTTCGATACTCCAGCATTCACTGGTCCCTTTCCAGGATGGGAAGCATCTGGCAAAATTTACTCTTATAACGTGGATCTAACAGAGTGGCAACACTATTTTGAATCATAACTATACGGGGATCATGTTGCAGATAGTGCAGCAAGAAGGCACTCATATGTCAGGCTCATCCATGAGGTCCAAGCCTATGCTGTGTTGGTGGCTGGGTAACTCTGGTGCTTGTTTCCTCCATTCCCTCCACCAACCACGAACAACAGTGAGGGGATGATTATCCTCTTCATCTCCTGACAGTTGCTCGCCCATCACCTCTTCCTCCTGCATTTGTTCCTCGGCTCTTGCAACTTCACTAACAGTTTTTTTTGTATTGACTCGCCCCCTGGGCCGTGGGGCACGCGGAACCGGGCAATAGGGAGACGCTGGAAGTAGTAGTGGCGGCCCGGTCCCGCGGCTCAGGGTGGTCAGACCAATGGTAGTCTGCTACTGTACTTTAGATAATGTCCGACTACGCCGACTACGCCACCCGTGGATTGCGGTTATTAGGAACCGCCGCTGCATGCAGACCGCTGGGGCTGATGAGGTGTGCAGCTGGGGTAGTGTGACTCCCCACGGGAAGAGTGCGGCCCCAGGGCAGTGTAGTGGATGGTGGGAGTGATGGTGGTGAGAGTCCCAGTACCGGTAGTGCCGGAGGAGCGAGAAAGCACACAGACAACATACTGCAGTCCAGGGTCTTTACTCACGGTTAATATCCAAGTCACTTCAGCTGGCGATGACTGCCCGAGCCGTGCTGCGTCCACCAGGTGTGGGGCTTGGTGAACTCCCAGGCAGTTCAGGAATATGGCACAGGACCCCCTTCTTTCCTTTCTCTGGCCTGCCTCACCAGTGACCCACTTTTGTCCAGCTGCCCCGTTCCCCGCTGTCCTTTATGGTGCCTTCCTAGCAGGTTTGATGAGGTGTCGCACCAATAAATGATCACGACCTCCGGTCTTTGGCTGAGGGTTGTTTCTCCTCCACCAACTTGGGATCCGGTACCCTTAATCTGCCTGACCCTTCACCCTGTATTCTCGTGGGTTCTTAGGGTCCCTTCCACCTTCTTGTTCCTGAGCCCCTCTGTTCCTCTCTCTCTTCCTTTCTTGTTCCTTCTCCTCCTGTTCCCACTTCTCCTCCTTCCTCGGCCTCTTCTCTAGGCCCACTTCTCCTTCTCCTCTCAGGCTCCGGCCTCTTCTCTAGGCCTGCCTCTGGAGCAGCACTCAGCCTGAGCTGCTGCTCCCTGTCAGCTCTCCTCTCAACTTCTCCTCACAGACTGAACCCAGATCTAAGATGGCTCCTCCCTTTTATACTTCCCTCTAGCCATGAGCCCAGGTGACCAGCAACCAATGGGCTCCTACCTACGCTCAGGAACCCACCCCTGTCTGCCCCTACAGCACTGGGTGTTCCATCCCCCCTCCCCACTCCAGTCAGGGACATAGTCGGTCGTGCCTGCACTTCTGTCTAGTGGGAGCACCGTTGAGCTGTCCCTCGGAAAAGGGGTGTGTGTGCTGTATGCAGCTAACTGAGCCCTGGTCCATACTCCATCCTTACCCGGGAGTGGAATATCACACCTCTGGCAGAGGTGCAATACCCCTGTAGCGGCTGAACCCTCGGGGCGCTACATTCCCCCCTGGTAAGCCACAGCACGTCCTCGGGCTGGAAAAGAGCAAAAACAGTTAATTACAGGACATGCAAACTTTTTCAATAACCTTTTACATCAGAAACGGACGACACAGTTCAATTCCCTTTATGGGACACACTTTTCTTTCACTAGGCATTATAAAATATTTTCAACACTACTGGAACTCTTTTGTCATTTGTCATATAAAACGGTTTCAAGATTATGTAAAACATTTTCTAGCAGCATAATAAACTTCTTCATATAAAACACATTTAAGCAAACATATTCTTGGATCTTGGCCGCGATGCAACTGGCAACAGGTATTCATTCTTCTTTTAAGTGCAAAATCTTCAGTAAACTTTTAAACGCGAGGGACTCTCTGTCCCGAGGTAGACGTGGTAGTCTTTTTATAAAACCATTAGGGGGCGCTTTAAGAAGCGCAACTATTTACAGGGGCGGCCGCTCTCAGTCCTCGGCCAGTTTTGGGAAGGGGAATGGCTGCTCACAGTCCTCAGCCTGGTAGGTTATATAGGGGATAACGTTCACACGGGAAACAGTTTCACGAAAGTCCTTTGTACCCCGACGGGTAACTATTTACACTGGTATGCCACTGTTCACTGGTAGCGATACCCTCCAGCTGCTCCTTGCTCCTCATGATCTTCAGGCCCGTTCGGGCCCTCTTGGTACTCAGAGTCCGAGTGGTACTGCTCCTCCTCTTCTACCACTCTGTGGACATGGAGGGCGTACCATCCCTTCACGCCTTGGTGTCGGGTGTAGGACACCACATCTCCTGGATATAGATCCCGCCCTCGATGACCTTCTGGCAGGTGGCTCTCTACATCCCTCCTAGTCATGAACACATTGCTGATGGTCTCAGGATCTTTAATGAAACCCCAGCCATGTTCCATGTGAAATTTTACGACAGTCCCGGAGACTCGGGGACTGCGGGCAGTTCGGGGATCTCGCCGGGCCTTCATCTTCTGCTCCGCACTTTGGGCCTGCAACTTCTCCTGTTTCATGCGCCGCTCCCGCTGCTCCCTCTCGAACACCTCCAGCTGTTGGCGGCAGTACTCCCGTCGACGGGCTACGTCCAGGGGCGCTAGGCCTTGCAACCGGGCCTGCGATTGTCATCTGCTGATCACGCCCGGGGTCAGAGGGCACGGCGTGGGGCGGGGCTCGCTGGTGGTGTCGATGGCCTGGGAACCAGTTGGTAGCGGTGGAGGCACGGTGTCGATGGCGGGTTCAGGTACGTTGGGCTCCGCAACAGGGTGCAGGGGCAAGTCGGCGGCCCCAGAGTTCGGGGTAGGGGCATCTCCGTTACATGCCTCTGCTGTCGCGGCCTCCTCCGCGGCATCGTCCTCGGCCTCTGCTCTGCTTTCACTGCCCTCAGTGGCTGGTGTGCCGCTGGATGTCGAAGGTGCCTCCTGCTGCAGGATCACGGCCAGCCTGGCCATTTCTTCTTTCCACCCGGCAATCATGTCCCGCCGCGCCCGGACCCATCCTCCGGTCCAGCTCCTCCAGCGCAGCCCGCACATACTCGGGGTCTTCCTTGGGGAGGTGTGCTAGCAGCTCCGTGAAGCTGCATTGGGATTCGGCCTGCAGCACGCCACGCGCCAGGGCACTGGAGCTGGTTCCTGTCTCTATCTTTGGGTGCGGCCTGGCCAGACTGATCCAGACCGCGCCCTGCCCCACAGTTTTCTTCTCTTTCCGCCCCCAGAGGGGGTGGTCCTGGGGCATTCTGCTGACAATCACTCTCAGGGGCAGCCCCCCCACATTGACGGACATCTCCACAGCCGCTCTCATGGCTGTTGGGGGTGGGCTCCTTTTTTGGTGCCATTCTGGGACCTGGCCCACGATAGGAGGCGGCCTCCTGTGGTCTTTTGGCGCGCACATTATGGCGCTCATTCTTCTGGGGCGGGCGCCATTTTCAGCACAGTAAATTTTCAATAAAACAGTCTCTTTCTCTTCAGGCGCGCAGTACCCGTTTTTAGCGGGCACGTAATCCTGCCGATTACGCCAAAGCTGACTCGCCCCCTGGGCCGTGGGGCATGCGGAACCGGGCAATAGGGAGACGCTGGAAGTAGTAGTGGCGGCCCGGTCCCGCGGCTCAGGGTGGTCAGACCAATGGTAGTCTGCTACTGTACTTTAGATAATGTCCGACTACGCCACCCGTGGATTGCGGTTATTAGGAACCGCCGCTGCATGCAGACCGCTGGGGCTGATGAGGTGTGCAGCTGGGGTAGTGTGACTCCCAACGGGAAGAGTGCGGCCCAGGGCAGTGTAGTGGATGGTGGGAGTGATGGTGGTGAGAGTCCCAGTATCGGTAGTGCCGGAGGAGCGAGAAAGCACACAGACAACATACTGCAGTCCAGGGTCTTTACTCACGGTTAATATCCAAGTCACTTCAGCTGGCGATGACTGCCCGAGCCGTGCTGCGTCCACCAGGTGTGGGGCTCGGTCAACTCCCAGGCAGTTCAGGAATATGGCACAGGACCCCCTTCTTTCCTTTCTCTGGCCTGCCTCACCAGTGACCCACTTTTGTCCAGCTGCCGCGGACCTGCGCAGGTAAATGTGGGCCCCTTTCCCCGCTGTCCTTTATGGTGCCTTCCTAGCAGGTTTGATGAGGTGTCGCACCAATAAATGATCACGACCTCCGGTCTTTGGCTGAGGGTTGTTTCTCCTCCGCCAACTTGGGATCCGGTACCCTTAATCTGCCTGACCCTTCACCCTGTATTCTCGTGGGTTCTTAGGGTTCCTTCCACCTTCTTGTTCCTGAGCCCCTCTGTTCCTCTCTCTCTTCCTTTCTTGTTCCTTCTCCTCCTGTTCCCACTTCTCCTCCTTCCTCGGCCTCTTCTCTAGGCCCACTTCTCCTTCTCCTCTCAGGCTCCGGCCTCTTCTCTAGGCCTGCCTCTGGAGCAGCACTCAGCCTGAGCTGCTGCTCCCTGTCAGCTCTCCTCTCAACTTCTCCTCACAGACTGAACCCAGATCTAAGATGGCTCCTCCCTTTTATACTTCCCTCTAGCCATGAGCCCAGGTGACCAGCAACCAATGGGCTCCTACCTATGCTCAGGAACCCACCCCTATCTGCCCCTACAGCACTGGGTGTTCCATCCCCCCTCCCCACTCCAGTCAGGGACATAGTCGGTCGTGCCTGCACTTCTGTCTAGTGGGAGCACCGTTGAGCTGTCCCTCGGAAAAGGGGTGTGTGTGCTGTATGCAGCTAACTGAGCCCTGGTCCATACTCCATCCTTACCCGGGAGTGGAATACCACACCTCTGGCAGAGGTGCAATACCCCTGTAGCGGCCGAACCCTCGGGGCGCTACAGTATCACCAGCCCTCGTCGATCACAGTAATCCACCAGTCTTGTCACCATGAGATATCCCCTACTGTATCACATTAGTAAGAGAACAAAGTATTAATCACCGAAAAAAATAGATTATTTTACTCTGCACACAGCTGAATTTCAACGACGCAAAATGACAAAGTGACATATGGTGTACTGTATCACGTTTTGTCACAGAAAAAAAATGTTGTACTCTTTGGAGCTCTGCATACAGCTGAATTTCATTCCCACAAAATGACAAGGTGAGGTATGGCATGGTGTATCACATTAGCAACTGAAAAAGATAGATTTTTAAAAGTGTACTCGTGCATGGAGCACAATATAAGCAGTGTACTTCTATGAAATGTGCCCTGCTGTCTTTGTGTGGACCTCAGTAATGGCACAAGAAAAAAAAAATCTGCTGGATGGTCTATTTCACAGCCACACAGGACTGTAGGCTAGCTACCTAAACTATCTGACTTAGAAGCACCCGCCTATCTAACTAGCTATAATCTCTCAACATGCAGGAGCATGGTCAGCAGTTGCCTCAGTGATCTGTTACAATCAAAAAATGGCACTAACACAATATGTCCACTCTTTATATAGAGAGAGACGTGATTTCAGTAGCCAATGGCAAAAGCCCTTGTGTCTGGACATTGTGGACGGTTACTGCTCCCTGATTGGCTAGCCGCAATTTGCACACGCAAAGTTAGGAAAAAAAAATTACAAGAACGCCGCTGCTCTGAGCTCCTCTGAGCTTTCCCAAGCCCCTTCCCTCATCAAACACGTCCCCCTGCTCATCATACACCACCACTATCCTAACCACTAAAAAAACTTTAGCTGCAGCGCAATAATTTCCTGCACATTTTCCAAATTTTACAGATTTTTGCAGATTATAAGAAAAAATGCTCGTATTTCTGATCATGAATCTGAATGTGCCATATTCCTGCTGAATTTGAAATTTGGAGATCGTTTTTTCGAACATATTCGCTCATCACTATTCATAAGAACCAGCGTAGTGTATTCAATTCTTCATTTACAAATTGCCGTAAGGCAAATAAACCCTAACTAAAGATTCTATAACAAGTAAAATATAACCTTTATTAACTCTTAAATGACTAATATGCTAAATTAAAAACACAAGTTTGTGTTGGTCATTGAGGAATTTTCCAAATACTGGAATAGGACTTTTGGACAGTCACAGCAGTGAAGTGTGGGGAGTCTCGCACCAGACAACTCAATGTGTTTTATTTATGAAGGATAACTACTAATGAATATTGCCTCACAGGGATTTGCTCTTCATCCCTTTCAATAATTCAAACTGTCACTCAGAGTAACCTCTATTCAAATCTTACTAACTGGTATTGCTATATTTTGTCTTATATAGTCATTCAACCAGTGTATCACTGGTAAGGTATATAGCTAACTAACCTGTTGCCAACTAACTGATCTAATATCCCCTGCTGTTTCACAGAGCTTGTTGTGATTGAATCATGGTATTACAAGTCAATTTCAGTATATGGTGTGGCCGAGGGTCAGCACCTTATCCATTACTATGGACCAGCTATCAAACATTGCTAGTAAAATTAACCAGCTGCCTCCCCAAAAATGTTTCACCATCACTTGCACCATCAGGGGATTGAGGCTACAATGGTAAATGGGTGGTACCCTAGAGTTTATAAAAGGTAGGTTTGTGATGTCATACAGGTCCAATAGAAAAAAAAATCTTAAATGGCAGAATCTAGTAGCATTGGTGGACAAATACGTCAATCACTGAACATAATCTAATAGGTTCCAAGTAGTTGTGGGAGGATAACTCACCTGTCCAATCCTTTTGTCAGTTCCACATTAGCACCAATAGTCAAGATCTTCCAGGTCAGGTTAGTCAGTAAATGTCCAATCATCATTTTGGCGCCAAAAATACAAGGGCCAATAGTGGAGACCTGCCAGGTTAAAACGGCGTCTGTATGAAGGGTAAACGCTAGAATGTATGAGCTGCTCCAAGGTATGATGTCATTTCTGGGGCGTGATCTGACTGCATTATGACCATGTTCTAGTTTAGCACCAGATGCCATAGTTTCATGCAGAGACACCCAGCTGCCGGTGAAGCTGCAAGAGTAGGTCAGTGTCCTAAGCGAGAAACAGTAGTTTGTTTGGTTTATTAATTGCTGGTCTGATGTCTTCTCTTCTTGATGTTTTTGGGGGTGTGGGATTTGGGGGGTTAATGCTAGAGAGTCGTCTGCTGGGGTTAATTAATGTTTGTGGGGATCTGAGGGGGGCTCTGTGGAATAATCCACTCTTGTGGGGGCTTTGTGGGAGGATAATGCACGCTTCTGGGGGCTCTGTTGAAGGATTATGCAAGCTTCTGGATGCTCTGTGGGGATAATGCATGCTTGTGGGGTCTCTGTTGGGGGATAATGCATGCTTGTGGGGAGTTTGTTGGGGGTTAATGCATGCTTGTGGGGGCTCTCTTTGGGATAATGCATGTTTGTGGGGGCTCTGTTGGGGGATAATGCACACTTGTGGGGGCTGTGTTGAGGGATAATGCACGCTTGTGAGGGCTCTATTGGGGATAATACATGCTTGTGGGGGCTCTGTTGGGGATAATGCACTCTTCTGGGGGTTCTTTTGGGGGATAATGCATGCTTGTAGGGGCCCTTTTGGGGGATAATGCATGCTTGTGAAGGCTCTGTTGGGGGATAATGCATGCTTGTGGGGGCTCTGTTGGGGATAATGCATGCCTGTGGGGTGAGGGCTCTCTGGGGGTTAATGCACGCTTGTGGGGGCTCTGTTGGGGAATAATGCACACTTTTGGGGGCTCTGTTGGGGGATAATGCACGCTTGTGGGGGCTGTGTTGAGGGATAATGCATGCTTGTGAGGGCTCTGTTGGGGGATAATGCATGCTTGTGGGGGCTCTGTTGGGGATAATGCTCGCTTCTGGGGGCTCTTTTGGGGGATAATGCACGCTTGTGGGGGCTCTGTTTTGGGATAATGCATGCTTGTGGGGTCTCTGTTGGGGGATAATGCATGCCTATGTGGTGGGGGCTCTCTGGGGGTTAATTCACGCTTTTGGGGGCTCTGTTGGATAATGCACGCTTGTGGGGGCTCTGTTGGATAATGCACGCTTCTGGTGGCTCTGTTGGGGATAATGCATGCTTGTGGGGGCTGTTCGTCGAACACCTTCGAACACCGTTAAAACCAATGGCAGGCAAACAAAAACACATAGAAACACATAGAAAACACCTTCAAAGGTGTCCAAAAGCTGACAAACTGCTCAGAAGACATAACTAACACATGGAAAAGTGACAAGTACATATAGTCATGCGAAAATAAAAGAGGTGGAGGAGTAAAAGGAGGGGGAGACACAGATATAGGCATGTCATGCCCTTCTAAAATCCAAAAAGTGAGAAGCCGACACGGCCAGTCCGCTCCTGCCCGTGCCACCTCCGTGTCGCCGGGTTTGTGCCAGAGCCGCGGTGAACCCTGATGGCCAGCCCCCCTCTCCCAATACTGGTGCCTGTCCGCTGGTGGGTCGAGCGAGCCCCCCTGTGGTGGAGGCAGCTCTAAGCTTTTTAATTAAAATTGTCTCTCTAATTTGAATGAATACACTTTAAATCCATTTACAAGGATCTATTGGAGGGCAAGTCTCATGCCAGCAGCCGCGTAATTCCAGCTCCAGTAGCGTCCACTAAAGCTGCTGCAGTTAAAAAGCTTTTATAAGGATCGAGCTCGGCTGTCCACCGCAAGGCATCCTACTGCCAGTCCCAGCCCCTATGCTTTGGGGTGCTTCCTGATGTTCTTCACTGAGTATCCCATGGTCCCGAAGCATTTCCTTTGAAAAAATTAAGTGTCTAAACTACAGGTGGTGTAGCTTGCTTAACAGCCGGGATAATCCGCTGACTAGCAGACACTGCTACTAGGCACAAAGTATTTCCTGGGCTAGATGCAGTTAAAAATTTGTAATTAGATACTCTCGTTGGATGCTGAGAAAGCATTCCATAGAGTCTCCTGGCACGCCATATATGATTCTCTTAAAAAGCTTGGGGTAGGGGTCTAGGGGACCCTTTTATAGCCAAAATCACGGCCCTGTATCGCAATACGTCACCTAGGCTGAAGATAAATGGAACTGTAGCACCCTGAGGGCTTGGTTGCTACAGACGTATTGAACCTCACCCAGAGGTGTGATATCTCACTCTCAGGTAAGGATGGAGTGTGGATCAGGACCCGACACCTGCATGCATTACACCACATTGCCGTGGGGCAGGGCGACCAATATGCCCCTGAGATGGGCACGACAGTCCCTGTCCCTGGCTGGAGTGGGGGGAGGGAACACTGAGGAAGGGGAACCCTGTAGTGCAGGAGCAGGGAGGAAGCAGTTCCTGGGTGCATTGAGAAGGGAGTATAAAAGGTGGGCACCATCTTAGTTCAGTGCAGAGAAGTCTGAGCAGAAGTGGCAGGGAGCAGGGGCTCTGCATGAGCTCTGCTCCGGAGGCGGGCCTAGTAACAGAGGCCCAGGCCTAGAAGAGGGAGAAGGAAGGAAGAGGAGTGGAGAAGGCTCCAGGAACGAGGAATGAAGGGATCCCAGGGGTGCGGACGGGCGAGTCGCCACCGCACGCCCGAATCCACCTGCGTGGAGGGGTCAGGCCAAAGGGGGAGACCGGTCCCCGAACTAGTGGAGGCAGGAAACGACCCTCAGCTAGAAACCGGAGGCTCTGACATTTTATGTGGCGCAGCCCCTCGCTACACCCGCTAGGAAGGCACCACATAGGGTCAGGGAAACTGGCGCCAAGTTTACCAAGAGGAGGCCCGAGGCAGCCGGACAGAAGTGTTGGTAAGAAAGGCCAGACAAAGGACACACAAAGGGGGTCCTGTGAAGTGCTCCAAAGTTATCTGGGAGTTGTCTGAGCCCCTCACCTGGTGAGCACAGTACGACGTGGGCAGCCGTTACCTGCAGACGTGGTCTGGATAATAAGAACTGTGAGTAAAGGCCCTGGACTGCATCACTGACTCCGTGTCGTTACTGCTGCTGCCCTGCACCATCACCCCCATCCTCCGCATACACTGCCCTGAGGCTATACTCCTCCCGTGGGGAGTTATGCTACGCTCTGCTGCACCCACAACACCAGCCTCAGCGGTCTGCCCTGTAGCGGCGGTTCACTCTGACCGCAATCCACGGGTGGCGTAGTCGGACATTTAAACATCAAAACCACATAAATAGTTACGCCACTGGTTTGACCGCCCTGAGCCACGGAACCGGGTCGCCGCCACGAAGACTACAACCAGCAGCATCCACCAAAAAGGGTCCGGCTCCGGGTGTCCCAAGGCCCAGGGGGTGCGTCAGAACATTTTCATCACCTTTCACAATCACCAATGGGACAAGGCAGGGATGTCCTCTGTCCCCTCTCTTATACATCCTAGTGACGGAGCACCTGCTCTCATCAATTCGCCATAACCCCAATATTAGGTGGATTGAGGTGGGAGGCACCGAGTACAAGTGCTCTCTATTTGCTGATGATGTCCTAGTATATATCACTCAATCACATATATCCATCCATGCTGTTATGGCTGAAATAGATCACTTTGTTACATGGTAAAATTTTAAAATCAATGCAGCGAAGTCTGAGGCCCTCGATGTCTCCCTCCCCAAATCCATATAGGATTCCATCCAGTCCAACTTTCCCTTTGCCTGGCCCTCACAGGGTATCAAATACTTAGGAATTCCTATTCATAGAGACCTCTCCCATCTATGTTATCTTAATTTTGGGCCCTTTATTGAACAATTCCATACAGACCACGGTTGGCAAGTTAGAACTGTAAGATTCACTACGTGAACCGCTGGTGTTTTGTGGAAAAGCACATGTACACCGCGTTCCAAATTATTATGCAAAAAGTGTTTAGGAGTGATAAGGGAAGAATTTGTTTGTTTGTCAGTAGTGTTGAGCCACCCCCGTAGTGTTCGAGTTCGGTTCGGTTCGTCGAACACCCGTGTGTTCGCCGAACTGTTCGTCGAACTGTTCGTCGAACACCTTCGAACACCGTTAAAACCAATGGCAGGCAAACAAAAACACATAGAAACACATAGAAAACACCTTCAAAGGTGTCCAAAAGCTGACAAACTGCTCAGAAGACACAACTAACACATGGAAAAGTGACAAGTACATATAGTCATGCGAAAAGAAAAGAGGTGGAGGAGTAAAAGGAGGGGGAGACACAGATATAGGCATGTCATGCCCTTCTAAAATCCAAAAAGTGAGAAGCCGAGACGGCCAGTCCGCTCCTGCCCGTGCCACCTCCGTGTCGCCGGGTTTGTGCCAGAGCCGCGGTGAACCCTGACGGCCAGCCCCCCTCTCCCAATACTGGTGCCTGTCCGCTGGTGGGTCGAGAGAGCCCCCCTGTGGTGGAGGCAGCTCTAAGCTTTTTAATTTAAATTGTCCCTCTAATTTGAATGAATACACTTTAAATCCATTTACAAGGATCTATTGGAGGGCCAGTCTCATGCCAGCAGCCGCGTAATTCCAGCTCCAGTAGCGTCCACTAAAGCTGCTGCAGTTAAAAAGCTTTTATAAGGATCGAGCTCGGCTGTCCACCGCAAGGCATCCTAGTGCCAGTCCCAGCCCCTATGCCTTGGGGTGCCTCCTGATGCTCTTCACTAAGTATCCCGTGGTCCCGAAGCATTTCCTTTGAAAAAATTAAGTGTCCAAACTACAGGTGGTGTAGCTTGCTTAACAGCCGGGATAATCTGCTGACTAGCAGACACTGCTACTAGGCACAAAGTATTTCCTGGGCTAGATGCAGTTAAAAATTTGTAAGTAGATTCTCTCGTTGGATGCTGAGAAAGCATTCCATAGAGTCTCCTGGCACGCCATATATGATTCTCTTAAAAAGCTTGGGGTAGGGGTCTAGGGGACCCTTTTATAGCCAAAATCACGGCCCTGTATCGCAATACGTCACCTAGGCTGAAGATAAATGGAACTGTAGCACCGAGGGCTCGGTTGCTACAGACGTATTGCACCTCACCCAGAGGTGTGATATCTCACTCTCAGATAAGGATGGAGTGTGGATCAGGACCCGACACCTGCATGCATTACACCACATTGCCGTGGGGCAGGGCGACCAATATGCCTCTGAGATGGGCACGACAGTCCCTGTCCCTGGCTGGAGTGGGGGGAGGGAACACTGAGGAAGGGGAACCCTGCAGTGCAGGAGCAGAGAGGAAGCAGTTCCTGGGTGCATTGAGAAGGGAGTATAAAAGGTGGGCACCATCTTAGTTCAGTGCAGAGAAGTCTGAGCAGAAGTGGCAGGGAGCAGGGGCTCTGCATGAGCTCTGCTCCGGAGGCGGGCCTAGTAACAGAGGCCCAGGCCTGCAAGAGGGAGAAGGAAGGAAGAGGAGCGGAGAAGGCTCCAGGAACGAGGAATGAAGGGATCCCAGGGGTGCGGACGGGCGAGTCGCCACCGCACGCCCGAATCCACCTGCGTGGAGGGGTCAGGCCAAAGGGGGAGACCGGTCCCCGAACTAGTGGAGGCAGGAAACGACCCTCAGCTAGAAACCGGAGGCTCTGACATTTTATGTGGCGCAGCCCCTTGCTCCACCCGCTAGGAAGGCACCACATAGGGTCAGGGAAACTGGCGCCAAGTTTACCAAGAGGAGGCCCGAGGCAGCCGGACAGAAGTGTTGGTAAGAAAGGCCAGACAAAGGACACACAAAGGGGGTCCTGTGAAGCGCTCCAAAGTTATCTGGGAGTTGTCTGAGCCCCTCACCTGGTGAGCACAGTACGACGTGGGCAGCCGTTACCTGCAGACGTGGTCTGGATAATAAGAACTGTGAGTAAAGGCCCTGAACTGCATCACTGACTCCGTGTCGTTACTGCTGCTGCCCTGCACCATCACCCTCATCCTCCGCATACACTGCCCTGAGGCTATACTCCTCCCGTGGGGAGTTATGCTACGCTCTGCTGCACCCACAACACCAGCCTTAGCGGTCTGCCCTGTAGCGGCGGTTCACTCTGACCGCAATCCACGGGTGGCGTAGTCGGACATTTAAACATCAAAACCACATAAATAGTTCCGCCACTGGTTTGACCGCCCTGAGCCACGGAACCGGATCGCCGCCACGAAGACTACAACCACCAGCATCCACCAAAAAGGGTCCGGCTCCGGGTGTCCCAAGGCCCAGGGGGTGCGTCAGAACATTTTCATCACCTTTCACAATCACCAATGGGACAAGGCAGGGATGTCCTCTGTCCCCTCTCTTATACATCCTAGTGACGGAGCACCTGCTCTCATCAATTCGCCATAACCCCAATATTAGGTGGATTGAGGTGGGAGGCACCGAGTACAAGTGCTCTCTATTTGCTGATGATGTCCTAGTATATATCACTCAATCACATATATCCATCCCTGCTGTTATGGCTGAAATAGATCACTTTGTTACATGGTAAAATTTTAAAATCAATGCAGCGAAGTCTGAGGCCCTCGATGTCTCCCTCCCTAAATCCATATAGGATTCCATCCAGTCCAACTTTCCCTTTGCCTGGCCCTCACAGGGTATCAAATACTTAGGAATTCCTATTCATAGAGACCTCTCCCATCTATGTTATCTTAATTTTGGGCCCTTTATTGAACAATTCCATACAGACCACGGTTGGCAAGTTAGAACTGTAAGATTCACTACGTGAACCACTGGTGTTTTGTGGAAAAGCACATGTACACCGCGTTCCAAATTATTATGCAAAAAGTGTTTAGGAGTGATAAGGGAAGAATTTGTTTGTTTGTCAGTTAAACTCATTGATGGTGATGTGTGTCAGGGCTCTTTATATCACTGTAAGCAATTGCAGACACCTGTGCTAATTAGTTTGGCAGGTGTGTCCAATGAAAGGCAAGACTACTTAAGAAGGCTCTCTCACATTATTAAGCAGCCTACATTTTCTGCCAAAATGGGAAAGAAAAAGGATGTGTCGGCTGCTGAGAAGCAACAAATTGTGGAGTGTTTAGGTCAAGGCATGACTACAATCAACATTGTGCGATGATCAGGATGAAGTGTCTTGGCAATCAAGAAGTATGTAGCTGATTCACAGTACACACGTGTGCGTGCTGATAAGGGCAAATTGAGGACTCTTTCCTACAGGCAATTACGTCAGGTTGAAACAGCAGCGGCAAAAAAGCCTTGTCATAGCAGCAGACAAGTTTTTGAAGCTGCTTGTGCCTCCAACGTCCCCCGAACAACAAGATGCAGGGTCCTTCAGAGGTTTGCAGCTGTGCATATGCCATCCTGTCGACCTCCTCTATCCACTTCACACAAGCAGAAACGGCTCCAGTGGGCCAAACATTACATGAAGACTGATTTCAAAACTGTTTTGTTCACGGATGAGTGCCGTGCAGCGCTCGATGGTCCAGATGAATGGAGTGGAGGATGGCTGGTTGATGGACACCCCACGCAAACACGGCTACAGAGCCAACAAGGAGGAGGTGGAGTAATGTTTTGGGCTGGAATCATGGGGAGAGAGATTGTCGGCCCCTTTAGGATCCCTGAAGGCGCTAAAGATGAACTCCATAATGTATGTGGATTTTCTCAAACAGCACTTCCTGCCATGGTTCAAGAAGAAGAACCGTGTATTTCACAGCAAGATCATTTTTCTGCATGATAATGCACCATCTCATGCTGCACATAAAACATCTGCATCTCTGGCTGATATGGGCATAAAAGGGGACAAACTTATGGTGTGACCCCCATGCTCCCCTGACCTCTACCCCATTCAGAACCTTTGGAGCATCATTAAAAGGAGTGTCTATGATGGCGGGAGGCAGTTCACATCTAAGCAACAGCTCTGGGAGGGTATTCTGTCCTCATGCAAAACAATTGAAGCAGAAACCATCCAAAACCTGACAAATTCAATGGACGAGAGAGTTCAGAAGCTCCTTTCGAACAAGGGGTCCTATGTGAAAATGTAACATCACCTAGAATAAAGTTTTGAGTTGAAAACTGTTTGATTTCAGTTTCTAACAACCTGCTAATGCTTATAATTTCAAAAATGACCATTTTTTTGGTCTTTATTAAAATGAAAAGGTTGATCGAAAAGTTTGGGGGATCTAAGAGTGTGGCAACCCAGTAGTCATGATTACTTCGAATTCTGACAATATGAGGGTCATGCTGCAGGTAGTGCAGCAAGAAGGCACTTATGTGTCTTGCGCATCTCGGAGCCCCAAAATTATTTTCCGGGCTAGATGCAGCTAAAAATTATTTTTAATTTTAAATCTGGTGAAGCTTATTATACATGGCCTAATAGGATCAGTGCTGCACACTGCTACAAAGCCCAAATTATTTTCCAGTCAAGATACAGATAAACATGATTAGTAATTTGAAAGCTTAAAACGGTTGGTAGGGTGATTTTAACCAATCATCAAGCTTTTACTCTCTCCAGGATGACACAGGGGTAGAAAAGTCGTTTCGGATCCATGATTTGTTCATCTTTATGAACGTGAGTCTGTCTACATTATCAGTGGAGAGCCGCGTGCGCTTATCTGTCAGCACACCACCAGCAGCGCTGAACACACGTTCAGACAGAACGCTGGCTGCGGGGCATGACAAGATCTCCAAGGCGTAAGTGGCTAGCTCCGGCCATTTATCCAGATTGGAAGCCCAAAAAGAGCAAGGGTCCAGTGACACAGTCGTGGCTTCAATGTTTACTTGGAGATACTCCTGTACCATCGTCTCTAGGCGTTGACTATGTGTCAGACTTCTTGTCTCCTGTGGCCTTGCAAAGGATGGGCTAAAAAAGTGGTGAAATGATTCCGCAAAATTGATGTTACCAGCAGATACTGTGGTTCTGTTACGGTTGGAGTGCTGAACACTTGAAGGTCCCACGGTTGGCAAGTTGGAACTGTGAGATTCACTACGTGCACCACTGGTATTTTGTGGAAAAGCACATGTAAGATTCTACAACAGTCTCTGCTGATACTCCTGCATGCGTGCATCCCTTTCTATGGCAGGAATAATTTCTGCAAATTTACTTTTGTACCGGGGATCTAACAGTGTGGCAACCCAGTAGTCAGGATTATTTCTAATTCTCACAATTCGAGGGTCATGTTGCAGGTAGTGCAGCAAGAAGGCACTCATGTGTGTTGCGCATCCAGGAGCACCAAGTCCCTGTTGTGTTGGTGGCGAGGTAACAATCATGCTTCCTTCCTCTGTCCTCTCCCCCCAACCTCGCACAACAGAAATGTGATCAAGGTCTCCCTCATCTGATGAGTCTTCCATCAGTTCGTCCTCCACTTCTTCCTGGACTCCTGCACCTTCCTCACTAGTTTGGCTGCTACCATGCGCCCTGGTAAAACCATCTCCCCCACCCTCACATGCCTGCCGCCTTGGTGCTGCCAACCTTCTGGACCTTGCAGATGTTAGCCCTTCCGCATACAACTCCTCCTCCTCTACTTCCTCCACCTCCTCTTGTGCCACCACCTGACTCCGAATTCTGTTTAACATGTGCTCCAGCATGTAAATCACCGGAATAGTCATGCTGATAATGGCATCGTCAGCACTAAACATCTTCGTCGCCATTTCAAAACTGTGCAGAAGGGTGCATAGGTCCCTGATCTGAGACCACTCCTCCAGCGTGATTTGCCCCACCTCTGAATCTCGTTGGCCCAGGCTATACATCAGAACGTATTGCACCAGGGCTTGTCGGTGCTGCCACAGTCGCTGCAACATGTGCAGAGTTGAATTCCACCGGGTAGGCACATCGCATTTTAGCCGGTGAAGTGGCAGGCCCAACGACTTCTGTAGAGATGTAAGTCGCTGAGCTGCGGGATGCGAACGGCGGAAGTGAGCACACAGCGACCGTGCCCTCTGCAGAAGGCCATCTAGTCTGGGATAGTGGGCTAAAAATTGCTGGACAACCAGGTTCAACACGTGAGCCATACAAGGCACGTGTGTGACATTGCCCCGGCGAAGGGCCGCACCCAGGTTTGCAGCATTGTCGCACATGGCCTTCCCTGGTTTCAGGTCCAGTGGAGACAACCATTCATGAAATTGGTTCTCCAGAGCTGACCACAACTCCTCAGCTGTGTGACTCACATTTCCCAGACATTTCAATGTAAAAACCGCCTGATGACGTTGAGCCCTACTGCCAGCATAGTAAGGAGGTGTGCAGGATCCCTTCTGCGCAGTTAGAAAGCTTGTGGCATGACCAGACAGGCTTTGGGTGCAGGTGGAAGACCGAGAGGAGGTTGAGGAGGCAGAAGCAGTGGAGGAACTTTGACATAAAGAGGATTGACGCACAACTCGTGGGGACGGCAAGACTTGGACAGCAGCCCCTTGTCCTGCTGTCACCATAGTTACCCAGTGCCCAGTCAGCGACATGTAACGCCCCTGTCCATGCCTACTCGTCCAAGTGTCTGTGGTGAAATGCACCCTGTCACACACAGAGTTTCTCAAAGAAGCGGTGATGTTGTGTGCGACATGCTGGTGGAGCGCAGGCACACCTTTCTTTGAGAAGTAGTGCCGACTGGGCATCTGGTACTGGGGCACTGCGACGGACATAAGGTCTCGAAAATCCTCTGTGTCCACCAGGCGGAAAGGCAGCATTTCTGTAGCCAAGAGCTTGCAGATGGTGAAATTCAACCTCTTAGCTTTCTCATGGCTAGGAGGAAATGGTCTTTTACTTGTCCACATCTGAGGGACCGAGGGCTGGCTATTGTGCTTAGACGGGGTTGATAAGGGTGTCCCCGGCAAACTGACGGTCTGTGAGGAAGATGCAGGCGGACATGTTAGGTTGCCTTCATCCAAAGGTGGTGCTATCGATGTCGGACAGCGCTCAACACCAGCTGGTGTTACCACCTCCAAAGAAAATGATGACCTGCCAATCACGCTGGCTGTTGCGGGTAAAGAGGTGGCAGGTCTGCGCCCCAAAACAGGTGTGACTGCTGTCCCCCCAGTCACAGAGGATGAAGAGGCCGCGGATGCACAAGATATGGCAGACGGTGGTTGGCCCGGCCGGTTAGGCCGCATTGTAGCACACTGAGCTTCCCACTGCAACTTATGCTTCATGTCCATGTGCCGGTTCATGCATGAAGTACTCAAACTATGTATTTTTTGGCCTCTACTTAGCTTTTGCTGACAAATGTTACAGATAACACGAGTTGGGTCATCTTTATCGATCTGAAAAAATGCCCAGGCTATGCAAGGCTTAGCACCCATGCGACCTGAAGAGCCACCAAGACTTGTGGTGAGAGGCAGAGTTGTGTTTGAGGATGCAGTTGTTGACGTGCTTCCAGTACTACGTCTCTGTCCAGGAAGGCGCAACCTGACCTCGTCGTCACTAGCATCTTCCTCCACCTCCTCTGCTGACCTCATCTCTTGGCTGACTGTGGGTTGACAGTAAGTGGGATCTCCGACCTCATCATCATCACCCTGTGCGTTATCACACCCGTCGTCCTCAGAGCCAACCTGTTCCTGCCCTGACAAAAAACTAAAGTTGTCGCTCCAATCAGGTATTTGAGTCTTATCATCTTCTTCCTCATTGTCTCCACCAACAGGAGTTACAGTTTGGGAATGAGGGTCTACATTATGGTCAGAACCTCCTGCGTCTGGTCCTGGATCCGACTCATAAAGATTCTGGGCATCAGTGCAGATCATTTCCTCGTCTGGATTCACAGAAGCGCTGGAGTCGACCTCTGATTCCCAGGCTATAGTATGAGTAAACAGCTCTACAGACTCAACCATCTGTTCTACCTCATACTCAGACGGGCAGCTGGAGATTTGGGAGCTGTGAGGAAGCAAGTGCGATTTGGGTGACACCTTTGAGGACTGGAGTATTTGTGATGTTGAAGTTGATGTGGAGGAGAGCCCACTTAAAGGAGCACTTGATATCCGTTGAAGCACCTGCTGTTTTTGTGCCTCATCTGGAATTTGTAGCGATTGGCGTGGCCGTAAGAAAGGGATCTTATCACATTGTCCGCTAAAATAAGTAGACATTTTAGTTTGGCTGGAAGATGGTCTTTCTTCTGCAGATGTTACTGTTGCTTTAACACCTACCCCACGGACACAACCTTTTTTCCCCTTCCCAACACGCCTATTCCCCTTTCCACCAGCAGCAGGCCTTTTTCCACTCATTTTGGTGGTTAACTAATTCACAACTCTGGAGTTGTTTGCACAAAAAAACAATGGATGGTAACCGAGCAGAGCTGAGTGGCCAAACTGTGGTATTAGGCCAAAACTATTGGCTGGGTTAGATGCAGAAAAAAATTATTTTGAATTTGCAACCTGATGGAGGTCAGTATAGATGGATTAATAGAGAAAGTCCGACACACTACTAGAAGGCCAAATATTTTTTCAGAGGTAGATGCAGAAAAAAATATATTCAGTTTGCAACCTGATGGAGGTCAGTATAGATGGACTAATACAACAAGTCCCGCACACAGCTAGAAGCCCAAATATTTTTTCAGAGGTACTGTAGATGCAGATAAAAATTATTTTTAATCTGCAACCTGATGGAGGTCAGTATAGATGGACTAATAGAGAAAGTCCGACACACTACTAGAAGGCCAAATATTTTTTCAGAGGTAGATGCAGAAAAAAATATATTCAGTTTGCAACCTGATGGAGGTCAGTATAGATGGACTAATACAACAAGTCCCACACACAGCTAGAAGCCCAAATATTTTTTCAGAGGTACTGTAGATGCAGATAAAAATTAGTTTTAATTTGCAACCTGATGGAGGTCAGTATAGATGGACTAATAGAGAAAGTCCGACACACTACTAGAAGGCCAAATATTTTTTCAGAGCTAGATGCAGAAAAAAATTATATTCAGTTTGCAACCTGATGGAGGTCAGTATAGATGGATTAATAGAACAAGACCCACACACAGCTAGAAGCCCAAAATTTTTTCAGAGGTAGATGCAGAAAAAAATATATTCAGTTTGCAACCTGATGGAGGTCAGTATAGATGGACTAATAGAACAAGTCCCACACACTGCTAGAAGCCCAAATATTTTTTCAGAGGTACTGTAGATGCAGATAAAAATTAGTTTTAATTTGCAACCTGATGGAGGTCAGTATAGATGGACTAATAGAGAAAGTCCGACACACTACTTTAAGGCCAAATATTTTTTCAGAGGTAGATGCAGAAAAAAATATATTCAGTTTGCAACCTGATGGAGGTCAGTATAGATGGATTAATAGAACAAGACCCACACACAGCTAGAAGCCCAATATTTTTTCAGAGGTAGATGCAGAAAAAAATATATTCAGTTTGCAACCTGATGGAGGTCAGTATAGATGGACTAATAGAACAAGTCCCACACACTGCTAGAAGCCCAAATATTTTTTCAGAGGTACTGTAGATGCAGATAAAAATTAGTTTTAATTTGCAACCTGATGGAGGTCAGTATAGATGGACTAATAGAGAAAGTCCGACACACTACTAGAAGGCCAAATATTTTTTCAGAGGTAGATGCAGAAAAAAATATATTCAGTTTGCAACCTGATGGAGGTCAGTATAGATGGACTAATAGAACAAGTCCCACACACTGCTAGAAGCCCAAATATTTTTTCAGAGGTACTGTAGATGCAGATAAAAATTAGTTTTAATTTGCAACCTGATGGAGGTCAGTATAGATGGACTAATAGAGAAAGTCCGACACACTACTAGAAGGCCAAATATTTTTTCAGAGGTAGATGCAGAAAAAAATATATTCAGTTTGCAACCTGATGGAGGTCAGTATAGATGGATTAATAGAACAAGACCCACACACAGCTAGAAGCCCAATATTTTTTCAGAGGTAGATGCAGAAAAAAATATATTCAGTTTGCAACCTGATGGAGGTCAGTATAGATGGACTAATAGAACAAGTCCCACACACTGCTAGAAGCCCAAATATTTTTTCAGAGGTACTGTAGATGCAGATAAAAATTAGTTTTAATTTGCAACCTGATGGAGGTCAGTATAGATGGACTAATAGAGAAAGTCCGACACACTACTAGAAGGCCAAATATTTTTTCAGAGGTAGATGCAGAAAAAAATATATTCAGTTTGCAACCTGATGGAGGTCAGTATAGATGGATTAATAGAACAAGACCCACACACAGCTAGAAGCCCAATATTTTTTCAGAGGTAGATGCAGAAAAAAATATATTCAGTTTGCAACCTGATGGAGGTCAGTATAGATGGACTAATAGAACAAGTCCCACACACTGCTAGAAGCCCAAATATTTTTTCAGAGGTACTGTAGATGCAGATAAAAATTAGTTTTAATTTGCAACCTGATGGAGGTCAGTATAGATGGACTAATAGAGAAAGTCCGACACACTACTAGAAGGCCAAATATTTTTTCAGAGGTAGATGCAGAAAAAAATATATTCAGTTTGCAACCTGATGGAGGTCAGTATAGATGGACTAATAGAACAAGTCCCACACACTGCTAGAAGCCCAAATATTTTTTCAGAGGTACTGTAGATGCAGATAAAAATTAGTTTTAATTTGCAACCTGATGGAGGTCAGTATAGATGGACTAATAGAGAAAGTCCGACACACTACTAGAAGGCCAAATATTTTTTCAGAGGTAGATGCAGAAAAAAATATATTCAGTTTGCAACCTGATGGAGGTCAGTATAGATGGACTAATACAACAAGTCCCGCACACAGCTAGAAGCCCAAATATTTTTTCAGAGGTACTGTAGATGCAGATAAAAATTATTTTTAATTTGCAACCTGATGGAGGTCAGTATAGATGGACTAATAGAGAAAGTCCGACACACTACTAGAAGGCCAAATATTTTTTCAGAGGTAGATGCAGAAAAAAATATATTCAGTTTGCAACCTGATGGAGGTCAGTATAGATGGACTAATACAACAAGTCCCACACACAGCTAGAAGCCCAAATATTTTTTCAGTGGTACTGTAGATGCAGATAAAAATTAGTTTTAATTTGCAACCTGATGGAGGTCAGTATAGATGGACTAATAGAGAAAGTCCGACACACTACTAGAAGGCCAAATATTTTTTCAGAGCTAGATGCAGAAAAAAATTATATTCAGTTTGCAACCTGATGGAGGTCAGTATAGATGGATTAATAGAACAAGACCCACACACAGCTAGAAGCCCAATATTTTTTCAGAGGTAGATGCAGAAAAAAATATATTCAGTTTGCAACCTGATGGAGGTCAGTATAGATGGACTAATAGAACAAGTCCCACACACTGCTAGAAGCCCAAATATTTTTTCAGAGGTACTGTAGATGCAGATAAAAATTAGTTTTAATTTGCAACCTGATGGAGGTCAGTATAGATGGACTAATAGAATGATGCTATGCCCAAAAGATTTTACTTCACTAGGTGCAGTAAAAAAATTGGTATTCTATACACAGGTGGTATATCTTGCAACACAGATAGGCTACTCCACTGACTAACACACTCTGCAATAGGCCAAAAAGGATTAGCTTTGCTAGATTCAGCCAAATGCTGTGAAAAAAACTTGCACAGCACTGGCACAGACCTGCCTGGCAAAAACTGATAGGAACTCATGTAACCTAGTCCTGAAAAGGACTCCAATTACAATTAGTCTTTACTCCCACAACCTATCTATTTAAGAGCACAGACCTCCCTGATAAAAGTCGTAGGAAATGCTGTAACCTAGTCCTTAAAAGGACTGCAATCACAACTATTCCCTACTCCCAAGCTATCTGTATATTTGTGCGAAAATTGGCTTGAAATTAACAAGGTATAGCGCACACAACAACAGCGGTGCCGTCTAACACGCAGCTGCAGCAGTGAGAAAATGGTGGCGACGGGGAAAATGGCTTGGTCTTATAGGGCAAGGACATGTGACATACACTGCCAATGACACATGCCCTTGCTTGTGTGAAAAAAAGCACTTCGCTCCGTGTGTGCGCTGCTGATAGGCTGACAGATTGCACCTCCCCACTGTAAATGCAGGAAAGAGAAAAAAAAATGGAGATCTTCATTGTTCCTGCAGAGATCCATCCCCTGCCCCTCCCCCCACCCCGCTGTACACTCAAACTGCGTATTAACATTAATTTTCATCATTACTGAGAAAAAATCCAGTTATGATTTTGGTGCACGAACAGTTATCGAACATAACCTCGAACAGCCGAATTTTTCTCAAATTGTTCGTGTTCGCCGAACGGCTCGAACACCGCCCAAAACAGCTCGAATTTGAGATTGGCGAACAGTTCGAGTAGAACAACGCTCATCTCTAGTGATGACATTACTGGATTGTGCCTGCCATGCCTCAGACCACACGTGAGGACGTTGATAGTCCCCATTATATTATTTCTACTCTGGTGAAATTAATGCCACTTTGGTGATGTCTGCCCCTAATGTTTTTGAAATGTGGAGATTCCTGGTTGGGTCTCCATCTCGTGAGTTTCCTCTAGTGGAAGGGGTTTCAGTCCCCATTATACTTTTTCTACTTTGGTGAAATTGATGCCGCTTTGGTGGTGTCTGCCCCTCATTTTTTGAAATGTTGCGACTAGAGATGAGCGGTGTTCGACTAGAACTGTTCGCCAATCTCAAATTCGAGCTGTTTTGGGCGGTGTTCGAGTTGTTCGACGAACCCGAACGATTTGCAAAAAATTCGGCTGTTCGAGGTTATGTTCGATAACTGTTCGTGCACCAAAAGCGTGTCCTGCATGTCTGGCGCTATTTAGAGCACCAATCATGCAGGGATTGTCTGCCACTCACTGTAATGCCACAGCCATGGTGGTTGTGGCATTACAGTGATTGCCCAAATCGATGGGAACAGTGCCAACAGTGAAACATGAAAAGCCGGCAATTCAGCAGCGGCATACACCGGTACCCGACAATTTAGAACAGAAAAAATAGAGAATCACACATAGATTAGATAGATAGAAACATGTCAGTCACACATATAAGAAGCACAGTGACAGTGTTGCTTACTGTACTTGTCATTTAGTGTAAAGGATTTATCAAAAAAAATGATAGTGTTTTCATGCACCGTCTCTTTAAAAAAGCCGGCCGGCAATTCAGCATCTGTACCCGACAATTTAGAATAGAAGGAATAGAGAATCACACATAGATTAGATAGATAGAAACATGTCAGCCACATATATACGAAGTACAGTGACAGTGTTGCTTACTGTACTTGTCATTTAGTGTAAAGGATTTATTAAAAAATATAATAGTGTTTTCGTGCACCGTCTCTTTAAAAAAGCCGGCCGGCAATTCAGCAGCGGTACCCGACAATTTATAACAGACAGAATAGAGCTTCACACATAGATTAGATAGATAGAAACATGTCAGTCACATATATAATAAGTACAGTGACAGTGTTGGTTACTGTACTTGTCATTCAGTATTAAAATAAAGGATTTATTATTAAAAAAAATTGGCGTGGGGTTCCCCGTAATTTTAGTCTCTAGCGGAGGTTAAGCAGACAGCTGGGGCAGATGTTTGAAGCCTGGGAAGGGGGTAATACCCACGGAGCTTCCCAGACTACTAATATCAGCCCCCAGCTGAATACCTAGCCTTTACTAGCTATTAAAATGGGGGACCCCCCAAAAAAATGACGTGGGGTCCCCCCTAATTTAATAGCTAGCAAAGGCTAGGCAGACAGCTGGGGGCTGATATTAATAGCCCAGGAAGGGAACCATGAATATTGGCCCCCTCCCAGGCTAGAAACACCAGCCGTCAGCCGCCCCAGAAATGGCGCATCCATAGGATGCGCCAATTCTGGCACTTAGCCTCACTCTTCCACGCTGCCCTGGTGCGGTGGCAGGGGGTAATAGGGTTGGGGTTGATGTCAGCTTATAATGCCAGCTGACATCAAGCCCAGGTTAGTAATGGAGAGGCGTCTATAAGACACCCCCATTACTAACCCCATAGTCAAAGTTAAAAGAAAACACAAACACCCAGAATAAAGTCCTTTAATTGAAATAAAGACACATTCCTTTATTGTTCTAAATTAAACCATACTTACCGTCACGCCCATTCCAGCTGAAGCCAACGATCTCCTGCAATAAAAGAAAAATAATAAAGCAACCTCATCCTTACCTTTCCATGGTTCCCACGACAGCTTCAGCTCTGCTACATCGAGATAACAGGCTGGACAGCAGCAGAACGCTGCCATCCAGCCTGTCATCCCGCAGACACTGAGAAGCGCAGGCATGCTTGCGCTCTGCAGTGTCTGGCTGTGACGGCATAAAGATGAGACGAGTTCATGTCCAATGAACTCGGCACACCTCATGCACGTCACTGACAGCGTGGGAGAATTCTCCTGCACTCAGCACTTCAGCGTGAGAATTCTCCCACGCTGTCAGTGACGTGCATGAGGTCAGCTGAGTTCATTGGACATGAATGAGCTCAACTCATGCACGTCACTGACAGCGTGGGAGAATTCTCACGCTGTAGCGCTGAGTGCAGGAGAATTTTCCCACGCTGTCAGTGACGTGCATGAGGTGAGCTGAGATCATTGGACATGAATGAGCTCACCTCATGCACGTCACTGACAGCGTGGGAAAATTCTCCTGCACTCAGCGCTTCAGCGTGAGAATTTTCCCACGCTGTCAGTGACGTGCATGAGGTGAGCTCATTCATGTCCAATGAACTCAGCTGACCTCATGTACGTCACTGACAGCGTGGGAGAATTTTCACGCTGAAGTGCTGAGTGCAGGAGAATTTTCCCACGCTGTCAGTGACGTGCATGAGGTGCGCCGAGTTCATTGGACATGAGCTTGTCTCATCTTTATGCCGTCACAGCGAGACACTGAGGAGCGCAAGCATGCCTGCGCTTCTGAGTGTCCGCGGGATGACAGTCTGGATGGCAGCGTTCTGCTGCGGTCCAGCCTGTCATCTCGATGTAGCAGAGCTGAAGCTGTCGTGGGAACCATGGAAAGGTAAGGATGAGGTTGCTTTATTATTTTACTTTTATTGCAGAAGACATTGGCTTCAGCTGGAATGGGCGTGACGGTAAGTATGGTTTAATTTAGAACAATAAAGAATTATGTGTTTATTTCAATTAAAGGACTTTATTCTGGGTGTTGTGTTTTTTTAAATACTTTACTAGAAATTCATGGTGGTCATGTCTAATATTGGCGTGACCCCATGAATTTCGGGCTTAGGGCCAGCTGATAATGCCAAGCTGGCCTTAACCCCTTTATTACCCAGTGAGCCACCGCACCAGGGCCCTGGATGAGTTGGGTACAGCGCCAGAAGATGGCGCTTCTATGAACGCGCCATTTTCCGGGGCGGCTGCGGACTGCAATATGCAGCGGGTGGGGTCCAGAAAGCTTGGGCCTCCCTGCGCTGCAGATTCCAGCCCCCAGCTGCCTAGTTGTACCTGGCTGGGCACAAAAATAGGGCGAAGCCCCACGCATTTTTTTTTTTAATTATTTCATGAAATTCATGGAATAATTAAGAAAAAAAGGGCTTCCCTATATTGTTGTGTCCAACCAGGTACAAATAGGCAGCTGGTGGTTGGGGGCAGCCCGTCCCTGCCTGCTGTACCTGGCTGGACACAAATATAGTGCGAAGCCCCACGTCAATTTTTTTTTAATTATTTCATGAAATAATTTTTTTAAAAAAGGGCTTCCCTATATTGTTGTGTCTGGCCAGGTACAAATAGGCAGCTGGTGGTTGGGGGCAGCCCGTTCCTGCCTGCTGTACCTGACTGGACACAAATATAGGGCGAAGCCCCACGTCAATTTTTTTTAAATTATTTCAGGAAATTCATGAAATAATGAAAAAAAAATTGATGTGGGGCTTCGCCCTATATTTGTGTCCAGTCAGGTACAGCAGGCAGGAACGGGCTGCTCCCAACCACCAGCTGCCTATTTGTACCTAGCCGGACACAACAATATAGGGAAGCCCTTTTTTTCTTAATTATTCCATGAATTTCATGAATTTAAAAAAAAAATACGTGGAGCTTCGCCATATTTTTGTGTCCAGCCAGGTACAACTAGGCAGCTGGGGGCTGGAATCTGCAGCGCAGGGAGGCCCAAGCTTTCTGGGCCCCACCCGCTGCAAATTGCAGTCCGCAGCCGCCCCGGAAAATGGCGCGTTGTAACATACCTGGCGGCGTCCTTGCATAGTGGTCCATCTCCCACTGTGCAAGAGCGCGCACTTGATCTCCTGTCCAGAATGTCTCTCTGGCTTCCCTCCATGCTGTCTGTTTGTGTCTGTTTCTGCTGCTTAAGGGCGGCGCCCGATCACTTCCTGCTTTTTGTACCTGCTGTGGGTCACACCTCTTGTGCGTCCTCAGCCTATTGCTGTCTGTCACCTGGTATATAGCTCAGCTGCGCCCATCTATCCCTGCCTGAGCATAGTGTTTTCTTTCAGTGTGTGCTTGCACTCTGAGGGTGCCAGGTCCCGTTCTGTGTTCTCTTGTCTGCCTATCCTGGAGGCTGTATTTCCAGGCCTGTCTGAACACGCTCCTAGCCTGTTCCTCCTGCCTTCTAGGGGCCGATTACCTAGACCTGTTCCTGTATCTTGTCTGACCTGTCTGAACACGCTCCTAGCCTGTTCCTCCTGCCTTCTAGGGGCCGATTACCTAGACCTGTTCCTGTATCTTGTCTGACCTGTCTGAACACGCTCCTAGCCTGTTCCTCTCGCCTTCTAGGGGCTGATTACCTAGACCCGCTCCTGTATCTTGTCTGTCCTGTCTGAACACGCTCCTTGCCTGTTCGTCCTGCCTCTCTGGGGGCCGTATTCCCAGACCCGCTCCTGTATCCCGCTGCAGTGTCGGTCTCCTCCGTACACTCAGTTCCAGTCTGAACTCTCTCCTATCCTTTACCTGTTTTGCCTCTATGTCCGTTCCCTTCCTTTTTCTGCAGAGTCTGAACTCGTACCTAACTCCTGCTTGTTGTCTCTGTACTCCCGTTTGTGAGTTTGTGGTCCACTCGCTACTTCACTGCAAGTACCCTGTGGGTGTCTGGCTCTGCCTTTCCCTTCCTGTCTGTTCCGTGTGAACAGAGCCCTGTCCCCCCTACTCAGCCTAGCCTGCTCTGACTCCTTTGCTCACCGCTCCGGCGGTTCTAGCCTGCTCTGACTCCTTTGCTCACCGCTCCGGCGGTTCTAGCCTGCTCTGACTCCTTTGCTCACCGCTCCGGCGGTTCTAGTCTGCTCTGACTCCTTTGCTTACCGCTCCGGCGGTTCTAGCCTGCCCTGCTTCTGCCCGCTGCTCCGGCAGTCCTGTCCTGCCCTGCTTCTGCCCGCTGCTCCGGCAGTCCTGTCCTGCCCTGCTTCTGCCCGCTGCTCCGGCAGTCCTGTCCTGCCCTGCTTCTGCCCGCTGCTCCGGCAGTCCTGTCCTGCCCTGCTTCTGCCCGCTGCTCCGGCAGTCCTGTCCTGCCCTGCTTGTGCTCGCTGCTCCTGCAGCCCTGTCCTGCTCTGTTCTTGCCCACCGCTTCGGGCGTTCCCTCTCTGCTGTGGTTGTCTACCGCATCTGCGGTTCTGTGACCCAGTCTGTACTGGGCCTTAACCTTTCTGTGCTCCAGCCCGTCCTTTCGGCCAGTACCTCCCTGCCTGCATACTCGCCTGTATCCACCCATCTGCATACCTGCCGTGTTTGCTTATATCCACCAGTCTGTGCCAGCCTAACCTGCCTGTTCCTGAGTCCCAGTGTGTACTGGGTCCTATCCCGCCTGTGTTCCTACCTGCTAGTGCCTCCCTGTCTGCACTCTAGCTGTGCTTGCCTGTACCCCTCTACCTGTATTGTTCCTGAGTCCCAGTGTGTGCTGGGTCCTATCCCGCCTGTGTTCCTACCTGCTAGTGCCTCCCTGTCTGCACTCTAGCTGCGCTTGCCTTTACCCGCCTGCCTGCATACCAGTCGTGCCTGCCTATACCCTCCAGTCTGTGCGCCAGCCTAACCAGCCTGATCCAGTAATCCCTGTGTGGGTCAACCCCCGTGTCCGGAGTTTGACCTGGAGTAGCACCTGGTCCCTCTGCCCGGTTTCTCCCTGGTGCACTGGCGTCGTATGCCGTCGTGCCATCTTGGTCGGATCGGCCAGATACTTAGTCACGCCCCTCCAGGCACTCTCCGGTTCATGGTCCAGTGGAATCACTACAATCACACGCACACGCCGCTCAGCCCGGGAGTGTGCATAACACGCGTTCATAGAAGCGCCATCTTCTGGCGCTGTACCCAACTCATCCAGGGCCCTGGTGCGGTGGCTCACTGGGTAATAAAGGGGTTAAGGCCAGCTTGGCATTATCAGCTGGCCCTAAGCCCGAAATTCATGGGGTCACGCCAATATTAGACATGACCACCATGAATTTCTAGTAAAGTATTTAAAAAAAACACAAACACCCAGAAAAAAGTCCTTTAATTGAAATAAACACACAATTCTTTATTGTTCTAAATTAAACCATACTTACCGCCACGCCCATTCCAGCTGAAGCCAATGATCTCCTGCAATAAAAGTAAAATAATAAAGCAACATCATCCTTACCTTTCCATGGCTCCCACGACAGCTTCAGCTCTGCTACATCGAGATGACAGGCTGGACCGCAGCAGAACGCTGCCATCCAGCCTGTCATCCCGCAGACACTGAGAAGCGCAGGCATGCTTGCGCTACTCAGTGTCTGGCTGTGACGGCATCCAGATGAGCCGAGGTCATGTCCAATGAACTCGGCTCACCTCATGCACGTCACTGACAGCGTGGGAAAATTCTCACGCTGAAGCGCTGAGTGCAGGAGAATTTTCCCACGCTGTCAGTGACGTACATGAGGTGAGCTGAGTTCATTGTCGGCTCATCTGGATGCCGTCACAGTCAGACACTGAGGAGCGCAAGCATGCCTGCGCTTCTCAGTGTGTGCGGCATGGCAAGCTGGATGGCAGCGTTCTGCTGCGGTCCAGCCTGTCATCTCGATGTAGCAGAGCTGGAGCTGTCCTGGGAACCATGGAAAGGTAAGGATGAGGTTGCTTTATTATTTTTCTTTTATTGCAGGAGATCGTTGGCTTCAGCTGGAATGGGCGTGATGGTAAGTATGGTTTAATTTAGAACAATAAAGAATTGTGTCTTTATTTCAATTAAAGGACTTTATTCTGGGTGTTTGTGTTTTTTTTTTAACTTTGACTATGGGGTTAGTAATGGGGGTGTCTTATAGACGCCTCTCCATTACTAACCTGGGCTTGATGTCAGCTGGCATTATAAGCTGACATCAACCCCAACCCTATTACCCCCTGCCACCACACCAGGGCAGCGTGGAAGAGCGAGGCTAAGTGCCAGAATTGGCGCATCCTATGGATGCGCCATTTCTGGGGCGGCTGAGGGCTGGTGTTTCTAGCCTGGGAGGGGGCCAATATTCATGGCTCCCTTCCTGGGCTATTAATATCAGCCCCCAGCTGTCTGCCTAGCCTTTGCTAGCTATTAAATTAGGGGGGACCCCACGTCATTTTTTTGGGGGGGTCCTCCATTTTAATAGCTAGTAAAGGCTAGGTATTCAGCTGGGGCCTGATATTAGTAGCCTGGGAAGCTCCGTGGGTATTACCCCCTTCCCAGGCTTCAAACATCTGCCCCAGCTGTCTGCTTAACCTCCGCTAGAGACTAAAATTACGGGGAACCCCACGCCAATTTTTTTTAATAATAAATCCTTTATTTTAATACTAAATGACAAGTACAGTAACCAACACTGTCGCTGTACTTATTATATATGTGACTGACATGTTTCTATCTATCTAATCTATGTGTGAAGCTCTATTCTGTCTGTTATAAATTGTCGGGTACAGATGCTGAATTGCCGGCCGGCTTTTTTAAAGAGACGGTGCATGAAAACACTATTATTTTTTTTAATAAATCCTTTGCAGTAAATGACAAGTACAGTAAGCAACACTGTCACAGTACTTCATATATATGTGACTGACATATTTCTATCTATCTAATCTATGTGTGAAGCTCTATTCTGTCTGTTATAAATTGTCGGGTACCGCTGCTGAATTGCCGGCCGGCTTTTTTAAAGAGACGGTGCAAGAAAACACTATTATATTTTTTAATAAATCCTTTACACTAAATGACAAGTACAGTAAGCAACACTGTCACTGTACTTCGTATATATGTGGCTGACATGTTTCTATCTATCTAATCTATGTGTGATTCTCTATTCCTTCTATTCTAAATTGTCGGGTACAGATGCTGAATTGCCAGCCGGCTTTTTTAAAGAGACGGTGCATGAAAACAGTATTATTTTTTTAAATAAATTCTTTGCAGTAAATGACAAGTACAGTAAGCAACACTGTCACAGTACTTCATATATATATGACTGACATGTTTCTATCTATCTAATTATGTGTGAAGCTCTATTCTGTCTGTTATAAATTGTCGGGTACCGCTGCTGAATTGCCGGCTGGCTTTTTTAAAGAGACGGTGCACGAAAACACTATTATATTTTTTAATAAATCCTTTACACTAAATGACAAGTACAGTAAGCAACACTGTCACTGTACTCCATATATATGTGACTGACATGTTTCTATCTATCTAATCTATGTGTGATGCTCTATTCCTTCATGTCTAAATTGTCGGGTACCGGTGTATGCCGCTGCTGAATTGCCGGCCGGCTTTTTTAAAGAAAGCGTCTTCTGAGCAGTTTGTCAGCTTTTGGACACCTTTGAAGGTGTTTTCTATGTGTTCCTATGTGTTTTTGTTTGCCTGCCATTGGTTTTAACGGTGTTCGACGGTGTTCTAAGGTGTTCGACGAACAGTTCGACGAACAGTTCCTCGAACATCCCGGTGTTCGACGAACCGAACCGAACCCGAACACTACGGGGGTGGCTCAACACTAGTTGCGACTCCTGGTTGGGTCTCTATCTGGTGTGTTTCCTCTAGTGAAAAGGGTGTCAGTCCCCATTAATGATGAGTGAATATGTTCAAAATCCAATCGCAAATATTAACTTCAACATAAATATGGCACATTCGGATTCATGATTGGAAACACAAGCATTTTTTCTTAAAGTCGGCAAAAATCAGTAACATTCGGTGAAAAAATGCGGGAAAATTATTGCGGTCCAGCTAAAGTGTTTTTAACAGTTTGGCTAGCATACTTCTTGGGTATAATGAGCATGAGGACATGTTTGATGAGAGTAGGGGCTGGGGAGAACTGACAGGAGCTGAGAGCAACGCTGTGCTAACGTGCTTGTAATCTTTTTTTTTTTTTCTCTAACTTTATGTGTACAAATCGCGGCTAGCCAATCAGGGTGCAGGAAGCATCCACACAGTCTAGACACAAGGACTTGTGCCATTGGCTGCTGAAATCACATGTCCTCTCTATATAAAGAGTGGACATGTTGTGTGAGTGCCATTTTATGCTTGTAACTGGTCACAGATGCTGCTACTGGACCCTGCTCCTGCATACTGAGGGATTTTAGCTACATAGATAGGCGGTTGTTTCTCAGTCAGATAGTTTAGATAACTTGTGTCCTGTGTGTTTGTGTAATCGACTTTCTAGCAGATTTTTTTTTTCATGTGCCATCACTGAGGTCCACACAAAGACAGCAGGGCCAATGTCATAGAACTCTGTTCTGCACTGTTTCTATTGTGCTCTATTCATGAGTATCCCTTAAAAAAATGTATTTTTTCACTTGCTAATTGATATAGCAAGCAAGCCCTACTAACCAACCTTTTCATTTTGTGGGGTTGAAATTCACCTGTATGCAGAGCTCCTGGGTGCAGAGTACAAAAATCTATTTTTTTCATTTGCTAATGTGATACTGCAAGCTATAGTAGCCCACTTTTCCATTTTTTGGGGGTGAAATTCAGCTGTTTGCACGGTTAAAAAAAAAAAAAAAATTCTGTTGCTAACCAGAGTAAAAAAAATTTTTTTTTCTGTGACAAACGTGATACAGTCTGCCATTAGCCACCTAGTCATTTCGTAGTGGTGAAATTAAACTGTGTGTAGACTGTGTAAAAAATTTTTTTTTTATGTGACAAATGTGATACAGTACATCATATGTCACCTTGTCATTTTGTGGCTGTCAAATTCAGCTGTAAGCAGAATAATAAAAAAGTCTACCATATTTTTTGGACTATAAGAAAAAGCGGACCATAAGACGCACCTTGGCTTTTAGAGGAATAAAATAGAAAAAAAATTAAGCAAAAAAAAATGTGGTCATAATGCCCTGTTATGGGGGAGGGGGTCTGCTGCTGACACTGTTATAGGGGTAATGTCCCCCAATTCTGTTAATATCCCTCATCCTGGTATATATAGCCCCCTCATTCCTGTTATACGTGGCCCTCATCCCCATCCTGGTATGCATGGAACCCCTCATCCCCATCCTGGTATTTATGACACCCTTCATCTCTCATCCTGGTATGTTTGGCCCCCCTCATCCCCATCCTGGTATGTATGGCGCTCTCCATCCTTCTTCCTGTAATGTATTGCACCCTTCATCCCTCATCATGGTATGTATGGCACCCTTCATCCCTCATCATGGTATGTATGGCACCCTTCATCCCTCATCATGGTATATATGGCTCCCCTCATCCCTCTTCTTGGTATGTATGGAACCCCTCATCCTGGTATGTTTGGCCCCCCTCATCCCCATCCTGGTATGTATGGCGCTCTCCATCCTTCTTCCTGGTATGTATTGCACCCTTCATCCCTCATCATTGTATGTTTGGCACCCTTCATCCCTCATCATGGTATGTATGGCACCCTTCATCCCTCATCATGGTATATATGGCTCCCCTCATCCCTCTTCCTGGTATGTATGGAACCCCTCATCCTGGTATGTATGACCCTCCTCATCCCTCTTCAAGGTATGCTTGGCACCCCTCATCCTGGCATACTTCGCACCCCCTGATCCCCATCACGCTGCACACAAAAAAACAATTATGCTCACCTACTCTCTCCTCCAGCGCTGCGTCCTGCTCTGCTGCCAACAGGGATCTCACTGTGTGAGCCATGCATGACATCACTTCCATGCGCCCTTACATTGTGAGATGCTGTGCCAGAATAGTCACTGCTCCCCATGCAGAGACTGTGTGCATGGGGAGCAGTGACCATTCACTCACCTTAACAGCGCGCACACTGTACTCGCAGCACGGCTCCTGCTGCCGCTCTGCGGTCTGTGTGCCCATTATTAAAGACCATGAATATTCACTACAATCCACTCCCATGGGTTGTAGTGAATATTCATGGTCTTTAATAGCGGGCACACAAACCGCAGAGTGGCAGCAGGAGCCGCACTGTGGCTACAGTGTGCATGCTATTAAGGAGAGTGACTGGTCACTGCTCCCCACCACACAGTCCCAGCGTGGGGAGCAGTGACTATTCCGGCACAGCACTTCACAGTGTGGCAGTTGCGCCATGTGCGGCTCCCAGTGAGATCCCTGTCGACAGCAGAACAGGAAGCATCTCTAGAGGAGAGAGGAGCATAATTGTTTATTTTTTGGTGTGCAGAGTGATGGAGATCAGGGGGTGCCAAGAACACCAGGATGAGGTGTGTCAAGCATACCAGGAAGAGGGATGAAGGGGGCCATACATACCAGAAAGAGGGATGAAGGGGGCCATACATACCAGGAAGAGGGATGAAGGGGCCATACATACCAGGAAGAAGGATGAAGGGGGCCATACATACCAGGAAGAGGGATGAAAGGTGCCATAAATACCAGGATGAGGGATGAAAGGTGCCATACATACCTGGAGCCACGCTGCAGGTACAGTGTTAAGTTAAGTAAATGCACTCAATACTTGGTCGGGGCTCCTTTTGCATCATTTACTGAATCAATGTGGCGTGGCATGGAGGCAATCAGCCTGTGGCACTGATGAGGTGTTATGGAAGCCCAGGTTGCTTTGATAGCAGCTTTCAGCTCTTCTGCATTATTGGGTCTGGTGTCTCTCATCTTCCTCTTGACAATGCCGGGTTAAGGTCAGGCGAGTTTGTTAGCCAATCAAGCACAATGATACTGTTGTATTTAAACCAGGTATTGATACTTTTGGCAGTGTGGACAGGTGCCAAGTCCAGATGGAGAATTAAATTTCCATCTCCAAAAAGCTTGTCGGCAGAGGGAAGCATGAAGTGCTCTAAAATTTCCTGGTAGACGACTGCACTGACTGTGAACCTACACCAGCAGATGACATGGTTCCCCAAACAATCACTGATTGTGGAAACATCACATTAGACCTCCAGCAGCTTGGATTGTGTGCCTCTCCACCTTTCCTCCAGACTCTGGGATCTTGATTTCCAATGAAAATTGGAACTCTGGGACCTTGTGCAGTGTGTCAATGACTGCCTTCTGTACATCTGTCAAATCAGCAGTCTTCCCTATGATTGTGGAGCCTACTGAAATAGACTAATGGACCTTTTTAAACGCATAGGAAGCCTTTTGCTTTTTTGTTAATTATTTTAATTTACTGAGATAATGACTTTAGTGTTTTCATTAGCTGTAAGCCATAATCATCAACATTAACAGAAATAAACACTTGAAATAGATCACTCTGTTTGTATTGACTCTACATAATATGAGTTTCACTTTTTGTATTGAAGAACTGAAATAAATTAACTTTTTGATGATATTCTAATTTAGTGAGATGCACCTGTGTATATCGGACTATAAGACGCACCCCCGCCACTTTCTTCCAAAATTTTGGAGGAAAAAAGTGCGTCTTATAGTCCTAAAAATACAATATTTTTTTCTGTGACTAACGTTATACAGCAGGGGATATCTCAGTTTGAAATAGTTTGTAGCATATCTCCTATGTTATACAGGCGTCACCCACAGTAAAAAAATACTTTCTTCTGTTACTAACATGATACAGCATGGGATATCTCAGTTTGAAATAGTTTGTAGCATATCTCCTATGTTATTCAAGCATCAGCCACAGTAAAAAAAAATACTTTCTTCTGTTACTAACGTGATACAGCAGGGGACATCTCAGTTTCAAATAGTTTGTAAGATATCTGCTATGTTATACAAGCATCATCCACATATCTCACCTTGTCATTTAGTGCCACTGAAATTCAGCTGTATGCAGAACTGTTGCAAAGTAAAAAATCTATTTTTTTTGGCTAATAGCATGCTCCTACCACACTATCTGAGCAACATGAGTGGGAAAAAGATAGTTCATGGTGGAAGGGGGAACAGGTTTGGTGTTCAAGACATACGTGGGGTAGGTGGTAATGTTAGTGAAAATACTAGTGAACCAACACCGTCAAGTCCTATCCAAAGACAACTGACAACTTCTGTTACTGCACAAGCTACTCCACTCCCTTTCTTTGCAGTTGCACAGAAATATGCCTTGTTGATAAGGGCCAGAAAGAGCAGGTGCTTCAGTGGATGGCAAACGCTGCTTAAAGTGGCCTCTTCTCTTCTTCCTTCACCTCAACATCACACACAGTACAGTCCACAGAGGTGGCACCCCAAATACTCTTGCTTCCCCCTGTGTCATAACTGTCCAACTGCCCAACTGACTATAGTGAAGCACAGATGGGTGAGTCTGTAGAAATGTTCACCCATTCTATACCATGGGCATTAGAAGTGTTCTCCAAACATTCACAAGTCAAGAGGAGGAAAGCATCTGCACCGATGCCCAAATTTTTTTCCGGTTTGATTTGGGGTAGGGCGAAGTAGGATCTGAGCAGGTTCCTGACCCTCATGACCAAACGTTAACTACCGGGGGTGAGGTGATCCTGATGAGACTCAGATACCTGAGGCTCATGCGGACTGTACTGTGCTGTCAGGGCAACTAGAAGAGAAGGATGACTCTCAAAGCGAGGAATGGGATAACACATTGGATGATGATGAGGTTGAAGATCATACTTGGGGTGAACCCAGAGTCATGCAGCCTAGTAGCTTATCTGAGGAGGTGGAGGAGGAAGACGAGGAGGTTACATTTCGCCCTACCGTGCAGACACATAGTGATGCAAGCACGAGGAGTACTGCATCCTTAGCCACAACTGTGGCCAGCAGTGATCACAGGTCTGCAGCTTGCAGGGATGACAAAGGTTGCCTAGCCTATGCCTTTTTTGACACCTCAAAGGATGAGCCAGCTTAGGTAATCTGGCAACTTTGCAAGAAAAAACTCAGTAGAGGGTAAAAGTGCAATAATTTGACTACTACATGCATGAACCTTCACATGCACAATCAGCATGCGTTATGCTGGCAATCTCACTACAATAAAATGCGGACCAGCGGACCTCAACAACCATCAGCTGCCCCATCAACCACATCCGCTGCTTCTTCCTCCTCCTCTGTTACCGTGCCAAGTATTGTCATGCATGTATCCCACCGCAGAACCTCCGGTTCTTTACCCACTCCAGTCAGGCTGACTGAGAGCCCGTCAGCTGTAATGGAAGCGGACATGCCTGCTGTGTTTGTTTCACAAAGCGCATCACATGTTTCTCAATCCACTGTAACATCTTCGCCTGCACCTCACGCACGGTCCAGCAATTTGTCCGGTTCACCTTACACCACCCTCTTTCAGCACTGCAGCCAGCCCTCGGTCCCTCAGTTGTGGTCATGTAAAAGATTGTTTCATCCTACACATGACAAAGCTAAGAGGTTGAACTTCACCAACTCCAATCTGTTGGCCATAGAAAAGCTGCCTTTCCGCCTGGTAGATACAGACCATTTCTGAAATTTGATGGCCATCGTAGTCCCCCAGTACCAGTTGCCCAATCACAATTACTTCTCTAAGAAAGCTATGCCTGCACTACACCAGCATGTCGCAGACAACATCACCCATTCCTTGACTAAATCTATGTCTGCCAGGATGCATTTCACCACAGACACCTGGACGAGTAAGCATGATCAAGGGCGTTATATCTCGCTGACTGGGCACTGAGTGACTCTGGTGGCTGTGGAGGCAGGCAGGGAAGAGGTTGCTCCACAAATCTTGGAATCCTCAAGGCTTGCAGAACAAACCTCTGTATTTCACACTTCCTCCAGTGCTACTGCCTCCTCCACCTCCTCTAGGGCCTCCACCTGCACAATCAACCTCTGCCTTAATGAGACACGCATTCCAACAGCACAAAGAAAATCCACACCACCTCCGTACTGTGCAGTCAAGGCTCACCACAATCAGGCAGTGTTAAAATTAATATGCCTTGGAGATCACAGTCATACAGCTGAATAGTTGTGGATAGCTCTCCAGGTTGAGTTTGAGCAACGGCTATCTCCGCTGAACCTGGAGCCAGGGAAGGCCATGTGCGATAACTGTGCGATCATGGTGGCTGCCCTACACAAACGAGAGCTCACACACATGCCTTGCATGGCTCACATCCTCAACCTGGTGGTACAGCGATTTCTCCGCCACTATCCAGGCTTGGATGAGCTGCTTCAGAAAGCATGGAAGCTGTGTGCTCACTTCCGCCATTCACTCCCCTCAGGTCATCGACTTGCATCGATACAGAGGTCTTTGTGCATGCCAGTTAACAGGTTGATATGCGATGTGCCAACATGGTGGAATTCCACTCTGCTGTTTCCACAGTCTCTGCAAAATGTGCAATGAGCCCTGACGCGGTATCCATGTTGTATAGTCTGGGCCAGTGCAGTACGGATGTGAGGCACATCACATTTGCAGAGTAGGCACAGATTAAGGACCTCTACACCCTTCTGCACAATTTTGAAATGGCTACTAAAATGGTTAGCTCTGACGATGCCATCATCAGCATCACCATTCCGGTCATCTACATGCTGGAGCATGCTGCGGCAGGAGGTGGTGGTCCCAGAAGAAGAGAAGTATGCGGAAGGAATAGCAATGTCTCAAAGTTCTAGACTGTCGTCACACAGGCAGATGCAAAGTGAGGGTGGATTATTGTGATCGATGGGGATTAGTGATACCTGACAAACTGTTAGTGAAGGTGCAAGAGTCGAGGAACAAATGGAGGAGAAAGAGGTGAGGGGCGAGCAAGAGTCATAAGATGAAAAGGGTAATCACAGGCAGCACGTTGGCTCAGTGGGTAGCACTGCATCTTTGCAGCACTGGGGTCCTGGGTTCAAATCCCACCAAGGACAACATTTGCTAGGAGTTTGTATGTTCTCCCTGTGTTTGTGTGGGTTTCCTTCCACACTCCAAAGACATACTGATAGGAAATATTGATTGTAAGCCCCAATGGGGACAGTGTTGATGATGTCTGTAAATTGTCTGAATTGTAAAGAGCTGTGGAATATGTTGGTGCTATATTAATAAAAAGATTATTATTATGTTATTTAATCAACCCCTCTCTGTTGTTTGTGGTTGGCGGAAACAAGCATCAGTGTTACGCAAGCATGACCTTGGACCTATTGGAAGAGCCCAACATATGAGTGCCTTCTTGATTTACTATCTGCAACATGATCCCCTTATAGTTATGATTCAAAATATTGCTGACTACTGGGCTGCCACTCTGTTAGATCCACGTTATCAGAGTACATTTTGCCAGATGCTTCCCACCCTGGAAAGGGACCTGTTAATGCTGGAGTATCGAAACAAGGTTTTGTGCAACCTTAACAGAAGTTTTCCCCAAGACAGCAATGAGGCACACAGTGTGCATCACCAAAACATTAGCAGCAGCAGTGTAAGTGGCAGAAGCAATTTCTGTGAGTTCGGTAGAAAGCAGAGAAAAGCACAGCATAAAGATATGCACACCTGATATAACGATAAGTAGTACAAAAATTTATTAAGCACAAAGGGACAATCAAATTGAAAAACACTTAAAAAACCAACAAATTGTATAATATAATAGACAGCCTCTCAGCATCCTCAGCACAGTGCATGCAAGATAATATGACAATATTCATAAGCAATGATGGCCATCACAGATAAGTTATATAAACCTTAGAGAACCAGGCGCCTGGTAAACCTAACACATAGTTGTCCCAGATGTGGTCAGGGTGATATTAGGATCACCGTCAAAAGTCAAGGTAGAAGTGCATGTGACGTGCCCCCTTGGCCGTGGGGTACTCGGTAGCCGGGCCGGTCGGTGCTGGGGGTGTCACGGTAGCAGTGACCCGGTCCGTGACCCAGGGTGGTCAATAAAAGGGGAAAAGAAAAAGGGCATGAAGTTTTTATATATATTGTTCGTGACGCCACCTGTGGTATGCGGCTATATGGAGCCTCTGCTGCGGTGAAGATCCTCTGGAGCTGATGATGACACAGCAGAGTTGGTTCAGCTCTCCACAGGCAGAGCTTGGCTCCAGGGCAGGATGTAGTGATACTATAGGGTAGGTGGTTGGTGCGGTGTAATGCAGGTGATGGCGCAGATAATGACCAGTCCATAACTTATTGGCGGTTTCCTCTTATCTTAACTTGCGGTTGTTAAGCAGACCGGGGCACGGGTACTAGCTGGTAGTAGAGGTCCAGGCGGCCTGGAAGCAAGTTGGGGATCCACTTCGCCAGGTAAAATTGTAGGCCTTCCATCTGCGCTAATCTCTTTGGCCCTGCTGCTTGTAGCTATGCTGCGGCCCTCGTCCCTGAGTAAAATGTCTGTTCCTCTCCCGTATGGGAGGCAGCTCGGGCCTTCTTGAAGAGTCGCTCCCATGTGGCGGTGCTGGGCCCTATGGTGCTGCTGAGCCTCCGGGCATCTGATGGGGCCAGGAGGCCTGCAGTCTCCTGCCCTCTGGTTGATGCTGCTGGGCCTTCAGTGCCCCACAAGCTCGGACTCCGATGTCCGGTTCTTCTGTGCTTCCCTCTGGGGTGAGCTGGCTTACAGCTCCACTCCCCAGGTCCTTCCTTGTCACTGTGCTGTCTTCCACTCCTCTCAACTAACTCTTACTAACCCCGGGAAAGTGTTGTATGCTGGTAAACCTGATTAGGGAACCCCTCCTTGCTTCCAGGCATGGCATCACCCCTTGTGAGGGAGGCAATGCCACTGTGGCAACCGGACCCCTGGGGTGCCACATTCCCCCCTAGTTAAATTCAGTACTCCCGGACTGAGGACACCTTTAGAATTAAACAATCAACAACAATAACAATTCGCATTACAAATAGTTCACAAAATCTCAAAAAGCAAAAAACAAAAACCCAACAAAAATTGGTAGCAGTCACTGCGGCACTTAGTCTTTACGCCACTATCAAGGAACTGTCTTTTTCCGGATAACTAAAGGTTGGCTGGTGGGAACCACATCAACCCACTTTGTGTATCGTCCCTAGGCGTGACTTCAGGGCACTCTGTTGGTAGGCCTGGTTTTTGGCCACGCCTGCATTTTTTTTTCAAGGCCAATTATTAACTATATTCAACATTGTCCTGACCACACCTAGTCCTGTGGTTCAATTGTCCATAAGTTTAACAACTATATACTTTACATTTTAAGTTTCTTACACTTTAGTTCCTCCAGCGGGCAGGAAGCTGACCTTTAGTACTACTAGTTGATCACTGACATACCCTGGTCTCTAGTGTCTACCGCTGGTGTGGTGGGCTCAGTGTGGAATACCCTACGGTTAGTCTGAGGTAACACTGGTAGACTTGGTAGTTTTCTACGAACTCTTTGACTCACCATGGGTATGACAGATTAGCCGCTAGCAGGGGGTAGATTTACTTGTTCCACTGATGATGAAGCATCTATTTCTGGGGCTGACTGGTCTCTCTGCTGTTCTGGAGCCTCTGCAGCTTCCAGTGAGGCTGCTTGGAGAAAGGTCAGGACAGGTACCACTATTGCTCGGTTCACCTGCGTCCAAGACCGGGGAAATTCTCCAAGGAATGTTTAGACCGTTTCTTCCACCTTTCCTGTGTGCTGGGGGTTGTCTTGGTCTTCTTCTTTGTGTTTCAACTGATCAGGGCATATCTTCAAGTGGTCTCTTGAGACTGTCGCTGAAGTTTCTCCTCCATCTCTACTGATGAGGCACACCTTGATGTTATCGAAATTTGAAGGTAAGACGGTGTATGACTCAACCTCCCACTGGTCATCTATTTTGTGGACTCGTCATTTCCTTTAGAGTACCTGTTTTCCAGGTGACAAGGTAACTGCAGGTGCATGCTGATTGTAAGTTTTCTCCTGCCTCTGTCTCACCAGGGACAAACTTCTCTCCACACATTCTTGCACCTTGTGGTATTGTTGTTACCGCTCCGTATCCCAGTCTGCATCTGGTGATGTCGTCTCAGGTGTTAACACTCCCATGTCTAAGTCAATGGGTAGCTTGCCAGGTCTTGCTCTCATCAGGTAGGTGGGTGTACAGTTGGTGGAGTTCACCAGGATGTGGTTATATAGGTCCACCAAATCTGGTAACTTCTCTGGCCAAGGCTACGTTCTTCAAGGGGCAACGTCTTCAACAGGTCTATTACCACCTGGTTCATTTTCTCACACAACCCGCTGGTCTGGGAATGATACGGCATCGTCCTTAATTTATTGCAGCCATACAAGATACAGAATTCTTGAAACACTTCTGCTTCAAAGGCTGGGCCTTGGTCGGTCAGTAATCGTTCAGGGTAACCGTGCGGGTGACAAAAGTGTTGTTGAAATGCTTTGGCTGCCGTCTGAGCCATCTGATCTTTCACTGGCACTACTACCAGGAACCGATAGTAGTGGTCTACTATGGTGAGAGCATAGACATAGCCTGACCGGCTTAAAGCTAGCTTCACGTGGTCCAAGACTACCAGTTCAAGTGGTTGTTTGGTGATTATGGGCTATCATGGGCTTTCCGTCTCAGGTTGCATGGACCACATTCTCGACACCATCTTTCGATTGCTTTCCTCATGCCAGCCCAGTAGAATCGCTCACGTAGAAGGGCTTCCAACTTCTTCCACCCGAAGTGTCCTGCTCCATCGTGGTACGCTTCTAAGACCATTGGCCCATCCCGCCTCGGGATTACCACCTGCCAGACCAGTTCGTGTGTCCAGGAGTTGATGCTTCTTCGACACAGCTTTCCCTCGTAGATGAACAGTTTGCCCTTCTCCTTCCACAACTGTTGGGTCTCCTGTGGAGCATCTGGATCAGGGTGCAAGTCAGCTTGTGTCAGCAACTCCTTTACCAAGCGGACAGCTTGGTCGCTATCCTGCGTCTCTGCCCATCCATGGTGGGGCAATGGGTTAAACATGGCCTCTCTGTTGGTGGAGCACTTGTTCCTCACAACGTGGGAGCACTGGGTCATCCCGTGATGATGGAAAGCGGGTAGCTCTATCTCCTCCAACTCTTCCAGGTCTTCTCCCCCATCTGGCAAGTTGGGCATCCTGGACAACGCATCAGCATTAGTGTTTTTATGCCCCTCCCGATACTTGATGGTAAACTTGCAGGTGGACAGTCGAGCCATCCATCGTTGTTCTAGGGCACCAAGCTTCGCAGTTTCCAGGTGCGTCAGTGGGTTGTTATCAGTGAAGACTGTAAATCTGGAGGAGGTGAGGTAATGTTTGAAGTGCTCTGTTACAGCCCAGACTATAGCTAAAAACTCCAACTTGAAGAAACTATAGTTGTCGGGGTTCCTTTACGTAGGATGGAACTTCCTGCTGGCATAGGCAATCACTCTCTCTCCCTGCCTTGCTGTACCTGGGACCTCACCGCTCCCAATTCCACGTTGCTGGCATCCGTATGGAGTATAAAGAGTTGGCCATAGTCGGGGTAGGCCAGGACTTTGTCTCCCGTAAGAGCCACTTTCATTCGAGTGAAGGATTCTTCTTCTGTTTTACTCCACTTGAACGGAGGATTCGGGTTCTTGGCCTTCTTGGACTGGCCTACTAAGTGGTCCTGCATGAGTGCCGCTCTGTTGGTGAAACCCTTGATGAATTTCCTGTAGTAGCCTACCAGCCCGTGAAACTGGCGCACTTCCTTGATAGTGGAGGGTCTTGGCCAGTCCTTGATCACGGTGACTTTTTCAGGGTCTGGTGCTACACCTTCGGAGCTTACCACATGACCTAGGTACTGCACCTTGGGCTTCAACAGGTGGCACTTGGACAGCTTTACCTTCAGGCCAAAACCAGATGGTGCTTTGAACACCTCGGCCAGGTGATCCAGGTGGTCTTCATATGTCTTTGAGTAGACAATTACATCGTCTAGGTACAGCAGGACGGTTTTGAAGTTTTTTTGTCCCAGGCAACACTCCATTAACCGTTGGAAGGTTCCTGGAGTGTTGCAGAGCCTGAATGGCATGCAGTTGAACTCGCTGAGGCCCATTGGTGTTGTAAACGCAGTCTTTTATCCTTCCGCCTCTGCCACGGGAACCTGCCAATGCCCACTGGTGAGATCCAAAGTAGAGAAGTAGTTAGCTGATCTCACTGTTGCAAATGATTCCTCAATTCTGGGTAATGGGTAGGCGTTAGTGTTGAGTGAGCATGCTCGACACTTCTCGGTACTCACCCGAGCATCTCACTACTCGGGATGTTCGGCGAGCACCGAGCATTTTCGGGTTACTCGGGCGTGAGCTCGGGTCTCCGCCCTGCATGTTTGGTGCTCTTTACAGAACCAATGAACATGCAGGGATTGCCAGCCAGTCAGTGTAATTCCGCAGCCATGTTGGTTGTGGGCATTACAGTGATTGGCTGGCCGCACAGAGTCACCTCGAGTATTTAAAACCAGGCGCCGCCATCTTGGACACAGTCGCTCCGGATAAGACGGTGTAGGGAGAGTGCTGCTGAGCTAGGGAGAGATTTATACTGTGAAATAGGTAGTGTAGGGTCTCTAAAGCCTGCAAAATCAAACAAACAGTCCTTATCAGGACTAATATCCATCCCAGATATCAGGCAGGCAGGCAGGCAGGCTGTATAGGAGACCCAGTGGTTATACCAACAAACACTGCATTACATTTCTGTGTGCGGCTTCTCAAATTGCTAGACTTAGCCCCAGCTCTCAGGGGCCAGGAAAAATCCTTTTTTTTCATCTAAATCCTCCTTTTTTTTTTCCTCAGTCAGGCTGTACAAATACCAGTCTTATTAACCTTTTGGTATCCCCCCCCCCCCCAAAAAAAAGTGTGTCTGTGAGTGTTCAGACACAAATATATCTGTTTAAAAGAGTCTGGTTTTGGCCAGATAACTAGTATTGTGGTTTTGCAGTTCCACGGTTAAAATCTCTGTATTATCCACTTTTTTGCCTTTTTTCCATAAAAAAACAGTGTGAGTGTCTCACTGACTGTTCAGACACAAATATATCTGTTTAAAAGATTCTGGTGTAGGCCAGAGAACTAGAACTGTGGTTTTCCTCTTCCACGGTTCTAATCTCCCTTTTATTACCCTTTTTCTATTGATAGTGCGAGTGTAAGCCATTTTACTTCATTTACAATGGGCAAGGCGTGTGGCAAGGGACGTGGAACTGGACATTCTGGTGATGGTGCATGCAGAGGACGGGGCCATGGCCAAGGTGAAAATGTGCCACAACCAACAGCCACATCTTCTCGCTTCCAGTTCTTGACCGAATTACTAGGGAAGCACACAACAGCATCACTATTGCCATCTGATCAGTGTGAACAGGTTATTAATTGGATAGCAGATAATACTTCCAGTCACCTGGGCACCACCACCTCTGGTCTGTCTTCCACACGGTCAAGTCTTAGTTGCTGTGAGTCTCGACCGCATACTCCTCCTCACCCTGATGCTCCTTCCTCGCACCATGCCGAGTGTCGTCAGACAGCAACTGATCCCACAGTAGGACACTCTGAAGAGCTGTTCACTGGTCCATTTCCATATTTGGGCCCCTTGCCTGCTCCACTTGAAGTGGTGGAAGAGGAGATCCCATGTAGCGATGGCCAAATATTTGAACAGTCACGGCCACACGAAGGCGACACTGGCAATTTGTCACAAGAGGTGGACGATGACGAGACACAATTGCCACGAAGTGAGGAGAAGGACCGTGGTGCGGAAGAGGAAGAGGAGGAGGTGGTGGATGATCTACAGTAGTCACTGACCCAACGTGGCAGGAGGACACGCAGAGCGAGGACAGCAGCACACAGGAGGAGGGAGGCAGAGTGTGGTGGAAGCAGACAGAAGGTGGGAAACCGTTCCCCATAACACCAACACGAGGGACGTTGCCAGTACAACCGGTAGGTCTTCCAGAGTCTGGAATTTTTTAAAAGACTCTGCTGATAACCCCAAAAAGGTCATTTGTACCACCTGCCAAGCCAGCATCAGCAGGGGTGACAAAACTACCAGCCTGACCACCACCAGAATGATCAGGCACATGTCAGCAAAGCACCTGACTTTGTGGGGCGAACCCCAGGGTCCATGACCAGTGTCAGCGGGTGTCACCACTGCTTCTTCCTCTGTTGTGCATGTAAGAGAACCCCCTGTTGTGCGTGCAAGGCAATCCCTCTGTCCATACTGCATGCAAAGATGCCCCCATCTCTCAGTTTTCACTTGTTATGGCAGTTTCTCAAGAAACAGCATGAACGTCCACGTCTCACCACAGCCTTCAATAGTGCATATCCCAGACCTTTGAATGAAAGTGCAAATTCACAGACAACACCCCACAGTCAACAGTCCTAAATTCGCACATTTCACGATTGCTTGCGTTGGAAATGCTGCCTTTTAGGCTGGTGGAGACGGAATCCTTCCAAAACATTATGGCGGTGGCCATCCCTCGGTACTCGGTCCCCAGCCAACACTATTTTGCCTGGGGTGCCATCCCCGCACTACACAAGCAAAACATCTGCCGTGCACTCAACAATGCAGTTACTGGGAGAGTCCACCTGACAGCGGACACGTGGACAAGTGCTTGTGGCCAGGGATGGTACATCTCCCTGACGGCACACTGGGTAAACATAGTGGAAGCCGGGACCCATTCACACCTTGGGACAGAACACATCCTCCCCACACCAAGGATTGCGGGCCCTATGTCAGTCAGAGTTGCCCCCACAGTGTATAGCTCATGCGCATCACACTCCTCCTCCTCCTCATGTTCAGGCTCCATCTCAGATAACATCACATCAGTTACAAGCTGGAAGCACTGCCTCCGCCAAGCAGCAACAGGCTGTGCTGAAACTCATAAGCTTAGGTGAGAAACCTCACACTGCTTGTGAGTTGTGGACAGCTGTGAAAGATCAGGCAGATCTGTGGCTGAGACCGCTGAACCTACATCCAGGCATGGTCGTGTGTGACAATGCTCGTAACCTGGTGGCGGCTCTGAGGCGAGGCGAGATCACACACGTACCATGCCTGGCTCATGTGCTTAACCTCGTGGTTCAGCAGTTTCTTAAATCGTACCCCGAGTTGCCAGATCTGCTCGTCAAAGTACGTCACCTGTCAGCTCATTTTCAGAAGTCGGCTACAGCTTCCGCCGCCCTTGCTGTGCTACAGCAGTTTTTGCAGCTTCCGGCACACCGACTGGTTTGTGATGTACCCACACAATGGAACTCTACCCTCCACATGTTGCAAAGGATTTGTGAGCAGAAGAGAGCAGTTGTGGAGTACCAGCTGCATCAAGGCCATCGTTATTCAGGTCAGACTCCACACATAAGACCTCAGGAGTGAACCTGGATGTCTGACATGTGTACCATCCTAACAAGCTTTGAGGAGTCCACCAAGGTGGTGAGTGCTGATGACGCCATCATTAGCGTCAGCATCCCACTTGTCTGTCTTTTGCAACGCTTTCTGCAGAGAATTAAAGAGGAGGCATTGCAGCCAGAGTATGATGAGATGGATCAATAAGCCATAATGGGCGATTACACATACCTTAGCCTCATCTCATCCCAATGTGCATTGGGGGACAATGAGGGAGAGGAGGAGGAGGAGGATGAGGAAGAACAGGAGCTGGTATCATGCGCTGTAGACGGTAGTAGCTGTACAACTGTCATACCGTCGGTTCAGCGTGGGTGGCCTGAGGACAGGGGGGAGTAGGGGAAGGAGGAGAGGATGGTCATTCGTCATCTTGGTGAGGACACGGAAGTCTTGCCCATTACCAGTCTGGCACGCATGGTTCACTTTATGTTACGCTGCCTTATCCGTGTCCCTCACGTTGTCAAAATGTTGGGTGACAGTCATTACTGGTTGGTGACACTTTTAGAACCCCGCTACAAGGAGAACTTTCACTCTCTTATTCCTGAGGTGGAGAGGTCTACAAAAATGGGGCAGTACCAGAAGGCCCTTGCTTCAGAACTGTTAAAAAAATTCTCATCTGAACACGCTAGCGGCAGAGGTCACAGTTCGTTGCCCAACCAAGGCGTACATGCGAGAAAGACGCAACTTCAATCCAGCAGAGGCAGGGGAACACTGTCAACTTTCTGGGACAGTTTTCTGAGACCCGTCCAGCTTACAGACCCTGAGGCGCGGGGTACTCTCTCAAGGAGTGAAAAGTTTCCAAAGATGATGACGGAGTACCTTGCCCACCATACCAGCGTCCTCTGTGATTCCTCTGTTCCTTTTAATTTTTGGGTATCCAAGCTGGACACTTGGAATGAACCTGCTCTTTACGCCTTGGAGGTCGTGGCCTGCCCTGCCGCTAGCCTGTTATCGGAGCGTGTTTTTAGTGCCACTGGGGGAATTATAACTGATAAGCGCACTCGCCTGTCAACTGACAATGCTGACAAGCTGACCCTTATCAAAATGAACAAGGGCTGGATTGGGTCAGACTTCTCATCACCACCAAATGACAGCAGAGTAACATAAAGTCAAATCGACTGTGTTATTTCAGGAGGTGTATTCCCATGCACCGCTTCACACCCACACATGGGTATATGTGTTGCTCCTGAGGGTTCGACCACCACAGGGATGCTGCACCTCTGTCGTGGTTTTCCTCCTTTGAGGTAAGAACAGTGTGATGGTCAGGACCCTCCCTCCACATCCAACACCACACTTCTCCCACCAGAGGGGGCTATTAGGCAGCAGGTGCTGCCCCTACTGGAAGTAGGGACACTGGGGAACCAAGAGTTAGGGGAACCAGTTAGTGGGTGAGGGTGGAGGATTCACATTTTAGTGACACCTTAAATTTCATATTTAATACACTGCCATCTTGGTTCTGGGTTCTTTGATCATGATCTCCCTCCCTGAGCGTGGATCCTGTGTGGACCTGCAGAGGTTTGAGACACGGCCCTCGTACCCTGGCCTTGGGACGAGGGGCTGGTTGCAGATAATGTACGTCTCAGCCCAGTCAAGGACCATGACCAAGAAGGCCCGGAGCTTAAGAGTGTAGCTCCATTACAAATGGATCCCGGGAGGATGCAGACGGAGCGGTATACACCACCTGTCCTCGCCAACCTTATCTATTCAGAGGGATTCCGGCTGCAAGAGGGGTACTGGCCCCCGAAACCTGACCTTGCTACTCTTTGTCCTGGTCAGGGAAGCCCGGTAGGCCCTGAGGATCCCACCGGGTAATGGAAGGAGCGGCGCTGCCACCCGTACACTTTTTCTGAGAGAAGTTCAGAGGGAGACCCGGCCTATCTACACACAGACAGGAAAGGTCCCGGTGTGAAGTCTAGGAACACTCTGGTGCGGGGTCCTGATTGAACACTGGACTTACTTGGAGGTTGTTGGAGCCCTGTCTCTCGTGACCGCAGAAATACGTGAGGAGCAGGGAGAAGCCTTTCAACTGTAATCTCCACCATGAGTAAAAGCCCTGGAGTTTGACTCCACGGAGAGCTTTTATTCATTTACTTACTATTAAACTTCCTAGAGAGCCAATGGAAATGTGCATTGATTTTATGCTTGAGTGCAATTGTGAGATATAGAATCTGTATTGTGTTCATAAAGAACAAGATGTCATCATACGCTGTATAGATTGGCATTAAGAATAACACAGTGAAACCAATAGATTTATTTTTGAACTTACCTATTGATGATTCATTGTTCACTTCCCTAATTGACATGGCATTGCACCTGTGATGTTCCAGTGGCTAACTGGGTTAATGGGCCAGACTTGTGAACAGGAGTTCACGAGTTTGACTCCACGGAGAGATTTTTTCATTTACTTACTAATAAGCTTCCTATAGAGCCAATGGAAATTTGCATTGATTTTGGGCTTGGCATAGTGTTATTGTGAGATATAAAATCTGTATTAAGTGTTCATAAAGAACAAGATGTCATCATACGCTGTATAGATTGGCATTAAGAATAACATAGTGAAACCAATAGATTTCTTTTTTATCTTACTGTACCTATTAACTATTCAATGTTCATTGCCCTTCTTGACATCAAATTGAACGTGTGATGATCCAGTGGCTTACTGGGTTGTTGCGCCTGACTTGTGAACAGGTGTTCATAAATTCAACTCCGCAAAGAGTTTTCTCCATTTACTTACTAATAAGCTTAATATAGAGCCAATGGAAATTTGCATTGATTTTGGGCTTGAGAAAGTGCAATTGTGAGATATTGAATCTGTATTCAGTGTTCATAAAGAACAAGATGTCATCATACGCTGTATAGATTGGCATTAAGAAAAACATAGTAAAACCAATGGATTATTTTTGAGTTTACCTATTAACAATTCAATGTTCACTACCCTAATTGACAACACTTTGCACCTGTGATGTTCAAGTGACTTACTTGGTTAATGGGCCTGACGTGTGAAAAGAAGTTCATGAGTTCGACTCCACGGAGAGATTTTTTCATTTACTTACTAATAAGCTTCCTATAGAGCCAATGGGAAATTGCATTGATTTTGGGCTTGAGATAGTGCTATTGTGAGATATAAAATCTGTATTAAGTGTTCATAAAGAAGAAAATGTCATCATACGCTGTATAGATTGGCATTAATAATAACATAGTGAAACCAAGAGATTTCTTTTTTATCTTACTGTACTTATTAACGATTCAATGTTCATTGCCCTTCTTGACATCACATTGAACCTGTGCTGGTCCAGTGGCTTACTGGGTTGTTGCACCTGACTAGAGAACAGGTGTTCATGAATTCAACTCCACAGAGTTTTTTTCCATTTACTTACTAATAAGTTTCCTATAGAGCCAATGGAAATTTGCATTGATTTGGGGCTTGAGATAGTGCAATTGTGAGTTATAGAATGTGTATTAAGTGTTCATAAACAACAAAATGTCATCATACGCTGTATAGATTGGAATTAAGAATAACATAGTGAAACCAATGGATTTCTTTTTTAACTTACCCATTAACGATTCAATGTTCACTGCCCTTCTTGACATCACATTGAACCTGTGATGTTCCAGTGACTTACTGGGTTAGTTTTTTTTTTTTTATGGTTTTTATTTTTTTATAGCGCCAACATATTCCGCAGCACTTTACAAATTTTAAGGGGGACATATACAGACAATACAGAATAAGCATATCTCATATCGAAAGGAGTGAGGGCCATGCTTGCAAGCTTACAGTCTATGAGGAAATGGGGGAGACACAAAAAGTAAAAAGTACATATATTGTATAATGCAGCCTTGATATACTAAATAGGATAAATAATAATACATGGACTGGTCGCCAGCCATTATGTGTACAGTCCTGACAGAGGCTATTAAGTGCATGGTTGGTATGAACCTGAAGTTGAAGAAGATATTAATATGGGGGAAAACTGGGACAGAGTGTGTTTAGGCGATACGCCAGTCTAAAGAAATATGTTTTTAGGGTTCGCTTGAAACTGTGGGTATTGGGAATTAATCGAACTGTCCTGGGTAGTGCATTCCAAAGAATTGGCGCAGCACGCGAGAAATCTTGGAGACGGGAGTGGGAAGTTTGGATTTTGGAGGATTTTAGTCTTAAGTCGTTTGCTGAATGGAGGGCACGTGTAGGGTGGTAGACTGAGACAAGAGAGGAGATGTAGGGGGGTACTGAAGCATGGAGTGCTTTGTGGGTAAGCGTGATAAGTTTAAATTGAACTCTATATTGGATGGGCAACCAGTGCAATGACTGGCACAGGGAAGAGGCATCAGGCTAGCGATTGGCGAGGAATCTGATCCTGGCTGCTGCGTTAAGGACGGATTGGAGAGGGGAGAGTTTAGTAAGATGGAGACCGATTAGTAGAGCGTTGCAATAGTCAAGACGAGAATGAATAAGAGCTACAGTAAGAGCTTTTGCCAAGTCAAAGGTGAGAAAAGTCCTGATTCTTGAGATGTTTTTGAGGTGTAGATGACATGAACGAGCGAGTGATTTGATGTGAGGAATGAAAGAAAGATCTGAATCAAAAATGACCCCAAGACAGCGGGCTTGTTGCTGGGGAGTAATGGTTGAGCCACAAACAGAAATGGCAATATCGGGCACAGGTAGGTTAGTGGAGGGAGGAAAGACGAGTAGTTCAGTTTTTGACAGATTCAGTATTAGGTAGAGGGAGGACATAATGTTAGACACAGCAGAAAGACAATCACTGGTCTTTTGTAGTAATGCAGGGCTGATGTCCGGAGCAGAGGTGTATAATTGGGTGTCATCAGCATAGAGATGGTACTGAAAACCGAATCTGCTGATTGTTTGTCCAATAGGAGCGGTGTATAAGGAGAAAAGAAGAAGGCCTAGGACTGATCCTTGAGGAACCCCGACAGTAAGGGGAAGTAGGGAGGAGGAGGAGCCAGCAAAAGACACACAGAAGGTGCGGTCAGAGAGATAGGAGGAGAACCAGGAGAGAACAGTGTCCTTGAGGCCAATAGTGTGGAGGAGCTGGTGATCCACAGTGTCGAATGCTGCGGAGAGATCCAGGAGAATCAGCAGGGAGTAGTGACCGTTAGATTTAGCTGTTAGTAAATCATTAGAGACTTTAGTGAGGGCAGTTTCAGTAGAATGTAAAGAGCGGAAACCAGATTGTAATGGGTCAAGAAGAGAGTTGTCTGAGAGATAGTGGATGAGATGGGAGTGGACCAGGCATTCCAGGAGTTTAGAGATAAAGGGAAGGTTGGCAACAAGTCTGTAGTTGGCCGTGCAGTTCTGGTCAAGGGATAGTTTTTTAAGTAATGGTTGTATGCTGGCGTGTTTAAAAGAAGAGGGAAAGATACCAGATGAGAGGGAAAGGTTGAAAATTTTAGTTAGGTGAGTGGTGAAAGCTGTAGCAAGGGTCTGAAGGAGATGTGAGGGAATAGGGACACTGGTGCAGGTGGTAGGATGAGAAGATGCAAGGCGCTTGATCACTTCATCTTCCATGACAGGTTCGAAGTGAGAAAGTGAGCAGGATACAATGTGGCAGGGGAGAGCATGCATAACATTTGGGGATTGGGAGAAAATTTCCTGTCGGATATGGTCAATTTTTTTCTTTGAAATAATTGGCCAGATCTTCAGCACTGAGGTCGGTGGTCGGGGCCTGTGTTGTTTGATTGAGGAGAGAAATAAACGTCTCAAAGAGTCGTTTAGGATTATTGGAAAGTGAGATGATGAGGTTGTTAAAGTAGGTTTGTTTGGAGAGGTGAAGGGCAGAGTTATGTGTATTCAGCATAAATTTATAATGGAGGAAATCTTCGGGCAGATTTGATTTTCTCCACAGCCGTTCAGCGCACCTGGAGTACCTCGGGAGAAGACGTGTTTGAGGCATGTGCCAGGGTTGTCGCCGTCGATGCTGAATTTTTCTTTGTGTAGGAGGTGCGGCTTCATCCAGGGCGCATAGCATTATTTTGTTATAATGCTTCAATGCAGAGTCGGGACATGAGAGGGAGGAGATTGGGACCAATGATGTTTGCAACCTTTTTATAAATTTCCAGGTGTTAATGGCGCGTAAATTTCTATAAGTGTGGACGGTGGGAGTGTCTTGAGTAGAGTCACAGTTCTTGACAGAGAATGAAAGAAGATTATGGTCAGAGAGTGGAAGAGGAGAGTTAGTAAAGTCATGTACTGAGCAAAGCCGGGAGAATATCAGGTCCAATGTGTTCCCATCTTCATGTGTAGGAGAATTAGCAAGCTGTGAAAGGCAAAAGGAGGAGGTTAGTGATAAAAGATGCGTGGCAGATGGGGAAAGAGACTAGCCAATTGGGATGTTAAAATCTCCCATGATTATCGTGGGGATGTCGCAGGAAAGAAAATTTGGAAGCCAGGCAGCAAAGTGATCCAGGAATTGACGGGTGGGACCTGGAGGGTGATAGACAACCGCACTCGCATGGAAAAGGGCCGGTAGAGTCTGACAGTGTGGGCCTCAAAAAATGGGAAGATAAGGGAGGGTACAGGGGGGATAACCTGAAAAGTACATTTTGTTGAAAGAAGCAGACCAACACCTCCCCCTGATCTGTTGTCTGGTCGCGGGGTATGAGAGAAATGTAGGCCACCATAGGAGAGAGCTGCCGTGGCGGTGGTGTCCGACTGCTGGGTCCAGGTTTCAATGAGCCAGAAGGTTGAGGGAATTAGAGAGGAAAAAGCCATGGATGTAAGAGAGTTTATTATAAGCTGAGCGCGCATTCCAAAGGGCACAGTTGAATGAGACAGAAGATATGCAGGGAATATTAATGAGATGTAACAGGGAAAGAGTTAATGTTATTATTACTGGAGGGTCCAGGGTTGGGAGAAATATCACCTGTGACTAAAAGAAGGAAGATACAGTGAGTGAGCAGATGGTTGAGTGATTTGTGAGAGCGTTTCCTGTGTTGTATGGTGGGAATGAATGGATCTGCATGGTATAACAATGTGAAGAGAGCATGACAACTGTACATAGGAGAAGAGAGGAGAGAGGGGTTAATATGGATGAAGTGTGCCGAATTTGTGGGAGAAAGTTGAATGTGGATGATTGTAGTAGCCAGAATATAAATGGCACACATACAAGTGGTGAATACTGTTTGCCAAAAAGATGACCTGGAAGCAAGTTTGTTTAATTGTCTTGCATATCTTACCTGTCTCCTGCCCTGTCCAACTGCCATCTTCTAACTGCCACGGCACTTTGATAAATTATGGCACTTCGATAAAGTATGCATAAATGCTATATGCATAAATGCCCCCGCATAAATGTTGCCTGACTTGTAAACAGGTGTTCATGAGTTCAACTCCAAGGAGAGTATATTTCATATACTTACTAATAAGCTTCCTATAGAGCCCCTGGAAATTTGCATTGATTTTGGGCTTGAGATAGTGCTATTGTGAGATATAGAATCTGTATTAAGTGTTCATAAAGAACAAAATGTCAACATACGCTGTATAGATTGGCATTAAGAATAACATAGTGAAACCAATGGATATCTTTTTTACCTTACCTATTAGCGATTCAATGTTCACTGCCCTTCTTGACAACAGGTTGAAGCTGTGATGGTCCAGTGGCTTACTGGGTTAATGTGCCTGACTTGTGAACAGATCTTCATGAATTCTACTCCACGGAGAGCTTTTTTTCATTTACTTACTAATAAGCTTCCTATAGAGCCAATGGAAATTTGCATTGATTTTGGTCTCGAGATAGTGCAATTGTGAGATATAAATTCTGTGTTCAATGTTCATAAAGAACAAGATGTCATCATTAGCTGTATAGATTGGCATTAAGAATAACAAAGTAAAACCAATGGATTTCTTTTTGAGTTTACCTATTAACGATTCTATGTTCACTGCCCTAATTGACAACACTTCACACCCGTGGTGTTCCAGTGGCTTACTGGGTTAATGCACCTGACTTGTGAACAGGTGTTCTTGAGTTTGACTCCAAGGAGAGTATTTTTCATTAAATTACTAATAAGCTTCCTATAGAGCCAATGGAAATTTGTATGTATTTTGGGCTTGAGATAGTGCAATTGTGAGATATAGAATCTCTATTAAGTGTTCATAACGAACAAGATGTCATCATACGCTCCATATATTGGCATTAAGAATAACATAGTGAATCCAAGGGATTTCTTTTTTAACTTACCTATTTGCGATTCAATGCTCACTGCCCTTCTTGACATCACAATGCACCTGTGATGTTCCAGTGGTTTACAGGGATAATGTGCCTATCTTGTAAACAGAAGTTCATGAGCATCATTCCACAGAGCTTTTTTCATTTACTTACTAATAAGCTTCTTATAGAGCCAATGGAAATTTGCATTGATTTTGGGCTTGAGATAGTGCAATTGTGAGATATAGAATATGTATTAAGTGTTCATAAAGAACAAGATGTCATCATACGCTGTATAGATTGGCATTAAGAATAAAATAGTGAATCCAAGGGATTTCTTTTTTAACTTACCTATTAGCGATTCAATGTTCACTGCCCTTCTAGATAACATATTGCACCTGTGATGCCCCAGTGGCTTACTGGGTTGAAGCGCCTGACTTGTGAAAAGATGTTCATGAATTCTACTCCACTGAGAGCTTTTTTTCATTTACTTACTAATAAGCTTCCTATAGAGCCAACGGAAATTTGTATAGATTTTGGGCTTGAGATAGTGCAATTGTAAGATATAGAATATGTATTAAGTGTTCATAAAGTGCAAGATGTCATCATACGCTGTATAGATTGGAATTAAGAATAGCATAGTGAAACCAATGGATTTCTTTTTTAACTTACCTATTAGCGATTCAATGTTCAATGCCCTTCTTGACATATCATTGAACATTTGATGTTCCAGTGGTTTATTGGGATAATGCACCTGACTTGAGAAGAGGTGTTCATGAATTCTACTCCACAGAGAGCTTTTTTTCATTTACTTACTAATAAGTTTCCTATAGAGCCAATGGAAATTTGCATTGATATTGGTCTTGAGATAGTGCAATTGTAAGATATAGAATATGTATTAAGTGTTCATAAAGAACAAGATGTCATCATACGCTGTATAGATTGGCATTAAGAATAACATAGTGATTTCAATGGATTTCTTTTTTAACTTACCTGTTTGCGATTCAATGATCACTGCCCTTCTTGACATTACAATGCACCCGTGATGTTCCAGTGGCTTACTGGGTTAATGTGCCTGACTTGTGAACAGGTGTTCATGAATTTTACTCCATGAAGAGCTTTTTTTCATTTACTTTCTAATAAGCTTCCTATAGAGCCAATGGAAATTTGCATTGATTTTGGGCTTGAGATAGTGCAATTGTGAAATATAGATTCTGTATTCAGTGTTCATAAAGAACAAGATGTCATCATACGCTGTATAGATTGGCATTAAGAATAACATAGTGAAACCAATGGATTTATTTTTTAACTTACCTATAAGCTATTCAATGTTCAATGCCTTTCTTGACATCATTTTGCACCTTTGAAGGTACTGTGGCTTACTGGGATAATTCACCTGACTTGTGAACAGGTGTTGATGAGTTTGACTCCAAAGAGAACTTATTTTTCGTTTACTTACTAATAAGCTTCCTATAGAGAAAATGGAAATTTGCATTGATTTTGGGCTTGAGATAGTGCAATTGTGAGATATAGAATGTGTATTAATTGTTCATAAAGAACAAGATGTCATCATGCGCTGTATAGATTGGCATTAAGAATAACATAGTAAAACTAATGGATTTCTTTTTACAGTTACCTAATAGCGATTCAATGTTCACTGCCCTTCTTGACATCACATAGAACCTGTGATGTTCCAGTGGCTTACTGGGTTAATGTGCCTGACTTGTGAAGAGGTGTTCATGAGTTTGACTAAAAGGATAGTATTTTTTATTTACTTACTAATAAGTAACCTATAGAGCCAATGGAACTTTGTATGGATTTTGGGCTTGAGATAGTGCAATTGTGAGATATAGAATCTGTATTAAGTGTTCATAAAGAACAAGATGTCATCATTAGCTGTATAGATTGGCATTAAGAATAACAAAGTAAAACCAATGGATTTCTTTTTGAGTTTACCTATACACGATTCAATGTTCACTGCCCTAATTGACATCACTTTGAAACTGAGATGTTCCAGTGGCTTACTGGGTTAATGCACTTGACTTGTGATCAGGTGTTTTAAGAATTCAACTCCAAGGAGAGTATTTTTAATTTACTTACTAATAAGCTTCCTATAGAGAAAATGGAAATTTGCATTGATTTTTGGCTTGAGATAGTACAATTGTGAGATATAGAATCTGTATTAAGTGTTCATAAAGAACAAGATATCATCATACGTTGTATAGATTGGCATTGAGAATAACATAGTAAAACCACGGGAAATTTTTGAACTTACCTAATAACGATTCAATGTTCCCTGCCCTAATTGACATCACCTTGCATCTGTGATGTTTCAGTGGCTTTCTGGGTTAATGCACTTGTCTTGTAAACACGAGTACATGAGTTTGACTCCACAGTGAGTTTTTATCATTTATTTACTAACAAGCTTCCTATAGAGCCAATGGAAACTTGCATTGATTTTTGGCATGAGATATTGCTATTGTGAGATATAGAATCTGTATTAAGTCTTCATAAAGAAAAAAAGTCACCATACGCTGTATAGATTGGCATTAAGAATAATAAAGTGAAACCAATGGATTTCTTATTTAACTTACCTATTAGCGATTCAATGTTCACTGCCCTTCTTGACAGCACATAGAACCTGTGATGGCCTAGTGGCTTACTGGGCTAATGCACCTGACTTGTGAAAAAGTGTTCATGAGTTTGACTTCAAGTAGAGTATTTTTTAGTTACTTACTAAAAAGTTACCTATGAAGCCAATGGAAATTTGTATGGATTTTGGGCTTGAGAAAGTGCAATTGTGAGATATAGAATGTGTATTAAGTGTTCATAAAGAACAAGATGTCATCATGCGCTGTATAGATTGGCATTAAGAATAACATAGCAAACCACTGGCTTCCTTTTGGAACTTACCTGTTAACGTTTCAATGTTCACTGCCCTAATTGACATAGTATTGCACCTGTGATGTTTCAGTGGCTAACTGGATTAATACACCTAATTTGTGAACAGGTGTTTGTGAATTCTACTCCACAGAGAGCTTTTTTTTGTTTGCTTACTAATAAGTTTACTATAGAGCCAAGGTAAATTTGCATTGATTTTCGGCTTCAGATAGTGCAATTGTGAGATATAGAATCTGTATTAAGTGTTCATAAGGAACAAGATGTCATCATTAGCTATATAGATTGGCATTAAGAATAACATGGTAAAACCACTGGATTTCTTTTTGAACTTACCTATTAGCGATTCAATGTTTACTGCCCTTCTTGACATCACACAGAACCTGTGATGGTTCAGTGGCTTACTGGGTTAATGCAACTGACTTGTCAATAGGTGTTCATAAGTTCAACTCTAAGTAGAGTATTTTTCATTTACTTATTAATAAGCTTCCTATAGAGCAAATGGAAATTTGTAGGGAGTTTGGGCTTGAGAAAGTGCAATTGTGAGATATAGAATGTGTATTAACTATTCATAAATAACAAGATGTCATCATGCGCTGTATAGATTGGCATTAAGAATAACATAGCGAAACCACTGGATTTCTTTTTGAACTTACCTGTTAACGATTCAATGTTCACTGCCCTAATTGACTTTGCATTGCCCTTGTGATGTTCCAGTTGCTTACTGGCTTAATGCACCTGACTTGTGAGCAGGTGTTCATGAATTCTCCTCCACGGAGAGCTTTTTTTCATTTACTTACTAAGAAGCTTCCTATAGAGCCAATGGAAATTTGTATGGATTTTGGGCTTAAGAAAGTGCAATTGTGAGATATAGAATCTCTATTAAGTGTTCGTAACGAACAAGATGTCATCATACGCTCCATATATTGGCATTAAGAATAACATAGTGAATCCAAGGGATTTCTTTTTTAACTTACCTATTTGCGATTCAATGCTCACTGCCCTTCTTGACATCACAATGCACCTGTGATGTTCCAGTGGTTTACAGGGATAATGTGCCTATCTTGTAAACAGAAGTTCATGAGCATCATTCCACAGAGCTTTTTTCATTTACTTACTAATAAGCTTCTTATAGAGCCAATGGAAATTTGCATTGATTTTGGGCTTGAGATAGTGCAATTGTGAGATATAGAATATGTATTAAGTGTTCATAAAGAACAAGATGTCATCATACGCTGTATAGATTGGCATTAAGAATAAAATAGTGAATCCAAGGGATTTCTTTTTTAACTTACCTATTAGCGATTCAATGTTCACTGCCCTTCTAGATAACATATTGCACCTGTGATGCCCCAGTGGCTTACTGGGTTGAAGCGCCTGACTTGTGAAAAGATGTTCATGAATTCTACTCCACTGAGAGCTTTTTTTCATTTACTTACTAATAAGCTTCCTATAGAGCCAATGGAAATTTGCATTGATTTTGGGCTTGAGATAGTGCAATTGTGAGATATAGAATATGTATTAAGTGTTCATAAAGTGCAAGATGTCATCATACGCTGTATAGATTGGAATTAAGAATAGCATAGTGAAACCAATGGATTTCTTTTTTAACTTACCTATTAGCGATTCAATGTTCAATGCCCTTCTTGATATGGCATAGCAACTGCACCTGTGATGTCCAAGGGGCTTACTGGGTTAAAGCGCCTGACTTGTGAATATTTGTTCATGAATTCTACTCCACCGAGAGCTTTTTTTCATTTAATTACTACTAAACTTCCTAAAGAGACCAATAGAAATTTGCATTGATTTTGGGCTTCATATAGTGCAATTGTGAGATATAGAATCTGTGTTAAGTTTTCATAAAGAACAAGATGCCATCATATGCTGTACAGATTGACATTAAGAATAACATAGTGAATTCAATGGATTTATTTTTGAACTTACCTATTAACGATTTAATGTTCACTGCCCTAATTGACATCCCCATGCACCTGTGATCTCCCAGTGGCTTACTGGGTTAATGACCCTTATTTGTGAACAGGAGTTCATGAGTTTGACTCCACAGAGAATTTTTTTTATTTACCTTCTAATAAGCTTCCTATAGAGCCAATGGAAATTTGCATTGATTTTGGGAATGAAATAGTGCTATTGTGAAATATAGAATCTGTATTAAGTCTTCATAAAGAACAAAATGTCATCATACGTTGTATATATTGGCATTAAGAATAACATAGTGAAACCAATGGATTTCTTTTTTCACTTACCTGTTAGGGATTCAATGTTCACTGCCCTATTTGAAATCCTCATGCACCTGTGATGTCCCAGTGGCTTACTGGGTTAATGGGCATGACTTGTGAACACGAGTTCATGAGTTCGACCCAACAGAGAGTTTTTTTCATTTGCTTACCAATAAGCTTCCTATATTGCCAATGTAAATTTGCATTGATTTTGGGCTTCACATGGTGCAATTGTGAGATACATAATCTGTATTGTGTTCATAAAGAACAAGATGTCATCATACGCTGTATAGATTGGAATTAAGAATTACATAGTAAAACCAATGGATTTCTTTTTGAGTTTACCTATTAACGATTCAATGTTCACTGCCTTAATTGATATGAATTTGCACCCGAGATGTTCCAGTGGTTTATTGGGATAATGCACCTGACTTGAGAAGAGGTGTTCATGAATTCTACTCCACAGAGAGCTTTTTTTCATTTACTTACTAATAAGTTTCCTATAGAGCCAATGGAAATTTGCATTGATATTGGTCTTGAGATAGTGCAATTGTAAGATATAGAATATGTATTAAGTGTTCATAAAGTACAAGATGTCATCATACGCTGTATAGATTGGCATTAAGAATAACATAGTGATTTCAATGGATTTCTTTTTTAACTTACCTGTTTGCGATTCAATGATCACTGCCCTTCTTGACATTACAATGCACCCATGATGTTCCAGTGGCTTACTGGGTTAATGTGCCTGACTTGTGAACAGGTGTTCATGAATTTTACTCCATGAAGAGCTTTTTTTCATTTACTTTCTAATAATCTTCCTATAGAGCCAATGGAAATTTGCATTGATTTTGGGCTTGAGATAGTGCAATTGTGAAATATAGATTCTGTATTCAGTGTTCATAAAGAACAAGATGTCATCATACGCTGTATAGATTGGCATTAAGAATAACATAGTGAAACCAATGGATTTATTTTTTAACTTACCTATAAGCTATTCAATGTTCAATGCCTTTCTTGACATCATTTTGCACCTTTGAAGGTACTGTGGCTTACTGGGATAATTCATCTGACTTGTGAACAGGTGTTGATGAGTTTGACTCCAAAGAGAACTTATTTTTCGTTTACTTACTAATAAGCTTCCTATAGAGCCAATGGAAACTTGCATTGATTTTTGGCATGAGATATTGCTATTGTGAGATATAGAATCTGTATTAAGTCTTCATAAAGAAAAAAAGTCACCATACGCTGTATAGATTGGCATTAAGAATAATAAAGTGAAACCAATGGATTTCTTATTTAACTTACCTATTAGCGATTCAATGTTCACTGCCCTTCTTGACAGCACATAGAACCTGTGATGGCCTAGTGGCTTACTGGGCTAATGCACCTGACTTGTGAAAAAGTGTTCATGAGTTTGACTTCAAGTAGAGTATTTTTTATTTACTTACTAAAAAGTTACCTATGAAGCCAATGGAAATTTGTATGGATTTCGGGCTTGAGAAAGTGCAATTGTGAGATATAGAATGTGTATTAAGTGGTCATAAAGAACAAAATGTCATCATGCGCTGTATAGATTGGCATTAAGAATAACATAGCAAACCACTGGCTTCCTTTTGGAACTTACCTGTTAACGTTTCAATGTTCACTGCCCTAATTGACATAGTATTGCACCTGTGATGTTTCAGTGGCTAACTGGATTAATACACCTAATTTGTGAACAGGTGTTTGTGAATTCTACTCCACAGAGAGCTTTTTTTTGTTTACTTACTAATAAGTTTACTATAGAGCCAATGTAAATTTGCATTGATTTTCGGCTTCAGATAGTGCAATTGTGAGATATAGTATCTGTATTAAGTGTTCATAAGGAACAAGATGTCATCATTAGCTATATAGATTGGCATTAAGAATAACATGGTAAAACCACTGGATATCTTTTTGAACTTACCTATTAGCGATTCAATGTTCACTGCCCTTCTTGACATCACACAGAACCTGTGATGGTTCAGTGGCTTACTCGGTTAATGCACCTGACTTGTCAATAGGTGTTCATAAGTTCAACTCCAAGTAGAGTATTTTTTATTTACTTATTAATAAGCTTCCTATAGAGCAAATGGAAATTTGTAGGGAGTTTGGGCTTGAGAAAGTGCAATTGTGAGATATAGAATGTGTATTAACTATTCATAAATAACAAGATGTCATCATGCGCTGTATAGATTGGCATTAAGAATAACATAGCAAAACCGCTGGATTTCTTTTTGAACTTACCTATTAAAGATTCAATGTTCACTGCCCTAATTGACATAGCATTGCCCTTGTGATGTTCCAGTTGCTTACTGAGTTAATGCACCTGACTTGTGAACATGAGTTTGACTCCACAGGGAGATTTTTTTCATTTACTTACTAATAAGCTTCATATATTGCCAATAGTGTTGAGCCACCCCCGTAGTGTTCGAGTTCGGTTCGGTTCGTCGAACACCCGTGTGTTCGTCGAACTGTTCGTCGAACACCTTCGAACACCGTTAAAACCAATGGCAGGCAAACAAAAACACATAGAAACACATAGAAAACACCTTCAAAGGTGTCCAAAAGCTGACAAACTGCTCAGAAGACACAACTAACACATGGAAAAGTGACAAGTACATATAGTCATGCGAAAAGAAAAGAGGTGGAGGAGTAAAAGGAGGGGGAGACACAGATATAGGCATGTCATGCCCTTCTAAAATCCAAAAAGTGAGAAGCCGAGACGGCCAGTCCGCTCCTGCCCGTGCCACCTCCGTGTCGCCGGGTTTGTGCCAGAGCCGCGGTGAACCCTGACGGCCAGCCCCCCTCTCCCAATACTGGTGCCTGTCCGCTGGTGGGTCGAGAGAGCCCCCCTGTGGTGGAGGCAGCTCTAAGCTTTTTAATTTAAATTGTCCCTCTAATTTGAATGAATACACTTTAAATCCATTTACAAGGATCTATTGGAGGGCAAGTCTCATGCCAGCAGACGCGTAATTCCAGCTCCAGTAGCGTCCACTAAAGCTGCTGCAGTTAAAAAGCTTTTATAAGGATCGAGCTCGGCTGTCCACCGCAAGGCATCCTAGTGCCAGTCCCAGCCCCTATGCCTTGGGGTGCCTCCTGATGCTCTTCACTAAGTATCCCGTGGTCCCGAAGCATTTCCTTTGAAAAAATTAAGTGTCCAAACTACAGGTGGTGTAGCTTGCTTAACAGCCGGGATAATCCGCTGACTAGCAGACACTGCTACTAGGCACAAAGTATTTCCTGGGCTAGATGCAGTTAAAAATTTGTAAGTAGATACTCTCGTTGGATGCTGAGAAAGCATTCCATAGAGTCTCCTGGCACGCCATATATGATTCTCTTAAAAAGCTTGGGGTAGGGGTCTAGGGGACCCTTTTATAGCCAAAATCACGGCCCTGTATCACAATACGTCACCTAGGCTGAAGATAAATGGAACTGTAGCACCGAGGGCTCGGTTGCTACAGACGTATTGCACCTCACCCAGAGGTGTGATATCTCACTCTCAGATAAGGATGGAGTGTGGATCAGGACCCGACACCTGCATGCATTACACCACATTGCCGTGGGGCAGGGCGACCAATATGCCCCTGAGATGGGCACGACAGTCCCTGTCCCTGGCTGGAGTGGGGGGAGGGAACACTGAGGACGGGGAACCCTGCAGTGCAGGAGCAGGGAGGAAGCAGTTCCTGGGTGCATTGAGAAGGGAGTATAAAAGGTGGGCACCATCTTAGTTCAGTGCAGAGAAGTCTGAGCAGAAGTGGCAGGGAGCAGGGGCTCTGCATGAGCTCTGCTCCGGAGGCGGGCCTAGTAACAGAGGCCCAGGCCTGCAAGAGGGAGAAGGAAGGAAGAGGAGCGGAGAAGGCTCCAGGAACGAGGAATGAAGGGATCCCAGGGGTGCGGACGGGCGAGTCGCCACCGCACGCCCGAATCCACCTGTGTGGAGGGGTCAGGCCAAAGGGGGAGACCGGTCCCCGAACTAGTGGAGGCAGGAAACGACCCTCAGCTAGAAACCGGAGGCTCTGACATTTTATGTGGCGCAGCCCCTTGCTCCACCCGCTAGGAAGGCACCACATAGGGTCAGGGAAACTGGCGCCAAGTTTACCAAGAGGAGGCCCGAGGCAGCCGGACAGAAGTGTTGGTAAGAAAGGCCAGACAAAGGACACACAAAGGGGGTCCTGTGAAGCGCTCCAAAGTTATCTGGGAGTTGTCTGAGCCCCTCACCTGGTGAGCACAGTACGACGTGGGCAGCCGTTACCTGCAGACGTGGTCTGGATAATAAGAACTGTGAGTAAAGGCCCTGAACTGCATCACTGACTCCGTGTCGTTACTGCTGCTGCCCTGCACCATCACCCCCATCCTCCGCATACACTGCCCTGAGGCTATACTCCTCCCGTGGGGAGTTATGCTACGCTCTGCTGCACCCACAACACCAGCCTTAGCGGTCTGCCCTGTAGCGGCGGTTCACTCTGACCGCAATCCACGGGTGGCGTAGTCGGACATTTAAACATCAAAACCACATAAATAGTTCCGCCACTGGTTTGACCGCCCTGAGCCACGGAACCGGATTGCCGCCACGAAGACTACAACCACCAGCATCCACCAAAAAGGGTCCGGCTCCGGGTGTCCCAAGGCCCAGGGGGTGCGTCAGAACATTTTCATCACCTTTCACAATCACCAATGGGACAAGGCAGGGATGTCCTCTGTCCCCTCTCTTATACATCCTAGTGACGGAGCACCTGCTCTCATCAATTCGCCATAACCCCAATATTTGGTGGATTGAGGTGGGAGGCACCGAGTACAAGTGCTCTCTATTTGCTGATGATGTCCTAGTATATATCACTCAATCACATATATCCATCCCTGCTGTTATGGCTGAAATAGATCACTTTGTTACATGGTAAAATTTTAAAATCAATGCAGCGATGTCTGAGGCCCTCGATGTCTCCCTCCCTAAATCCATATAGGATTCCATCCAGTCCAACTTTCCCTTTGCCTGGCCCTCACAGGGTATCAAATACTTAGGAATTCCTATTCATAGAGACCTCTCCCATCTATGTTATCTTAATTTTGGGCCCTTTATTGAACAATTCCATACAGACCACGGTTGGCAAGTTAGAACTGTAAGATTCACTACGTGAACCACTGGTGTTTTGTGGAAAAGCACATGTACACCGCGTTCCAAATTATTATGCAAAAAGTGTTTAGGAGTGATAAGGGAAGAATTTGTTTGTTTGTCAGTTAAACTCATTGATGGTGATGTGTGTCAGGGCTCTTTATATCACTGTAAGCAATTGCAGACACCTGTGCTAATTAGTTTGGCAGGTGTGTCCAATGAAAGGCAAGACTACTTAAGAAGGCTCTCTCACATTATTAAGCAGCCTACATTTTCTGCCAAAATCGGAAAGAAAAAGGATGTGTCGGCTGCTGAGAAGCAACAAATTGTGGAGTGTTTAGGTCAAGGCATGACTACAATCAACATTGTGCGATGATCAGGATGAAGTGTCTTGGCAATCAAGAAGTATGTAGCTGATTCACAGTACACACGTGTGCGTGCTGATAAGGGCAAATTGAGGACTCTTTCCTACAGGCAATTACGTCAGGTTGAAACAGCAGCGGCAAAAAAGCCTTGTCATAGCAGCAGACAAGTTTTTGAAGCTGCTTGTGCCTCCAACGTCCCCCGAACAACAAGATGCAGGGTCCTTCAGAGGTTTGCAGCTGTGCATATGCCATCCTGTCGACCTCCTCTATCCACTTCACACAAGCAGAAACGGCTCCAGTGGGCCAAACATTACATGAAGACTGATTTCAAAACTGTTTTGTTCACGGATGAGTGCCGTGCAGCGCTCGATGGTCCAGATGAATGGAGTGGAGGATGGCTGGTTGATGGACACCCCACGCAAACACGGCTACAGCGCCAACAAGGAGGAGGTGGAGTAATGTTTTGGGCTGGAATCATGGGGAGAGAGATTGTCGGCCCCTTTAGGATCCCTGAAGGCGCTAAAGATGAACTCCATAATGTATGTGGATTTTCTCAAACAGCACTTCCTGCCATGGTTCAAGAAGAAGAACCGTGTATTTCACAGCAAGATCATTTTTCTGCATGATAATGCACCATCTCATGCTGCACATAAAACATCTGCATCTCTGGCTGATATGGGCATAAAAGGGGACAAACTTATGGTGTGACCCCCATGCTCCCCTGACCTCTACCCCATTCAGAACCTTTGGAGCATCATTAAAAGGAGTGTCTATGATGGCGGGAGGCAGTTCACATCTAAGCAACAGCTCTGGGAGGGTATTCTGTCCTCATGCAAAACAATTGAAGCAGAAACCATCCAAAACCTGACAAATTCAATGGACGAGAGAGTTCAGAAGCTCCTTTCGAACAAGGGGTCCTATGTGAAAATGTAACATCACCTAGAATAAAGTTTTGAGTTGAAAACTGTTTGATTTCAGTTTCTAACAACCTGCTAATGCTTATAATTTCAAAAATGACCATTTTTTTGGTCTTTATTAAAATGAAAAGGTTGATCGAAAAGTTTGGGGGATCTAAGAGTGTGGCAACCCAGTAGTCATGATTACTTCGAATTCTGACAATATGAGGGTCATGCTGCAGGTAGTGCAGCAAGAAGGCACTTATGTGTCTTGCGCATCTCGGAGCCCCAAAATTATTTTCCGGGCTAGATGCAGCTAAAAATTATTTTTAATTTTAAATCTGGTGAAGCTTATTATAGATGGCCTAATAGGATCAGTGCTGCACACTGCTACAAAGCCCAAATTATTTTCCAGTCAAGATACAGATAAACATGATTAGTAATTTGAAAGCTTAAAACGGTTGGTAGGGTGATTTTAACCAATCATCAAGCTTTTACTCTCCCCAGGATGACACAGGGGTAGAAAAGTCGTTTCGGATCCATGATTTGTTCATCTTTATGAACGTGAGTCTGTCTACATTATCAGTGGAGAGCCGCGTGCGCTTATCTGTCAGCACACCACCAGCAGCGCTGAACACACGTTCAGACAGAACGCTGGCTGCGGGGCATGACAAGATCTCCAAGGCGTAAGTGGCTAGCTCCGGCCATTTATCCAGATTGGAAGCCCAAAAAGAGCAAGGGTCCAGTGACACAGTCGTGGCTTCAATGTTTACTTGGAGATACTCCTGTACCATCGTCTCTAGGCGTTGACTATGTGTCAGACTTCTTGTCTCCTGTGGCCTTGCAAAGGATGGGCTAAAAAAGTGGTGAAATGATTCCGCAAAATTGATGTTACCAGCAGATACTGTGGTTCTGTTACGGTTTGAGTGCTGAACACTTGACGGTCCCACGGTTGGCAAGTTGGAACTGTGAGATTCACTACGTGCACCACTGGTATTTTGTGGAAAAGCACATGTAAGATTCTGCAACAGTCTCTGCTGATACTCCTGCATGCGTGCATCCCTTTCTATGGCAGGAATAATTTCTGCAAATTTACTTTTGTACCGGGGATCTAACAGTGTGGCAACCCAGTAGTCAGGATTATTTCTAATTCTCACAATTCGAGGGTCATGTTGCAGGTAGTGCAGCAAGAAGGCACTCATGTGTGTTGCGCATCCAGGAGCACCAAGTCCCTGTTGTGTTGGTGGCGAGGTAGCAATCATGCTTCCTTCCTCTGTCCTCTCCCCCCAACCTCGCACAACAGAAATGTGATCAAGGTCTCCCTCATCTGATGAGTCTTCCATCAGTTCGTCCTCCACTTCTTCCTGGGCTCCTGCACCTTCCTCACTAGTTTGGCTGCTACCATGCGCCCTGGTAAAATCATCTCCCCCACCCTCACATGCCTGCCGCCTTTGTGCTGCCGACCGTCTGGACCTTGCAGATGTTAGCCCTTCCGCATACAACTCCTCCTCCTCTACTTCCTCCACCTCCTCTTGTGCCACCACCTGACTCCGAATTCTGTTTAACATGTGCTCCAGCATGTAAATCACCGGAATAGTCATGCTGATAATGGCATCGTCAGCACTAAACATCTTCGTCGCCATTTCAAAACTGTGCAGAAGGGTGCATAGGTCCCTGATCTGAGACCACTCCTCCAGCGTGATTTGCCCCACCTCTGAATCTCGTTGGCCCAGGCTATACGTCAGAACGTATTGCACCAGGGCTTGTCGGTGCTGCCACAGTCGCTGCAACATGTGCAGAGTTGAATTCCACCGGGTAGGCACATCGCATTTTAGCCGGTGAAGTGGCAGGCCCAACGACTTCTGTAGAGATGTAAGTCGCTGAGCTGCGGGATGCGAACGGCGGAAGTGAGCACACAGCGACCGTGCCCTCTGCAGAAGGCCATCTAGTCTGGGATAGTGGGCTAAAAATTGCTGGACAACCAGGTTCAACACGTGAGCCATACAAGGCACGTGTGTGACATTGCCCCGGCGTAGGGCCGCACCCAGGTTTGCAGCATTGTCGCACACGGCCTTCCCTGGTTTCAGGTCCAGTGGAGACAACCATTCATGAAATTGGTTCTCCAGAGCTGACCACAACTCCTTAGCTGTGTGACTCACATTTCCCAGACATTTCAATGTAAAAACCGCCTGATGACGTTGAGCCCTACTGCCAGCATAGTAAGGAGGTGTGCAGGATCCCTTCTGCGCAGTTAGAAAGCTTGTGGCATGACCAGACAGGCTTTGGGTGCAGGTGGAAGACCGAGAGGAGGTTGAGGAGGCAGAAGCAGTGGAGGAAAAATGACATAAAGAGGATTGACGCACAACTCGTGGGGACGGCAAGACTTGGACAGCAGCCCCTTGTCCTGCTGTCACCATAGTTACCCAGTGCCCAGTCAGCGACATGTAACGCCCCTGTCCATGCCTACTCGTCCAAGTGTCTGTGGTGAAATGCACCCTGTCACACACAGAGTTTCTCAAAGAAGCGGTGATGTTGTGTGCGACATGCTGGTGGAGCGCAGGCACACCTTTCTTTGAGAAGTAGTGCCGACTGGGCATCTGGTACTGGGGCACTGCGACGGACATAAGGTCTCGAAAATCCTCTGTGTCCACCAGGCGGAAAGGCAGCATTTCTGTAGCCAAGAGCTTGCAGATGGTGAAATTCAACCTCTTAGCTTTCTCATGGCTAGGAGGAAATGGTCTTTTACTTGTCCACATCTGAGGGACCGAGGGCTGGCTATTGTGCTTAGACGGGGTTGATAAGGGTGTCCCCGGCAAACTGACGGTCTGTGAGGAAGATGCAGGCGGACATGTTAGGTTGCCTTGATCCAAAGGTGGTGCTATCGATGTCGGACAGCGCTCAAGACCAGCTGGTGTTACCACCTCCAAAGAAAATGATGACCTGCCAATCACGCTGGCTGTTGCGGGTAAAGAGGTGGCAGGTCTGCGCCCCAAAACAGGTGTGACTGCTGTCCCCCCAGTCACAGAGGATGAAGAGGCCGCGGATGTACAAGATATGGCAGACGGTGGTTGGCCCGGCCGGCTAGACCGCATTGTAGCACACTGAGCTTCCCACTGCAACTTATGCTTCATGTCCATGTGCCGGTTCATGCATGAAGTACTCAAACTATGTATTTTTTGGCCTCTACTTAGCTTTTGCTGACAAATGTTACAGATAACACGAGTTGGGTCATCTTTATCGATCTGAAAAAATGCCCAGGCTATGCAAGGCTTAGCACCCATGCGACCTGAAGAGCCACCACGACTTGTGGTGAGAGGCAGAGTTGTGTTTGAGGATGCAGTTGTTGACGTGCTTCCAGTATACGTCTCTGTCCAGGAAGGCGCAACCTGACCTCGTCGTCACTAGCATCTTCCTCCACCTCCTCTGCTGACCTCATCTCTTGGCTGACTGTGGGTTGACAGTAAGTGGGATCTCCGACCTCATCATCATCACCCTGTGCGTTATCACACCCGTCGTCCTCAGAGCCAACCTGTTCCTGCCCTGACAAAAAACTAAAGTTGTCGCTCCAATCAGGTATTTGAGTCTTATCATCGTCTTCCTCATTGTCTCCACCAACAGGAGTTACAGTTTGGGAATGAGGGTCTACATTATGGTCAGAACCTTCTGCGTCTGGTCCTGGATCCGACTCATAAAGATTCTGGGCATCAGTGCAGATCATTTCCTCGTCTGGATTCACAGAAGCGCTGGAGTCGACCTCTGATTCCCAGGCTATAGTATGAGTAAACAGCTCTGCAGACTCAACCATCTGTTCTACCTCATACTCAGACGGGCAGCTGGAGATTTGGGAGCTGTGAGGAAGCAAGTGCGATTTGGGTGACACCTTTGAGGACTGGAGTATTTGTGATGTTGAAGTTGATGTGGAGGAGAGCCCACTTAAAGGAGCACTTGATATCCGTTGAAGCACCTGCTGTTTTTGTGCCTCATCTGGAATTTGTAGCGATTGGCGTGGCCGTAAGAAAGGGATCTTATCACATTGTCCGCTAAAAGAAGTAGACATTTTAGTTTGGCTGGAAGATGGTCTTTCTTCTGCACCTACCCCACGGACACAACCTTTTTTCCCCTTCCCAACACGCCTATTCCCCTTTCCAACAGCAGCAGGCCTTTTTCCACTCATTTTGGTGGTTAACTAATTCACAACTCTGGAGTTGTTTGCACAAAAAAACAATGGATGGTAACCGAGCAGAGCTGAGTGGCCAAACTGTGGTACTAGGCCAAAACTATTGGCTGGGTTAGATGCAGAAAAAAATTATTTTTAATTTGCAACCTGATGGAGGTCAGTATAGATGGACTAATAGACCAAGTCCCACACACCGCTAGAAGCCCAAATATTTTTTCAGAGCTAGATGCAGAAAATTTTTTTATTCAATTTGCAACCTGATGGAGGTCAGTATAGATGGACTAATAGACCAAGTCCCACACACTGCTAGAAGCCCAAATATTTTTCCAGAGCTAGATGCAGAAAAAAATTATTTTTAATTTGCAACCTGATGGAGGTCAGTATAGATGGACTAATAGACCAAGTCCCACACACTGCTAGAAGCCCAAATATTTTTTCAGAGCTAGATGCAGAAAAAAATTATTTTTAATTTGCAACCTGATGGAGGTCAGTATAGATGGACTAATAGACCAAGTCCCACACACCGCTAGAAGCCCAAATATTTTTTCAGAGCTAGATGCAGAAAAAAATTATATTCAATTTGCAACCTGCTGGAGGTCAGTATAGAAGGACTAATAGAACAAGTCCCACACACTGCTAGAAGCCCAAATATTTTTTCAGAGCTAAATGAAGAAAAAAATTATTTTTAATTTGCAACCTGATGGAGGTCAGTATAGATGGACTAATAGACCAAGTCCCACACACTGCTAGAAGCCCAAATATTTTTTCAGAGCTAGATGCAGAAAAAAATTATATTCAGTTTGCAACCTGATGGAGGTCAGTATAGATGGACTAATAGAATGATGCTATGCCCAAAAGATTTTACTTCACTAGGTGCAGTAAAAAAATTGGTATTCTATACACAGGTGGTATATCTTGCAACACAGATAGGCTACTCCACTGACTAACACACTCTGCAATAGGCCAAAAAGGATTAGCTTTGCTAGATTCAGCCAAATGCTGTGAAAAAAACTTGCACAGCACTGGCACAGACCTGCCTGGCAAAAACTGATAGGAACTGATGTAACCTAGTCCTGAAAAGGACTCCAATTACAATTAGTCTTTACTCCCACAATCTATCTATTTAAGAGCACAGACCTGCCTGATAAAAGTCGTAGGAAATGCTGTAACCTAGTCCTTAAAAGGACTGCAATCACAACTATTCCCTACTCCCAAGCTATCTGTATATTTGTGCGAAAATTGGCTTGAAATTAACAAGGTATAGCGCACACAGCAACAGCGGTGCCGTCTAACACGCAGCTGCAGCAGTGAGAAAATGGTGGCGACGGGGAAAATGGCTTGGTCTTATAGGGCAAGGACATGTGACATACACTGCCAATCACACATGCCCTTGCTTGTGTGAAAAAAAGCACTTCGCTCCGTGTGTGCGCTGCTGATAGGCTGACAGATTGCACCTCCCCACTGCAAATGCGGGAAAGAGAAAAAAAAATGGAGATCTTCATTGTTCCTGCAGAGATCCATCCCCTGCCCCTCCCCCCGCCCCGCTGTACACTCAAACTGCGTATTAACATTAATTTTCATCATTACTGAGAAAAAATCCAGTTATGATTTTGGTGCACGAACAGTTATCGAACATAACCTCGAACAGCCGAATTTTTCTCAAATTGTTCGTGTTCGCCGACCGGCTCGAACACCGCCCAAAACAGCTCGAATTTGAGATTGGCGAACAGTCCGAGTAGAACAACGCTCATCTCTAATTGCCAATAGAAATTTGCATTGATTTTGGGCTTAACATGGTGCAATTGTGAGATACATAATCTGTATTGTGTTCATAAAGAACAAGAATTCATCATACGCTGTATAGATTGGCATTAAGAATAACATAGTAAAACCAATGGATTTCTTTTTGAGTTTACCTATTAACGACTAGAGATGAGCGTTGTTCTACTCGAACTGTTCGCCAATCTCAAATTCGAGCTGTTTTGGGCGGTGTTCGAGCCGGTCGGCGAACACGAACAATTTGAGAAAAATTCGGCTGTTCGAGGTTATGTTCGATAACTGTTCGTGCACCAAAATCATAACTGGATTTTTTCTCAGTAATGATGAAAATTAATGTTAATACGCAGTTTGAGTGTACAGCGGGGCGGGGGGAGGGGCAGGGGATGGATCTCTGCAGGAACAATGAAGATCTCCATTTTTTTTTCTCTTTCCCGCATTTGCAGTGGGGAGGTGCAATCTGTCAGCCTATCAGCAGCGCACACACGGAGCGAAGTGCTTTTTTTCACACAAGCAAGGGCATGTGTGATTGGCAGTGTATGTCACATGTCCTTGCCCTATAAGACCAAGCCATTTTCCCCGTCGCCACCATTTTCTCACTGCTGCAGCTGCGTGTTAGACGGCACCGCTGTTGCTGTGTGCGCTATACCTTGTTAATTTCAAGCCAATTTTCGCACAAATATACAGATAGCTTGGGAGTAGGGAATAGTTGTGATTGCAGTCCTTTTAAGGACTAGGTTACAGCATTTCCTACGACTTTTATCAGGCAGGTCTGTGCTCTTAAATAGATAGATTGTGGGAGTAAAGACTAATTGTAATTGGAGTCCTTTTCAGAACTAGGTTACATCAGTTCCTATCAGTTTTTGCCAGGCAGGTCTGTGCCAGTGCTGTGCAAGTTTTTTTCACAGCATTTGGCTGAATCTAGCAAAGCTAATCCTTTTTGGCCTATTGCAGAGTGTGTTAGTCAGTGGAGTAGCCTATCTGTGTTGCAAGATATACCACCTGTGTATAGAATACCAATTTTTTTACTGCACCTAGTGAAGTAAAATCTTTTGGGCATAGCATCATTCTATTAGTCCATCTATACTGACCTCCATCAGGTTGCAAACTGAATATAATTTTTTTCTGCATCTAGCTCTGAAAAAATATTTGGGCTTCTAGCAGTGTGTGGGACTTGGTCTATTAGTCCTTCTATACTGACCTCCAGCAGGTTGCAAATTGAATATAATTTTTTTCTTCATTTAGCTCTGAAAAAATATTTGGGCTTCTAGCAGTGTGTGGGACTTGTTCTATTAGTCCTTCTATACTGACCTCCAGCAGGTTGCAAATTGAATATAATTTTTTTCTGCATCTAGCTCTGAAAAAATATTTGGGCTTCTAGCGGTGTGTGGGACGTGGTCTATTAGTCCATTTATACTGACCTCCATCAGGTTGCAAATTAAAAATAATTTTTTTCTGCATCTAGCTCTGAAAAAATATTTGGGCTTCTAGCAGTGTGTGGGACTTGGTCTATTAGTCCATCTATACTGACCTCCATCAGGTTGCAAATTAAAAATAATTTTTTTCTTCATTTATCTCTGAAAAAATATTTGGGCTTCTAGCAGCGTGTGGGACTTGTTCTATTAGTCCATCTATACTGACCTCCATCAGGTTGCAAATTAAAAATAATTTTTTTCTGCATCTAGCTCTGAAAAAATATTTGGGCTTCTAGCAGTGTGTGGGACTTGGTCTATTAGTCCATCTATACTGACCTCCATCAGGTTGCAAATTAAAAATAATTTTTTTCTGCATCTAGCTCTGAAAAAATATTTGGGCTTCTAGCAGTGTGTGGGACTTGGTCTATTAGTCCGTCTATACTGACCTCCATCAGGTTGCAAATTGAATAAAAAAATTTTCTGCATCTAGCTCTGAAAAAATATTTGGGCTTCTAGCGGTGTGTGGGACTTGGTCTATTAGTCCATCTATACTGACCTCCATCAGGTTGCAAATTAAAAATAATTTTTTTCTGCATCTAGCTCTGAAAAAATATTTGGGCTTCTAGCAGTGTGTGGGACTTGTTCTATTAGTCCTTCTATACTGACGTCCAGCAGGTTGCAAATTGAATATAATTTTTTTCTGCATCTAGCTCTGAAAAAATATTTGGGCTTCTAGCGGTGTGTGGGACTTGGTCTATTAGTCCATCTATACTGACCTCCATCAGGTTGCAAATTAAAAATAATTTTTTTCTGCATCTAGCTCTGAAAAAATATTTGTGCTTCTAGCAGTGTGTGGGACTTGGTCTATTAGTCCATCTATACTGACCTCCATCAGGTTGCAAATTAAAAATAATTTTTTTCTGCATCTAGCTCTGAAAAAATATTTGGGCTTCTAGCAGTGTGTGGGACTTGGTCTATTAGTCCATCTATACTGACCTCCATCAGGTTGCAAATTAAAAATAATTTTTTTCTTCATTTAGCTCTGAAAAAATATTTGGGCTTCTAGCAGTGTGTGGGACTTGTTCTATTAGTCCTTCTATACTGACCTCCAGCAGGTTGCAAATTGAATATAATTTTTTTCTGCATCTAGCTCTGAAAAAATATTTGGGCTTCTAGCGGTGTGTGGGACTTGGTCTATTAGTCCATCTATACTGACCTCCATCAGGTTGCAAATTAAAAATAATTTTTTTCTGCATCTAGCTCTGAAAAAATATTTGGGCTTCTAGCGGTGAGTGGGACTTGGTCTATTAGTCCATCTATACTGACCTCCATCAGGTTGCAAATTAAAAATAATTTTTTTCTGCATCTAGCTCTGAAAAAATATTTGGGCTTCTAGCAGTGTGTGGGACTTGGTCTATTAGTCCATCTATACTGACCTCCATCAGGTTGCAAATTGAATAAAAAAATTTTCTGCATCTAGCTCTGAAAAAATATTTGGGCTTCTAGCGGTGTGTGGGACTTGGTCTATTAGTCCATCTATACTGACCTCCATCAGGTTGCAAATTAAAAATAATTTTTTTCTGCATCTAACCCAGCCAATAGTTTTGGCCTAATACCACAGTTTGGCCACTCAGCTCTGCTCGGTTACCATCCATTGTTTTTTTGTGCAAACAACTCCAGAGTTGTGAATTAGTTAACCACCAAAATGAGTGGAAAAAGGCCTGCTGCTGGTGGAAAGGGGAATAGGCGTGTTGGGAAGGGGAAAAAAGGTTGTGTCCGTGGGGTAGGTGCAGAAGAAAGACCATCTTCCAGCCAAACTAAGATGTCTACTTCTTTTAGCGGACAATGTGATAAGATCCCTTTCTTACGGCCACGCCAATCGCTACAAATTCCAGATGAGGCACAAAAACAGCAGGTGCTTCAATGGATATCAAGTGCTCCTTTAAGTGGGCTCTCCTCCACATCAACTTCAACATCACAAATACTCCAGTCCTAAAAGGTGTCACCCAAATCGCACTTGCTTCCTCACAGCTCCCAAATCTCCAGCTGCCCGTCTGAGTATGAGGTAGAACAGATGGTTGAGTCTGCAGAGCTGTTTACTCATACTATAGCCTGGGAATCAGAGGTCGACTCCAGCGCTTCTGTGAATCCAGACGAGGAAATGATCTGCACTGATGCCCAGAATCTTTATGAGTCGGATCCAGGACCAGACGCAGAAGGTTCTGACCATAATGTAGACCCTCATTCCCAAACTGTAACTCCTGTTGGTGGAGACAATGAGGAAGACGATGATAAGACTCAAATACCTGATTGGAGCGACAACTTTAGTTTTTTGTCAGGGCAGGAACAGGTTGGCTCTGAGGACGACGGGTGTGATAACGCACAGGGTGATGATGATGAGGTTGGAGATCCCACTTACTCTCAACCCACAGTCAGCCAAGAGATGAGGTCAGCAGAGGAGGTGGAGGAAGATGCTAGTGACGACGAGGTCAGGTTGCGCCTTCCTGGACAGAGACGTAGTACTGGAAGCACGTCAACAACTGCATCCTCAAACACAACTCTGCCTCTCACCACAAGTCGTGGTGGCTCTTCAGGTCGCATGGGTGCTAAGCCTTGCATAGCCTGGGCATTTTTTCAGATCGATAAAGATGACCCAACTCGTGTTATCTGTAACATTTGTCAGCAAAAGCTAAGTAGAGGCCAAAAAATACATAGTTTGAGTACTTCATGCATGAACCGGCACATGGACATGAAGCATAAGTTGCAGTGGGAAGCTCAGTGTGCTACAATGCGGTCTAGCCGGCCGGGCCAACCACCATCTGCCATATCTTGTGCATCCGCGGCCTCTTCATCCTCTGTGACTGGGGGGACAGCAGTCACACCTGTTTTGGGGCGCAGACCTGCCACCTCTTTACCCGCAACAGCCAGCGTGATTGGCAGGTCATCATTTTCTTTGGAGGTGGTAACACCAGCTGGTCTTGAGCGCTGTCCGACATCGATAGCACCACCTTTGGATCAAGGCAACCTAACATGTCCGCCTGCATCTTCCTCACAGACCGGCAGTTTGCCGGGGACACCCTTATCAACCCCGTCTAAGCACAATAGCCAGCCCTCGGTCCCTCAGATGTGGACAAGTAAAAGACCATTTCCTCCTAGCCATGAGAAAGCTAAGAGGTTGAATTTCACCATCTGCAAGCTCTTGGCTACAGAAATGCTGCCTTTCCGCCTGGTGGACACAGAGGATTTTCGAGACCTTATGTCCGTCGCAGTGCCCCAGTACCAGATGCCCAGTCGGCACTACTTCTCAAAGAAAGGTGTGCCTGCGCTCCACCAGCATGTCGCACACAACATCACCGCTTCTTTGAGAAACTCTGTGTGTGACAGGGTGCATTTCACCACAGACACTTGGACGAGTAGGCATGGACAGGGGCGTTACATGTCGCTGACTGGGCACTGGGTAACTATGGTGACAGCAGGACAAGGGGCTGCTGTCCAAGTCTTGCCGTCCCCACGAGTTGTGCGTCAATCCTCTTTATGTCATTTTTCCTCCACTGCTTCTGCCTCCTCAACCTCCTCTCGGTCTTCCACCTGCACCCAAAGCCTGTCTGGTCATGCCACAAGCTTTCTAACTGCGCAGAAGGGATCCTGCACACCTCCTTACTATGCTGGCAGTAGGGCTCAACGTCATCAGGCGGTTTTTACATTGAAATGTCTGGGAAATGTGAGTCACACAGCTGAGGAGTTGTGGTCAGCTCTGGAGAACCAATTTCATGAATGGTTGTCTCCACTGGACCTGAAACCAGGGAAGGCCGTGTGCGACAATGCTGCAAACCTGGGTGCGGCCCTTCGCCGGGGCAATGTCACACACGTGCCTTGTATGGCTCACGTGTTGAACCTGGTTGTCCAGCAATTTTTAGCCCACTATCCCAGACTAGATGGCCTTCTGCAGAGGGCACGGTCGCTGTGTGCTCACTTCCGCCGTTCGCATCCCGCAGCTCAGCGACTTACATCTCTACAGAAGTCGTTGGGCCTGCCACTTCACCGGCTAAAATGCGATGTGCCTACCCGGTGGAATTCAACTCTGCACATGTTGCAGCGACTGTGGCAGCACCGACAAGCCCTGGTGCAATACGTTCTGACGTATAGCCTGGGCCAACGAGATTCAGAGGTGGGGCAAATCACGCTGGAGGAGTGGTCTCAGATCAGGGACCTATGCACCCTTCTGCACAGTTTTGAAATGGCAACGAAGATGTTTAGTGCTGACGATGCCGTTATCAGCATGACTATTCCGGTGATTTACATGCTGGAGCACATGTTAAACAGAATTCGGAGTCAGGTGGTGGCACAAGAGGAGGTGGAGGAAGTAGAGGAGGAGGAGTTGTATGCGGAAGGGCTAACATCTGCAAGGTCCAGACGGTCGGCAGCACCAAGGCGGCAGGCATGTGAGGGTGGGGAAGATGATTTTACCAGGGCGCATGGTAGCAGCCAAACTAGTGAGGAAGGTGCAGGAGCCCAGGAAGAAGTGGAGGACGAACTGATGGAGGACTCATCAGATGAGGGAGACCTTGATCACATTTCTGTTGTGCGAGGTTGGGGGGAGAGGACAGAGGAAGGAAGCATGATTGCTACCTCGCCACCAACACAACAGGGACTTGGTGCTCCTGGATGCACAACACACATGAGTGCCTTCTTGCTGCACTACCTGCAACATGACCCTCGAATTGTGAGAATTAGAAATAATCCTGACAACTGGGTTGCCACACTGTTAGATCCCCGGTACAAAAGTAAATTTGCAGAAATTATTCCTGCCATAGAAAGGGATGCACGCATGCAGGAGTATCAGCAGAGACTGTTGCAGAATCTTACATGTGCTTTTCCACAAAATACCAGTGGTGCACGTAGTGAATCTCACAGTTCCAACTTGCCAACCGTGGGACCGTCAAGTGTTCAGCACTCAAACCGTAACAGAACCACAGTATCTGCTGGTAACATCAATTTTGCGGAATCATTTCACCACTTTTTTAGCCCATCCTTTGCAAGGCCACAGGAGACAAGAAGTCTGACACATAGTCAACGCCTAGAGACGATGGTACAGGAGTATCTCCAAGTAAACATTGAAGCCACGACTGTGTCACTGGACCCTTGCTCTTTTTGGGCTTCCAATCTGGATAAATGGCCGGAGCTAGCCACTTACGCCTTGGAGATCTTGTCATGCCCCGCAGCCAGCGTTCTGTCTGAACGTGTGTTCAGCGCTGCTGGTGGTGTGCTGACAGATAAGCGCACGCGGCTCTCCACTGATAATGTAGACAGACTCACGTTCATAAAGATGAACAAATCATGGATCCGAAATGACTTTTCTACCCCTGTGTCAACCTGGGGAGAGTAAAAGCTTGATGATTGGTTAAAATCACCCTACCAACCGTTTTAAGCTTTCAAATTACTAATCATGTTTATCTGTATCTTGACTGGAAAATAATTTGGGCTTTGTAGCAGTGTGCAGCACTGATCCTATTAGGCCATCTATAATAAGCTTCACCAGATTTAAAATTAAAAATAATTTTTAGCTGCATCTAGCCCGGAAAATAATTTTGGGGCTCCGAGATGCGCAAGACACATAAGTGCCTTCTTGCTGCACTACCTGCAGCATGACCCTCATATTGTCAGAATTCGAAGTAATCATGACTACTGGGTTGCCACACTCTTAGATCCCCCAAACTTTTCGATCAACCTTTTCATTTTAATAAAGACCAAAAAAATGGTCATTTTTGAAATTATAAGCATTAGCAGGTTGTTAGAAACTGAAATCAAACAGTTTTCAACTCAAAACTTTATTCTAGGTGATGTTACATTTTCACATAGGACCCCTTGTTCGAAAGGAGCTTCTGAACTCTCTCGTCCATTGAATTTGTCAGGTTTTGGATGGTTTCTGCTTCAATTGTTTTGCATGAGGACAGAATACCCTCCCAGAGCTGTTGCTTAGATGTGAACTGCCTCCCGCCATCATAGACACTCCTTTTAATGATGCTCCAAAGGTTCTGAATGGGGTAGAGGTCAGGGGAGCATGGGGGTCACACCATAAGTTTGTCCCCTTTTATGCCCATATCAGCCAGAGATGCAGATGTTTTATGTGCAGCATGAGATGGTGCATTATCATGCAGAAAAATGATCTTGCTGTGAAATACACGGTTCTTCTTCTTGAACCATGGCAGGAAGTGCTGTTTGAGAAAATCCACATACATTATGGAGTTCATCTTTAGCGCCTTCAGGGATCCTAAAGGGGCCGACAATCTCTCTCCCCATGATTCCAGCCCAAAACATTACTCCACCTCCTCCTTGTTGGCGCTGTAGCCGTGTTTGCGTGGGGTGTCCATCAACCAGCCATCCTCCACTCCATTCATCTGGACCATCGAGCGCTGCACGGCACTCATCCGTGAACAAAACAGTTTTGAAATCAGTCTTCATGTAATGTTTGGCCCACTGGAGCCGTTTCTGCTTGTGTGAAGTGGATAGAGGAGGTCGACAGGATGGCATATGCACAGCTGCAAACCTCTGAAGGACCCTGCATCTTGTTGTTCGGGGGACGTTGGAGGCACAAGCAGCTTCAAAAACTTGTCTGCTGCTATGACAAGGCTTTTTTGCCGCTGCTGTTTCAACCTGACGTAATTGCCTGTAGGAAAGAGTCCTCAATTTGCCCTTATCAGCACGCACACGTGTGTACTGTGAATCAGCTACATACTTCTTGATTGCCAAGACACTTCATCCTGATCATCGCACAATGTTGATTGTAGTCATGCCTTGACCTAAACACTCCACAATTTGTTGCTTCTCAGCAGCCGACACATCCTTTTTCTTTCCCATTTTGGCAGAAAATGTAGGCTGCTTAATAATGTGAGAGAGCCTTCTTAAGTAGTCTTGCCTTTCATTGGACACACCTGCCAAACTAATTAGCACAGGTGTCTGCAATTGCTTACAGTGATATAAAGAGCCCTGACACACATCACCATCAATGAGTTTAACTGACAAACAAACAAATTCTTCCCTTATCACTCCTAAACACTTTTTGCATAATAATTTGGAACGCGGTGTACATGTGCTTTTCCACAAAACACCAGTGGTTCACGTAGTGAATCTTACAGTTCTAACTTGCCAACCGTGGTCTGTATGGAATTGTTCAATAAAGGGCCCAAAATTAAGATAACATAGATGGGAGAGATCTCTATGAATAGGAATTCCTAAGTATTTGATACCCTGTGAGGGCCAGGCAAAGGGAAAGTTGGACTGGATGGAATCCTATATGGATTTAGGGAGGGAGACATCGAGGGCCTCAGACTTTGCTGCATTGATTTTAAAATTTTACCATGTAACAAAGTGATCTATTTCAGCCATAACAGCTGGGATGGATATATGTGATTGAGTGATATATACTAGGACATCATCAGCAAATAGAGAGCACTTGTACTCGGTGCCTCCCACCTCAATCCACCTAATATTGGGGTTATGGCGAATTGATGAGAGCAGGTGCTCCGTCACTAGGATGTATAAGAGAGGGGACAGAGGACATCCCTGCCTTGTCCCATTGGTGATTGTGAAAGGTGATGAAAATGTTCTGACGCACCCCCTGGGCCTTGGGACACCCGGAGCCGGACCCTTTTTGGTGGATGCTGGTGGTTGTAGTCTTCGTGGCGGCGATCCGGTTCCGTGGCTCAGGGCGGTAAAACCAGTGGCGGAACTATTTATGTGGTTTTGATGTTTAAATGTCCGACTACGCCACCCGTGGATTGCGGTCAGAGTGAACCGCCGCTACAGGGCAGACCGCTAAGGCTGATGTTGTGGGTGCAGCAGAGCGTAGCATAACTCCCCACGGGAGGAGTATAGCCTCAGGGCAGTGTATGCGGAGGACGGGGGTGATGGTGCAGGGCAGCAGCAGTAACGACACGGAGTCAGTGATGCAGTTCAGGGCCTTTACTCACAGTTCTTATTATCCAGACCACGTCTGCAGGTAACGGCTGCCCACGTCGTACTGTGCTCACCAGGTGAGGGGCTCAGACAACTCCCAGATAACTTTGGAGCGCTTCACAGGACCCCCTTTGTGTGTCCTTTGTCTGGCCTTTCTTACCAACACTTCTGTCCGGCTGCCTCGGGCCTCCTCTTGGTAAACTTGGCGCCAGTTTCCCTGACCCTATGTGGTGCCTTCCTAGCGGGTGGAGCAAGGGGCTGCGCCACATAAAATGTCAGAGCCTCCGGTTTCTAGCTGAGGGTCGTTTCCTGCCTCCACTAGTTCGGGGACCGGTCTCCCCCTTTGGCCTGACCCCTCTACGCAGGTGGATTCGGGCATGCGGTGGCGACTCGCCCGTCCGCACCCCTGGGATCCCTTCATTCCTCGTTCCTGGAGCCTTCTCCGCTCCTCTTCCTTCCTTCTCCCTCTTGCAGGCCTGGGCCTCTGTTACTAGGCCCGCCTCCGGAGCAGAGCTCATGCAGAGCCCCTGCTCCCTGCCACTTCTGCTCAGACTTCTCTGCACTGAACTAAGATGGTGCCCACCTTTTATACTCCCTTCTCAATGCACCCAGGAACTGCTTCCTCCCTGCTCCTGCATTGCAGGATTCCCCTTCCTCAGTGTTCCCTCCCCCCACTCCAGCCAGGGACAGGGACTGTCGTGCCCATCTCAGGGGCATATTGGTCGCCCTGCCCCACGGCAATGTGGTGTAATGCATGCAGGTGTCGGGTCCTGATCCACACTCCATCCTTATCTGAGAGTGAGATATCACACCTCTGGGTGAGGTGCAATACGTCTGTAGCAACCGAGCCCTCGATGCTACAGTTCCATTTATCTTCAGCCTAGGTGACGTATTGTGATACAGGGCCGTGATTTTGGCTATAAAAGGGTCCCCTAGACCCCTACCCCAAGCTTTTTAAGAGAATCATATATGGCGTGCCAGGAGACTCTATGGAATGCTTTCTCAGCATCCAACGAGAGTATCTACTTACAAATTTTTAACTGCATCTAGCCCAGGAAATACTTTGTGCCTAGTAGCAGTGTCTGCTAGTCAGCGGATTATCCCAGCTGTTAAGCAAGCTACACCACCTGTAGTTTGGACGCTTAATTTTTTCAAAGGAAATGCTTCGGGACCACGGGATACTTAGTGAAGAGCATCAGGAGGCACCCCAAGGCATAGGGGCTGGGACTGGCACTAGGATGCCTTGCGGTGGACAGCCGAGCTCGATCCTTATAAAAGCTTTTTAACTGCAGCAGCTTTAGTGGACGCTACTGGAGCTGGAATTACGCGGCTGCTGGCATGAGACTTGCCCTCCAATAGATCCTTGTAAATGGATTTAAAGTGTATTCATTCAAATTAGAGGGACAATTTAAATTAAAAAGCTTAGAGCTGCCTCCACCACAGGGGGCTCTCTCGACCCACCAGCGGACAGGCACCAGTATTGGGAGAGGGGGGCTGGCCGTCAGGGTTCACCGCGGCTCTGGCACAAACCCGGCGACACGGAGGTGGCACGGGCAGGAGCGGACTGGCCGTCTCGGCTTCTCACTTTTTGGATTTTAGAAGGGCATGACATGCCTATATCTGTGTCTCCCCCTCCTTTTACTCCTCCACCTCTTTTCTTTTCGCATGACTATATGTACTTGTCACTTTTCCATGTGTTAGTTGTGTCTTCTGAGCAGTTTGTCAGCTTTTGGACACCTTTGAAGGTGTTTTCTATGTGTTTCTATGTGTTTTTGTTTGCCTGCCATTGGTTTTAACGGTGTTCGAAGGTGTTCGACGAACAGTTCGACGAACAGTTCGGCGAACACACGGGTGTTCGACGAACCGAACCGAACTCGAACACTACGGGGGTGGCTCAACACTATTAACGACTCAATGTTCACTGCCTTATTTGACATCAATTTGCACCTGAGATGTTCCAGTGGTTTACTGGGATAATGCACCTGACTTATGAGCAGGTGTTCATGAGCTCAACTCCAAGTAGAGTATTTTTTATTTACTTACTACTAAGTTACCTATAGAGCCAATGGAAATTTGTATGGATTTTGGGCTTGAGAAAGTGCAATTGCTAGATATAGAATCTGAATTAAGTGTTCATAAAGAACAAGATGTCATCATACGCCATATAGATTGGTATTAAAATTAACATAGTAAAACCACTGGATTTCTTTTTGAACTTACCTATTAAAGATTCAATGTTCACTGCCCTAATTGACATAGCATTGCACCTGTGATCTTCCAATGGTTAACTGGATTAATGTGCCTAATTTGTGAACAGGTGTTCATGAATTCTACTCCATAGAGAGCTTTTTTTTGTTTACTTACTAATAAGCTTTCTATAGAGCCAATGGAAATTTGCCTTGATTTTCGGCTTGAAGTAGTGCAATTGTGAGATATAGAATCTGTCGTAAGTTTTCATAAAGAACAACATGTCATCATTAGCTATAAAGTTGACATTAAGAATAACATAGTAAAACCACTGGATTTCTTTTTGAACTTACCTATTAACGATTCAATGTTCACTGCCCTAATTGACATCGCTTTGCATTTTTGGTGTTCCAGTGGCTTACTGGGTTAATGCGCCTGACTTGTGAACCAGTGTTTATGAGTTCAACTCCAAGGAGAGTATTTTTTAGTTGCCTACTAATAAGTAACCTATAGAGCCAATGGAAATTTGTATGGATTTTGGGCTTGAGATAGTGCAATTGTGAGATATGGAATATGTATTAATTGTTCATAAAGAACAAGATGTCATCATACGCTGTATAGATTGGCATTAAGAATAACATAGTGAGTCTAATGGATTTCTTTTTTAACCTACCTATTAACGATTCAATGTTCACTGCCCTTCTTGACATCACAATGCACCTGTGATGTTCCAGTGGCTTACTGAGTCAAAGCTCCTTACTAGTGAGCAGGTGTTCATGAACTTTACTCCCCAGAGAGTTTTTTTTCTTTTACTTACTAATAAGCTTCGTATCTGTATTAAGTCTTCATAAAGAAAAAAATGTCATCATACGCTGTATAGATTGGCAATAAGAATAATATAGTGAAACCAATGGATTTGTTTTTTAGCTTAACTATTAGCGACTCAATATTCACTGCACTTCTTGACATAATCTAGAACCTGTGATGGTCCGGTGGTTTACTTTGTTAGAGCGCCTTACTGGTGATCATATGTTCATGAGTTTGACTCCAAATGGAGTATTTTTTATTTACTTTCTAATAAGTTACATATAGAGCCAATGGAAATTTGCATTGATTTTGGACTTGAGATAGTTCAATTGTGAGATATAGAATGTGTATTAAGTGTTCATAAAGAACAAAATGTCATCATACGCTGTATAGATTGGCATTAAGAATAACATAGTAAAACCACTGGATTTCTTTTTGAACTTACCTCTTAAAGATTCAATGTTCACTACCTTAATTGACATAGAATTGCACCTTTGATATTCCAGTGGCTTACTGGGTTAATGCGCCTTACTTGTGAACAGGTGTTCATGAGTGTTACTACACTTAGAGCTTTTGTTCATTTACTTACTAATAAGTTTCCAATAGAGCCAATGGAAATTTGCATTGATTTTGGGTTTGAGATAGTGCAATTGTGAGATATAGAATCTGTATTAAGTGTTCATAAAGAACAAGATGTCATCAAACGCTGTATAGATTGACATTAAGAATTACATAGTAAAAACACTGGATTTCTTTTTGAACTTACCTATTAGCGATTCAATATTCACTGCCCTACTTGACACCACATAGAACCTGTGATGGTCCAGTGGCATACTGGGTTAATGCACCTTACTTGTGAATATATGTTCATGAGTTTGACTCCAAGTGGAGTATTTTTTATTTACTTTCTATTAAGTTACCTATAGAGCCAATGGAAATTTGTATGGATTTTGGGCTTGAGAAATTGCAATAGTGAGATATAGAATGTGTATTAAGTGTTCATAAAGAACAAGATGTCATCATACGCTGTATAGATTAGCATTAAGAATAACAAAACAAAACCACTGGATTTCTTTTTGAACTTACCTGATAACGATCCAATGTTCACTGCCCTAATTGACATTGCATTTCTCCTGTGATGTTCCATTGGCTTACTTGGTTAATGCGCCGAACTTGTTAACAGGTGTTTATGAATTTTACTCCACAGAGAGCTTTTTTTCATTTACTTTCTAATAAGCTTCCTATAGAGCCAATGGAAATTTGCATTGATTTTGGGCTTGAGATAGTTCAATTGTGAGATATAGAATCTGTATTAAGTGTTCATAAAGAACAAGATGTCATCATACACTCTATAGATTGGCTTTAAGAATAACATAGTAAAACCAATGGATTTCTTTTTGAACTTACCTATTAAAGATTCAATGTTCACTGCCCTAATTGACATCGGTTTGCACTTGTGATGTTCCAGTGGCTTTCAGGGTTAATGCACCTGACATGTAAACAGGAGTTATTGAGTTCCACTCCACAGTGAGTTTTTTTCATTTACTTACTAATAAGCTTCCCATAGAGCCAATGGAAATTTGCATTGATTTTGGGCATCAGACAGTACTATTGTGAGATATAAAATCTGCATTAAGCGTTCATAAAGAACAAAATGTCATCATACGCTGTATAGATTCGCATAAAGAATAACATAGTGAAACCAATGGATTTCATTTTAACTTACCTATTAGCGATTCAATGTTCACTGCCCTTCTTAACATCTCATAGAACCTGTGATGGTCCAGTGGCTTTCTGCATTAATGCACCTTACTTGTGAACATTTGTTCATAAATTCAACTGCAAGTAGAGTATTTTTTATTTACTTACTAATAAGTTACCTATAGAGCCAATGGAAATTTGTATGGATTTTGGGCTTAAAAAAGTGCAATTGTGAAATATAGAATGTGTACTAAGTGTTCATAAATAACAAGATGTCATCATACGCTGTATAGATTGGCATTAAGAATAACATAGTAAAACCACTGGATTTCTTTTTGAACTTACCTATTAACGATTCAATGTTCACTGCCCTAATTGACATCACTTTACATGTGTGTTGTTCCAGTGGCTTTCTGGGTTAATGCACCTGACTTGTGAACATGTGTTTATGAATTCTACTCCACGGAGAGCATTTTTTATTTAATTACTAAGAAGCTTCCTATAGAGCCAATGGAAATTTGCTTTGATTTTGGGCTTGAGATAGTGCAATTGTAAGATATAGAATATGTATTAAGTGTTCATAAAGAACCAGATGTCATCATTAGCTGTATAGATTGGCATTAAGAATAACATGGTGAGTCCAATGGATTTCTTTTTTAACTTACCTATTAGCGATTCAATGTTCACTGCCCTAATTGACATCACATAGAACCTGTGATAGTCTAGTGGTTTACTGGGTTAATGCACTTGTCTCACGGTCAGGTGTTCATGAGTTTGACTCCAAATAGAGAATTTTTTATTTACCTACTAATAAGTTACCTATAGAGCCAATGGAAAATTGTATGGATTTGGGGCTTGAGAAAGTGCAATTGTGAGATATAGAATGTGTATGAAGTGTTCATAAAGAATAAGATTTCATCATACGCCGAATAGATTGGCATTAAGAATAACATAGTTAAACCATTGGATTTCTTTTTGAACTTACCTATTAACTATTCAATGTTCACTGCCCTAATTGACATAGCATTTCACTTGTGATATTCCAGTGGTTTACTGGGTTAATGTGCCTGACTTGTGAACTAGTGTTCTTAACTTTTACTACACGGAGAGCTTTTTACATTTACTTACTAATAAGCTTCCTATAGAGCCAATGGAAATTTGCATTGATTTTGGGCTTGAGATAGTGCTATTGTGAGATATAGAATCTGTATTAAGTCTTCATAAAGAACAAAATGTCATCATACGCTGTATAGATTGGCATTAAGAAAAATATAGTAAAACAAATGGATTTCTTTTTGAGTTTACCTATAAACGATTCAATGTTCACTGCCCTAATTTACAGTGCTTTGCTCCTGTCATGTTCCAGTGGCTTACTGGTTAATGCGCGTGGCTTGTGAACAGGATTTCATGAGTTTGACTCCACGGTGAGTTTTTTTCATTTACTTACTAATAAGCTTCCTATAGAGCCAATGGAAATTTGCATTGATTTTGGGCATGAGATAGTGCTATTGTGAGATATAGAATCTGTATTAAGTCTTCATAAAGAATAAGATGCCATCATACGCCGTACAGATTGGCATTAAGAATAACAGTAAAACAACTGGATTTCTTTTTGAACTTACCTATTAACAATTCAATGTTCACTGCCCTAATTAACATCACTTTGCTTTTGTGATGTTCCAGTGGTTTACTGGGTTAATGTGCCTGACTTGTGAACCTGTGTTCTATGAGTTCAACTCCACAGAGAGCTTTTTCTCTTTTACTTACTAATAAGCTTCCAAAAGAGCCAATGGAAATTGTCATTGATTTTGGGCTTGATATAGTGCAATTGTGAGACATAGAATCTGTATTAAGTGTTCATAAAGAACAATAATTCATCATACGCTGTATAGATTGGCATTAAGAATAACATAGTAAAACCAATGGATTTCTTTCTGAACTTACCTATTAACAATTTAATGTTCACCACCCTAATTGACATCAGTTTGCACGTGTGATGTTCCAGTGGCTTTAAGGATTAATGCACCAGACTTGTTAATAGGAGTTCATGAGTTCGACTCCAAGGTGAGTTTTTATCATTTACTTACTAATAAGCTTCCTATAGAGCCAATGGAAATGTGCATTGATTTTGGGCATGAGATAGTGCTATTGTGAGATATAGAATCTGTATTAAGTCTTCATAAAGAGCAAAATGTCATCATACGCTGTATAGATTGGAATAAAGAATAACAAAGTGAAGCAAATGGATCTCTTTTTTAACTTACCTATTAGCGATTCAATGTTCACTGCCCTTCTTGACATATCATTGAACCTTTGATATTCCAGTGGCTTTCTGGGTTAATGAACCTGACTTGAGAACAGGTGTTCATGAGCTCAACACCAAGTAGAGTATGTTTTATTTGCTTACCAATAAGTTACTTATAGAGCCAATGGAAATTTGTATGGATTTTGGGCTTGAGAAAGTGCAATTGTGAGATATAGAATGTGTATGAAGTGTAGAAATGAGTGGTTTTCTACTTGGACTGTTCGTCAATCTCAAATTTGAGCTGTTTTGGGCAGTGTTCGAGCCGTTAGGCGAACACGAACGATTTGAAAAAAATTCGGCTGTTTGAGGTTAAGTTCGATAACTGTTCGAGCACCAAAATCATAACTGGATTTTTTCTCAGTAATGCTGAAAATTAATGTTAATACGCAGTTTGAGTGTACAGCAGGGAGGGGGTATGGGGCAGGGGATGGATCTCTGCAGAAATAACGAAGATCTCCATTTTTTTTCTCTTCCCCGCATTTACAGTGGGGCGTTGCAGTCTGTCAGCCTATCAGCAGCGCACACACAGAGCGAACTGCTTTTTTTCACACAAACAAGGGCATGTGTCACTGGCAGTGTATGTCACGTGTCCTTGCCCTATAAGACCCAGCCATTTTCCCCGTCGCCACCATTTTCTCACTGCTGCAGCTGCATGTTAGACGGCACCACTGTTGCTGTGTGTGCTATACTTTGTTAATTTCAAGCCAATTTTCGCACAAATCTACAGATAGATTGGGAGTAGGGAAGAGTTGTGATTGCAGTCCTTTTAAGGACTAGATTACATCATTTCCTATGACTTTTATCAGGCAGGTCTGTGCTCTTAAATTGATAGGTTGGGAGTAAAGACTAATTGTAATTGCAGTCCTTTTCAGGGATAGATTACATCACTTCCTATCACTTTTTGCCAGGCAGGTCTGTGCTTGTGCTGTGCAATTTTTTTTCACAGCATTTGGCTAAACCTAGCAAAGCAAATCTTTTTTGGCCTATTGCAGAGTGTGTTAGTCAGTGGAGTAGCCTATCTGTGTTGCAAGCTACACCTCCTGTGTATAGAATACAATTTTTTTTACTGCACCTAGTGAAGTGAAACCTTTTGGGCATAGCATCATTCTATTATTCCATCTATACTGACCTCCATCAGGTTGCAAATTCAATATAATTTTTTTCTGCATCTAGCTCTGAAAAAATATTTCGGCTTCTAGCAGTGTGAGAGACTTGTTCTATTAGTTCATCTATACTGACCTCCATCAGGTTACAAATTCAATATAATTTTTTTCTGCATCTAGCTCTGAAAAAATAATTCGGCTTCTAGAAGTTTGTGGGACTTGTTCTATTAGTCCATCTATACTGACCTCCATCAGGTTGCAAATTCAATATAATTTTTTTCAGCATCTGGCTCTGGAAATATATTTCAGCTTGTAGCAGTGTGTGGGACTTGTTCTATTATTCCATCTATACTGACCTCCATCAGGTAGCAAATTCAATATATTTTTTTTCTGCATCTAGCTCTGATAAAATATTTCGGCTTCTAGCAGTGTGTGGGACTTCTTTTATTAGTCCATCTATACTGATCTCCATCAGGTTGCATATTCAATATAATTTTTTTCTGCATCTAGCTATGAAAAAATATTTTGGCTTCTAGCAGTGTGTGGGACCTGTTCTATTAGTCCATCTATACTGACCTCCATCAGGTTGCAAATTCATTACAATTTTTTTCTGCATCTAGCTCTGAAAAAATATTTCTGTTTCCAGCAGTGTGTGAGACTTGTTCTATTAGTTCATCTATATTGACCTCCATCAGGTTGCAAATTCAATATAATTTTTTTCTGCATCTAGCTCTGAAAAAATATTTCTGCTTTTATCAGTGTGTGGGACTTGTTCTATTAGTTCATCTATACTGACCTCCATCAGGTTGCAAATTTAATATAATTTTTTTCTGCATCTAACTCTGAAAAATTATTTCAGCTTGTAGCAGTGTGTGGGACTTGTTCTATTAGTCCATCTATACTGACCTCCATCAGGTTGCAAATTCAATATAATTTTTTTCTGCATCTAGCTCAGAAAAAATATTTCGGCTTCTAGCTGTGTGTGGGACTTGTTCTATAAAACCATCTGTACTGACCACCACCAGGTTGCAAATTCAATATAATTTTTTTCTGCATCTAGCTCTGAAAAAATATTTCGGCTTCTAGCAGTGTGTGGTACTTCTTCTATTAGTCCATCTATACTGACCTCCATCAGGTTGCAAATAAAATATAATTTTAATCTGCATCTAACTCTGAAAAAATATTTCGGCTTTTAGCAGTGTGTGGGACTTGTTCTATTAGTCCATCTATACTGACCTCCATCAGGTTGCAAATTCAATATAATTTTTTTCTGCATCTAGCTCTGAAAAAATATTTCAGCTTCTGGCAGTGTGTGGGACTTGTTCTATTAGTCCATCTTTACTGACCTCCATCAGGTTGCAAATTCAATATAATTTTTTTCTGCATCTAGCTCTGAAAAAATATTTCGGCTTCTAGCAGTGTGAGAGACTTGTTCTATTAGTTCATCTACACTGACCTCCATCAGGTTGCAAATTCAATATAATTTGTTTCTGCATCTAGCTCTGGAAAAATATTTCAGCTTGTAGCAGTGTGTGGGACTTGTTCTATTAGTCCATCTATACTGACCTCCATCAGGTTGCAAATTCAATATAATTTTTTTCTGCATCTAGCTCTGATAAAATATTTCGGCTTCTAGCAGTGTGTGGGACTTGTTCTCTTAACCCATCTATACTGACCTCCATCAGGTTGCAAATTCAATATAATTTTTTTCTGCATCCAGCTCTGAAAAAATATTTTGGCTTCTAGCAGTGTGTGGGACTTGTTCTATTAGTCCATCTATACTGACCTCCATCAGTTTGCAAATTCAATATAATTTTTTTCTGCATCTAGCTCTGAAAAAATATTTCAGCTTGTAGCAGTGTGGGACTTGTTCTATTAGTCCATCTATACTGACCTCCATCAGGTTGCAAATTCAATATAATTTTTTTCTGCATCTAGCTCTGAAAAAATATTTCAACTTCTAGCAGTGTGTGGGACTTGTTCTATTAGTTCATCTATACTGACCTCCATCAGGTTGCAAATTCAATATAATTTTTTTCTGCATCTAGCTCTGAAAAAATATTCTGGCTTCGAGCAGTGTGTGGGACTTGTTCTATTAGTGCATCTATACTGACCTCCATCAGGTTGCAAATTTAATATAATTTTTTTCTACATCTAACTCTGAAAAATTATTTCAGCTTGTAGCAGTGTGTGGGACTTGTTCTTTTAGTCCATCTATACTGACCTCCATCAGGTTGCAAATTCAATATAATTTTTTTCTGCATCTAGCGCTGAAAAAATATTTCGGCTACTAGCAGTGTGTGGGACATGTTCTATTAATCCACCTATACTGACCTCCATCAGGTTGCAAATTCAATATAATTTTTTTCTGCATCTAGCTCTGAAAAAATATTTCAGCTTCTAGCAGTGTGTGGGACTTGTTCTATTAGTTCATCTATACTGACCTCCATCAGGTTGCAAATTCAATATAATTTTTTTCTGCATCTAGCTCTGAAAAAATATTTCGGCTTCTATCAGTGTGTGGGACTTGTTCTATTAGTCCATCTATACTGACCTCCATCAGGTTCCAAATTCAATATAATTTTTTTCTGCATCTAGCTCTGAAAAAATATTTCGGCTTCAAGCAGTGTGTGGGACTTGTTCTATTGGTCCATCTATACTGACCTCCATCAGGTTGCAAATTCAATATAATTTTTTTCTACATCTAGCTCTGAAAAAATATTTCAGCTTGAGGCAGTGTGTGCGACTTGTTCTATTTGTCCATCTATACTGACCTCCATCAGGTTGTAAATTCAATATAATTTTTTTCTGCATCTAGCTCTGAAAAAATATTTCGGTTTCTAGCAGTGTGTGAAACTTTTTCTATTAGTCCATCTATACTGACCTCCATCAGGTTGCAAATTCAATATAATTTTTTTCTACATCTAGCTATGAAAAAATATTTCGGCTTCTAGCAGTGTGTGGGACTTGTTCTATTAGTCCATCTATACTGACCTCCATCAGGTTGCAAATTCAATATAATTTTTTTCTGCATCAAGCTCTGAAAAAATATTTCAGCTTTTGGCAGTGTGTGCGACTTGTTCTATTTGTCCATCTATACTGACCTCCATCAGGTTGTAAATTCAATATATTTTTTTTCTGCATCTAGCTTTGAAAAAATATTTCGGCTTCTAGCAGTGTGTGAGACTTGTTCTATTAGTCCATCTATACTGACCTCCATCAGGTTGCAAATTCAATATAATTTTTTTCTGCATCTAGCTATGAAAAGATATTTCGGCTTCTAGCAGTGTGTGGGACTTGTTCTATTAGTCCATCTATACTGACCTCCATCAGGTTGCAAATTCAATATAATTTTTTTCTGCATCTAGCTCTGAAAAAATATTTCGGCTTCTAGCAGTGTGTGGGACTTGTTCTATTATTCAATCTATACTGACCTCCATCAGGTTGCAAATTCAATATAATTTTTTTCTACATCTAGCTCTGAAAAAATATTTCAGCTTGTAGCAGTGTGTGGGACTTGTTCTATTAGTCTATCTATAATGACCTCCATCAGATTGCAAATTCAATATAATTTTTTTCTGCATCTAGCTCTGAAAAAATATGTCGGCTTCTAGCAGTGTGTGGGACTTGTTCTATTAGTCCACCTATACTGACCTCCATCAGGTTGCAAATTCAATATAATTTTTTTTTTTCATCTAGCTCTGAAAAAATATTTTAGCTTGTAGCAGTGTGTGGGACTTGTTCTATTAGTCCATCTATACTGACATTCATCAAGTTGCAAATTCAATATAATTTTTTTCTGCATCTAGCTCTGATAAAATATTTCGGCTTCTAGCAGTGTGTGGGACTTGTTCTGTTAGTCCATCAATACTGACCTCCATCAGGTTGCAAATTCAATATAATTTTTTTCTGCATTTAGCTCTGAAAAAATATTTCAGCTTGAAACAGTGTGTGGGACTTGTTCTATTAGTCCATCTATACTGACGTCCATCAGGTTGCAAATTCAATATAATTTTTTTCCGCATCTAGCTCTTTAAAAATATTTCAGCTTGTTGCAGTGTGTGGGACTTGTTCTATTAGTCCACCTATACTGACCTCAATCAGGTTGCAAATTCAATATAATTTTTTTCTGCATCTAGCTCTGAAAAAATATTTCAGCTTGTAGCAGTGCGTGGGACTTGTTCTATTAGTCCATCTATACTGACCTCCATCAGTTTGAAAATTCAATATAGTTTTTTTCTGCATCTAGCTCTGAAAACATATTTCGGCTTCTAGCAGTGTGTGGGACTTGTTCTATTAGTCCATCTATACTGACCTCCATCAGGTTGCAAATTCAATATAATTTTTTTCTGCATCTAGCTCTGAAGAAATATTTCAGCTTGTCGCAGTGTGTGCGACTTGTTCTATTTGTCCATCTATACTGACCTCCATCAGGTTGTAAATTCAATATAATTTTTTTCTGCATCTAGCTCTGAAAAAATATTTCGGCTTCTAGCAGTGTGTGGGACTTGTTCTATTAGTCCATCTATACTGACCTCCATCAGGTTGCAAATTCAATATAATTTTTTTTGCATCTAGCTCTGAAGAAATATTTCAGCTTGTGGCAGTGTGTGCGACTTGTTCTATTTCTCCATCTATACTGACCTCCATCAGGTTGTAAATTCAATATAATTTTTTTCTGCATCTAGCTCTGAAAAAATATTTCGGCTTCTAGCAGTATGTGAGACTTGTTCTATTAGCCCATCTATTCTGACCTCCATCAGGTTGCAAATTCAATGTAATTTTTTTCTGCATCTAGCTATGAAAAATATTTCGGCTTCTAGCAGTGTGTGGGACTTGTTCTATTAGTCCATCTATACTGACCTCCATCAGGTTGCAAATTCAATATAATTTTTTTCTGCATCAAGCTCTGAAAAAATATTTCAGCTTTTGGCAATGTGTGCGACTTGTTCTATTTGTCCATCTATACTGACCTCCATCAGGTTGTAAATTCAATATAATTTTTTTCTGCATCTAGCTCTGAAAAAATATTTCGGCTTCTAGCAGTGTGTGAGACTTGTTCTATTAGTCCATCTATACTGACCTCCATCAGGTTGCAAATTCAATATAATTTTTTTCTGCATCTAGCTATGAAAAGATATTTCGGCTTCTAGCAGTGTGTGGGACTTGTTCTATTAGTCCATCTATACTGACCTCCATCAGGATGCAAATTCAATATAATTTTTTTCTGCATCTAGCTCTGAAGAAATATTTCAGCTTGTCGCAGTGTGTGCGACTTGTTCTATTTGTCCATCTATACTGACCTCCATCAGGTTGTAAATTCAATATAATTTTTTTCTGCATCTAGCTCTGAAAAAATATTTCGGCTTCTAGCAGTGTGTGAAACTTGTTCTATTAGTCCATCTATACTGACCTCCATCAGGTTGCAAATTCAATCTAATTTTTTTCTACATCTAGCTATGAAAAAATATTTCGGCTTCTAGCAGTGTGTGAAACTTGTTCTATTAGTCCATCTATACTGACCTCCATCAGGTTGCAAATTCAATATAATTTTTTTCTGCATCTAGCTCTGAAGAAATATTTCAGCTTGTCGCAGTGTGTGCGACTTGCTCTATTTGTCCATCTATACTGACCTCCATCAGGTTGTAAATTCAATATAATTTTTTTCTGCATCTAGCTCTGAAAAAATATTTCGGCTTCTAGCAGTATGTGAGACTTGTTCTATTAGCCCATCTATTCTGACCTCCATCAGGTTGCAAATTCAATGTAATTTTTTTCTGCATCTAGCTATGAAAAAATATTTCGGCTTCTAGCAGTGTGTGGGACTTGTTCTATTAGTCCATCTATACTGACCTCCATCAGGTTGCAAATTCAATATAATTTTTTTCTGCATCAAGCTCTGAAAAAATATTTCAGCTTTTGGCAGTGTGTGCGACTTGTTCTATTTGTCCATCTATACTGACCTCCATCAGGTTGTAAATTCAATATAATTTTTTTCTGCATCTAGCTCTGAAAAAATATTTCGGCTTCTAGCAGTGTGTGAGACTTGTTCTATTAGTCCATCTATACTGACCTCCATCAGGTTGCAAATTCAATATAATTTTTTTCTGCATCTAGCTATGAAAAGATATTTCGGCTTCTAGCAGTGTGTGGGACTTGTTCTATTAGTCCATCTATACTGACCTCCATCAGGATGCAAATTCAATATAATTTTTTTCTGCATCTAGCTCTGAAGAAATATTTCAGCTTGTCGCAGTGTGTGCGACTTGTTCTATTTGTCCATCTATACTGACCTCCATCAGGTTGTAAATTCAATATAATTTTTTTCTGCATCTAGCTCTGAAAAAATATTTCGGCTTCTAGCAGTGTGTGAAACTTGTTCTATTAGTCCATCTATACTGACCTCCATCAGGTTGCAAATTCAATATAATTTTTTTCTACATCTAGCTATGAAAAAATATTTCGGCTTCTAGCAGTGTGTGAAACTTGTTCTATTAGTCCATCTATACTGACCTCCATCAGGTTGCAAATTCAATATAATTTTTTTCTACATCTAGCTATGAAAAAATATTTCGGCTTCTAGCAGTGTGTGGGACTTGTTCTATTAGTCCATCTATACTGACCTCCATCAGGTTGCAAATTCAATATAATTTTTTTCTGCATCAAGCTCTGAAAAAATATTTCAGCTTTTGGCAGTGTGTGCGACTTGTTCTATTAGTCCACCTATACTGACCTCCATCAGGTTGCAAATTCAATATAATTTTTTTCTGCATCTAGCTCTTTAAAAATATTTCAGCTTGTTGCAGTGTGTGGGACTTGTTCTATTAGTCCACCTATACTGACCTCCATGAGGTTGCAAATTCAATATAATTTTTTTCTGCATCTAGCTCTGAAAAAATATTTCAGCTTGTAGCAGTGCGTGGGACTTGTTCTATTAGTCCATCTATACTGACCTCCATCAGTTTGAAAATTCAATATAGTTTTTTTCTGCATCTAGCTCTGAAAACATATTTCGGCTTCTAGCAGTGTGTGGGACTTGTTCTATTAGTCCATCCATACTGACCTCCATCAGGTTGCAAATTCAATATAATTTTTTTCTGCATCTAGCTCTGAAGAAAAATTTCAGCTTGTCGCAGTGTGTGCGACTTGTTCTATTTGTCCATCTATACTGACCTCCATCAGGTTGTAAATTCAATATAATTTTTTTCTGCATCTAGCTCTGAAAAAATATTTCGGCTTCTAGCAGTGTGTGAAACTTGTTCTATTAGTCCATCTATACTGACCTCCATCAGGTTGCAAATTCAATATAATTTTTTTCTACATCTAGCTATGAAAAAATATTTCGGCTTCTAGCAGTGTGTGGGACTTGTTCTATTAGTCCATCTATACTGACCTCCATCAGGTTGCAAATTCAATATAATTTTTTTCTGCATCTAGCTCTGAAGAAATATTTCAGCTTGTGGCAGTGTGTGCGACTTGTTCTATTTGTCCATCTATACTGACCTCCATCAGGTTGCAAATTCAATATAATTTTTTTCTGCATCTAGCTATGAAAAGATATTTCAGCTTCTAGCAGTGTGTGGGACTTGTTCTATTAATCCATCTATACTGACCTCCATCAGGATGCAAATTCAATATAATTTTTTTCTGCATCTAGCTCTGAAGAAATATTTCAGCTTGTCGCAGTGTGTGCGACTTGTTCTATTTGTCCATCTATACTGACCTCCATCAGGTTGTAAATTCAATATAATTTTTTTCTGCATCTAGCTCTGAAAAAATATTTCGGCTTCTAGCAGTGTGTGAAACTTGTTCTATTAGTCCATCTATACTGACCTCCATCAGGTTGCAAATTCAATATAATTTTTTTCTACATCTAGCTATGAAAAAATATTTCGGCTTCTAGCAGTGTGTGAAACTTGTTCTATTAGTCCATCTATACTGACCTCCATCAGGTTGCAAATTCAATATAATTTTTTTCTGCATCTAGCTCTAAAAAAATATTTCAGCTTGTAGCAGTGTGTGGGACTTGTTCTATTAGTCCATCTATACTGACCTCCATCAGGTTGCAAATTCAATATAATTTTTTTCTGCATCTAGCCCTGAAAAAATATTTCGGCTTCTAGCAGTGTGTGGGACTTGTTCTATTAGTCCATCTATACTGACCTCCATCAGGTTGCAAATTCAATATAAATTTTTTTTTGTATCTAGCTCTGAAAAAATATTTCAGCTTGTAGCTGTGTGTGGGACTTGTTCTATTTGTCCATCTATACTGACATTCATCAAGTTGCAAATTCAATATAATTTTTTTCTGCATCTAGCTCTGATTAAATATTTCGGCTTCTAGCAGTGTGTGGGACTTGTTCTCTTAGTCCATCAATACTGACCTCCATCAGGTTGCAAATTCAATATAATTTTTTTCTGCATCTAGCTCTGAAAAAATATTTCACCTTGAAACAGTGTGTGGGACTGGTTCTATTAGTCCATCTATACTGACGTCCATCAGGTTGCAAATTCAATATATTTTTTTTCTGCATCTAGCTCTTTAAAAATATTTCAGCTTGTTGCAGTGTGTGGGACTTGTTCTATTAGTCCACCTATACTGACCTCCATCAGGTTGCAAATTCAATATAATTTTTTTCTGCATCTAGCTCTTTAAAAATATTTCAGCTTGTTGCAGTGTGTGGGACTTGTTCTATTAGTCCACCTATACTGACCTCCATGAGGTTGCAAATTCAATATAATTTTTTTCTGCATCTAGCTCTGAAAAAATATTTCAGCTTGTAGCAGTGCGTGGGACTTGTTCTATTAGTCCATCTATACTGACCTCCATCAGTTTGAAAGTTCAATATATTTTTTTTCTGCATCTAGCTCTGAAAACATATTTCGGCTTCTAGCAGTGTGTGGGACTTGTTCTATTAGTCTATCTATACTGACCTCCATCAGGTTGCAAATTCAATATAATTTTTTTCTGCATCTAGCTCGGAAGAAATATTTCAGCTTGTGGCAGTGTGTGCGACTTGTTCTATTTGTCCATCTATACTGACCTCCATCAGGTTGTAAATTCAATATAATTTTTTTCTGCATCTAGCTCTGAAAAAATATTTCGGCTTCTAGCAGTATGTGAGACTTGTTCTATTAGCCCATCTATTCTGACCTCCATCAGATTGCAAATTCAATGTAATTTTTTTCTGCATCTAGCTATGAAAAAATATTTCGGCTTCTAGCATTGTGTGGGACTTGTTCTATTAGTCCATCTATACTGACCTCCATCAGGTTGCAAATTCAATATAATTTTTTTCTGCATCTAGCTCTGAAAAAATATTTCAGCTTTTGGCAGTGTGTGCGACTTGTTCTATTTGTCCTTCTATACTGACCTCCATCAGGTTGTAAATTCAATATAATTTTTTTCTGCATCTAGCTCTGAAAAAATATTTCGGCTTCTAGCAGTGTGTGAGACTTGTTCTATTAGTCCATCTATACTGACCTCCATCAGGTTGCAAATTCAATATAATTTTTTTCTGCATCTAACTCTGAAAAATTATTTCAGCTTGTAGCAGTGTGTGGGACTTGATCTATTAGTCCATCTATACTGACCTCCATCAAGTTGCAAATTCAATATAATTTTTTTCTGCATCTAACTCTGAAAAAATATTTCGGCTTCTAGCAGTGTGTGGGACTTGTTCTATTAGTCCATCTATACTGACCTCCATCAGGTTGCAAATTCAATATAATTTTTTTTTGCATCTAGCTCTGGAAAAATATTTCAGCTTGTAGCAGTGTGTGGGACTTGTTCTATTAGTCCATCTATACTGACCTCCATCAGGTTGCAAATTCAATATAATTTTTTTCTGCATCTAGCTCTGAAAAAATATTTCGGCTTCTAGCAGTGTGTGGGACTTGTTCTATTAGTCCATCTATACTGACCTCCATCAGGTTGCAAATTCAATATAATTTTTTTCTGCATCTAACTCTGAAAAATTATTTCAACTTGTAGCAGTGTGTGGGACTTGATCTATTAGTCCATCTATACTGACCTCCATCAGGTTGCAAATTCAATATAATTTTTTTCTGCATCTAGCTCTGGAAAAATATTTCAGCTTGTAGCAGTGTGTGGGACTTTTTCTATTAGTCCATCTATACTGACCTCCATCAGGTTGCAAATTCAATATAATTTTTTTCTGCATCTAGCTCTGAAAAAATATTTCAGCTTCTAGCAGTGTGTGGGACTTGTTCTATTAGTCCATCTATACTGACCTCCATCAGGTTGCAAATTCAATATAATTTTTTTTTTGCATCTAGCTCTGAAAAAATATTTCAGCTTGTAGCAGTGTTTGGGACTTGTTCTATTAGTCCATCTATACTGACATTCATCAAGTTGCAAATTCAATATAATTTTTTTCTGCATCTATCTCTGATAAAATATTTCGGCTTCTAGCAGTGTGTGGGACTTTTTCTGTTAGTCCATCAATACTGACCTCCATCAGGTTGCATATTCAATATAATTTCTTTCTGCATCTAGCTCTGAAAAAATATTTCAGCTTGAAACAGTGTGTGGGACTTGTTCTATTAGTCCATCTATACTGACGTCCATCAGGTTGCAAATTCAATATAATTTTTTTCTGCATCTAGCTCTTTAAAAATATTTCAGCTTGTTGCAGTGTGTGGGACTTGTTCTATTAGTCCATCTATACTGACCTCCATCAGGTTGCAAATTCAATATAATTTTTTTCTGCATCTAGCTCTTTAAAAATATTTCAGCTTGTTGCAGTGTGTGGGACTTTTTCTATTAGTCCACCTATACTGACCTCCATGAGGTTGCAAATTCAATATAATTTTTTTCTGCATCTAGCTCTGAAAAAATATTTCAGCTTGTAGCAGTGCGTGGGACTTGTTCTATTAGTCCATCTATACTGACCTCCATCAGGTTGCAAATTCAATATAATTTTTTTCTGCATCTAACTCTGAAAAATTATTTCAGCTTGTAGCAGTGTGTGGGACTTGTTCTATTAGTTCATCTATACTGACCTCCATCAGGTTGCAAATTCAATATAATTTTTTTTTGCATCTAGCTCTGGAAAAATATTTCAGCTTGTAGCAGTGTGTGGGACTTGTTCTATTAGTCCATCTATACTGACCTCCATCAGGTTGCAAATTCAATATAATTTTTTTCTGCATCTAGCTCTGAAAAAATATTTCGGCTTCTAGCTGTGTGTGGGACTTGTTCTATTAGTCCATCTATACTGACCTCCATCAGGTTGCAAATTCAATATAATTTTTTTTTTGCATCTAGCTCTGAAAAAATATTTCAGCTTGTAGCAGTGTGTGGGACTTGTTCTATTAGTCCATCTATACTGACATTCATCAAGTTGCAAATTCAATATAATTTTTTTCTGCATCTAGCTCTTTAAAAATATTTCAGCTTGTTGCAGTGTGTGGTACTTGTTCTATTAGTCCACCTACACTGACCTCCATCAGGTTGCAAATTCAATATAATTTTTTTCTGCATCTAGCTCTTTAAAAATATTTCACCTTGTTGCAGTGTGTGGGACTTGTTCTATTAGTCCACCTATACTGACCTCCATGAGGTTGCAAATTCAATATAATTTTTTTCTGCATCTAGCTCTGAAAAAATATTTCAGCTTGTAGCAGTGCGTGGGACTTGTTCTATTAGTCCATCTATATTGACCTCCATCAGGTTGAAAATTCAATATAGTTTTTTTCTGCATCTAGCTCTGAAAACATATTTCGGCTTCTAGCAGTGTGTGGGACTTGTTCTATTAGTCCATCTATACTGACCTCCATCAGGTTGCAAATTCAATATAATTTTTTTCTGCATCCAGCTCTGAAAAAATATTTCAGCTTGTAGCATTGTGTGGGACTTGTTCTATTAGTCCATCTATACTGACCTCCATCAGGTTGCAAATTCAATATAATTTTTTTCTGCATCTAGCACTGAAAAAATATTTCGGCTTCCAACAGTGTGTGGGACTTGTTCTATTAGTCCATCTATACTGACCTCCATCAGGTTGCAAATTCATTATATTTTTTTTCTGCCTCTAGCTCTGAAAAAATATTTTGGCTACTAGAATTGTATGGGACTTGTTCTATTAGTCCATCTATACTGACCTCCATCAGGTTGCAAATTCAATATAATTTTTTTATGCATCTAGGTCTGAAAAAATATTTCGGCTTCTAGCATTGTGTGGGACTTGTTCTATTAGTCCATCTATACTGACCTCCATAAGGTTGCAAATTCAATATAATTTTTATCTGCATCTAGCTCTGAAAAAATATTTCGGCTTCTAGCAGTGTGTGGTACTTGTTCTATTAGTCCATCTATACTGACCTCCATCAGGTTGAAAATTCAATAAAGTTTTTTTCTGCATCTAGCTCTGAAAACATATTTCGGCTTCTAGCAGTGTGTGGGACTTGTTCTATTAGTCCATCTATACTGACCTCCATCAGTTTGCAAATTCAATATAATTTTTTTATACATCCAGGTCTGAAAAAATATTTCAGCTTGTAGCATTGTGTGGGACTTGTTCTATTAGTCCGTCTATACTGACCTCTATAAGGTTGCAAATTCAATATAATTTTTATCTGCATCTAGCTCTGAAAAAATATTTCGGCTTCTAGCAGTGTGTGGGACTTGTTCTATTAGTCCATCTATACTGACCTCCATCAGGTTGCAAAGTCAATATAATTTTTTTCTGCCTCTAGCTCTGAAAAAATATTTTGGCTTCTAGCAGTGTGTGAGACTTGTTCAATTAGTCCATCTATACTGACCTCTATCAGGTTGCAAATTCAATATAATTTTTTTCTGCATCTAGCTCTGAAAAAATATTTCAGCTTGTAGCAGTGCGTAGGGGTTGCTCTATTAGTCCTTCTATACTGACCTCCATCAGGTTGCAAATTCAATATATTTTTTTCTGCATTTACCTCTGAAAAAATATTTCAGCTTGAAGCAGTGTGTGGGACTTGTTCTGTTAGTCCATCAAAACTGACCTCCATCAGGTTGCAAATTCAATATAATTTTTTTCTGCATCTAGCTCTGAAAAAATATTTCAGCTTGTAACAGTGTGTGGGACTTGTTCTATTAGTCCATCTATACTGACGTCCATCAGGTTGCAAATTCAATATAATTTTTTTCTGCATCTAGCTCTTTGAAAATATTTCAGCTTGTTGCAGTGTGTGGGACTTGTTCTATTAGTCCACCTATACTGACCTCCATCAGGTTGCAAATTCAAAATAATTTTTTTCTGCATCTAGCTCTGAAAAAATATTTCAGCTTGCAACAGTGTGTGGGACTTGTTCTATTAGTCCATCTATACTGACCTCCATCAGGTTGCAAATTCAATGTATTTTTTTCTGCATCTAGCTCTGAAAAAATATTTCGGCTTCTAGCAGTTTGTGGGACTTGTTCTATTAGTCCATGTATACTGACCTCCATCAGGTTGCAAATTCAATATAATTTTTTTCTGCATCTAGCTCTGAAAAAATATTTCGGCTTCTAGCAGTGTGTGGGACTTGTTCTATTAGTCCATCTATACTGACCTCCATCAGGTTGCAAATTCATTATATTTTTTTTCTGCATCTAGCTCTGAAAAAATATTTCAGCTTGTAGCAGTGTGTGGGACTTGTTCTCTTAGTCCATCTATATTGACCTCCATCATGTTGCAAATTCAATATAATTTTTTTTCTGCATCTAACTCTGAAAAATTATTTCATCTTGTAGCATTGTGTGGGACTTGATCTATTAGTCCATCTATACTGACCTCCATCAGGTTGCAAATTCAATATAATTTTTTTTTGCATCTAGCTCTGAAAAAATATTTCAGCTTGTAGCAGTGTGTCGGACTTGTTCTATTAGTCCATCTATACTGACGTCCATCAGGTTGCAAATTCAATATAATTTTTTTCTGCATCTAGCTCTTTAAAAATATTTCAGCTTGTTGCAATGTGTGGGACTTGTTCTATTAGTCCACCTATACTGACCTCCATCAGGTTGCAAATTCTATATAATTTTTTTCTGCATCTAGCTCTTTAAAAATATTTCAGCTTGTTGCAGTGTGTGGGACTTGTTCTATTAGTCCACCTATACTGACCTCCATGAGGTTGCAAATTCAATATAATTTTTTTCTGCATCTAGCTCTGAAAAAATATTTCAGCTTGTAGCAGTGCGTGGGACTTGTTCTATTAGTCCATCTATACTGACCTCCATCAGGTTGAAAATTCAATATAGTTTTTTTCTGCATCTAGCTCTGAAAAAATATTTCGGCTTCTAGCAGTGTGTGGGACTTGTTCTATTAGTCCATCTATACTGACCTCCATCAGGTTGCAAATTCAATATAATTTTTTTCTGCATCTAGCACTGAAAAAATATTTCGGCTTCCAACAGTGTGTGGGACTTGTTCTATTAGTCCATCTATACTGACCTCCATCAGGTTGCAAATTCATTATATTTTTTTTCTGCATCTAGCTCTGAAAAAATATTTCGGCTACTAGAATTGTGTGGGACTTGTTCTATTAGTCCATCTATACTGACCTCCATCAGGTTGCAAATTCAATATAATTTTTTTATGCATCTAGGTCTGAAAATATGTTTCGGCTTCTAGCATTGTGTGGGACTTGTTCTATTAGTCCATCTATACTGACCTCCATAAGGTTGCAAATTCAATATAATTTTTATCTGCATCTAGCTCTGAAAAAATATTTCGGCTTCCAGCAGTGTGTGGGACTTGTTCTATTAGTCCATCTATACTGACCTCCATCAGGTTGCAAAGTCAATATAATTTTTTTCTGCCTCTAGCTCTGAAAAAATATTTCGGCTTCCAGCAGTGTGTGAGACTTGTTCAATTAGTCCATCTATACTGACCTCTATCAGGTTGCAAATTCAATATAATTTTTTTCTGCATCTAGCTCTGAAAAAATATTTCAGCTTGTAGCTGTGCGTAGGAGTTGCTCTATTAGTCCTTCTATACTGACCTCCATCAGGTTGCAAATTCAATATAATTTTTTTCTGCATCTAGCTCTGAAAAAATATTTCAGCTTGTAACAGTGTGTGGGACTTGTTCTATTAGTCCATCTATACTGACGTCCATCAGGTTGCAAATTCAATATAATTTTTTTCTGCATCTAGCTCTTTGAAAATATTTCAGCTTCTTGCAGTGTGTGGGACTTGTTCTATTATTCCACCTATACTGACCTCCATCAGGTTGCATATTCAAAATAATTTTTTTCTGCATCTAGCTTTGAAAAAATATTTCAGCTTGCAGCAGTGTGTGGGACTTGTTCTATTAGTCCATCTATACTGACCTCCATCAGGTTGCAAATTCAATATAATTTTTTTCTGCATCTAGCTCTGATAAAATATTTCAGCTTCTAGCAGTGTGTGGGACTTGTTCTGTTAGTCCATCAATACTGACCTCCATCAGGTTCCAAATTCAATATAATTTTTTTCTGCATCTAGCTCTTTAAAAATATTTCAGCTTGAAACAGTGTGTGGGACTTGTTCTATTAGTCCATCTATACTGACGTCCATCAGGTTGCAAATTCATTATAATTTTTTTCTGTATCTAGCTCTTTAAAAATATTTCAGCTTGTTGCAGTGTGTGGGACTGGTTCTATTAGTCCACCTATACTGACCTCCATGAGGTTGCAAAGTCAATATAATTTTTTTCTGCATCTAGCTCTGAAAAAATATTTCGGCTTCTAGCAGTGTGTGGGACTTGTTCTATTAGTCCATCTATACTGACCTCCATCAGGTTGCAAATTCATTATATTTTTTTTCTGCATCTAGCTCTGAAAAAATATTTCAGCTTGTAGCAGTGTGTGGGACTTGTTCTCTTAGTCCATCTATATTGACCTCCATCATGTTGCAAATTCAATATAATTTTTTTTCTGCATCTAGCTCTGATAAAATATTTCGGCTTCTAGCAGTGTGTGGGACTTGTTCTCTTAGTCCATCTATACTGACCTCCATCAGGTTGCAAATTCAATATAATTTTTTTCTGGATCTAGCTCTGATAAAATATTTCGGCTTCTAGCAGTGTGTGGGACTTGTTTTATTAGTCCATCTATACTGACGTCCATCAGGTTGCAAATTCAATATAAATTTTTTCTGCATCCAGCTCTGAAAAAATATTTTGGCTTCTAGCAGTGTGTGGGACTTGTTCTATTAGTCCATCTATACTGACCTCCATCAGGTTGCAAATTCAATATAATTTTTTTCTGCATCTAGCTCTGAAAAAATATTTCAGCTTGTAGCAGTGTGGGACTTGTTCTATTAGTCCATCTATACTGACCTCCATCAGGTTGCAAATTCAATATAATTTTTTTCTGCATCTAGCTCTGAAAAAATATTTCAACTTCTATCAGTGTGTGGGACTTGTTCTATTAGTCCATCTATACTGACCTCCATCAGGTTGCAAATTCAATATAATTTTTTTCTGCATGTAGCTCTGAAAAAATATTCCGGCTTCTAGCAGTGTGTGGGACTTGTTCTATTAGTTTATCTATACTGACCTCCATCAGGTTGCAATTTTAATATAATTTTTTTCTGCATCTAACTCTGAAAAATTATTTCAGCTTGTAGCAGTGTGGGGGACTTGTTCTATTAGTCCATCTATACTGACCTCCATCAGGTTGCAAATTCAATATAATTTTTTTCTGCATCTAGCTCTGAAAAAATATTTCGGCTAATAGCAGTGTGTGGGACTTGTTCTATTAATTCATCTATACTGACCTCCATCAGGTTGCAAATTCAATATAATTTTTTTCTGCATCTAGCTCTGAAAAAATATTTCAGCTTGTAGCAGTGTGTGGGACTTGTTCTGTTAGTTCATCTATACTGACCTCCATGAGGTTGCAAATTCAATTTAATTTTTTTCTGCATCTAGCTCTGAAAAAATATTTCAGCTTGTGGCAGTGTGTGCGACTTGTTCTATTTGTCCATCTATACTGACCTCCATCAGGTTGTAAATTCAATATAATTTTTTTCTGCATCTAGCTCTGAAAAAATATTTCGGCTTCTAGCAGTGTGTGAAACTTGATCTATTAGTCCATCTATACTGACCTCCATCAGGTTGCAAATTCAATATAATTTTTTTCTGCATCTAGCTATGAAAAAATATTTTGGCTTCTAGCAGTGTGTGGGACTTGTTCTATTAGTCCATCTATACTGACCTCCATCAGGTTGCAAATTCAATATAATTTTTTTCTGCATCTAGCTCTTGAAAAATATTTCAGCCTGTGGCAGTGTGTGCGACTTGTTCTATTTGTACATCTATACTGACCTCCATCAGGTTGTAAATTCAATATAATTTTTTTCTGCATCTAGCTCTGAAAAAATATTTTGGCTTCTAGCAGTATGTGAGATTTGTTCTATTAGCCCATCTATACTGACCTCCATCAGGTTGCAAATTCAATATAATTTTTTTCTGCATCTAGCTATGAAAAAATATTTCTTCTTCTAGCAGTGTGTGGGACTTGTTCTATTAGTCCATCTATACTGACCTCCATCAGGTTGCAAATTCAATATAATTTTTTTCTGCATCTAGCTCTGAAAAAATATTTCAGCTTGTGGCAGTGTGTGCGACTTGTTCTATTTGTCCATCTATACTGACCTCCATCAGGTTGTAAATTCAATATAATTTTTTTCTGCATTTACCTCTGAAAAAATATTTCGGCTTCTAGCAGTGTGTGAGACTTGTTCTATTAGTCCATCTATACTAACCTCCTTTAGGTTGCAAATTCAATATAATTTTTTTCTGCATCTAGCTCTGAAAAAATATTTCGGCTTTTAGCATTGTGTGGGACTTGTTCTATTAGTCCATCTATACTAACCTCCTTTAGGTTGCAAATTCAATATAATTTTTATCTACATCTAACCCAGCCAATACTTTTGGGCTAATACCACAGTTTGGCCACTCAGCTCTGCTCAGATCCCATCCATTGTTTTTTGTGCAAACAACTCCAGAGTTGTGAATTAGATAACCACCAAAATGAGTGGAAAAAGGCCTGCTGCTGGTGGAAAGGGTAATACACGTGTTGGGAAGGGAAAAAAAGGTTGTGTCCGTGGGGTAGGTGTTAAAGCAACAGTAACATCTGCAGCCAAACTAAGATGTCTATTTCTTTTAGCGGACAATGTGATAAGATCCCTTTCTTACGGCCACGCCAATCGCTACAAATTCCAGATGAGGCACAAAAACAGCAGGTGCTTCAACGGATATCAAGTGCTCCTTTAAGTGGGCTCTCCTCCACCTCAACTTCAACATCACAAATACTCCAGTCCTCAGAGGTGTCACCCCAATCGCACTTGCTTCCTCACAGCTCCCAAGTATCCAGCTGCCTATCTGAGTATGGGGTAGAACAGATGGTTGAGTCTGCAGAGCTGTTTACTCATACTATAGCCTGGGAATCAGAGGTCGGCTACAGAGCTTCTGTGAATCCAGATGAGGAAATGATCTGCACTGATGCCCAGAATCTTTATGAGTCGGATCCAGGACCAGACGCAGAAGGTTCTGGCCATAATGTAGACCCTCATTCCCAAACTGTAACTCCTGTTGGTGGAGACAATGGGAAGACGATGATGAGACTCAAATACCTGATTGGAACGACAACTTTAGTTTTTTCTCAGTGCAGGAATAGGTTGGCTGTGATGACGACGGGTGTGATAACACACAGGGTGATGATGATGAGATGGAGATCCCACTTACTGTCAACCCACAGTCAGCCAAGAGAAGAGGTCAGCAGAGGAGGTGGAGTAGGATGCTAGTGACGACGAGGTCAGGTTGCACCTTCCTGGACAGAGACGTAGTACTGAAGCACGTCAACAACTACATCCTCAAACACAACTATGCCTCTCACCACAAGTCGTGGTGGCTCTTCAGGTCGCATGGGTGCTAAGCCTTGCATAGCCTGGGCATTTTTTCAGACCGATAAAGATGACCCAATTCATGTTATCTGTAACATTTGTCAGCAAAAGCTAAGTGGAGGCCAAAAAATATATAGTTTGAGTACTTCATGCATGAACCGGCACATGGACATGAAGCATAAGTTGCAGTGGGAAGCTCACTGTGCTACAATGCGGCCAAGACGGCCGGGCCAAAAACCGTCTGCCACATCTTGTGCATCCGCGGCCTCTTCATCCTCTGTGACTGGGGGGACAGCTGTCACACCTGTTTTGGGACGCAGACCTGCCACCTCTTTACCCACAACAGCCAGCGTGATTGGCAGGTCATCATTATCTTTGGAGGTGAAAAAACCAGCTGGTGTTCAGCGCTGTCCAACATCGATAGCACCACCTTTGGATCAAGGCAAACTAACATGTCCGCCTGCATCTTCCTCACAGACCGGCAGTTTGCCGGGGACACCCTTCTCAACCCCGTCTAAGCACAACAGCCAGCCCTCGGTCCCTCAGATGTGGACAAGTAAAAGACCATTTCCTCCTAGCCATGAGAAAGCTAAGAGGTTGAATTTCACCATCTGCAAGCTCTTGGCTACAGAAATGCTGCCTTTCTGCCTGGTGGACACAGAGGATTTTTGAGACCTTATGTCCGTCGCAGTGCCCCAGTACCAGATGCCCAGTCGGCATTACTTCTCAAAGAAAGGTGTGTCTGCGCTCCACCAGCATGTCGCACAAAACATAACCGCTTCTTTAAGAAACTCTGTGTGTGACGGTGCATTTCACCACAGACACTTGGACGAGTAAGCATGGACAGGGGCATTACATGTCGCTGACTGAGCACTGGGTAACTATGGTGACAGCAGGTCAAGGGGCTGCTGGCCAAGGCTTGCCGTCCCCACGAGTTGTGCGTCAATCCTCTTTATCTCAAAGTTCCTCAACTGCTTCTGCCTCCTCAACCTCCTCTCAGTCCGCCACCTGCACCCAAAGCCTGTCTGGTCATGCCACAAGCTTTCTTACTGCGCAGAAGGGATCCTGCACACCTCCTTACTATGCTGGCAGCAGGGCTCAACGTCATCAGGCGGTTTTTACTTTGAAATGTCTGGGAAATGTGAGTCACACAGCTGAGGAGTAATGGTCAGCTCTGGAGAACGAGTTTCATGAATGTTTGTCTCCACTGGACCTGAAACCAGGGAAGGCCGTGTGCGACAATGCTGCAAACCTAGGTGCGGCCCTTCGCCGGGGCAATGTCACACACGTGCATTGTATGGCTCACATATTGAAACTGGTTGTCCAGAAATTTTTAGCCCACTATCCCGGACTAGATGGCCTTCTGCAGAGGGTACGGTCACTGTGTGCTCACTTCAGCCATTACATCCCGCAGCTCAGTGACTTACATCTCTACAGAAGTCGTTGGACCTGCCACTTCACCGGCTAAAATGCGATGTGCCTACCCGGTGGAATTCAACTCTGCACATGTTGCAGCGACTGTAGCAGCACCGACAGGCCGTGGTGCAATACGTTGTGACGTATAGCCTGGGCCAACGAGATCCAGAGGTGAGGCAAATCACGCTGGAGGAGTGGTCTCAGATCAGTGACCTATGCTCCCTTCTGCACAGTTTTGAAATGGCGACGAAGATGTTTAGTGCTGACGATGCCATTATCAGAATGACTATTCCGGTGATTTACATGCTGGAGCACATGTTAAATAGAATTCGGAGTCAGGTGGTGTCACAAGAGGAGGTGGAGGAAGTAGAGGAGGAGGAGTTGTATGCGGAAGGGCTAACATCTGCAAGGTCCAGACGGTCGGCAGCACCAAGGCAGCAGGCATGTGAGGGTGGGGGAGATGGTTTTACCAGAGAGCATGGTAGCAGCCAAACTAGTGAGAAAGGTGCAGGAGCCCAGGAAGAAGTGGAGGACGAACTGATGGAAGACTCATCAGATGAGGGAGACCTTGATCACATTTCTGTTGTGTGAGGTTAGGGGGAGAGGGCAGAGGAAGGAAGCATGATTTTTACCTCGCCACCAACTCAACAGGGACTTGGTGCTCAAGAATGCGCAAGACACATGAGTGCCTTCTTGCTGCACTACCTGCAACATGACCCTCGAATTGTGAGAATTAGAAATAATCCTGACTACTGGGTTGCCACACTGTTAGATCCCCGGTACAAAAGTAAATTTGCAGAAATTATTCCTGCCATAGAAAGGGATGCACGCATGCAGGAGTATCAGCAGAGACTGTTGCAGAATCTTACATGTGCATTTCCACAAAACACCAGTGGTGCACGTAGTGAATCTCACAGTTTCAACTTGCCAACCGTGGGACCGTCGAGTGTTCAGCACTCAAACCGTAACAGAAACACAGTATCTGCTGGTAACATCAATTTTGCGGAATCGTTTCACCACTTTTTTAGCCCATCCTTTGCAAGGTCACAGGATACAAGAAGTCTGACATATAGTCAACGCCTAGAGACGATGGTACAGGAGTATCTCCAAGTAAACATTGAAGCCATGACTGTGTCCCTTGACCCTTGCTCTTTTTGGGCTTCCAATCTGGATAAATGGCCGGAGCTCGCCTCTGAAGCCTTGGAGGTCTTGTCATGCCCTGCAGCCAGCGTTCTGTCTGAAAGTGTGTTCAGCGCTGCTGGTGTTGTGCTGACAGATAAACGCACGCGGCTCTCCACTGATAATGTAGACTGACTGACGTTCATAAAGATGAATAAATCATGGATCTGAAATTACTTTTCTACCCCTGTGTCATCCTGGGGAGAGTAACAGCTTGATGATTTGTTAAAATCACCTCACCAACCGTTTTACGCTTTAAAATTACTAATCATGTTTATCTGTATCTTGGCTGGAAAATAATTTGGGCTTTGTAGCAGTGTGCAGTACTGATTCTATTAGGCCATCTATACGAATCTCCACCAGATTTAAAATTACTAATCATGTTTATCTGTATGTTGGCTGGAAAATAATTTGGGCTTTGTCGCAGATTGCAGTACTGATTCTATTTTGCCATCTATACTAAGATCCACCAGCTTTCAAATTAATAATAATTTTTAGCTGCATCTAGCCTGGAAAATAATTTTGGGGCTCCTAGATGCGCAAGACCCATGAGTGCCTTCTTGCTGCACTACCTGCAACATGACCCTCAGATTGTCAGAATTCGAAGTAATCCTGACTACTGGGTTGCCACACTCTTAGATCCCCCACACTTTTCGATCAACCTTTTCATTTTAATAAAGAATAAAAAAATGGTCATTTTTGAAATTATAAGCATTAGCAGGTTATTAGAAACTGAAATCAAACAGTTTTCAACTCAAAACTTTATTCTAGGTGATGTTACATTTGCACATAGGACCCCGTGTTCGAAAGGAGCTTCTGAACTCTCTCGTCCATTGAATTTGTCAGGTTTTGGATGGTTTCTGCTTCAATTGTTTTGCATGAGGACAGAATACCCTCCCAGAGCTGTTGCTTAGATGTGAACTGCCTCCCGCCATCATAGACACTCCTTTTGATGATGCTCCAGAGATTCTCAATGGGGTTGAGGTCAGGGAAGCATGGGGGTCACACCATAAGTTTGTCCCCTTTTATGCCCATATCAGCCAGAGATGCAGATGTGCTATGTGCAGCATGAGATGGTGCATTATCATGCATGAAAATGATCTTCCTGCGGAATACACGGTTCTTCTTCTTGAACCATGGCAGGAAGTGCTGTTTGAGAAACTCCACATACATTATCGAGTTCATCTTTACACCTTCAGGGATCCTAAAGGGGCCGACAATCTCTCTCCCCATGATTCCAGCCCAAAACATTACTCCACCTCCTCCTTGTTGGCGCTGTAGCCGTGTTTACGTGGGGTGTCTATCAACCAGCCATCCTCCACTCCATCGATCTGGACCATCGAGCGTTGCACGGCACTCATCCGTGAACAAAACAGTTTTGAAGTCAGTCTTCATGTATTGTTTGGCCCACTGGAGCCGTTTCTGCTTGTGTGCAGTGGATAGACGAGGTTGACAAGATGGCTTACGCACAGATGCAAACCTCTGAAGGACTCTGCATCTTGTTGTTCGGGGGACGTTGGAGGCACAAGCAGCTTCAAAAACTTGTCTGGTGCTATGACAAGGCTTTTTTGCTGCTGCTTTTTTAACCTGACGTAATTGCCTGTAGGAAAGAGTCCTCAATTTTCCCTTATCAGCACGCACACGTGTGTACTGTGAATGAGCTTCATACTTCTTGATTGTGCGATGATCAGGATGAAGTGTCTTGGCAATGTTGATTGTAGTCATGCCTTGACCTAAACACTCCACAATTTGTTGCTTATCACCAGTCGACACATCCTTTTTCTTTCCCATTTTGGCAGAAAATGTAGGCTGCTTAATAATGTGGGACAGCCTTCTTAAGTAGTCTTGCCTTTCATTGGACACACCTGCCAACTCTGGTCTGTATGGAGTTGTTCAATCAATGGCCCAAAATTAAGATAACATAGACGGGAGAGGTCTCTATGAATACAAATTCCTAAGTATTTGGTACCCTGTGAGGGCCAGGCAAAGGGAAAGTTGGACTGGATGGAATCCTTTATGGATTTGGGGAGGGATACATCGAGGGCCTCAGACTTCGCTGCATTGATTTTAAAATTTGACCATGTAACAAAGTGATCTATTTCAGCCATAACAGCAGGGATGGATATATGTGATTGAGTGATATGTGCTAGGACATCATCAGCAAATGCAGAGCACTTGTACTCGATGCCTCCCACCTCAATCCACCTAATATTGGGGTTATGGCGAATTGATGAGAGCAGGTGCTCCGTCACTTGGATGTATAAGAGAGGGGACAGAGGAAATCCCTGCCTAGTCCCATTGGTGATTATGAAAGGTGATGAACATGTTCCATTTATCTTCAGCCTAGGTGATGTACTGCTATACAGGGCTGTGATTTTGCCTACAAAAGGGTAACCTAGACCCCTACCCCATGCTTTTTAAGGGAATAATATATGGCGTGCCAGGAGACTCCATGGAGTGCTTTCTCAGCATCCAACGAGAGTATCTAATTACAAATTTTTAACTGCATCTAGCCCAGGAAATATTTTGTGCCTAGTAGCAGTGTCTGCTAGTCAGCGGATTATCCCAGCTGTTAAGCAAGCTACACCACCTGTAGTTTGGACACTTCATTTTTTCAAAGGAAATGCTTCGGGACCCCGGGATACTCAGTGAAGAGCATCAGGAGGCACCCCAAGGCATAGGGGCTGGGACTGGCTTTAGGACCCTCAACTAGAAACCAGAGGCTGTGATATTTTATGTGGCGCAGCCCCTCGCTACATCCGCTAGGAAGGCACCACATAGGGTCAGGGAAATTGGCACCAGGTTTACCAAGAGGAGGCCTGAGGCAGCTGGACAGAAGCGTTGGTAAAAAAGGCCAGGCAAAGGACACACAAAGGGGGTCCTGTGAAGCGCTACAAAGTTATCTGGGAGTTGTCTGAGCAACTCACATGGTGAGCTCAGTACGACGTGGGCAGCCGTTACCTGCAGAAGTGGTCTGGATAATAAGAACTGTGAGTAAAGGCACTGGACTGCATCACTGACTCCGTGTCATTACTGCTGCTGCCCTGCACCATAACCCCCATTCTCCACATACACTGCCCTGAGGCTATACTCCTCCTGTGGGGAGTTATACTACGCTCTGCTGCACCCACAACACCAGCCTTAGCGGTCTGCCCTGCAGCGGCGGTTCACTCTGACCGCAATCTACGGGTGGCGTAGTCGGACATTTAAACATCAAAACCACATAAATAGTTCCGCCACTGATTTGAATGCCCTGAGTCACGGAACCGGGTTGCCGCCACGGAGACTACAACCACCAGCATCCACCAAAAAGGGTCCGACTCCGGGTGTCCCAAGGCCCAGGCGGTGCGTCAGAACATTTTCATCACCTTTCATAATCACCAATGGGACAAGGCAGGGATGTCCTCTGTCCCCTCTCTTATACATCCTAGTGACGGAGCACCTGCTCTCATCAATTCGCCATAACCCCAATATTAGGTGGATTGAGGTGAGAGGCACCGAGTACAAGTGCTCTGCATTTGCTGATGATGTCCTAGTATATATCACTCAATCACATATATCCATCCCTGCTGTTATGGCTGAAATAGATCACTTTGTTACATGGTCAAATTTTAAAATCAATGCAGCGAAGTCTGAGGCCCTCGATGTATCCCTCCCCAAATCCACACAGGATTCCATCCAGTCCAACTTTCCCTTTGCCTGGCCCTCACAGGGTATCAAATACTTAGGAATTCCTATTCATAGAGACCTCTCTCGTCTATGTTATCTTAATTTTGGGCCCTTTATTGAACAACTCCATGCAGACCACGATTGGCAAGTTAGAACTGTAAGATTCACTACGTGAACCACTGGTGTTTTGTGGAAAAGCACATGTACACTGTGTTCCAAATTATTATGCAAAAAGTGTTTAGGAGTGATAAGGGAAGAATTTGTTTGTTTGTCAGTTAAACTCATCGATGGTGATGTGTGTCAGGGCTCTTTATATCACTGTAAGCAATTGCAGACACCTGTGCTAACTAGTTTGGCAAGTGTGTCCAATGAAAGACAAGACTACTTAAGAAGGCTGTCACACATTATTAAGCAGCCTACATTTTCTGCCAAAATGGGAAAGAAAAAGATGTGTCGGCTGCTGAGAAGCAACAAATTGTGGAGTGTTTAAGTCAAGGCAAAACTATAATCAACATTGTGCGATGATCAGGATGAAGTGTCTTGGCAATCAAGAAGTATGTAGCTGATTCACAGTACACACGTGAATCAGCAAATTGAGGACTCTTTCCTACAGGCAATTACATCAGGTTAAAAGAGCAGCGGCAAAAAAGCCTTGTCATAGCAGCAGACAAGTTTTTGAAGCTGCTGGTGCCTCCAACGTCCCCCGAGCAACAAGATGCATGGTCCTTCAGAGGATTGCAGCTGTGCGTAAGCCATCCTGTCGACCTCCTCTATCCACTGCACACAAGCAGAAAAGGCTCCAGTGGGCCAAACAATACATGAAGACTGGCTTCAAAACTGTTTTGTTCATGGATGAGTGCCGTGCAACACTCGATGGTCCAGATGGATGGAGTGGAGGATGGCTGGTTGATGGACACCCCACGCAAACACGGCTACAGCGCCAACAAGGAGGAGGTGGAGTAATGTTTTGGGCTGGAATCATGGGGAGAGAGATTGTCAGCCCCTTTAGGATCCCTGAAGGGGTAAAAATGAACTCCATAATGTATGTGGAGTTTCTCAAACAGCACTTCCTGCCATGGTTCAAGAAGAAGAACCGTGTATTCCACAGCAAGATCATTTTCATGCATGATAATGCACCGTCTCATGCTGCACATAACACATCTGCATCTCTGGCTGATATGGGCATAAAAAGGGACAAACTTATGGTGTGACCCCCATGCTCTTCTGACCTCAACCCTATTCAGAACCTCTGGAGCATCATCAAAAGGAGTGTCTATGATGGCGGGAGGCAGTTCACATCTAAGCAACAGCTCTGGGAGGGTATTCTGTCCTCATGCAAAACAATTGAAGCAGAAACCATCCAAAACCTGACAAATTCAATGGACGAGAGAGTTCAGAAGCTCCTTTCGAACAAGGGGTCCTATGTGCAAATGTAACATCACCTAGAATAAAGTTTTGAGTTGAAAACTGTTTGATTTCAGTTTCTAATAACCTGCTAATGCTTATAATTTCAAAAATGACCATTTTTTTGTTCTTTATTAAAATGAAAAGGTTGATCGAAGAGTGTGGGGGATCTAAGAGTGTGGCAACCCAGTAGTCAGGATTACTTTAAATTCTGACAATCTGAGGGTCATGTTGCAGGTAGTGCAGCAAGAAGGCACTCATGTGTCTTGCGCATCTAGGAGCCCCAAAATTATTTTCCGGGCTAGATACAGCTAAAAATTATTATTAATTTTAAATCTGGTGGTGCTTAGTAAAGAAGGCCTAATAGAATCAGTACTGCACACTGCTACAAAGTCCAAATAATTTTCCAGCCAAGGTACAGATAAACATGATTAGTAATTTTAAATCTGGTGGAGCTTAGTATAGATGGCCTAATAGAATCATTACTGCACACTGCTACAAAGTCCAAATTATTTTCCAGCCAAGATACAGATAAACATGATTAGTAATTTGAAAGCTTAAAACAGTTGGTGAGGTGATTTTAATCAATCATCAAGCTTTTACTCTCCCCAGGATGACACAGGGATAGAAAAGTCATTTCGGATCCATGATTTGTTCTTCTTTATGAACGTGAGTCTGTCTACATTATCAGTGGAGAGCCGCGTGCACTTATCTGTCAGCACACCACCAGCAGCGCTGAACACGCGTTCAGACAGAATGCTGGCTGCGGGGCATGACAAGATCTCCAAGGCGTAAGTGGTGAGCTCCGGCCATTTATCCAGATTGGAAGCCCAAAAAGAGCAAGGGTCCAGTGACACAGTCATGGCTTCAATGTTTACTTAGAGATACTCCTGTACCATCGTCTCTAGGCGTTGACTATGTGTCAGACTTCTTGTCTCCTGTGGCCTTGCAAAGGATGGGCTAAAAAAATGGTGAAATGATTCCGCAAAATTGATGTTACCAGCAGATACTGTGTTTCTGTTATGGTTTGAGTGCTGAACACTTGACGGTCCCACGGTTGGCAAGTTCGAACTGTGAGATTCACTACGTGCACCACTGGTGTTTTGTGGAAAACCACATGTAGGATTCTGCAACAGTCTCTGCTGATACTCCTTCATGCGTGCATCCCTTTCTATGGCAGGAATAATTTCTGCAAATTTACTTTTGTACCGTGGATCTAACAGTGTGGCAACCCAGTAGTCTGGATTATTTCTAATTCTCACAATTCGAGGGTCATGTTGCAGGTAGTGCAGCAAGAAGTAACTCATGTGTCTTGCGCATCCAGGAGCACCAAGTCCCTGTTGTGTTGGTGGCGAGGTAACAATCATGCTTCCTTCCTCTGTCCTCTCCCCCCAACCTCGCACAACAGAAATGTGATCAAGGTCTCCCTCATCTGATGAGTCTTCCATCAGTTCGTCCTCCACTTTTTCCTGGGCTCCTGCACGTTCCTCACTAGTTTGGCTGCTACCATGCGCCCTGGTAAATCCATCTCCCTCACCCTCACATGCCTGCCGCCTTGGTGCTGCTGACCATCTGGACCTTGCAGATGTTAGCCCTTCCGCATTCAACTCCTCCTCCTCTACTTCCTCCACCTCCTCTTGTGCCACCACCTGACTCCGAATTCTGTTTAACATGTGCTCCAGCATGTAAATCACCAGAATAGTCATGCTGATAATGGCATCGTCAGCACTAAACATCTTCGTCGCCATTTCAAAACTGTGCAGAAGGGTGCATAGGTCCCTGATCTGAGACCACTCCTCCAGTGTGATTTGCCCCACGTCTGGATCTCGTTGGCCCAGGCTATACGTCAGAACGTATTGCACCAGGGCTTGTCTGTGCTGCCACAGTCGCTGCAACATGTGCAGAGTTGAATTCCACCGGGTAGGCACATCGCATTTTAGCCGGTGAAGTGGCAGGCCCAATGACTTCTGTAGAGATGTAAGTCGCTGAGCTGCGGGATGCGAACAGCCGAAGTGAGAACACAGCGACCGTGCCCTCTGCAAAAGGCCGTCTAGTCTGGGATAGTGGGCTAAAAATTGCTGGACAACCAGGTTCAACACGTGAGCCATACAAGGCACGTGTGTGACATTGCCCCGGCGAAGGGCCGCACCCAGGTTTGCAGCATTGTTGCACACGGCCTTCCCTGGTTTCAGGTCCAGTGGAGACAACCATTCATGAAATTGGTTCTCCAGAGCTGACCACAACTCCTCAGCTGTGTGACTCACATTTCCCAGACAATTCAAAGTAAAAACCACCTGATGACGTTGAGCCCTACTGCCAGCATAGTAAGGAGGTGTGCAGGATCCCTTCTGCGCAGTTAGAAAGCTTGTGGCATGACCAGACAGGTTTTGGGTGCAGGTGGAGGACTGAGAGGAGGTTGAGGAGGCAGAAGCAGTGGAGGAACTTTGAGATAAAGAGGATTGACGCACAACTCGTGGGGACGGCAAGACTTGGACAGCAGCCCCTTGTCCTGCTGTCACCATAGTTACCCAGTGTCCAGTCAGCGACATGTAACGCCACTGTCCATGCCTACTCGTCCAAGTGTCTGTGGTGAAATGCACCCTGTTACACACAGAGTTTCTCAAAGAAGCGGTGATGTTGTGTGCGACATGCTGGTGGAGCGCAGGCACACCTTTCTTTGAGAAGTAGTGCCGACTGGGCATGTGGTACTGGGGCACTGCGACAGACATAAGGTCTCGAAAATCCTCTGTGTCCACCAGGCGGAAAGGCAGCATTTCTGTAGCCAAGAGCTTGCAGATGGTGAAATTCAACCTCTTAGCTTTCTCATGGCTAGGAGGAAATGGTCTTTTACTTGTCCACATCTGAGGGACCGAGCGCTGGCTGTTGTGCTTAGATGGGGTTGATGAGGATGTCCCCAGCAAACTGCCAGTCTGTGAGGAAGATGCAGGCGAACATGTTAGGTTGCCTTGATCCAAAGGTGGTGCTATCAATGTCGGACAGTGCTCAACACCAGCTGGTGTTACCACCTCCAAAGAAAATGATGACCTGCCAATCACGCTGGCTGTTGCGGGTAAAGAGATGGCAGGTCTGCGTCCCAAAACAGGTGTGACTGCTGTCCCCCCAGTCACAGAGGATGAAGAGGCCGTGGATGCACAAGATGTGGCAGACAGTGGGTGGCCCGGCCGGCTAGGCCGCATTGTATCACAGTGAGCTTCCCACTGCAACTTATGCTTCATGTCCATGTGCCGGTTCATGCATGTAGTACTCAAACTATGTATTTTTTGGCCTCTACTTAGCTTTTGCTGACAAATTTTACAGATAACACGAGTTGGGTCATCTTTATCGATCTGAAAAAATGCCCAGGCTATGCAAGGCTTAGCACCCATGCGACCTGAAGAGCCACCACGACTTGTGGTCAGAGGCAGAGTTGTGTTTGAGGATGCAGTTGTTGACGTTCTTCCAGTACTACGTTTCTGTCCAGGAAGGCGCAACCTGACCTCGTCGTCACTAGCATCCTCCTCCATCTCCTCTGCTGACCTCATCTCTTGGCTGACTGTGGGTTGACAGTAAGTGGGATCTCCAACCTCATCATCATCACAATGTGTGTTATCACACCCGTCGTCCTCAGAGCCAACCTGTTCCTACCCTGACAAAAAACTAAAGTTGTCGCTCCAATCAGGTATTTGAGTCTCATCATCGTCTTCCTCATTGTCTCCACTACCAGGAGTTACAGTTTGGGAATGAGGGTTTACATGATGGTCAGAACCTTCTGCGTCTGGTCCTGGATCTGACTCATAAATATTCTGGGCATCAGTGCAGATCATTTCCTCGTCTGGATTCATAGAAGCTCTGTAGCCGACCTCTGATTCCCAGGCTATAATATGAGCAAACAGCTCTGCAGACTCAACCATCTGTTCTACCCCATACTCAGATGGGCAGCTGGAGATTTGGGAGCTGTGAGGAAGCAAGTGCGAATAGGGTGACACCTCTGAGAACTGGAGTATTTGTGATGTTGAAGTTGAGGTGGAGGAGAGCCCACTTAAAGGAGCACTTGATATCCATTGAAGCACCTGCTGTTTCTTGCCTCATCTGGAATTTGTAGCGATTGGCTTGGCTGTAAGAAAGGGATCTTATCGAATTGTCCGCTAAAAGAAGTAGACATTTTAGTTTAGCTGGAAGATAGTCTTTCTTCTGCAGATGTTACTGTTGCTTTAACTCCTATCCCACAGGCCTTTTTCCACTCATTTTGGTGGTTAACTAATTCACAACTCTGGAATTGTTTGCACAAAAAAACAATGGATGGGAACTGAGCAGAGCTGAGTGGCCAAACTGTGGTATTAGGCCAAAAGTAATGGCTGGGTTAGATGTAGATAAAAATGATACTGAATTTGCAACCTGATGGAGGTCAGTATAGATGGACTAATAGAACAAGTCCCACACACCGCTAGAAGCCCAAATATTTTTTCAGAGCTAGATGCAGAAAAAAAATATTTTTAATTTGCAACCTGATTGAGGTCAGTATAGATGGACTATTAGACCAAGTCCCACACACTACTAGAAGCCCAAATATTTTCAGAGCTAGATGCAGAAAAAATTATATTCAATTTGCAACCTGATGGAGGTCAGTATAGATGGACTAATGGAACAAGTCCCACACACTGCAAGAAGCCCAAATTTTTTTTCAGAGCTAGATGCAGAAAAAAATTATATTCAATTTGCAACCTGATGGAGGTCAGTATAGAAGGACTAATAGACCAAGTCCCACACACTGCTAGAAGCCCAAATATTTTTTCAGAGCTAGATGCAGAAAAAAATTATTTTTAATTTGCAACCTGATGGAGGTCAGTATAGATGGACTAATAGACCAAGTCCCACACACCTCTAGAATCCCACATTTTTTTTCAGAGCTAGATGCAGAAAAAAACTTATATTCGATTTGCACCCTGATGGAGGTCAGTATAGATGGACTATTAGACCAAGTCCCACACACTACTAGAAGCCCAAATATTTTCAGAGCTAGATGCAGAAAAAATTATATTCAATTTGCAACCTGATGGAGGTCAGTATAGATGGACTAATGGAACAAGTCCCACACACTGCTAGAAGCCCAAATTTTTTTTCAGAGCTAGATGCAGAAAAAAATTATATTCAATTTGCAACCTGATGGAGGTCAGTATAGATGGACTAATAGAACAAGTCCCACACACTGCTAGAAGCCCAAAGATTTTTTCAGCTAGATGCAGAAAAAAATTATATTCAATTTGCAACCTGATGGAGGTCAGTATAGATGGACTAATAGAACAAGTCCCACACACTGCTAGAAGCCCAAATATTTTTTCAGAGCTAGATGCAGAAAAAAATTATGTTCAATTTGCAACCTGATGGAGGTCAGTATAGATGGACTAATAGAACGAGTCCCACACACTGCTAGAAGCCCAAATATTTTTTAAGCTAGATGCAGAAAAAAATTATATTCAATTTGCAACCTGATGGAGGTCAGTATAGATGGACTAATAGAACAAGTCCCACACACTGCTAGAAACCCAAATATTTTTTCAGAGCTAGATGCAGAAAAAAAATATTTTTAATTTGCAACCTGATGGAGGTCAGTATAGATGGACTAATAGAACAAGTCCCACACACTGCTAGAAGCCCAAATATTTTTTCAGAGCTAGATGCAGAAAAAAAATATTTTTAATTTGCAACCTGATGGAGGTCAGTATAGATGCACTAATAGAACAAGTCCCACACACTGCTAGAAGCCCAAATATTTTTTCAGAGTTAGATGCATAAAAAATTATTTTTAATTTTCAACCTGATGGAGGTCAGTATAGATGGACTAATAAACCAAGTTCCACACACTACTAGAAGCCCAAATATTTTCAGAGCTAGATGCAGAAAGAATTATATTCAATTTGCAACCTGATGGAGGTCAGTATAGATGGACTAATGGAACAAGTCCCACATACTGCTAGAAGCCCAAATTTTTTTTCAGAGCTAGATGCAGAAAAAAATTATATTCTATTTGCAACCTGATGGAGGTCAGTATAGATGGACTAATAGAACAAGTCCCACACACTGCTAGAAGCCCAAATATTTTTTCAGCTAGATGCAGAAAAAAATTATATTCAATTTGCAACCTGATGGAGGTCAGTATAGATGGACTAATAGAACAAGTCCCACACACTGCTAGATGCCCAAATATTTTTTCAGAGCTAGATGCATAAAAAAATTATATTGAATTTGCAACCTGATGGAGGTTAGTTTAGATGGACTAAAACCAAAAGGTTTTACTTCACTAGGTGCAGTAAAAAAAATGGTATTCTATACACAGGTGGTGTAGCTTGCAACACAGATAGGCTACTCCACTGATTAACACACTCTGCAATAGGCCAAAAAGGATTAGCTTTGCTAGATTTAGCCAAATGCCGTGAAAAAAACTTGCACAGCACTGGCACAGACCTGCCTGGCAACAACTGATAGGAACTGATGTAACTTAGTCCTGAAAAGAACTGCAATTACAATTAGTTTTTACTCCCAACCTATCTTTTTAAGAGCACAGACCTGCCTGATAAAAGTCGTAGGAAATGCTGTAACCTAGTCCTTAAAAGGACTGCAATCACAGCTCTTCCCTACTCCCAAGCTATCTGTAGATTTGTGCAAAAATTGGCTTGAAATTAACAAGGTATAGTGCACACAGCAACAGCGGTGCCGTCTAACACATAGCTGCAGCAGTGAGAAAATGGTGTCGACGGGGAAAATGGCTGGGTCTTATAGGGCAAGGACATGTTACATACACTGCCAATGACACATGCCCTTGCTTCTGTGAAAAAAAGCACTTTGCTCCGTGTGTGCTCTGCTGATAGGCTGACAGATTGCACCTCCCCACTGTAAATGCGGGAAAGAGAAAAAAAAATGGAGATCTTCATTATTCCTGCAGAGATCCATCCCCTGCCCCTCCCCCCGCCCCGCTGTACACTCAAACTGCGTATTAACATTAATTTTCAGCATTACTGAGAAAAAATCCAGTTATGATTTTGGGGCACGTACAGTTATCGAACATAACCTCGAACAGCCGAATTTTTTTCAAATCGTTCGTGTTCGCCGAACACCGCCCAAAACAGCTCGAATTTGAGATTGGCGAACAGTTCGAGTCATACACCTCTCATCTCTATTAACGATTCAATGTTCACTGCCCTAATTGACATAGCATTGCACCTGTGATGTTCCAGTGGCTAACTGGATTAATGTGCCTGATTTGAGAACAGGTGTTCATGTATTTTACTCCACAGAGAGCTTTTTTTCATTTACTTACTAATAAGCTTCCTCTAGAGCCAATGGAAATTTGCGTTGATTTTGGGCTTGAGATAGTGCAAATGGAAAAAAAGCTCTCTGTGGAGTAGAATTCATGAACATCTGTTTACAAATCAGGCGTATTAACCCAGTAAGCCACTGGAACATCACAGGTGCAAGGCAATGTCAATTAAGGTAGTGAACATTGAATCGTTAACAGGTAAGTTCAAATTGAAATCCAGTGGTTTTACTATGTTATTCTTAATGCCAATCTATACAGCGTATGATGACATCTTGTTCTTTATGAACAATTAACACACATTCTATATCTCACAATTGCACTATATCAAGCCCAAAATCAATGCAAATTTCCATTGGCTCTAAAGGAAGCTTATTAGTAAGTAAACGAAAAAAGCTCTCTGTGGAGTTGAACTCATGAACACCAGTTCACAAGGCAAGCACATTAACCCAGTATGCCACTGGAACATCACCAGTACAAAGAAATGTCAATTAGGGCAGTGAACATTGAATCGTTAATAGATAAGTTCAAAAAGAAATCCAGTGGTTTTACTATATTATTCTTAACGCCAATCTATACGGCGTATGATGACATCTTGTTCTTTATGAATACTTCATTAGTGTTGAGCCACCCCCGTCGTGTTCGAGTTCAGTTCGGTTCGTCGAACACCCGTATGTTCGTCGAATTGTAAGTCGAACACCTTCGAACACCGTTAAAACCAATGGCAGGCAAACTAAAATTCATACAAATACATAGAAAACACCTTCAAAGGTGTCCAAAAGCTGACAAACTGCTCAGAAGACACAGCTAACAAAAGGAAAAGTGACAAGTACATATAGTCATGCAAAAAGAAAAGAGGTGGAGGAGTAAAAGGAGGGGGGACACAGATATAGGCATGTCATGCCCTTCTAAAACTAAAAAAGTGCGAAGCCAACACGGCCAGTCCGTTCCTGCCGTGTGACCTCTGTGTCGCCGGGATTGTGACAGAGCTGCGGTGGACCCTTTCGGCCATCCCCCCTCTCCCAATACTGGTGCCTGTCCGCTGGTTGGTCGAGCGTGCCCCACTGTGGTGGAGGCAGGACTAAGCTTTTTAATTTAAATTGTCTCTCTAATTTGAATGAATACACTTTAAATCCTTTTACAAGGATCTATTGGAGGGCAAGTCTCATGCCATCAGCCGCGTAATTCCAGCTCCAGTAGCGTCCACTAAGGCTGCTGCAGTTAAAAAGCTTTTATAAAGATCGAGCTCGGCGGTCCACCACAAGGCGTCCTACCGCCAGTCCCAGCCCCTATGCCTTGGGGTGTCTCCCCGATGCTCATCACTGAGTGTCACGGGGGCCCGAACCATTTCCTTTGAAAAAATTAAGTGTCTAAACTACAGGTGGTGTAGCTTGCCTAACAGCTGGGTTAATCCGCTGACTAGCAGACACTGCTACTAGTCACAAAGTATTTCCTGGGCTAGATGCAGTAAAAAATTTGTAATTAGATACTCTCGTTGGATGCTGAGAAAGCACTCCATGGAGTCTCCTGGCACGCCATATATTATTCCCTTAAAAAGCTTGGGGTAGGGGTCTAGGGGACCCTTTTATAGGCAAAAATCACGGCCCTGTATCGCAATACGTCACCTAGTCTGAATATAAATGGAACATTTTCATCACCTTTCATAATCACCAATGGGACAAGGCAGGGATGTCCTCTGTCCCCTCTCTTATACATCCTAGTGACGGAGCACCTGCTCTCATCAATTCGCCATAAACCCAATATTAGGTGGATTGGGGTGGGAGGCACCGCGTACAAGTGCTCTGCATTTGCTGATGATGTCCTAGTATATATCACTCAATCACATATATCCATCCCTGCTGTTATGGCTGAAATAGATCACTTTGTTACATGGTCAAATTTTAAAATCAATGCAGCGAAGTCTGAGGCCCTCGATGTCTCCCTCCCCAAATCCATACAGGATTCCATCCAGTCCAACTTTCCCTTTGCCTGGCCCTCACAGGGTATCAAATAATTAGGCGTATTCATAGAGACCTCTCCCATCTATGTTATCTTAGTTTTGGGCCATTTATTGAACAACTCCATACAGACCACGGTTGGCAAGTTAGAACTGCAAGATTCGCTACGTGAACCACTGGTGTTTTGTGGAAAAGCACATGTACGCTGTGTTCCAAATTATTATGCAAAAAGTGTTTAGGAGTGATAAGGTAAGAATTTTTTTGTTTGTCAGTTAAACTCAATGATGATGATGTGTGTCAGGGCTCTTTATATCACTGTAAGCAATTGCAGACACCTGTGCTAATTAGTTTGGCAGCTGTGTCCAATGAAAGGCAAGACTACTTAAGAAGGCTGTATCACATTATTAAGCAGCGTACTTTTTCTGCCAAAATGGGAAAGAAAAAGGATGTGTCGGCTGCTGAGAAGCAACAAATTGTGGAGTGTTTAGGTCAAGGCATGACTACAATCAACATTGCCAAGACACTTCATCCTGATCATCGCACAATCAAGAAGTATGTAGCTGATTAACAGTACACACATGTGCGTGCTGATAAGGGAAAATTGAGGACTCTTTCCTACAGGCAATTACGTCAGGTTAAAAGAGCAGTGGCAAAAAAGCCTTGTCATAGCAGACAAGTTTTTGAAGCTGCTGGTGCCTCCAACGTCCCCCGAACAACAAGATGCAGGGTCCTTCAGAGGATTGCAGCTGTGCGTAAGCCATCCTGTCAACCTCCTCTATCCACTGCACACAAGCAGAAACGGCTCCAGTGGGCCAAACAATACATGAAGACTGACTTCAAAACTGTTTTGTTCACGGATGAAGGTCGTGCAACACTCGATGGTCCACATACATGGAGGATGGCTGGTTGATGGACACCCCACGCAAACACGGCTACAGCGCCAACAAGAAGGAGGTGGAGTAATGTTTTGGGCTGGTATCATGGAGAGAGAGATTGTCGGCCCCTTTAGGATCCCGGAAGGGGTAAAGATGAACTCCATAATGTATGTGAAGTTTCTCAAACAGCACTTCCTGCCATGGTTCAAGAAGAAGAACTGTGTGTTCCACAGCAAGATCATTTTCATGCATGATAATGCACCGTCTCATGCTGCACATAACACATCTGCATCTCTGGCTGATATGGGCATAAAAGGGGACAAACTTATGGTGTGACCCCAATGCTCCCCTGAACTCAACCCCATTGATAACCTCTGGAGCATCATCAAAAGGAGTGTCTATGATGGCAGGAGGAGTTCACATCTAAGCAACAGCTCTGGGAGGGTATTCTGTCCTCATGCAAAACAATTGAAGCAGACACCATCCAAAACCAGACAAATTCAATGGACGAGAGAGTTCAGAAGCTCGATTCGAACAAGGGGTCCTATGTGCAAATGTAACATCACCTAACATAAAGTTTTGAGTTGAAAACTGTTTGATTTTAGTTTCTAATAACCTGCTAATGCTTATAATTTCAAAAATGACCATTTTTTTGTTCTTTATTAAAATGAAAAGGTTGATCGAAGAGTGTGGGGGATCTAAGAGTGTGGCAACCCAGTAGTCAGGATTACTTCGAATTCTGACAATCTGAGGGTCATGTTGCAGGTAGTGCAGCAAGAAGGCACTCATGTGTCTTGCGCATCTAGGAGAACCAAAATTATTTTCCGGGTTAGATGCAGCTAAAAATTATTATTAATTTGAAAGCTGATGGATCTTAGTATAGATGACTTAATTGAATCAGTAGTGCAAACTGCTACAATGCCCAAATTATTTTCCAGCCAAGATACAGATAAACATGATTATTAATTTGAAAGCTGAAAACGGTTGGTGAGGTGATTTTAACAAATCTTCAAGCTTTTACTCTCCCCAGGATGACACAGAGGTGGAAAATTCATTTCGGATCCATGATTTGTTCATCTTTATGAACGTGAGTCTGTCTACATTATCAGTGGAGAGCCCCGTGCGCTTATCTGTCAGCACAACACCAGCAGCGCTGAACACAATTTCAGACAGAACGCTGGCTGCAGGGCATGACAAGATCTCCAAGGCGTAAGTGGCGAGCTCCGGCCATTTATCCAGATTGGAAGCCCAAAAAGAACAAGGGTCCAGTGACAGTCATGGCTTCAATGTTTACTTGGAGATACTCCTGTACCATCGTCTCTAGGCGTTGACTATGTGGCAGACTTCTTGTCTCCTGTGGCCTTGCAAAGGATGGGCTAAAAAAGTGGTGAAATGATTCCGCAAAATTGATGTTACCAGCAGATACTGTATTTCTTTTACGGTTTGAGTGCTGAACACTCAATGGTCCCACGGTTGGCAAGTTCGAACTGTGAGATTCACTACATGCACCACTGGTGTTTTGTGGAAAAGCACATGTAAGATTTTGCAACAGTCTCTGCTGATACTCCTGCATGCGTGCATCCCTTTCTATGGCAAGAATAATTTCTGCAAATTTTACTTTTGTACCGGGGATCTAACAGTGTGGCAACCTAGTGGTCTGGATTATTTCTAATTCTCACAATTTGAGGGTCATGTTGCAGGTAGTGCAGCAAGTAGGCACTCATGTGTCTTGCGAATCCAGGAGCACCAAGTCCCTGTTGTGTTGGTGGCGAGGTAACAATCATGCTTCCTTCCTCTGTCCTCTCCCCCCAACCTCGCACAACAGAAATGTGATCAAGGTCTCCCTCATCTGATGAGTCTTCCATCAGTTCGTCCTCCACTTCTTCCTGGGCTCCTGCACCTTCCTCACTAGTTTGGCTACTACCATGCACCCTGGTAAAACCATCTTCCCCACCCTCACATGCCTGCCGACTTGGTGCTGCCGACCGTCTGGACCTTGCAGATGTTAGCCCTTCCGCATACAACTCCTCCTCCTCTACTTCCTCCACCTCCTCTTGTGCCACCACCTGACTCCGAATTCTGTTTAACATGTGCTCCAGCATGTAAATCACCGGAATAGTCATGCTGATAATGGCATCGTCAGCACTAAACATCTTTGTCGCCATTTCAAAACTGTGCAGAAGGGTGCATAGGTCCCTGATCTGAGACCACTCCTCCAGCGTGATTTGCCCCACCTCTGGATCTCGTTGGCCCAGGCTATACGTCAGAACGTATTGCACCAGGGCTTGTCGGTGGTGCCACAGTCGCTGCAACATGTGCAGAGTTGAATTCCACCAGGTAGGCACATCGCATTTTAGTCGGTGAAGTGGCAGACCCAATGACTTCTGTAGAGATGTAAGTCACTGAGCTGCGGGATGCGAACGGCGGAAGTGAGCACACAGCGACTGTGCCCTCTGCAGAAGGGCATCTAGTCCGGGATAGTGGGCTAAAAATTTCTGGACAACCAGGTTCAACACATGAGCCATACAAGGCACGTGTGTGACATTGCCCCGGCGTAGGGCCGCAACCAGATTTGCAGCATTGTCGCACACGGCCTTCCCTGGTTTCAGGTCCAGTGGAGACAACCATTCATGAAACTCGTTCTCCAGAGCTGACCACAACTCCTCAGCTGTGTGACTCACATTTCCCAGACATTTCAAAGTAAAAACCGCCTGATGACGTTGAGCCCTGCTGCCAGCATAGTAAGGAGGTGTGCAGGATCCCTTCTGCGCAGTTAGAAAGCTTGTGGCATGACCAGACTGGCTTTTGGTGCAGGTGGAGGACCGAGAGGAGGTTGAGGAAGCAGAAGCAGTGGAGGAACTTTGAGATAAAGAGGATTGACGCACAACTCGTGGGGACGGCAATACTTGGACAGCGGCCCCTTGTCCTGCTGTCACCATAGTTACCCAGTGCCCAGTCAGCGACATGTAACGCCCTTGTCCATGCCTACTGGTCCAAGTGTCTGTGGTGAAATGCACCCTGTCACACACAGAGTTTCTCAAAGAAGCGATGATGTTGTTTGCGACATGCTGGTGGAGCGCAGGCACACCTTTCTTTGAGAAGTAGAGCCGACTGGGCATCTGGTACTGGGGCACTGCGACGGACATAAGGTCTCGAAAATCCTCTGTGTCCACCAGGCGGAAAGGCAGCATTTCTGTAGCCAAGAGCTTGCAGATGGTGAAATTCAACCTCTTAGCTTTCTCATGGTTAGGAGGAAATGGTCTTTTACTTGTCCACATCTGAGGGACCGAGGGCTGGCTTTTGTGCTTAGACAGTGTTGAGAAGGGAGTTGTTATGATCTGCTACAGGGACTAAGGAAAGACAGGAGATCTGTCCCTACAATAGAACTAAACTAGATCCCTACGATGTAACGGGGAACCTGATCCTGCGATCAGACCCGCTAAAGTCCTCGGCTAGTCTGTACGAAGACCTATAGATGTGAGGGAGGGATCCCTACAAGAACTAGGGACTGGGATAAGTTGGACACCTCCTAGCAGAAATAGTAGCAGTCAAAGACAAACACACAACAAAAAGCATAGAGGTCAGAAGACCTAGCAAAACTAACAGAGAACGGCAACAGATCACCAAGCTAGCTCAAGAGTAGTAAATACAATGAAGTCCAGCAAGGCCAGGAGGGCGGAGCCGGATTAAATAGGCAAAAATGGTCATGTGACCAGCAAACTAAAAAAAAGCTAACAGGAGAGTTCTAACAGTACTCCCTCTTCTAAGAGGATCCTCCGGATCCCCTAGGCCCAGGCTTACCAGGAAACCTCCTGTGAAAAGCTCTGACAAGTCTGGAAGCAGAAACATCATCCGCCCTCACCCATGAGTTATCCTCAGGTCCGAAACCCTTCCAAGTGACGAGATACTGCAAACTCCCTCTATACCGTCTAGAATTTAGGATGCGGGAAATTTCATATTTCCCATCCTCCACCACCGAAGGAACAGTGGCAGAGGCGTCACCATTCGACACATCAGCTTTTTTCAACAGAGAAACATGAAACACCGGGTTAATCTTCCAGGACGTAGGAACCTCCAACCTAACAGCAGATTGGTTAACTATCTGAAGCACCTTAAAGGGCCCTACAAACTTGGGACCCAATCTTTTAGAAGGAATCCTCAATCGCAGATTCTTAGAGGACAACCAAACCATGTCACCAACAGCAAACAAAACCTCTTGCCGTTTCCTATCAAAGTACCTCTTAGATTTTTTGTTAGCCTCCTGAAGATTACCACGCACATCCGTCCAAACTCTCTCCAAATCACCGGAAAAACTCTCCTCCTCAGGCACAGCCGAAACCAATTTGGAGAATGACCCAAAAGACGGATGTCTCCCAGAACAACAAAAAAAAGGCGAACACCCAGCAGAAGAGGATGTATGGTTGTTAAGAGCAAATTCAGCAAGTGGCAGAAACTCAGACCACCCCTCTTGATTGTCTGCCACAAAACAACGCAAGAACTGCTCAACATCCTGGTTCTTCCTTTCTGTCTGGCCATTAGACTCAGGATGATATCCGGATGAAAACGACAAATGAACTCCCAACCTGTCACAAAAGGCACGCCAAAAATGAGCCACGAACTGAGGTCCCCTATCAGAAACAATGTCAGTAGGAACACCATGTAGTCTGACAATTTCCTTGACAAAGGCCTTAGCGAGTGTCTTAGCGCAAGGCAGTTTGATGAAGGGAACCAAGTGACACATCTTGCTAAAACAGTCCACGACCACCCAGATGACCGTGAAACCTTCAGAGGGGGGAAGGTCAGTAATAAAGTCCATAGCCAGATGTGTCCAAGGTGCACTAGGAACCTCCAGAGGGCAAAGCAACCCCGCAGCAGGAGCATGCGAAGACTTGGATCTAGCACACACAGTACATTGGCGCAACCACTTAATGACTTCCTTCTGCCATCCAGGCCACCAAAAACTGCGACCCACAAGTCTCTTGGTCTCAGAAATTCCTGGATGACCTGCCAACCGAGACTCATGACACTCAACAAACAAATCTCTCCTAAAGGTCCTAGGCACAAACAACCTCCCATGGGGAATGTTAGATGGGGCATTCTCCTGAGCTTTAAGAATCTCATCCTCCAAAATGGAGTCCAAAGCAGCAATCACAACACCTTCTTGTAAAATCCTCTCCTCTTCCCCCTCAACACCGACCATGGGAGAAAAGCTGCGAGACAAAGCATCAGCTTTAACATTCTTGGTACCCGGGATGTAAGTAACGGAAAAATTAAACCGCGAGAAAAAAAGTGCCCACCTAGCCTGACGGGCATTCAAGCGCTTGGCAGCATCAAGATAGATCAGATTTTTATGATCAGTGAAAACCTGAATGGGAAATTCAGCACCTTCCAAGAGGTGACGCCAGTGTTCAAATGCGAGTTTAATCGCCAGCAATTCCCGATTACCAATATTGTAATTAAGTTCAGTCTCAGAAAATTTTTTCGAAAAAAAGGCACAGGGATGTACTCCATCCTTGTTTTCCTGAGACAACACCGCACCGACCCCCACCGAAGAAGCATCAACCTCAACCAAAAACGGCTTAGTCACATCAGGCTGCATAAGGATGGGAGCAGAGGTGAACCTCTCCTTTAGAAACACAAAAGCTTCAATGGCCTCAGAAGTCCACTGAACCGCATTAGCACCTTTCCTGGTGAGATCAGTCAGCGGTTTGACAATAATAGAAATTTTTTTTATGAATTTTCTGTAATAATTGGCGAAACCCAAAAACCTCTGTATCGATTTCAAACCAATAGGCCTAGGCCATTCCTGCACAGCTTGAACTTTAACCGGGTCCATCTCAAAACCTTCACTGGAGATAATGTAGCCCAAAAAACTAATTCTCTGTACAGCGAACTCACATTTCTCCAGCTTAGCAAAAAGCGAATTGTCCATTAATAACTGTAATACCTCACGTACGCTCCGCCAATGAGACTCCAGATCAGGCGAATAAATCAGAATGTCATCCAAATACACAACCACATTTTTGCCGATTAAAGGTCTAAGGATGTCATTAATAAGATTCTGAAAAAATGCTGGAGCATTGGTAAGACCAAAAGGCATCACCAGATTCTCAAAATGACCCACAGGAGTGTTAAAAGCAGTCTTCCTTTCATCACCCTCCTTCATGCGCAACAAATTGTATGCCCCCCGGAGATCAATTTTAGAGAACCACTTGGCCCCCACTAACTGGTTAAATAAATCAGGAATCAATGGCAGTGGGTAAGGATTGCGTACAGTAATTTTATTAATCTCACGAAAGTCCAGACAAGGACGTAAACCGCCATCTTTTTTTTTTTACAAAAAAAAATCCAACAGCCACAGGAGACTTGGAAGGCCTAATGTGACCGGCGGCCAAGCTTGTCTGTATGTATTCCTCCAAAGCCTTTCTCTCAGGAATAGTAAGATTAAATAAACGACTTTTAGGAAGAGTCGCTCCAGGGACAAATTCAATGGTACAATCATAGTCTCTATGGGGAGGCAAAATTTGTGACTCCTCCTCAGAAAAAACTCTCCAAAAATCCTGAATAGGTACAGGTAATTCCCCTTTTTCCACCGCAGCAATACGTCCATTACAACACTTGTCATAACACTTAGGGCTCCAGGACTTAATTTCATTGGTAGACCAATCCAGTACAGGATTGTGCAATTTTAACCAGGGTAGCCCCAATATTACTGGAGAAGGCAAATTATCCAATACCACCAAATCCAAATTCTCTTGATGAATACCATTAATAGTGAGGGGAAATTCACAGACCTTATGACTAACACTCTTCAAGGGAGAGCCATCAACAGAAACCACAGCAATAGGGGATGACAAAGTTTTAGGCTCTAATCTAAGTTTTTCCAAGAATCCCCCATCAATCACATTCAGAGTAGAACCACAATCCACAAATACCCAAAATTCAATTAATTCATCCTGAGCAGCGGTAGTAGCAGATAGGAATACGCCCTTAGAATTTAAACAGGCAATACGTGCATGACTGACCATTTTTTTTTCTTTCTTCATTCAAAGCACACAGTTCTTAATAAAATGACCATAATTTCCGCAATAGAAGCACAAGCCTTCAGAAAGCCTGCGGTCTTTTTCCTGAGAGCGGGGTGCCATCGCCCCAATCTCCATCGGCTCTCCATTGTCAGCACAGACCCTCTCCGGACTCGGAGCTGACATAGCAGAGGATTTGCTCTCATTAACCCTTGCACGCAGTCTCCTGTCCACCCGTATAGCTAATTGCATTGCCTCCTGCAAGTTTCCAGGTGTGGGATAAGCAATCAGTAAATCCTTAACCCTTTCACCTAGCCCTGCAAGAAACAAGCTTTTCAAAGCTGAATCATTCCACCCCACCTGGGCAGACCACCGACGGAAGTGAGAACAATATTTTTCCACATTACCTGATCCATGCCTCAAACGTCTCAATTCAGACTCAGCAGATGAGACACGATCAGGATCATCGTACAACAAACCCAAAGCAGAAAAAAAACTATCCACTGATCTAAAGCACGGATCACTAGGTTGGAGAGAGAAGGCCCATCCCTGAGGATCTTTGCGCAAAAGTGACATTATGAACCCTATGCGCTGTGATTCATCACCAGAGGATCCGGGTCTCAAACGAAAATACAATAAACAAGCATTTTTAAAAGAAAAAAAATCTTGTTGTTCGCCAAAAAATAAATCAGGCAGACGTACCTTTGGTTCCACAAAATGTGCTCCAGAACAGCTACTCACTTGTTGTTGGAGCTTGGCCACCTCCAGAGAGAGTCCCTGCAAGCGTTGAGCCAATCTTGAACCGAGACCATGATGGAAAACTGGAGGTCTTTCCTTAGAGAAAATTTTTTTTTTTTTCTTTTAGGGCTGGACTTACTGTTATGATCTGCTACAGGAACTAAGGAAAGACAGGAGATCTGTCCCTACAATAGAACTAAACTAGATTCCTACGATGTAACGGGGAACCTGATCCTGCGATCAGACCCGCTAAAGTCCTCGGCTAGTCTGTACGAAGACCTATAGATGTGAGGGAGGGATCCCTACAAGAACTAGGGACTGGGATAAGTTGGACACCTCCTAGCAGAAATAGTAGCAGTCAAAGACAAACACACAACAAAAAGCATAGAGGTCAGAAGACCTAGCAAAACTAACAGAGAACGGCAACAGAGCACCAAGCTAGCTCAAGAGTAGTAAATACAATGAAGTCCAGAAAGGCCAGGAGGGCGGAGCCGGATTAAATAGGCAAAAATGGTCATGTGACCAGCAAACTAAAAAAAAACTAACAGGAGAGTTCTAACAGGAGTCCCCGGCAAACTGCCGGTCTGTGAGGAAGATGCAGGCGGACATGTTAGGTTGCCTTGATCCAAAGGTGGTGCTATCGATGTTGGACAGCGCTGAACACCAGCTGGTGTTTCCACCTCCAAAGAAAATGATGACCTGCCAATCACGCTGGCTGTTGCGGGTAAAGAGGTGGCAGGTCTGCGTCCCAAAACAGGTGTGACTGCTGTCCACCCATTCTCAGAGGATGAAGAGGCCACGGATGCACAAGATGTGGCAGACGGTGGCTGGCCCGGCCGGCTAGGCCGCATTGTAGCACAGTGAGCTTTCCACTGCAACTTTTGCTTCATGTCCATATGCTGGTTCATGCATGAAGTACTCAAACTAGGTATTTTTTGGCCTCTACTTAGCTTTTGCTGACAAATGTTACAGATAACATGAGTTGAGTCATCTTTATCTATCTGGAAAAATGCCCAGGCTATGCAAGGATTAGCACCCATGCGACATGAAGAGCCACCACGACTTGTGGTCAGAGGCAGAGTTTTGTTAGAGGATGCAGTTGTTGACGTGCTTCCAGTACTACGTCTCTGTCCAGGAAGGCGCAACCTGACCTCGTCGTCACTAGCATCCTCCTCCACCTCCTCTGCTGACCTCATCGACTGGCTGACTGTGGGTTGACAGGAAGTGGGATCTCCAACCTCGTCATCATCACCCTGTATGTTATTACACAGACGGACTAATAGAACAAGTCCCACACACTGCTACAAGAAAAAATATTTTTTCACAGCTAGATGCAGAAAAAAATTATATTGAATTTGCAACCTGATGGAGGTTAGTATATATGGACTAATAGAACAAGTCCCACACACTGCTACATGCCGAAATATTTTTTCAGAGCTAGATGCAGAAAAAAGTTATATTGAATTTGCATCCTGGTGGAGGTTAGTATAGATGGACTAAAAGAACAAGTCCCACCCGCTGCTACAAGCCGAAATATTTTTTCAGAGCTAGTTGCAGATAAAAATTATATTGAATTTGCAACCTGGTGGAGGTTAGTATAGATGGACTAATAGAATGATTCTATGCCCAAAAGGTTTTACTTCACTAGGTGCAGTAAAAAAATTGGTATTCTATACACAGGTGGTGTAGCTTGCAACACAGATAGGCTACTCCACTGACTAACACACACGTCAAGAGGCCAAAAAGGATTTGCTTTGTTAGATTTAGCCAAATGCTGTGAAAAAAACTTGCACAGCACTGGCACAGACCTGGCTGGCAAAAATTCATAGGAACTGATGTAACCTAGCACTCAAAAGGACTGCAATTACATTTAGTCTTTACTCCCAACCTCACTATTTAAGAGCACAGACCTGCCTGATAAAAGTGATAGGAACTGATGTAACCTAGCCCTGAAAAGGACTGCAATTACAATTAGTCTTTACTCCCAACCTATCTTTTTAAGAGCACAGACCTGCCTGATAAAAGTCGTAGGAAATGATGTAACCTAGTCCTTAAAAGGACTGCAATCACAACTATTCCCTACTCCCAAGCTATCTGTAGATTTGTGCGAAAATTGGCTTGAAATTAACAAAGTATAGCGCACACAGCAACAGCGGTGCCGTCTAACACGCAGCTGCAGCAGTGAGAAAATGGTGGCGACGGGGAAAATTGCTGGGTCTTATAGGGCAAGGACATGTGACATACACTGCCAATGACACATGCCCTTGCTTGTGTGAAAAAAAGGAGTTCGCTCCGTGTGTGCGCTGCTGATAGGCTGACAGATTGCACCTCCCTACTGTAAATGCGGGAGTGAGAAAAAGAATGGAGATCTTCATTATTTCTGCAGAGATCCATCCCCTACCCCTCCCCGCTGTACACTCAAACTGCATATTAACATTAATTTTCAGCATTACTGAGAGAAAATCCAGTTATGATTTTGGTGCACGAACAGTTATTGAACATAGCCTCGAACAGCTGAATTTTTTTCAAATCGTTCGTGTTCACCGAACGGCTCGAACACCGCCCAAAACAGCTCGAATTTGAGATTGCCGAACAGTTCGATTCAAACACCGTTCATCTGTATTCATAAAGAACAAGATGTCATCATTAGCTGCATAGATTGGCATTGAGAATAACATAGTAAAACCAATGGATTTCTTTTTGAGTTTACCTATTAATGATTCAATGTGCAATTGTGAGATATAGAATGTGTATTAAGTGTTCATAAAGAACAAGATGTCATCATTCGCTGTATAGATCGGCATTAAGAATAACATAGTGAGTGCAATGGATTTCTTTTTTAACTTACCTATTTGCGATTCAATGTTTACTGCCCTTCTTGACAACACAATGCACCTGTGATGTTCCAGTGGCTTTCTGGTTTAATGCATCTGACTTGTAAACAGGAGTTCATGAGTTCCACTCCTCATTGAGTTGTCTTTATTTACTTACTAATAAGCTTCCTATAGAGCCAATGGAAATTTGCAATGACTTTGGGCATGAGATAGTGCTATTGTCAGATATAGAATCTGTATAAAGTCTTCATAAAAAACAAAATGTCATCACACGCTGTATGGGTTGGCATTAAGAATAATATAGTGAAACTAATGGATTTCTTTTTTAACTTACCTATTAACGATTCAATGTTCACTGCCCTTCTTGACATCACATAGAGTCTGTGATGGTTCAGTGGCTTACTGGGTTAATGCACCTGACCTGTGAACAGGTGTTTATGAGTTCAACTCCAAATAGATTTCTTTTTATTTACTTTCTAATAAGTTACCTATAGAGCCAATGGAAATTTGTATGGATTTTGGGCTTGAGAAAGTGCAATTGTGAGATATAGAATATGTATGAAGTGTTCATAAAGAACAAAATGTCATCATACGCTGTATAGATTGGCATTAAGAATAACATAGTAAAACCACTGGATTTCTTTTTGAACTTACCTATTAACGTTTCAATGTTCACTACCCTAATTGGCATAACCTTTCTCCTGTGATATTTCATTGGCTTTCTGAGTTAATGCACCTGACTTGTGAACAGGTGTTCAGGATTTCTACTCCACTGAGAGATTTTTTTCATTTACTTACTAAGAAGCTTCCGATAGAGCCAATGGAAATTTGATTTGATTTTGGGCTTGAGATATTGCAATTGTAAGATATAGAATATGTATTAAGTGTTCATAAAGAACAAGAATTCATCATACGCCGTATAGATTGGCATTAAGGATAATATAGTAAAACCAATGGATTTCTTTTTGAACTTACCTATTAACGATTCAATATTCACTGCCCTAATTAACATCACCTTGCACTTGTGTTGCTCCAGTGGCTTACTGAGTTAATACGCCTGACTTGTGAAACAGCTCCCATGAGCTCAACTCCAAGGAGAGCTTTTTTTAGTTTACTTACTAATAAGCTTCCTATAGAGCCAATGGAAATTTGCATTGATTTTGGGCTTGATATAGTGCAATTGTGAGATATAGAATCTGTATTAAGTGTTCATAAAGAACAAGAATTCATCATACGCTGTATAGATTGGCATTAAGAATAACATAGTAAAACCACTGGATTTCTTTTTGAACTTACCTATTAACGATTCAATGTTCACTGCCCTAATTGACATCATCTTGCATCTGTGATGTTCCAGTGGCTTTCTGGGTTAATGTACCAGACTGGAAAACAGGAGTTCATGAGCTTGATTCCACAATGAGTATTTTTCATTTACTTACTTATAAGTAGTGTTGAGCATTCCGATACTGAAATATCGGGTATCGGACGATATTCGTGGTATCGGAATTCCGATACTTTTACAATATCGAATACCAGAATCGGAAGTTCCCATAATGCGTGCGCTCTGCAGTGTCTCTGAACGATGACAAGCTGGATGGCAGCGCTCAGCTGAGATCCAGCCTGTCATCAGAATGCCATCCCAGCGTGGGAGAATTCTCCTGATTGTTTAAAAGCCGGCGGGCGGTAAAAAGCCGCCGGCTTTTAAACAATCACACGGCCCCATACTGCTTCCCGGCAGCCTCCCACCTCGATCCTCCGCTCCTCTCGCCACCTCCAATCCCAATCATAAGTTAGGACCGGGCGGGGAGCACAGCACCAAGGAGTGGGGAGCGAAGGACCCGGGCGGGGAAGCCGGCAGTGAAAAGACTTCACCGCCGGCTTTCCCGTTCTGTGCTGCGCTTTCCCGCCGGTTATTTCAAATGAACAGCTGAGGAATCAGGTGATGCTGATCAGCTGTTCATTTGAAGTAGCTGTGGTGCCCTCAGAGGGTTCACGTGAGTTCATGCTTGACTGCATTGCATGAACTCACATGAACTTTCCCACGGCCACACAGGTCAGCCTCACCTCCCAGACCATCAGCCCGTCATGATTGGTGTGTGTGGGTTTCTGTGCGATGTCTGTGGGTGTGCGCGATGTCTGTGCGATGTGTGCGGGTGTGCACGGTGTCTGTGCGATGTCTGCGAGTGTGTGCGGGTGTGCGCGGTGTCTGTGCGATGTCTGCGAGTGTGTGCGGGTGTGCGCTGTGTCTGTGCGATGTGTGCGGGTGTGTGCGTGCAGGCAGACATAGGCCGATGTGACACTACTACTCCCATCGGCCTATGTCTGTCCCCCATCCACTCGTGCCAGCAGGATCAGCTCGATGGGAGCAGTAGTTCCCATCAGCCTGATCCTGCTATTTAAATTGCCCTACTGTGTCCCCAATAAATTTTAAATACATGTCATTGGTGGCCAGTGGTTACATACAATAAATTAGCTCATACATTACCTGTTCCCGCCGATCGCCACCTAAAATAAAGTAAAAAATAAAAAACTACACCTATACTCACCTAGACACCTAATTCCCCGAAGCCATCGATCTCCTGTAATAAAATATAAAATAAGAAACCACAACCTTATCCTTACCCCTCCGTAGTAGTCCACGAGTGTCCCACGAAGATCTCCAGTTTAGAGCAGCCACATAGAATGTGACCGCTCTGAACCCCTGCCGCCGCTAGAATGACGGGACCGTAAAGCAGCACCGTCATTGCATAAGCAGGTTCACCGGAGTTCAGGCAGCGCTGCTCCGGTCAGCTCCTTTACGGCCCTGCTGTATCGTGAGAAATTCCCACGGTACAGCAGTGCCGTAAAGGAGGTCTCCGGAGCAGCGCTGACTGAATGCACTCCGGTGACCTCAGTCAGTGGCTCCCGTTGCCCGGATCGGACGTGTTCCCGGCAGCGTGAGCTTACAGCAGCCATTCACTGCTGTCACCATCTCCAGATGTGACAGTTGTGCATGGGAGATCAGCGTAGGAACGTGGACAGGTAACTATTTTTTTTTTTAGTAAACTAAGAATTAAATAAAATGGTGTGTTTTATTTCAAATAAATTACTTTTTTCTGGGTGTAGTGTGTTTTTTCTTTTTAACACTTTGTAGGTTAGTAATGGGGGTGTCTTATAGACGTCCATCATTACTAACCTGGGCTTCATGGCAGCTGGCGCTGACATGAACCCCAGCCCTATTACCCCCTGCCACCGCACCAGGGCAGCGTGGAAGAGCGAGGCTAAGTGCCATTTCTGGGGCGGCTGACGGCTGGTGTTTCTAGCCTGGGAGGGGGCCAATATTCATGGCACCCTTCCTGGGCTATTAATATCAGCCCCCAGCTGTCTGCCTAGCCTTTGCTAGCTATTAAAATAGGGGGGACCCCACGTCATTTTTTGGGGGGGGGGGGTCCCCCATTTTAATAGCTAGTAAAGGCTAGGTATTCAGCTGGGGGCTGATATTAGTAGCCTGGGGAGCTCCGTGGGTATTACCCCCTTCCCAGGCTTCAAACATCTGCCCCAGCTGTCTGCTTAACCTCCGCTAGAGACTAAAATTATGGGGGATCCCACGCCAATTTTTTTTTTACAATAAATCCTTTATTTTAACACAAAATGACATTTGAGGAGTTAATAAAGATGTGGTCCCTAAATTATTATTTATTTTTTAATTAATTTTTCCCAAAAATTTTGACGTGGGCTTTGCTATATTTTTGTATGCCAGCCAGGTACAGCATCCAGCTTCTATGAACGCGCCATTTTCTGGGGTGGCTGCGGACTGTAATTTGCAGCGGGGGGGGGGCCCAGAAAGCTTGGGCCTCCCTGAGCTGCAGATTCCATCCCCCAGCTGCCTAGTTGTACCTGGCTGGACATAAAAATAGGGAGAAGCCCCACGTATTTTTTTTTTTAATTATTTCATGAAATTCATGAAATAATAAAGAAAAAAAGGGCTTCCCTATATTGTTGTGTCCGGCCAGGTACAAATAGGCAGCTGGTGGTTGGGGGCAGCCAGTTCCTGCCTGCTGTACCTGGCTGGACCCAAATATAGTGCGAAGCCCCACGTCAATTTTTTTTTAATTATTTCAGGAAATTCATGAAATAATTAAAAAAAAATTGATGTGGGGCTTCGCCCTATATTTGTGTCCAGCCAGGTACAGCAGGCAGCAACGGGCTGCCCCCAACCACCAGCTGCCTATTTGTACCTGGCCGGACACAACAATATAGGGAAGCCCTTTTTTTCTTAATTATTTCATGAATTTCATGAAATAATTAAAAAAAAAAAATACGTGGAGCTTCGCCCTATTTTTGTGTCCAGCCAGGTACAACTAGGCAGCTGGGGGCTGGAATCTGCAGCGCAGGGAGACCCAAGCTTTCTGGGCCCCACCCGCTGCAAATTGCAGTCCGCAGCCGCCCCGGAAAATGGCGCGTTCATAGAAGCGCCATCTTCTGGCGCTGTACCCAACTCATCCAGGGCCCTGGTGCGGTGGCTCACTGGGTAATAAAGGGGTTAAGGCCAGCTTGGCATTATCAGCTGGCCCTAAGCCCGAAATTCATGGGGTCACGCCAATATTAGACATGACCACCATGAATTTCTAGTAAAGTATTTAAAAAAAAACACAACACCCAGAATAAAGTCCTTTAATTGAAATAAACACACAATTCTTTATTGTTCTAAATTAAACCATACTTACCATCACGCCCATTCCAGCTGAAGCCAACGATCTCCTGCAATAAAAGAAAAATAATAAACCAACATCATCCTTACCTTTCCATGGTTCCCACGACAGCTTCAGCTCTGCTACATCGAGATGACAGGCTGGACCGCAGCAGAACGCTGCCATCCAGCCTGTCATCCCGCAGACACTGAGAAGCGCAGGCATGCTTGCGCTCCTCAGTGTCTCTCTGTGACATTGGCATTGATATAGTGCAATTGTGAGATATAGAATCTGTATTAAGTGTTCATAAAGAACAAGAATTCATCATACGCTGTATAGATTGGCATTAAGAATAACATAGTAAAACCACTGGATTTCTTTTTGAACTTACCTATTAACGATTCAATGTTCACTGCCCTAATTGACATCATCTTGCATCTGTAATGTTCCAGTGGCTTTCTGGGTTAATGTACCAGACTGGAAAACAGGAGTTCATGAGCTTGATTCCACAATGAGTATTTTTCATTTACTTACTTATAAGCTTTCTATAGAGCCAAAGGAAATTTGCATTGATTTTGGGCTTGATATAGTGCAATTGTGAGATATTGAAATTGGAATAAGTGTTCATAAAGAACAAGAATTCATCATACGCTGTATAGATTGGCATTGAGAATAACATAGTAAAACCAATGGGTTTCTTTTTGAGTTTACCTATTAACGATTCAATGTTCACTGCCCTAATTGACATTGCATTGCGCCTGTGATGTTCCAGTGACTTACTGGGTTAATGCGCTTGATTTGTGAACAGGTGTACATGAATTTTTCTTCACGGAGAGTTTTTTTCATTTACTTACTAAGAAGCTTCCTATAGAGCCAATGGAAATTTGCTTTGATTTTGGGCTTGAGATAGTGCAATTGTAAGATATAGAATATGTATTAAGTGTTCATAAAGAACAAGATGCCATCATTAGCTGTATAGAATGGCATTAAGAATAACATAGTGAGTAGTGTTGAGCGATACCTTCCGATATCGGCAAATATCGGATCGGATTGGATCGGACCGATACCCAAAAAGTATCGGATATCGCCGATTCCGATAACGGAAACCAATGCAAGTCAATGGGACAGAAATATCGGAATGAAAATAAACCCTTTCTTTCCTTGTAGGTTAATTCTACATGAAGGAAAACAACTAAGAATAATGTAGAATGTATTGGGGGAGGTGGGGGAGACAATAAAGGCATAGAGGTTTAGCCCAATCAAATGGAGTAGCAGGAATTAATATTTTTTTTAAGACGTTCTGAGTTACGGAAATATTGACTATGTTAAGTATTTTTATATTTTTCAGATATTTATGTTTCACTACTTCCATGCTCTTCACCTTCTTTTTTACTTCTCCCACACTTTCTCCTTCATCATCCTCAGCATCAGCATCTTTTTCATCCACTTCTTCTTCACCTTCTTCATTTTCTTCTTCACCTTCTTCGTATTATTTTTTTTTGCATTCTGCATATTCTTCTTATTCAACTATTATTCTTCTTCATATTCTACTTCTTCATCTTCTTCATATTCTTCTTCTTCATCATATTCTTATTTGTGACAGGCATTCCTGTAGTTGTTATCTATAAAAGTTTGAACATTACACCTTTCGTTCTGCCCTTCACAAAAGATTTACAACAGGATTTGTCCTCGTTCAGTTTGGCCTGCAGCAGCAGGTCTTTTCCAGGGGCACCACGAGGAGGAACGGACTTACCCCCATATACTGCTTAGTCATCTTCTGCTTATAATTTAGATATTATCTTTTGCTCTGATTTTTAGACTTATGCTTAATGTTCTTCCGCTTTTTGTTCTGCAGCTTCTTGTACTTCTGCTTCTTGGTATTCTGCCTCTTGTTCTTCTGTATCTTGGTGGTTGTCTTCTCTTCTTTGTCCTCTTGGTCAACTTCTTCAGGGTCATCTTCTTGGTGTTCTTCGGGGTGGTCTTCAGGGTCGTCATCTTCAGGGTCCTCATCTTCAGGGTCATCGTCTTTGGGGTCCTCATCTTCGGGGTCCTCATCTTCTTCGGGGTGATCTTCAGGGTCCTCGTCTTCTTCGGGGTGGTCTTCATGGTCCTCGTCTTCAGGGTCCTCGTCTTCGGGGTCCTCGTCTTCTTCGGGTTGGTCTTCAGGGTCCTCATCTTCAGGGTCCTTGTCAGGGAGATCCAGAGTGATTGCCAAGAACCATTTCAAAAAGCTTGAACTTGGAAATGTATAAGAATGCTGAGGAACTACCAAGGACTAGCTGATGGTACTAGAACCCGGATGGGTAGCAGAAGGTACAAGAGCCAATGGAACTAACGAGGACCAGCTGATGGTACTGGAACTCGGTTACTAAGCAGGAGGTACCTGTGCCAGAAAGAACTACTAAGGACCAGCAGATGTTGGTGGAACTTGGATACCGAGAAGGAGGCACCAAAACCAAAGGCACTGCCGAGAACCAGCTGACGGTACTGGAACCCGGATGGGTAGCAGAAGGTACAAGAGCCAATGGAACTACCGAGGACCAGCTGACGGTACTGGAACTCGGTTACTAAGCAGGAGGTACCTGTGCCAGAAAGCACTACCAAGGACCATCAGACGTTGGTGGAACTTGGATACCGAGAAGGAGGCACCTAATCCAAAGGCACTGCCAAGAACCAGCTGACGGTACTGGAACCTGGATGGGTAGCAGAAGGTACCCATGTAAAAAAAAAGTTTCAAGGCCGCGAGCCGGCCGCAGTTACCAAAACCCACAGTCCTACAGGGGGTGCTTGTCCTATTGGCACTATGGAACCAGCCTTCATTGCCAGATCCCGCAGCCCACATAGGAGTCACCTATACTGCAGGCACCATAGAGTCGGCTAACCCGACCGCAACACTACAGGACAACGCATTGGAGGCAAAGTGACGTTGACACTACCCGGAAACAGCTGGCATGCTGGAACCAGGCTGGGCAGGAGGGAGTACCCGTGCCATAGACACTGCCGAGAACCAACTGACGGTACTAGAACCCGGATGGGTAGTAGAAGGTACAAGAGCAAATGGAACTACCGAGGACCAGCTGACGGTACTGGAACAAGGATGTGTAGCAGAAGGTACAAGAGCCAATGGAACTACCGAAGACCAGCTGACGGTACTGGAACTCAGTTACTAAGCAGGAGATACCTGTGCCAGAAAGCACTACCAGGGACCAGCAGACATTGGTGGAACTTGGATACCGAGAAGGAGGCACCTAAGCCAAAGGCACTGCCGAGAACCAGCTGACGGTACTGGAACCCAGATGGGTAGTAGAAGGTACAAGAGCAAATGGAACTACCGAGGACCAGCTGACGGTACTGGAACCCGAATGGGTAGCAGAAGGTACAAGAGCCAATGGAACTACTGAAGACCAGCTGACGGTACTGGAACTCAGTTACTAAGCAGGAGATACCTGTGCCAGAAAGCACTACCAAGGACCAGCAGATGTTGGTGGAACTTGGATAACGAGAAGGAGGCACCTAAGCAAAAGGCACTGCTGAGAACCAGCTGATGGTACTGGAACCCAGATGGGTAGTAGAAGTTACAACAGCAAATGGAACTACCGAGGACCAGCTGACGGTACTGGATCCCGGATGGGTAGCAGAAGGTAAAAGAGCCAATGGAACTACCGAAGACCAGCTGATGGTACTGGAACTCGGTTACTAAGCAGGAGGTACCTGTGCCAGAAAGCACTACCAAGGACCAGCAGACGTTGGTGGAACTTGGATACCGAGAAGGAGGCACCTAATCCAAAGGTACTGCCGAGAACCAACTGACGGTACTGGAACCCGGATGGGTAGTAGAAGGTACCCATGTAAAAAAAAGTTTCAAGGCCGCGAGCCAGCCGCAGTTACCAAAACCCACAGTCCTACAGGGGGTGCTTGTCCTATTGGCACTCTGGAACCAGCATTCATTGCCAGATCCCACAGCCCACATAGGAGTCACCTAAACTGCAGGCACCATAGAGTCGGCTAACCCGACCGCAACACGACAGGACAACTCATTGGAGGCAAAGTGACATTGACACTACCCAGAAACAGCTGGCGTGCTGGAACCAGGCTGGGCAGGAGGGAGTACCCGTGCCAAAGACACTGCCGAGAACCAGCTGACGGTACTGGAACCTGGATGGGTAGTAGAAGGTACAAGAGCAAATGGAACTACCGAGGACCAGCTGACGGTACTGGAACCCGGATGGGTAGCAGAAGGTACAAGAGCCAATGGAACTACCGAAGACCAGCTGACGGTACTGCTGGAACTTGGTTACTAAGCAGGAGCTACCTGTGCCAGAAAGCACTACCAAGGACCAGCAGACATTGGTGGAACTTGGATACCGAGAAGGAGGCACCTAAGCCAAAGGCACTGCCGAGAACCAGCTGACGGTACTGGAACCCGGATGGGTAGCAGAAGGTACCCATGTAAAAAAAAGTTTCAAGGCCGCGAGCCGGCCGCAGTTACCAAAACCCACAGTCCTACAGGGGGTGCTTGTCCTATTAGCACTATGGAACCAGCCTTCATTGCCAGATCCCGCAGCCCACATAGGAGTCACCTAAACTGCAGGCACCATAGAGTCGGCTAACCCGACCACAACACGACAGGACAACACATTGGAGGCAAAGTGACGTTGACACTACCCGGAAACAGCTGGCGTGCTGGAACCAGGCTGGGCAGGAGGGAGTACCCGTGCCAAAGACACTGCTGGAAAACAGCTGGCAGTGCTGGAACCCAGGGTAAATACTAAAAACAGAGTGGAGCCAGAGGCGTAATTGGAGCAACTTTAAAATCTGTACCAGTGTGAATGTGGACAGAGCAGGAGAATTTGCCGGACACACAGCTGGGGAACAGCTGACGTTACTGAACCCCAATAACACTGGAGCAAGCGTTGATTGTGCAGACAGCACTTCTGAGCAGCAACTAGCGGTATTGGAGCCCAGGGTAAATACTAAAAACAGAGGAGCCAGAGGTGTATTTGGAGCAAGTTTTAAATCAGTAGTACAGTGGATGTGGACAAAGCAGGAGAATTTGCCGGACACACAGCAGGGTAATAGCTGACGTTACTGAACCCCAAAAATACGGCAGCAAGTGTTAACTGTGCAGACGGCACTTCCGAGTGCCGACTGGCGGTGTTGGAGCTCAGGGATAATACTGAAAACAGAGGAGCCAGAGGTGTAATTGAAGCAAATTTAAAATCTGTAGTAGTGAGAATGTGGACAGAGCAGGAGAAATTGCTGTCCGCACAGCATGGTAACAGCTGACGTTACTGAACCCCAATAACACGGCAGCAAGTGTTGACTGTGCAGACGGCACTTCCGAGCGCCAACTGGTGGTGTTGGAGCTCAGGGATAATATTGAAAACAGAGGAGCCAGAGGTGTAATTGGAGCAACTTTAAAATCTGTAGTAGTGAGAATGTGGATAGAGCAGGAGAAATTGCCGTCCGCACAGCAGGGGAACAGCTGACGTTACTGAACCCCAATAACACGGCAGCAAGTGTTGACTGTGCAGACGGCACTTCCGAGCGCCAACTGGCGGTGTTGGAGCTCAGGGATTACAGTTCAGGTGGTAGAAACATGAACACAACAGGAGACCTGGATACTGTTGCCAACCAATTATTTACTCTGGAAGAGGACTGGCAAATTCATGAGAGATCCAGGCCTTGTTCATTTTGAGAAAAGTAAGCCGGTCAACATTATCGGAGGATAGTCGCATGCGACGGTCTGTTAGTACACCACATGCGGCACTAAAGACGCGTTCCGATAATACACTAGCAGCAGGGCAAGCTAGCACCTCCAATGCATACTGACTAAGCTCTGGCCATGTATCCAGCTTACAGACCCAAAACTTGAAGGGAGAAGAGCCGTCTGGGAGTACACTAAGAGGGCAAGACATGTAGTCTGTCACCATCTGACGGAAACGTTGCCTCCTGCTGACTGGAGCCGTCTGTGATGGTGTAGACATTTGTGTCGGCGGGGACACAAAACTTTGCCACATTTCGGCCATACTGGTCTTGCCTTGTGCTGAGGCGCTGACTCTGCTCCCTCTTTGTGCAGAGCTTCCTCCACTGCCTCGACGCACTGAGCTGCTTTGTAAAGCACTAGCAGCACTTCTCTCGGTTGGAATGGAGAACATGATGGAACGCACCAGTGCATCTTGGTACTCCCGCATTTTACGCTCCCGGTTCAACAGTGTTATGAGGCTTTGTAAGTTGTCCTGGTAGTGAGGATCTAGGAGGGTGGACACCCAATAATCTGCCGTGTTGAGAATGTGGGCGATGCGGCGGTAGTTTCTCAGGCACTGCAGCATGAAATCAACCATGTGCTGCAGACTGCCAACTGGCCAAGAAACGCTGTGCCCTGCTTGAGGCGTGATCTCTGCCTGCTCTGCATCACCCCACCCTCGCTCTAGATACTGACTACTAGAGCATTGTGTACCTCCCTCCTCTGGACAGATGTCTTCCTCATCCATTGACTCCTCCTCATCCTCCTCACAAAGTGTCCCCTGCCTAGGCCTTTGTGAGGAACCACGTTGTGCAGACTGTAAAGAATCAGATGGCATTTGTGACTCCTCATCCTCCACCTCTTCCAAAACCTTGTCCCTTAGTGCTTGCAGTGTTTTTTCAAGCAGGCAGATAAGGGGGATAGTCATGCTGACTAGTGCATCATCTGCACTCGCCATCCGCGTGGAATAATCGAAGGCACGCAAAACGTGGCAAATGTCCTTCATAGAGGCCCACTCAGTGGTGGTGAAGTGTGAACGGCGCGCACTGCGACTTGTTTGCGCCTGCTGCAGCTGGTACTCCATTACTGCTGCCTGCTGCTCACACAACCTCTCCAACATATGTAACGTTGAATTCCACCTGGTGGGTAGGTCACATATGATGCGATGTTCCGGAAGACGTAATCGGCGCTGTAGAACAGCAATGCGTGATCTTGCGTTGCTGGAACGCCGCAAGTGAGCGCACTCTATGCGGACCTTGTGAAGCAGTGCATCAAGATCCGGAAAGTCCCTCAAAAAACTCTGCACGACCAAGTTGAGCACATGTGCCAGACATGGGATGTGAGTGAGGTTGCCTAGGCCCAGAGCTGCCACCAGATTTCGGCCATTGTCACACACTACCATGCCTGGCTGGAGATTCGCTGGCACAAAGCACACGTCGCTCTGCTGCTTGATGGCATTCCAGAGCTCCTGCGCTGTGTGGCTTCAATTCCCCAAAGAAATTAATTTTAATACGGTCTGTTGACGTTTGGCCACGGCTGTGCTCATATCGGTCATCATAACAGGTAACCATTCACGGGTCGATGTGGAGGTAGACCGTGACGGCTCCTGCAGCGCTGCTTCAGAGGAACTGGAGTATGAGGGGGAGTCAATGTGTACAGACTGGATTCCTGCAATCCTTGGAGTTGGCAGAACACGTACAGCGCCACTCTCAAGATCTGTACCCGGCTCCACAACATTTACCCTATGGACAGTGAGGGAAAGGTATCGTCCCTGTCCATGCTTACTGGTCCACGCATCGGTGGTCAGGTGGACCTTGCTACTAATGGTGTTTGGAGCGCTTGTTTAACTTTTCCCTCCACTTGATGTTGCAGGGCAGGGACGGCTTGCCTGCTGAAATAAAAGTGGCTGGGCACATTGTATTTTGGGACTGCCAATGCCATAAAGTTACGGAAGGTGTCAGTCTCCACCAGCCTGAATGATAGCATTTCAAGGGCCAGTAGTTTAGCAATGCCAGCATTCAGAGCCTGTGCTCGAGGGTGGTTTGCCGAGTATGGGCGCCTTTTCTCCCATGCCTGTGCTAACGAGTAGACTGGCCTGGGAGTGTGAGAATGACTGGGAAAGTGGTGCTGTGGGTGGAATTACACTGTGTCTCTGTACAACAGTGCCAGAGATTCTTCCATGGCGAACCTGTGAGGAAGCCGAACCAGCTGTGTGTGAGCTGGAGGAAGAGGCTACAACACGAGCTGAAGAGGTGGTAGGTGGCGCTGTAGGTTGGCCTAGGTCTTCAGTGTGTTTTTGTAACTCCACCACGTGCTTGGTCCGCACATGTTTCCACATATTTGTGGTATTGAGGTTGCTGACACTTTTCCCTCTTTTCACCTTCTGATTACACAGCTTGCATTTGACAAAGCAAATGTCATCTGCAACTGTGTCAAAAAAGGACCAGGCACTGAAAGTCTTGGGAGCGCCCGCTTTGGATTTTGGAAGAGCCATGCTCCTAATAGGTGCCGAAGTGGAGGCTACAGGCAACCAAGTCTGCCCCCTCCCTCTCCCTCCTTTTTGGACTGTTCGGGGAATCTCTTCCTCAGAGCTTCTCCCACCACCTTCCTGTCCCTCACGCCATGATGGGTCAAGGACCTCATCATCTACACCACCCTCTTCAAACAACTGCTTCTCCTGGGAAGTCTCGACAGCACAGTACGCACCAGAAAGTGGCACCTGAGTCTCATCATCAGATGCGTACTGAGGTGTGCTGCTGAAGATAGGCACTGGCCCACCCGCCTCTTCAGATTCAGAGAGACAAAACTGTTGCGCATCACTGCATACTACCTCTTATTCAAATTCTCGAATTCTGCTTGGCTGGCCCCCTCTTTCCAAGCCAAGAGATTCAGAGAACAGAAGTAGAGATGGCTCCTGTCCAGGGCTCTCTGACTGCATGGGCAATTTGGCAGGTGGTGAAGAGACAGATGGGTGCTCTTCAGTGCTCAGGACCTGAGAGGATCTGGAACTAATTGAAGTCGATGCGTTAGCTGCCATCCATCCGACAACGGCTTCAATTTGGTACTCCCGCAGCAGTGGGGTATGGCTAGCTCCTACAAAGCTGTGCATAAAGGACTGTTCCCTGGTAAAACTGGGGGATGCTGAGTCACTCTTGCCCGCAGCAGGCACAGAATCCCCATGTACTCTCCTTGCAGGCACAGAATTCTCACGTCCTCTCCCTGCAGAAACTCCACGCACACGCCCACGACCACGACCACATGCCTTACTCCCTGCCTTCTTCATCTTGGTAGACTGATAAAGATAGGCAGAAAAGTACTAAGGGCTTAGTGTGCTTATTCTTGAACAGCTGCTAACAGGTATAAGAAACACTAATTTTATAAAGTGTGGACTAGACTTTAATATGAGCTAATGTGGCCTACACAACTGTAAAGTGGAGTGTTTGGTGAACTTTATTTAGGTTTTTTTTGTCACAAAAAGACACTGGATGTGCCCAAAGATGTAATACCGATAGTATCACAAACTTTTTGTAGCTATTACAATGTAGGAAGGTAACCTACAATGCAATAGATGAGGCTACAAAAAATAGGCTAATACTAATCTGGCTGGGGCTGCAGGGCACAATGATGCAGAAAGGCTCCTCTAACTACTCCTATATAGTGTGTTTGGAACCAATTTAGCTGAATATGGATGGAACCACCACACAAATAGGAGATATCAGGAAAAATTATGAATTGGCAAAAAAGGACAATGTATGAGGCAGTGACACACACTGAGTGCACTACAACCAGACGTGGCTGAACTCACACACACAGACCTTGCAGACAGCGGTGAACAGCACAGAGAACTGAGCACTAGCGCTGCAAGGCACAGCGATTTATAAAGTAGCTTGGGTAAAGCAGAATAGAACAAATAGGTAGCTAAAACTGTCCCTCAGAACAACAGCGTCCTATCCCTAACTGAATTCACAGCAGTGAGCTCAAAATGGCGGCGGCGGCTTTTATAATGCATTATGACATCATTTCAGCAGCCAATCACAGCCATGCCATTAGTTAAGATGCCTACATGCCTAATAGGATGTGCCCACACTTCTTAGGATCCTCATTGGCAGAATAAAATGAAACTGGCTCATTGCGTTATTGGAACTTCCGATTCCGGTATACGATATTGCAAAAGTATCGGAATTCCGATACCGCGAATATCGGCCGATACCTGATATTTCTGTATCGGAATGCTCAACACTAATAGTGAGTCCAATGGATTTCTTTTTTAACTTACCTATTTGCGATTTAATGTTTACTGCCCTTCTTGACATTGCAAAACGCCTATGATGTTCCGGTGGATTACTGGGTTAATGCGCCTGACTTGTGAATAGCTGTTCATGAATTTTACTCCACGGGGAGCTTTTTTTCATTTACTTACTAATAAGCTTCCTATAGAGCCAATGGAAATTTGTATGGATTTTGGGCTTGAGAAAGTGCAATTGTGTGATATACAATGTGTATGAAGTGTTCATAAAGAACAAGATGTCATCATATGCTGTATAGATAGTCATTAAGAATAACATAGTAAAACCACTGGATTTCTTTTTGAATTTACCTATTAACGATTCAATGTTCACTGCCCTAATTGACATCACATTGTAATTGGGATGCTCTAGTGGCTTACTGGGTTAATGCACCTGACTTGTGAACTGGTGTTCATGAGTTCAACTCCCCCGAGAGCTTTTTTTTTTGTTTACTTACTAATAAGCTTCCTATAGAGCCAATGGAAATTTGCATTTATTTTGGGCATGAGATACTGCTATTGTGAGATATAGAATCTGTATTAAGTCTTCATAAAGAACAAAATGTCATCTTATGCTGTATAGATTGGCAATAAGAATAATATAGTGAAACCAATGGATTTGTTTTTTAACTTACCTATTAGCGACTCAATGTTCACTGCACTTCTTGACATCATCTAGAACCTGTGATGGTCCAGTGGCTTACTTTGTTAGTGCACCCTGACGTGTGAAAACATGTTCATGAATTCAACTCCAAGTAGAGTATTTTTTATTTACTTACTAACAAGTTACCTATAGAGCCAATGGAAATTTGTATGGATTTTCGGCTTGAGAAAGTGCAATTATGAGATATAGAATGTGTATGAAGTGCTCATAAAGAACAAGATGTCATCATATCCTGCATAGATTGTCATTAAGAATAACATAGTAAAACCACTGGATTTCTTTTTGAATTTACCTATTAACGATTCAATGTTCACTGCCCTAATTGACATCACTTTGCACTTGTAATGTTCCAGTGGCTTACTAAGTTAATGCGCCTGACTTGTGAACCGGTGTTCATGAATTTTACTCCACGGAGAGCTTTTTTTTGTTTACTTACTAATAAGCTTCCTATAGAGCCAATGGAAATTTGCATTGATTTTGGGCATGAGATAGTGCTATTGTGAGATATAAAATCTGTATTAAGTCTTCATAAAGAACAAAATGTCATTATACGTTGTATAGATTGGCATTAAGAATAATATAGTGAAACCAATGGATTTCTTTTTTAACTTGCCTACTAGCGATTCAATCTTCACTGCTCTTCTTGACATCACATAGAACCTGCGCAGGTCCAGTGGCTTGCTGGGTTAATGCACCTGACTTGTGTACAGGTGTTCATGAGCTCAATTCCAAGTAGAGTATTTTTATTTACTTACTAATAGAGATGAGCGTTGTTCTACTCGAACTGTTCGCCAATCTCAAATTCGAGCTGTTTTGGGCGGTGTTCGAGCCGTTCGGCGAACACGAACAATTTGAGAAAAATTCGGCTGTTCGAGGTTATGTTCAATAACTGTTCGTGCACCAAAATCATAACTGGATTTTTTCTCAGTAATGATGAAAATTAATGTTAATACGCAGTTTGAGTGTACAGCGGGGTGGGGGGAGGGGCAGAGGATGGATCTCTGCAGGAACAATGAAGATCTCCATTTTTTTTTCTCTTTCCCGCATTTGCAGTGGGGAGGTGCAATCTGTCAGCCTATCAGCAGCGCACACACGGAGCGAAGTGCTTTTTTTCACACAAGCAAGGGCATGTGTCATTGGCAGTGTATGTCACATGTCCTTGCCCTATAAGACCAAGCCATTTTCCCCGTCGCCACCATTTTCTCACTGCTGCAGCTGCGTGTTAGACGGCACCGCTGTTGCTGTGTGCGCTATACCTTGTTAATTTCAAGCCAATTTTCGCACAAATATACAGATAGCTTGGGAGTAGGGAATAGTTGTGATTGCAGTCCTTTTAAGGACTAGGTTACAGCATTTCCTACGACTTTTATCAGGGAGGTCTGTGCTCTTAAATAGATAGGTTGTGGGAGTAAAGACTAATTGTAATTGGAGTCCTTTTCAGGACTAGGTTACATCAGTTCCTATCAGTTTTTGCCAGGCAGGTCTGTGCCAGTGCTGTGCAAGTTTTTTTCACAGCATTTGGCTGAATCTAGCAAAGCTAATCCTTTTTGGCCTATTGCAGAGTGTGTTAGTCAGTGGAGTAGCCTATCTGTGTTGCAAGATATACCACCTGTGTATAGAATACCAATTTTTTTACTGCACCTAGTGAAGTAAAATCTTTTGGGCATAGCATCATTCTATTAGTCCATCTATACTGACCTCCATCAGGTTGCAAATTAAAACTAATTTTTATCTGCATCTACAGTACCTCTGAAAAAATATTTGGGCTTCTACCTGTGTGTGGGACTTGTTGTATTAGTCCATCTATACTGACCTCCATCAGGTTGCAAACTGAATATATTTTTTTCCTGCATCTACCGCTGAAAAAATATTGGGCTTCTAGCTGTGTGTGGGTCTTGTTCTATTAATCCATCTATACTGACCTCCATCAGGTTGCAAACTGAATATAATTTTTTTCTGCATCTAGCTCTGAAAAAATATTTGGCCTTCTAGTAGTGTGTCGGACTTTCTCTATTAGTCCATCTATACTGACCTCCATCAGGTTGCAAACTGAATATAATTTTTTTCTGCATCTAGCTCTGAAAAAATATTTGGCCTTCTAGTAGTGTGTCGGACTTTCTCTATTAGTCCATCTATACTGACCTCCATCAGGTTGCAAATTAAAACTAATTTTTATCTGCATCTACAGTACCTCTGAAAAAATATTTGGGCTTCTAGCTGTGTGTGGGACTTGTTGTATTAGTCCATCTATACTGACCTCCATCAGGTTGCAAACTGAATATATTTTTTTCCTGCATCTACCTCTGAAAAAATATTGGGCTTCTAGCTGTGTGTGGGTCTTGTTCTATTAATCCATCTATACTGACCTCCATCAGGTTGCAAATTCAAAATAATTTTTTTCTGCATCTAACCCAGCCAATAGTTTTGGCCTAATACCACAGTTTGGCCACTCAGCTCTGCTCGGTTACCATCCATTGTTTTTTTGTGCAAACAACTCCAGAGTTGTGAATTAGTTAACCACCAAAATGAGTGGAAAAAGGCCTGCTGCTGGTGGAAAGGGGAATAGGCGTGTTGGGAAGGGGAAAAAAGGTTGTGTCCGTGGGGTAGGTGTTAAAGCAACAGTAACATCTGCAGAAGAAAGACCATCTTCCAGCCAAACTAAAATGTCTACTTCTTTTAGCGGACAATGTGATAAGATCCCTTTCTTACGGCCACGCCAATCGCTACAAATTCCAGGTGAGGCACAAAAACAGCAGGTGCTTCAACGGATATCAAGTGATCCTTTAAGTGGGCTCTCCTCCACATCAACTTCAACATCACAAATACTCCAGTCCTCAAAGGTGTCACCCAAATCGCACTTGCTTCCTCACAGCTCCCAAATCTCCAGCTGCCCGTCTGAGTATGAGGTAGAACAGATGGTTGAGTCTGCAGAGCTGTTTACTCATACTATAGCCTGGGAATCAGAGGTCTACTCCAGCGCTTCTGTGAATCCAGACGAGGAAATGATCTGCACTGATGCCCAGAATCTTTATGAGTCGGATCCAGGACCAGACGCAGAAGGTTCTGACCATAATGTAGACCCTCATTCCCAAACTGTAACTCCTGTTGGTGGAGACAATGAGGAAGACGATGATAAGACTCAAATACCTGATTGGAGCGACAACTTTAGTTTTTTGTCAGGGCAGGAACAGGTTGGCTCTGAGGACGACGGGTGTGATAACGCACAGGGTGATGATGATGAGGTCGGAGATCCCACTTACTGTCAACCCACAGTCAGCCAAGAGATGAGGTCAGCAGAGGAGGTGGAGGAAGATGCTAGTGACGACGAGGTCAGGCTGCGCCTTCCTGGACAGAGACGTAGTACTGGAAGCACGTCAACAACTGCATCCTCAAACACAACTCTGCCTCTCACCACAAGTCGTGGTGGCTCTTCAGGTCGCATGGGTGCTAAGCCTTGCATAGCCTGGGCATTTTTTCAGATCGATAAAGATGACCCAACTCGTGTTATCTGTAACATTTGTCAGCAAAAGCTAAGTAGAGGCCAAAAAATACATAGTTTGAGTACTTCATGCATGAACCGGCACATGGACATGAAGCATAAGTTGCAGTGGGAAGCTCAGTGTGCTACAATGCGGCCTAGCCGGCCGGGCCAACCACCGTCTGCCATATCTTGTGCATCCACGGCCTCTTCATCCTCTGTGACTAGGGGGACAGCAGTCACACCTGTTTTGGGGCGCAGACCTGCCACCTCTTTACCCGCAACAGCCAGCGTGATTGGCAGGTCATCATTTTCTTTGGAGGTGGTAACACCAGCTGGTGTTGAGCGCTGTCCGATATCGATAGCACCACCTTTGGATCAAGGCAACCTAACATGTCCGCCTGCATCTTCCTCACAGACCGGCAGTTTGCCGGGGACACCCTTATCAACCCCGTCTAAGCACAATAGGCAGCCCTCGGTCCCTCAGATGTGGACAAGTAAAAGACCATTTCCTCCTAGCCATGAGAAAGCTAAGAGGTTGAATTTCACCATCTGCAAGCTCTTGGCTACAGAAATGCTGCCTTTCCGCCTGGTGGACACAGAGGATTTTCGAGACCTTATGTCCGTCGCAGTGCCCCAGTACCAGATGCCCAGTCGGCACTACTTCGCAAAGAAAGGTGTGCCTGCGCTCCACCAGCATGTCGCACATAACATCACCGCTTCTTTGAGAAACTCTGTGTGTGACAGGGTGCATTTCACCACAGACACTTGGTCGAGTAGGCATGGACAGGGGCGTTACATGTCGCTGACTGGGCACTGGGTAACTATGGTGACAGCAGGACAAGGGGCTGCTGTCCAAGTCTTGCCGTCCCCACGAGTTGTGCGTCAATCCTCTTTATTTCAAAGTTCCTCCACTGCTTCTGCCTCCTCAACCTCCTCTCGGTCTTCCACCTGCACCCAAAGCCTGTCTGGTCATGCCACAAGCTTTCTAACTGCGCAGAAGGGATCCTGCACACCTCCTTACTATGCTGGCAGTAGGGCTCAACGTCATCAGGCGGTTTTTACATTGAAATGTCTGGGAAATGTGAGTCACACAGCTGAGGAGTTGTGGTCAGCTCTGGAGAAACAATTTCATGAATGGTTGTCTCCACTGGACCTGAAACCAGGGAAGGCCGTGTGTGACAATGCTGCAAACCTGGGTGCGGCCTTTCGCCGGGGCAATGTCACACACGTGCCTTGTATGGCTCACGTGTTGTACCTGGTTTTCCAGCAATTTTTAGCCCACTATCCCAGACTAGATGGCCTTCTGCAGAGGGCACGGTCGCTGTGTGCTCACTTCCGCCGTTCGCATCCCGCAGCTCAGCGACTTACATCTCTACAGAAGTCGTTGGGCCTGCCACTTCACCGGCTAAAATGCGATGTGCCTACCCGGTGGAATTCAACTCTGCACATGTTGCAGCGACTGTGGCAGCACCGACAAGCCCTGGTGCAATACGTTCTGACGTATAGCCTGGGCCAACGAGATTCAGAGGTGGGGCAAATCACGCTGGAGGAGTGGTCTCAGATCAGGGACCTATGCACCCTTCTGCACAGTTTTGAAATGGCGACGAAGATGTTTAGTGCTGACGATGCCATTATCAGCATGACTATTCCGGTGATTTACATGCTGGAGCACATGTTAAACAGAATTCGGAGTCAGGTGGTGGCACAAGAGGAGGTGGAGGAAGAAGAGGAGGAGGAGTTGTATGCGGAAGGGCTAACATCTGCATGGTCCAGACGGTCGGCAGCACCAAGGCGGCAGGCATGTGAGGGTGGGGGAGATGGTTTTACCAGGGCGCATGGTAGCAGCCAAACTAGTGAGGAAGGTGCAGGAGCCCAGGAAGAAGTGGAGGACGAACTGATGGAAGACTCATCAGATGAGGGAGACCTTGATCACATTTCTGTTGTGCGAGGTTGGGGGGAGAGGACAGAGGAAGGAAGCATGATTGTTACCTCGCCACCAACACAACAGAGACTTGGTGCTCCTGGATGCGCAACACACATGAGTGCCTTCTTGCTGCACTACCTGCAACATGACCCTCGAATTGTGAGAATTAGAAATAATCCTGACTACTGGGTTGCCACACTGTTAGATCCCCGGTACAAAAGTAAATTTGCAGAAATTATTCCTGCCATAGAAAGGGATGCACGCATGCAGGAGTATCAGCAGAGACTGTTGCAGAATCTTACATGTGCTTTTCCACAAAATACCAGTGGTGCACGAAGTGAATCTCACAGTTCCAACTTGCCAACCGTGGGACCGTCAAGTGTTCAGCACTCAAACCGTAACAGAACCACAGTATCTGCTGGTAACATCAATTTTGCGGAATCATTTCACCACTTTTTTAGCCCATCCTTTGCAAGGCCACAGGAGACAAGAAGTCTGACACATAGTCAACGCCTAGAGACGATGGTACAGGAGTATCTCCAAGTAAACATTGAAGCCACGACTGTGTCACTGGACCCTTGCTCTTTTTGGGCTTCCAATCTGGATAAATGGCCGGAGCTAGCCACTTACGCCTTGGAGATCTTGTCATGCCCCGCAGCCAGCGTTCTGTCTGAACGTGTGTTCAGCGCTGCTGGTGGTGTGCTGACAGATAAGCGCACGCGGCTCTCCACTGATAATGTAGACAGACTCGCGTTCATAAAGATGAACAAATCATGGATCCGAAACGACTTTTCTACCCCTGTGTCATCCTGGGGAGAGTAAAAGCTTGATGATTGGTTAAAATCACCCTACCAACCATTTTAAGCTTTCAAATTACTAATCATGTTTATCTGTATCTTGACTGGAAAATAATTTGGGCCTTGTAGCAGTGTGCAGCACTGATCCTATTAGGCCATCTATAATAAGCTCCACCAGATTTAAAATTAAAAATAATTTTTAGCTGCATCTAGCCCGGAAAATAATTTTGGGGCTCCGAGGTGCGCAAGACACATAAGTGCCTTCTTGCTGCACTACCTGCAGCATGACCCTCATATTGTCAGAATTCGAAGTAATCATGACTACTGGGTTGCCACACTCTTAGATCCCCCAAACTTTTCGATCAACCTTTTCATTTTAATAAAGACCAAAAAAATAGTCATTTTTGAAATTATAAGCATTAGCAGGTTGTTAGAAACTGAAATCAAACAGTTTTCAACTCAAAACTTTATTCTAGGTGATGTTACATTTTCACATAGGACCCCTTGTTCGAAAGGAGCTTCTGAACTCTCTCGTCCATTGAATTTGTCAGGTTTTGGATGGTTTCTGCTTCAATTGTTTTGCATGAGGACAGAATACCCTCCCAGAGCTGTTGCTTAGATGTGAACTGCCTCCCGCCATCATAGACACTCCTTTTAATGATGCTCCAAAGGTTCTGAATGGGGTAGAGGTCAGGGGAGCATGGGGGTCACACCATAAGTTTGTCCCCTTTTATGCCCATATCAGCCAGAGATGCAGATGTTTTATGTGCAGCATGAGATGGTGCATTATCATGCAGAAAAATTATCTTGCTGTGAAATACACGGTTCTTCTTCTTGAACCATGGCAGGAAGTGCTGTTTGAGAAAATCCACATACATTATGGAGTTCATCTTTAGCGCCTTCAGGGATCCTAAAGGGGCCGACAATCTCTCTCCCCATGATTCCAGCCCAAAACATTACTCCACCTCCTCCTTGTTGGCGCTGTAGCCGTGTTTGCGTGGGGTGTCCATCAACCAGCCATCCTCCACTCCATCCATCTGGACCATCGAGCGCTGCACGGCACTCATCCGTGAACAAAACTGTTTTGAAATCAGTCTTCATGTAATGTTTGGCCCACTGGAGCCGTTTCTGCTTGTGTGAAGTGGATAGAGGAGGTCGACAGGATGGCGTATGCACAGCTGCAAACCTCTGAAGGACCCTGCATCTTGTTGTTCGGGGGACGTTGGAGGCACAAGCAGCTTCAAAAACTTGTCTGCTGCTATGACAAGGCTTTTTGGCCGCTGCTCTTTCAGCCTGACGTAATTGCGTGTAGGAAAGAGTCCTCAATTTGCCCTTATCAGCACGCACACGTGTTCAACACGTGAGCCATACAAGGCACGTGTGTGACATTGCCCCGGCGAAGGGCCGCACCCAGGTTGGCAGCATTGTCGCACATGGCCTTCCCTGGTTTCAGGTCCAGTGGAGACAGCCATTCATGAAATTGGTTCTCCAGAGCTGACCACAACTCCTCAGCTGTGTGACTCACATTTCCCAGACATTTCAAAGTAAAAACCGCCTGATGACGTTGAGCCCTACTGCCAGCATAGTAAGGAGGTGTGCAGGATCCCTTCTGCGCAGTTAGAAAGCTTGTGGCATGACCAGACAGGCTTTGGGTGCAGGTGGAAGACCGAGAGGAGGTTGAGGAGGCAGAAGCAGTGGAGGAACTTTGACATAAAGAGGATTGATGCACAACTCGTGGGGACGGCAAGACTTGGACAGCAGCCCCTTGTCCTGCTGTCACCATAGTTACCCAGTGCCCAGTCAGCGACATGTAACGCCCCTGTCCATGCCTACTCGTCCAAGTGTCTGTGGTGAAATGCACCCTGTCACACACAGAGTTTCTCAAAGAAGCGGTGATGTTGTGTGCGACATGCTGGTGGAGCGCAGGCACACCTTTCTTTGAGAAGTAGTGCCGACTGGGCATCTGGTACTGGGGCACTGCGACGGACATAAGGTCTCGAAAATCCTCTGTGTCCACCAGGCGGAAAGGCAGCATTTCTGTAGCCAAGAGCTTGCAGATGGTGAAATTCAACCTCTTATCTTTCTCATGGCTAGGAGGAAATGGTCTTTTACTTGTCCACATCTGAGGGATCGAGGGCTGGCTATTGTGCTTAGACGGGGTTGATAAGGGTGTCCCCGGCAAACTGCCGGTCTGTGAGGAAGATGCAGGCGGACATGTTAGGTTGCCTTGATCCAAAGGTGGTGCTATCGATGTCGGACAGCGCTCAACACCAGCTGGTGTTACCACCTCCAAAGAAAATGATGACCTGCCAATCACGCTGGCTGTTGCGGGTAAAGAGGTGGCAGGTCTGCGCCCCAAAACAGGTGTGACTGCTGTCCCCCCAGTCACAGAGGATGAAGAGGCCGCGGATGCACAAGATATGGCAGACGGTGGTTGGCCCGGCCGGCTAGGCCGCATTGTAGCACACTGAGCTTCCCACTGCAACTTATGCTTCATGTCCATGTGCCGGTTCATGCATGAAGTACTCAAACTATGTATTTTTTGGCCTCTACTTAGCTTTTGCTGACAAATGTTACAGATAACACGAGTTGGGTCATCTTTATCGATCTGAAAAAATGCCCAGGCTATGCAAGGCTTAGCACCCATGCGACCTGAAGAGCCACCACGACTTGTGGTGAGAGGCAGAGTTGTGTTTGAGGATGCAGTTGTTGACGTGCTTCCAGTACTACGTCTCTGTCCAGGAAGGCGCAACCTGACCTCGTCTTCACTAGCATCTTCCTCCACCTCCTCTGCTGACCTCATCTCTTGGCTGACTGTGGGTTGACAGTAAGTGGGATCTCCAACCTCATCATCATCACCCTGTGTGTTATCACACCCATCGTCCTCAGAGCCAACCTGTTCCTGCCCTGACAAAAAACTAAAGTTGTCGCTCCAATCAGGTATTTGAGTCTTATCATCGTCTTCCTCATTGTCTCCACCAACAGGAGTTACAGTTTGGGAATGAGGGTCTACATTATGGTCAGAACCTTCTGCGTCTGGTCCCGGATCCGACTCATAAAGATTCTGGGCATCAGTGCAGATCATTTCCTCGTCTGGATTCACAGAAGCGCTGGAGTCGACCTCTGATTCCCAGGCTATAGTATGAGTAAACAGCTCTGCAGACTCAACCATCTGTTCTACCTCATACTCAGACGGGCAGCTGGAGATTTGGGAGCTGTGAGGAAGCAAGTGCGATTTGGGTGACACCTTTGAGGACTGGAGTATTTGTGATGTTGAAGTTGATGTGGAGGAGAGCCCACTTAAAGGAGCACTTGATATCCGTTGAAGCACCTGCTGTTTTTGTGCCTCATCTGGAATTTGTAGCGATTGGCGTGGCCGTAAGAAAGGGATCTTATCACATTGTCCGCTAAAAGAAGTAGACATTTTAGTTTGGCTGGAAGATGGTCCTTCTTCTGCAGATGTTACTGTTGCTTTAACACCTACCCCACGGACACAACCTTTTTTCCCCTTCCCAACACGCCTATTCCCCTTTCCACCAGCAGCAGGCCTTTTTCCACTCATTTTGGTGGTTAACTAATTCACAACTCTGGAGTTGTTTGCACAAAAAAACAATGGATGGTAACCGAGCAGAGCTGAGTGGCCAAACTGTGGTATTAGGCCAAAACTATTGGCTGGGTTAGATGCAGAAAAAAATTATATTCAATTTGCAACCTGATGGAGGTCAGTATAGATGGACTATTACAACAAGTCCCACACACAGCTAGAAGCCCAATATTTTTTCAGAGGTAGATGCAGAAAAAAATATATTCAGTTTGCAACCTGATGGAGGTCAGTATAGATGGACTAATACAACAAGTCCCACACACAGCTAGAAGCCCAATATTTTTTCAGAGGTAGATGCAGAAAAAAATATATTCAGTTTGCAACCTGATAGAGGTCTGTATAGATGGATTAATAGAACAAGTCCCACACACAGCTAGAAGCCCAATATTTTTTCAGAGGTAGATGCAGAAAAAAATATATTCAGTTTGCAACCTGATGGAGGTCAGTATAGATGGACTAATACAACAAGTCCCACACACAGCTAGAAGCCCAATATTTTTTCAGAGGTAGATGCAGAAAAAAATTATATTCAGTTTGCAACCTGATGGAGGTCTGTATAGATGGATTAATAGAACAAGACCCACACACAGCTAGAAGCCCAATATTTTTTCAGAGGTAGATGCAGAAAAAAATATATTCAGTTTGCAACCTGATGGAGGTCAGTATAGATGGACTAATACAACAAGTCCCACACACAGCTAGAAGCCCAAATATTTTTTCAGAGGTACTGTAGATGCAGATAAAAATTATTTTTAATTTGCAACCTGATGGAGGTCAGTATAGATGGACTAATAGAGAAAGTCCGACACACTGCTAGAAGGCCAAATATTTTTTCAGAGCTAGATGCAGAAAAAAATTAGATTCAGTTTGCAACCTGATGGAGGTCAGTATAGATGCACTAACAGAGAAAGTCCCACACACTGCTAGAACGCCAAATATTTTTTCAGAGCTAGATGCATACAAAAAATTATTTTGAATTTGCAACCTGATGGAGGTCAGTATAGGTGGACTAATAGATCAAGTCCCACACACTGCTAGAAGGCCAAATATTTTTTCAGAGCTAGATGCAGAAAAAAATTATATTCAGTTTGCAACCTGATGGAGGTCTGTATACATGGATTAATAGAACAAGACCCACACACAGCTAGAAGCCCAATATTTTTTCAGAGGTAGATGCAGAAAAAAATATATTCAGTTTGCAGCCTGATGGAGGTCAGTATAGATGGACTAATACAAGTCCCACACACAGCTAGAAGCCCAATATTTTTTCAGAGGTACTGTAGATGCAGAAAAAAATTATATTCAGTTTGCAACCTGATGGAGGTCAGTATAGATGGACTAACACAACAAGTCCCATACACAGCTAGAAGCCCAAATATTTTTTCAGAGGTACTGTAGATGCAGATAAAAATTATTTTTAATTTGCAACCTGATGGAGGTCAGTATAGATGGACTAATAGAGAAAGTCCGACACACTACTAGAAGGCCAAATATTTTTTCAGAGCTAGATGCAGAAAAAAATTATATTCAGTTTGCAACCTGATGGAGGTCAGTATAGATGGATTAATAGAACAAGACCCACACACAGCTAGAAGCCCAATATTTTTTCAGAGGTAGATGCAGAAAAAAATATATTCAGTTTGCAACCTGATGGAGGTCAGTATAGATGGACTAACAGAGAAAGTCCCACACACTACTAGAAGGCCAAATATTTTTTCAGAGCTAGATGCAGAAAAAAATTATATTCAGTTTGCAACCTGATGGAGGTCTGTATAGATGGATTAATAGAACAAGACCCACACACAGCTAGAAGCCCAATATTTTTTCAGAGGTAGATGCAGAAAAAAATATATTCAGTTTGCAACCTGATGGAGGTCAGTATAGATGGACTAATACAACAAGTCCCACACACAGCTAGAAGCCCAATATTTTTTCAGAGGTAGATGCAGAAAAAAATATATTCAATTTGCAACCTGATGGAGGTTAGTATAGGTGGACTAATAGAACAAGTCCCACACACTGCTAGAAGGCCAAACATTTTTTCAGAGCTAGATGCAGAAAAAAATTAGATTCAGTTTGCAACCTGATGGAGGTCAGTATAGATGGACTAATAGAATGATGCTATGCCCAAAAGATTTTACTTCACTAGGTGCAGTAAAAAAATTGGTATTCTATACACAGGTGGTATATCTTGCAACACAGATAGGCTACTCCACTGACTAACACACTCTGCAATAGGCCAAAAAGGATTAGCTTTGCTAGATTCAGCCAAATGCTGTGAAAAAAACTTGCACAGCACTGGCACAGACCTGCCTGGCAAAAACTGATAGGAACTGATGTAACCTAGTCCTGAAAAGGACTCCAATTACAATTAGTCTTTACTCCCACAACCTATCTATTTAAGAGCACAGACCTGCCTGATAAAAGTCGTAGGAAATGTTGTAACCTAGTCCTTAAAAGGACTGCAATCACAACTATTCCCTACTCCCAAGCTATCTGTATATTTGTGCGAAAATTGGCTTGAAATTAACAAGGTATAGCACACACAGCAACAGCGGTGCCGTCTAACATGCAGCTGCAGCAGTGAGAAAATGGTGGCGACGGGGAAAATGGCTTGGTCTTATAGGGCAAGGACATGTGACATACACTGCCAATGACACATGCCCTTGCTTGTGTGAAAAAAAGCACTTCGCTCCGTGTGTGCGCTGCTGATAGGCTGACAGATTGCACCTCCCCACTGTAAATGCGGGAAAGAGAAAAAAAAATGGTAGATCTTCATTGTTCCTGCAGAGATCCATCCCCTGCCCCTCCCCCCACCCCACCCCGCTGTACACTCAAACTGCGTATTAACATTAATTTTCATCACTACTGAGAAAAAATCCAGTTATGATTTTGGTGCAGGAACAGTTATCGAACATAACCTCGAACAGCCGAATTTTTCTCAAATTGTTCGTGTTTGCCGAATGGCTCGAACACTGCCCAAAACAGCTCGAATTTGATATTGGCGAACAGTTCAAGTAGAACAACGCTCATCTCTAATGCCTATATATGTGTCTCCCCCTCCTTTTACTCCTCCACCTCTTTTCTTTTCGCATGCCTATATGTACTTGTCACTTTTCCATGTGTTAGCTGTGTCTTACGAGCAGTTTGTCAGCTTTTGGACACTTTTGAAGGTGTTTTCTATGTGTTTCTATGTGTTTTTGTTTGCCTGCCATTGGTTTTAACGGTGTTCGAAGGTGTTCGACGAACAGTTTGACGAACAGTTCGGCGAACATACGGGTGTTCGACAAACCGAAACGAACTCGAACACTACGGAGCTGGCTCAACACTACATCACATTGAACCTGTGGCTTACTAGGTTAATGTGCCTGACTTTTGAACAGGAATTCATGAGTTTGACGCCATAGAGAGTTTTTTTTCATATACTTACTAATAAGCTTCTTATAGAGCCAAGGGAAATTTGCTTTGATTTTGGGCTTGAGATAGTGAAATTGTAAGATATAGAATATGTATTAAGTGTTCATAAAGAACAAGATGTCATCACATGCTGCATAGATTGGGATTAAAAATAACATAGTAAAATCACTGGATTTCTTTTTGAACTTGCCTATTAACGATTCAATGTTCACTGCCCTAATTGACATTGCATTGTACCTACGATGTTCGAGTGGGTTACTGGGTTAATGCGCCTCACTCATGAGCAGGTGTTCATGAATTCTATTCCACGGAGAGCTTTTTTTCATTTACTTACTAATAAGCTTCCTATGCCATCATACGCTGTATAGATTGGCATTAAGAATAACATAGTGATTTAAAGGGATTTCTTTTTTAACTTAACTATTTGCGATTCAATATTCACTGCCCTTCTTGACAACACAATGCTCCTGTGATGTTCCAGTGGCTTACTGGTTAATGCGCCTATCTTGTAAACATGAGTACAAGAGTTCGACTCCTTAGAGTGTTTTTTTCATTTACTTACTGTTAACACGCCCCGGAAGAAGCTGCGGTGCGAAACGGTGTCTGTTGGGTGTGGGGAGGACCCACTCCTCGGTCATCTGTGTTGCAGTATTTTCTCTACCAGGTAGTAACGTTTCTTGCTTATGCCTCCTTCAGCTCAAGTATACATCGTTATCTATATGTCTGCTTTACTTTTATTCCCCAGACTCTATCACACAGGTACCTATTTTCACACACCAGGTGATGTAGGTGGCTACACCTGTTACTGCATTTATATAGTGGTATCTGGGGCACCTAGCAATAACGGGACCTATAAAATGCTCCATATAGAATAATGGAACCCATTTAATGTTCCATATAGAAAAATGGGCCCAATATAATACTCCATATAAAATAATGGGCCCTATATAATGCTCCATATAGCGACCATCAACCGCAATAGACCTTTTTTGTGGTATATAGAATAATGGGCCCAATATAGTGCTTCATATAGAATAATGGAACCCATATATTGCTCCATACAGAATGATGGACCTCATATAATGCTCCATATAGAATAATGGACCCATATAATGCACCATATAGAATAATGGAACCCATATAAAGCTCCATACAGAATGATAGACCTCATATATTGTTCCATACAGAATAATAGAATAATGGGCCCTATATAATGCACCATATAGAATAATGTGCCTCATATAATGCTCCATAAAGAATAATTGACCTTATATAATGCTGCATACAGAATAATGGGCCCTATATATTGCTCCATATAGAATAATGGACCCTTTATAATGCTCCATACAGAATAATGGACCTCATATATGGTTCCATATGGAATAATGGGCCCTATATAGTGCTCCATATAGAATAATGGGCCCTATATAATGCTCCATATAGAATAATGGAACCCATATAATGCTCCATATAGAACAATGGCCCAATATAATGCTCCATACAGAATGATAGACCTCATATATTGTTCCATACAGAATAATGGGCCTCATATAATGCTCCATATAGAATAATGGAACCCATATATTGCTCCATACAGAATGATGGACCTCATATAATGCTCCATATAGAATATGGACCCATATAATGTTCCATATAGAAAAATTACATCCATATAAAGTTCCATATAGAATAATGGGCCCTATTTAATGCTCCATATAGAATAATGGGCCCTATATAATGCACCATATAGAATAATGTGCCTCATATAATGCTCCATATAGAATAATTGGCCCTATATAATACTCCCTATAGAATAACGGGCCTCATTTAATGCTCCATATAGAATAATGGGCCCTATATAATGCTCCATATAGTATAATGGGCCATATATAATGCTCCATATAGAATAATGGGCCTTATATAATGCTCCATAAAGAGTAATGGGCCCAATATAATGCTCCATAAAGAATAATGGAACCCATATAATGCTCCATATAAAATAATGGGCCCTATATAATGCTTCATATAGAATAATGGGTCCTATTTAATGCTCCATACAGAATAATGGAACCCATATATTGTTAGATACAGAATAATGGGCCCTTTATAATGCTCCTTATAGAATAATGGGACCTATATAATGCTCCATATAGAATAATGGACCTTATATAATGCTCCATATAGAATAATGGAACCCATATAATGCTCCATATAGAATAATGGCCCCTATATAATACTCCTTATAGAATAATGGGCCCATATAATGCTCCATATAGAATAATGGGCCCTATATAATGCTCCATATAGAATAATAGACCTTATATAGTGCTTCATATAGAATAATGGGCCCTATATATTGCTCCATATAGAATAATGGGCCCTTTATAATGCTCCATACAGAGTAATGGACCTCATATATGGTTCCATATAGAATAATGGGCCCAATATAGTGCTCCATATAGAATAATGGGCCCTATATAATGCTCCATATAGAATAATGGAACCCATATAATGCTCCATATAGAATAATGGGCCCTATATAATGCTCCATATAGAATAAAGGGCCCTATTTAATGCTCATTTAGAATAATGGGCCCTAAAAAATGCTCCATATAGAATAATGGACCCTATATAATGCTCCATATAGAATAATGGGCCCTATATAATGCTCCATATAGAATAATGGGCCCAATATAAGGCTCCATACAGAATGATAGACATTATATATTGTTCCATACAGAATAATGAGCCTCAAATAATGCTTCATATAGAATAATGGACCTCATATAATGCTGCATATAGAATAATGGGCCCTATATATTGCTCCATATATAATAATGGGCCATTTATAATGCTCCATACAGAATAATGGACCTCATATATTGTTCCATATAGAATAATGGGCCCTATATAATGCTCCATATAGAATAATGGGCCCTATATAATGCTCCATATAGAATAATGGAAACCATATAATGCTCCATATAGAATAATGGGCCCTATTTAATGCTCATTTAGAATAATGGGCCCTAAATAATGCTCCATATAGAATAATGAACCTCATTTAATGCTCCATATAGAATAATGGAACCCATATAATGCTCCATATAGAATTATGGGCCCTATATAATACTCCTTATAGAATAATGGGCCTCATATAATGCTCCATATAGAATAATGGGCCCTATATAATACTCCATATAGAATAATGGGCCCTATATAATGCTCTATAGAGAATAATGGGCCCAATATAATGCTCCTTACAGAATGATAGACCTCATATATTGTGCCATGTAGAATAAAGGGCCTCATATAATGCTCCATAGAGAATAATGGACCTCATATAATGCTCCATATAGAATAATGGATACAAAAGAAGTCCAGGAGGCATAAAGTCAGACAACTTCAAAACTGAATACCACAAACAAGGTCTACTGCGGTTGATGGCCGCTAGACAAGAAGAGATTCTGACAATTAAGTAGAATTAAAAAAGACAATATTTTATTGATGTGAATATAAAAATAGGAAAACTTAAAATGAGGCAAGGGAAACCTCTAAAAACAGGGAGTGGACACACACAAGGCACACTGTGTATGCAATAGAAGATAAATAATGCAGACAAAAAATATGCACCAGGATGACGCTCTCAAAGAAAATGTATAAATGACCAGTGTAGTGGTCAAAGGATTTTTTAGCTCAAGTATAGCGCCAGTACGACCTAAAGAGCTAATTAATGTGACCTGAAGAGCTAGATCATGGTATATACATAATTCAACAGTGAGTCCCAGGTCTCAAGCTACTGACAGCTGCTAGGGGCCCCAGATACCACTATATAAATGCAGTAACAGGTGTAGCCACCTACATCACCTGGTGTGTGAAAATAGGTACCTGTGTTAAAGAATCTGGGGAATAAAAGAAAAGCAGACACATAGATAACGATGCATAGTTGAGCTGCAGGAGGCATAAGCAAGAAACATTACTACCTGGGAGAGAAAATGCTGCAACGCAGATGACCGAGCAGGGGGACCTCCCCACACCCGACGGACACCATTTCGCACCGTAGCTTCTTCCGGGGCGTGTTTGACTCAACAGAGAGCTTTTTTCATTTACTTACTAATAACCTTCCTAAAGAGCCAATGGAAAATTTCATTGATTTTCATTGATTTTGGGCTTGAGATAGTGCTATTGTGAGATATAGAATCTGTATTAAGTGTTCATAAAGAACAAGATGTCATCATAGGCTCTATAGATTGGCATTAAGAATAACATAGTAAAACCACTGGATTTCTTTTTAAATGTACCTATTAACGATTTAATGTTCACTGCCCTAATTGACATTGCAATACACCTGTGATGTTCCAGTGGCTTACTGGGTTAATGCGCCTGACTAGAGAAAAGGAGTTCATTAGTTTGACTCCATGGAAATTTATTTTCATTTACTTACTGATAAGTTACCTATAGAGCCAATAGAAAATTTGATAGATTTTGGGCTTGAGAAAGTGCAATTGTGAGATATAGAATGTGTACTAAGTTTTCATAAAGAACAAGATGTCATCATTCGCTGTATAGATTGGCATTAAAAATAACATAGTAAAACCACTGGATTTCTTTTTGAACTTACCTATTAACAATTCAATGTTCACTGCCCTAATTGACACAGTATTACACCTGCGATGTTCCAGTGGCTTACTGGGTTAATGCATCTGACTTGTTGAACGGGTGTTCATGAATTCTACTTCACAGAGAGTTTTTAACATTTACTTACAAATCAGCTTCCTATAGAGCCAATGGAAATTTGCATTGATTTTGGGCATGAGATAGTGCTATTGTGAGATATAGAATCTGTATTAAGTGTTCATAAAGAACAAAATGTCATCATACGCTGTATAGATTGACATTAAGAATAACATAGTGAAACCAATGGAATTATTTTTTAACTTACCTATTAGCGATTCAATGTTCATTGCCCTTCTTGACATCACATTGAACCTGTGATGGTCCAGTGGCTTACTGGATTTATACACCTGACTCGTAAATAGGTGTTCATGAGCTCAACACCAAGGAGAGTATTCTTTATTTACTTACTAAAAAGTTACTTTTTGAGCCAATGTAAATTTGTATGGATTTTGGGCTTGAGATAGTGCAATTGTGAGATATAGAATGTGTATTAAATGTTCATAAAGAATAAGATGTCATCATACCCTGTATAGATTGGCATTAAGAATAACATAGTGAATCCAAGGGATTTTATTTTTAACTTTCCTATTTGCGATTCAATGTTCACTGCCCTTCTTGACATCTCTATGTACCTGTGTTGTTCCAGTGGCTTACTGGGTTAATGCACCTGTCTTGTAAACAGGAGTTCATGAGTTCTACTCCACAGAAATTTTTTTTCATTTACTTCCCAATAAGCTTCCTATAGAGCAAATGGAAATTTGCATTGATTTTGGGCATGAGATAGTGCTATTGTAAGATATAGAATCCGTATTAAGTGTTCATAAAGAACAAGATGTCATCATACGCTGTATAGATTGGCATTAAGAATAACATAGTAAAACCACTGGATTTCTTTTTGAACTTACCTATTAACGATTTAATGTTCAATTCCCTAATTGACATCACCATGCAGCAGTGATGTACTAGTGGCTTAGTGGGTTAATGAGCAATACTTGTGAATAGGCGTTCATAAATTCAACTTCTCGGAGAGTTTTTTTCATTTACTTACTAATAAGCTTCCTATAGAACCAATGGAAATTTGTATGGATTTTGGGCTTGAGATAGTGCAATTGTGAGATATAGAATGTGTATTAAGTGTTCATAAAGAACAAGATGTCATCATACGCTGTATAGATTGGAATTAAGAATAACATAGTGAATCCAAGTGATTTCTTTTTTAACTTTATTATTAGCGATACAATGTTCACTGTCCTTCTTGACATTACATTGCATTGGTGATGTTCCAGTGGCTTACTGGGTTAATGTACCTGTCTTGTAAACAGGAGTTCATGAGTTCAACTCAACAGTGAGTTTTTTTCATTTACTTACTAATAAGCTTCCTATAGAGCAAATAGAAATTTGCATTGATTTTGGTCATGAGATAGTGCTATTGTGAGATATAGAATCTGTATTCTTTATAAAGAACAAAATGTCATCATACGCTGTATAGATTGGCATTAAGAATAACATAGTGAAATCAATGGATTTCCTTTTTAACTTTCCTATTAGCGATTCAATGTTCACTGCCCTTCTTGACAACAGCTTGAACTTGTGATGGTCCAGTGGCTTACTGGATTAATGCACCTGACTTTTGAACAGGTGTTCATGAATTCTACTTCACGGAGTGCTTTTTTTCATTTACTTACTAATAAGCTTCCTATAGAGCCAATGGAAATTCACATTGATTTTGGGCTTGAGCAAGTGCAATTGTGAGATATAGAATGTGCATTAAGTGTTCATAAAGAACAAGATGTCATCATACGCTGTATAGATTGCCATTAAGAATAACATAGTAAAAAAATGGATTTCTTTTTGAACTTACCTATTAACGATTCAATGTTCACTGCCCAAATTGACATTGCATTGCTCTTGTGATGTACCAGTGGCTTACTGGGTTAATGCGCCTGTCTTGTAAACATGAGTTCAACTCAACAGAGAGTTTTTTCATTTACTTACTAATAAGTTTCCTATAGAGCAAATGGAAATTTGCATTGATTTTGGGCATGAGATAGTGCTATATTAAGATATAGAATCTGTATTAAGTGTTCATAAAGAACAAGATGTCATCATACGTTGTATAGATTGGCATTAAGAATAACATAGTAAAACCAATGGATTTCTTTTTGAGTTTACCTCTTAACGATTCAATTTTCACTGCCCTAATTGACATCACACTGCACCTGTGATGTTCCAGTTGCTTACTGGGTTAATGCACCAGACTTATGAGCAGGTGTTCATGAATTCTGCTTCACGGAGTGCTTTTTTCATTTACTTACTAATAAGCTTCCTATATAGCCAATGGAATTTCACATTGATTTTGGGCTTGAGAAAGTGCAATTGTGAGATATACAATCAGTATTAAGTGTTCTAAAAGAACAAGATGTCATCATACGCTGTACAGATTGGCATTAAAAATAAAATAGTGAATCCAAGGGATTTCTTTTTTAACTTACTTATTTGCGATTCAATGTTTACTGCCCTTCTTGACATCACAATGCACCAGTGATGTTCCAGTGGCTTACTGGGTTAATGTGCCTGATTTTTGAACAGGTGTTCATGAATTCTGCTCCATGGAGAGCTTTTTTCATTTACTTAATTATAAGCTTCCTATAGAGCCAATGGAAAATTGTATTGATATTGGGCTTGAGATTGTGCAATTGTGAGATATAGAATCTGTATTAAGTGTTCATAAAGAACAAGATGTCATCATAGGCTGTATAGATTAGCTTTAATAATAGCATATTAAAACCCTTGGATTTATTTTTTGAACTTACCTATTAACAATTCAATGTTCACTGCCCTAATTGACATCACCTTAAACATATGTTGTTCCAGTGGCTTACTGGGTTAATGCGCCAGCCTTGTCAACATGATTTCGACTCCACAGAGAGCTTTTTTCATTTATTACTAATAAGTTTCCTAAAGAGCCAATGGAAATTTGCATTGATTTTGGGCATGAGATCGTGCTATTGTGAGATATAGATTATATGTATTAAGTCTTCATATTGAACAAAATGTCATCATGCGCTGTATAGATTGGCATTAAAAATAACATAGTGAATCCAAGGGATTTCTTTTTTAACTTACCTACTTGCGATTCAATGTTCACTGCCCTTCTTGACATCACAATGCACTTGTGATGTTCCAGTGGTTTACTGGGTTAATGCGCCTGACTTGTGAACAGGTGTTCATGATTTCTACTCCACAGAGAGTTTTTTTCATTTACATACTAATAAGAATCCTATAGAGCCAATGGAAATGTGCATTGATTTTGGGCTAGAGATACTGCAATTGTAAGATATAGAATCTGTATTAAGTGTTCATAAAGAACAAGATGTCATCATACGCTGTATAGATTGGCATTGAGAATAACATAGTAAAACTAATTGATTTCTTTTTGAGTTTACCTATTAGCGATTCAATATTCACTGCCCTATTTGACATTGCATTGCACCTGGGGTGTTTCAGGGGCTTACTGGGTTAATGCGCCTGACTCATGAACAGGTGTTCATGAATTATATTCCACAGAGTGTATTTTTAATTTACTTACTAATAAGCTTCCTATAGAGCCAATGGAAATTTGCATTGATTTTGGGCTTGAGATAGTGCAATTGTAAGATATAGAATATGTATTAAGTGTTCATTAAGAACAAGAATTCATCATACTCTGTATAAATTGGCATTAAAAATAACATAGTAAAACCACTGGATTTCTTTTTTAACTTACCTAATTGCGATTCAATGTTCACTGCCCTTCTTGACATCACAATGCACCTGTGATGTTCCAGTGGCTTACTGGGTTAATGTGCCTGATTTGTAAACAGGTGTTCATGAATTCTACTCCATGCAGAGCTTTTTTTCATTTAATTACTAATAAGCTTCCTATAGTGGCAATTGAAATTTGCATTGATTTTGGGCTTGAGAAAGTTCAATTGTGAGATATAGAATATGTATTAAGTGTTCATAGAGGCCAAGATGTCATCATACGCTGTATAGATTGGCATTAAAAATAACATAGTGTAACCAAGGGATTTCTTCTTTAGCTTACCTATTAGCGATTCAATGTTCACAGCCCTTCTTGAAATCACAATGCACCTGTGATGTTCCAGTGGTTTACTGGGTTAATGTGCCTGATTTGTGAACAGGTGTTCATCAATTCTATTCCGCAGAGAGCTTTTTTTCATTTACTTACTAATAAGCTTCCTATAGTGTCAATTGAAATTTGCATTGATTTTGGGCTTGAGAAAGTTCAATTGTGAGATATAGAATATGTATTAAGTGTTCATAGAGGACAAGATGTCATCATACGCTGTATAGATTGGCATTAAAAATAACATAGTGTATCCAAGGGATTTCTTTTTTAGCTTACCTATTAGCGATTCAATGTTCACTGCCCTTCTTGACATCACAATGCACCTGTGGGGTTCCAGTGGCTTAGTGAGTTAATGTGCCTGACTTGTGAACAGGTGTTCATGAATTCTACTCCATGGAGAGATTTTTCATTTACTTACTAATAAGCTTCCTATATAGCCAATGGAAAATTGCATTGATTTTGGGCTTGAGATACTGCAATTGTGAGATATTGAATCTGTATTAAGTGTTCATAAAGAACAAGATGTCATCATACGCTGTATAGATTGGCATTAAGAATAACATAGTAAAACGAATTGATTTTTGTTTGAGTTTACCTATTAACGATTCAATATTCACTGCCCTAATTGACCTTTTGTTGCACCTGTGGTGTTCCAGTGGCTTACTGGGTTAATGCGCCTGACTTGTGAACAATTGTTCATGAATTCTACTCCACGTAGAGCTTTTTTCAATTGCTTACTAATAAGCTTCCTATAGAACCAATGGAAACTTGAATTGATTTTGGGCTTGAGATACTGCAATTGTGAGATATAGAATCTGTATTAAGTGTTCATAAAGAACAAGATGTCATCATACGCTGTATAGATTGGCATTAAAAATAACATAGTGAATCCAAGGGATTTCTTTTTTAACTTACCTATTAGAGATTCAATATTCACTGCCCTTCTTGACATCACAATGCACCTGTGATGTTCCAGTGGCTTACTGGGTTAATGTGCCTGATTTCTTAACAGGTGTTCATTAATTCTATTGCATGGAGAGCTTTTTCATTTACTTACTTATAATCTTCCTATAGAGCCAATGGAAAATTGCATTGATATTGGGCTTGAGATAGTGCAATTGTGAGATATAGAATCTGTATTAAGTGTTCAAAAAGAGCAAGATATCATCATATGCTGTATAGATTGGCAATAAGAATAACATAGTAAAACCCTTGGGTTTCTTTTTGAACTTACCTATTAACGATTCAATGTTCACTGCCCTAATTGACATCACCTTAAACGTGTGATGTTCCAGTTTCTTACTGGGTTAATTCGCCAGACTTGTCAACATGAGTTTGACTCCACGGAGAGTTTTTTTCATTTATAATTAATAAGCTTCCCCAACGAGCCATTGGAAATTTGTATGGATTTTGGGCATGAGATCGTGCTATTGTGAGATATAGATTATGTATGAAGTCTTCATAAAGAAAAAAATGTCATCATGTGCTGTATAGATTGGCATTAAAAATAACATAGTGAATCCAATGGATTTCTTTTTCAACTTACCTATTTGCGATTCAATGTTCACTGCCCTTCTTGACATCACAATGCACCTGTGATGTTCCAGTGGTTTACTGGGTTAATGTGCCTGACTCGTGAACAGGTGTTCATGAATTCTACTCTACAGAGTTTTTTTCATTTACTTAATAATAAGCTTCCTATATAGCCAATGGAAATTTGCATTGGTTTTGGGCTTGAGATAATACAATTGTAAGATATAAAATCTGTTTTAAGTGTTCATAAAGAACAAGATAAGAATAACATAGTAAAACCAATTGATTTCTTTTTGAGTTTACCTATTAGCGATTCAATATTCACTGCCCTAATTAACATTGCATTGCACCTGTGATGCTCCAGTGGGTTACTGGGTTATTGGGTTAATGCGCGTGACTTGTGAACAAGTGTTCATGAATTCTACTCCATGGAGAGATTTTTCATTTGCTTACTAATAAGCTTCCTATAGAGCTAATGGAAAATTGCATTGATTTTGGGCTTGAAATACTGCAATTGTGAGATATAGAATCTGTATTAAGTGTTCATAAAGAACAAGATGTCATCATACACTGTATAGATTGGCTTTAAGAATAACATAGTAAAACCAATGGATTTCTTTTTGAGTTTACCTCTTAACGATTCAATTTTCACTGCCCTAATTGACATCACAATGCACCTGTGATGTTCCAGTTGCTTACTGGGTTAATGCACCTGACTTGTGAACAGGTATTCATGAATTCTCCTCCACGGAGTGCTTTTTTTCATTTACTTACTAATAAGCTTCCTATAGAGCCAATGGAAATTCACATTGATTTTGGGATTGAGCAAGTGCAATTGTGAGATATAGAATCTGTATTAAGTGTTCATAAAGAACAAGATGTCATCATACTCTGTATAGATTGGCATTAAAAGTATCATAGTGAATCCAAGTGATTTCTTTTTTAACTTACCTATTTGCGATTCAATGTTCACTGCCATTCTTGACATCACAATGCACCTGTGATGTTCCAGTGGCTTACTGGGTTAATGCGCCTGACTTGTGTACAGGTGTTCATGAATTCCACTCCACGGAGAGTTTTTTTCATTTACTTACTAATAAGTAGAGATGAGCGTTGTTCGACTCGAACTGTTCGCCAATCTCAAATTCGAACTGTTTTGGGCAGTGTTCGAGCCGATCGGCGAACACGAACGATTTGAGTAAAATTCGGCTGTTCGAGGTTATGTTCGATAACTGTTCGTGCACCAAAATCATAACTGGATTTTTTCTCAGTAATGATGAAAATTAATGTTAATACGCAGTTTGAATATACAGCGGGGCAGGGGATGGATCTCTGCAGGAATAATGAAGATCTCCATTTTTTTTTCTCTTTCCCGCATTTACAGTGTGGAGGTGCAATCTGTCAGTCTATCAGCAGCGCATACACGGAGCGAAGTGCTTTTTTTCACACAAGCAAGGGCATGTGTCATGTGTCATTGCCCTATAAGACCCAGCCATTTTGCCCATCGCCACCATTTTCTCACTGCTGCAGCTGCGTGTTAGACGGCACCGCTGTTGCTGTGTGCGCTATAACTTGTTAATTTCAAGCCAATTTTCGCACAAATCTACAGATAGCTTGGGAGTAGGGAATAGTTGTGATTGCAGTCCTTTTAAGGACTAGGTTAAAGCATTTCCTATGACTTTTATCAGGCTGGTCTGTGCTCTTAAATAGATAGGTTGTTGGAGTAAAGACTAATTGTAATTGTAGTCCTTTTCAGGAATAAGTTACATCAGTTCCTATCAGTTTTTGCAAGGCAGGTCTGTGCTAGTGCTGTGCAAGTTTTTTTCACAGCATTTGGCTGAATCTAGCAAAGCTAATCCTTTTTGGCCTATTGCAGTGTGTGTTAGTCAGTGGAGCAGCCTATCTGTGATGCAAGATACACCACCTGTGTATAGAATACCGATTTTTTTACTGCACCTAGTGAATTAAAACCTTTTCGGCATAGCATCATTCTATTAGTCCATCTATACTGACCTCCACAAGGTTGCAAATTGAATATAATTTTTTTCTGCATCTAGCTCTGAAAAAATATTTGTCCTTCTAGCAGTGTGTGGGACTTGTTTTATTAGTCCATCTATACTGACCTCCATCAGGTTGCAAATTCAAAATAATTTTTTGTCTGCATCTAGCTCTGAAAAAATATTTGGGCTTCTAGCAGTGTGTGGGACTTGTTCTATTAGTCCATCTATACTGACCTCCATCAGGTTACAAATTCAAAATAATTTTTTGTCTGCATCTAGCTCTGAAAAAATATTTGGCCTTCTAGCAGTGTGTGGGACTTGTTCTATTAGTCCATCTATACTGACCTCCATCAGGTTGCAAATTCAAAATAATTTTTTGTCTGCATCTAGCTCTGAAAAAATATTTGGCCTTCTAGCAGTGTGTGGGACTTGGTCTATTAGTCCATCTATACTGACCTCCATCAGGTTGCAAATTGAATATAATATTTTTCTGCATCTACCTCTGAAAAAATATTTGGGCTGCTAGCTGTGTGTGGGACTTGTTCTATTAGTCCATCTATACTGACCTCCATAAGGTTGCAAATTGAATATAATTTTTTTCTGCATCTAGCTCTGAAAAAATATTTGTCCTTCTAGCAGTGTGTGGGACTTGTTCTACTAGTCCATCTATACTGACCTCCATCAGGTTGCAAATTTAAAAAATTTTTATCTGCATCTAGCTCTGAAAAAATTTTTGTCCTTCTAGCAGTGTGAGGGACTTGTTCTACTAGTCCATCTATACTGACCTCCATCAGGTTGCAAACTGAATATAATCTTTTTCTGCATCTACCTCTGAAAAAATATTTGGGCTTCTAGCAGTGTGTGGGACTTGTTTTATTAGTCCATCTATACTGACCTCCATCAGGTTGCAAATTAAAAATAATTTTTATCTGCATCTAGCTCTGAAAAAATATTTGGCCTTCTAGCAGTGCGTGGGACTTGTTCTATTAGTCCATCTATACTGACCTCCATCAGGTTGCAAATTAAAAATAGTTTTTCTCTGCATCTAGCTCTGAAAAAATATTTGGGCTTCTAGCAGTGTGTGGGACTGTTTCTATTAGTCCATCTATACTGACCTCCATCAGGTTGCAAATTAAAAATAATTTTTTGTCTGCATCTAGCTCTGAAAAAATATTTGGCCTTCTAGCAGTGTGTGGGACTTGTTCTACTAGTCCATCTATACTGACCTCCATCAGGTTGCAAACTGAATATAATTTTTTTCTGCATCTACCTCTGAAAAAATATTTGGGCTTCTAGCAGTGTGTGGGACTTGTTTTATTAGTCCATCTATACTGACCTCCATCAGGTTGCAAATTAAAAATAATTTTTATCTGCATCTAGCTCTGAAAAAATATTTGGCCTTCTAGCAGTGTGTGGGACTTGTTCTATTAGTCCATCTATACTGACCTCCATCAGGTTGCAAATTAAAAATAATTTTTATCTGCATCTAGCTCTGAAAAAATATTTGGCCTTTTAGCAGAGTGTGGGACTTGTTCTATTAATCCATCTATACTGACCTCCATCAGGTTGCAAATTAAAAATAATATTTTGTCTGCATCTAGCTCTGAAAAAATATTTAGCCTTCTAGCAGTGTGTGGGACTTGTTCTACTAGTCCATCTATACTGACCTCCATCAGGTTGCAAGTTCAAAATAATTTTTTTCTACATCTAGCTCTGAAAAAATATTTGTCCTTCTAGCAGTGTGTGGGACTTGTTCAACTAGTCCATCAATACTGACCTCCATCAGGTTGCAAACTGAATATAATCTTTTTCTGCATCTACCTCTGAAAAAATATTTGGCCTTCTAGCAGTGTGTGGGACTTGTTCTATTAGTCCATCTATACTGACCTCCATCAGGTTGCAAATTAAAAATAGTTTTTATCTGCATCTAGCTCTGAAAAAATATTTGGGCTTCTAGCAGTGTGTGGGACTTGTTCTATTAGTCCATCTATACTGACCTCCATCAGGTTGCAAATTAAAAATATTTTTTTGTCTGCATCTAGCTCTGAAAAAATATTTGGCCTTCTAGCAGTGTGTGGGACTTGTTCTACTAGTCCATCTATACTGACCTCCATCAGGTTGCAAACTGAATATAATTTTTTTCTGCATCTACCTCTAAAAAAATATTTGGGCTTCTAGCAGTGTGTGGGACTTGTTTTATTTGTGCATCTATACTGACATCCATCAGGTTGCAAATTAAAAATAATTTTTATCTGCATCTAGCTCTGAAAAAATATTTGGCCTTCTAGCAGTGTGTGGGACTTGTTCTATTAGTCCATCTATACTGACCTCCATCAGGTTGCAAATTAAAAATAATTTTTATCTGCATCTAGCTCTGAAAAAATATTTGGCCTTCTAGCAGAGTGTGGGACTTGTTCTTTTAATCCATCTATACTGACCTCCATCAGGTTGCAAATTAAAAATAATTTTTTGTCTGCATCTAGCTCTGAAAAAATATTTAGCCTTCTAGCAGTGTGTGGGACTTGTTCTACTAGTCCATCTATACTGACCTCCATCAGGTTGCAAGTTCAAAATAATTTTTTGTTTGCATCTAGCTCTGAAAAAATATTTGGCCTTCTAGCAGTGTGTGGGACTTGTTCTATTAGTCCATCTATACTGACCTTCATCAGGTTGCAAATTAAAAATATTTTTTTGTCTGAATCTAGCTCTGAAAAAATTATTGGCCTTCTAGCAGTGTGTGGGACTTGGTCTATTAGTCCATCTATACTGACCTCCATCAGGTTGCAAATTGAATATAATTTTTTTCTGCATCTAGCTCTGAAAAAATATTTGTCCTTCTAGCAGTGTGTGGGACTTGTTCTACTAGTCCATCTATACTGACCTCCATCAGGATGCAAATTCAAAATAATTTTTTGTCTGCATCTAGCTCTGAAAAAATATTTGGGCTTCTAGCTGTGTGTGGGACTTGTTCTATTAGTCCATCTATACTGACCTCCATCAGGTTGCAAATTGAATATAATTTTTTTCTGCATCTAACCCAGCCAATAGTTTTGGCCTAATACCACAGTTTGGCCACTCAGCTCTGCTCGGTTCACATTCATTGTTTTTTTGTGCAAACAACTCCAGAGTTGTGAATTAGTTAACCACCAAAATGAGTGGGAAAAGGCCTGCTGCTGCTGGAAAGGGGAATAGGCGATTTGGGAAGGGGAAAAAAGTTGTGTCCGTGGGGTAGGTGTTAAAGCAACAGTAACATCTGCAGAAGAAAGACCATCTTCCAGCCAAACTAAAATGTCTACTTCTTTTAGCGGACAATGTGATAAGATCCCTTTCTTACGGCCACTCCAATCGCTACAAATTCCAGATGAGGCACAAAAACAGCAGGTGCTTCAACGGATATCAAGTGTTCCTTTAAGTGGGCTCTCCTCCATATCAACTTCAACATCACAAATACTCCAGTCCTCAAAGGTGTCACCCCAATCGCACTTGCTTCCTCACAGCTCCCAAATCTCCAGCTGCCCGTCTGAGTGTGAGTTAGAACAGATAGTTGAGTCTGCAGAGCTGTTTACTCATACTATAGCCTGGGAATCAGAGGTCGGCTCCAGCGCTTCTGTGAATCCAGACGAGGAAATGATCTGCACTGATGCCCAGAATCTTTATGAGTCGGATCCAGGACCAGACGCTGAAGATTCTGACCATAATGTAAACCCTCATTCCCAAACTGTAACTCCTGTTGGTGGAGACAATGAGGAAGACGATGATGAGACTCAAATACCTGATTGGAGCGACAACTTTAGTTTTTTGTCAGGGCAGGAACAGGTTGGCTCTGAGGATGACGGGTGTGATAACACACAGGGTGACGATGATGAGGTTGGAGATCCCACATACTGTCAACCCACAGTCAGCCAAGGGATGAGGTCAGCAGAGGAGGTGGAGGAGGATGTTAGTGACAACGAGGTCAAGTTGCGCCTTCCTGGACAGAGACGTAGTACTGGAAGCATGTCAAAAACTGCATCCTCAAACACAACTCTGCCTCTGACCACAAATCGTGGTGGCTCTTCAGGTCACATGGGTGCTATGCCTTGCATAGCCTGGGCATTTTTTCAGATCGATAAAGATGACCCAACTCGTGTTATCTGTAACATTTGTCAGCTAAAGCTAAGTAGAGGCCAAAAAATACATAGTTTGAGTACTTCATGCATGAACCGGCACATGGACATGAAGCATAAGTTGCAGTGGGAAGCTCACTGTGCTACAATGCGACCTAGCCGGCCGGGCCAACCACCGTCTGCCATATCTTGTGCATCCGCGGCCTATTCATCCTCTGTGACTGGGGGGACAGAAATCACACCTGTTTTTGGGAGCAGACCTGCCACCTCTTTACCCGCAACAGCCAACGTGATTGGCAGTTCATCATTTTCTTTGGAAGTGGTAACACTAGCTGGTGTTGAGCGCTGTCCGACATCGATAGCACCACCTTTGGATCAAGGCAACCTAACATGTCCGCCTGCATCTTCCTCACAGACCGGCAGTTTGCCGGGGACACCCTTATCAACCCCGTCTAAGCACAACTGCCAGCCCTCGGTCCCTCAGATGTGGACAAGTAAAAGACCATTTCCTCCTAGCCGTGAGAAAGCTAAGAGGTTGAATTTCACCATCTGCAAGCTCTTGGCTACAGAAATGCTGCCTTTCCGCCTGGTGGACACAGAGGACTTTCGAGACCTTATGTCCGTCGCAGTGCCCCAGTACCAGATGCCCAGTCGGCACTACTTCTCAAAGAAAGGTGTGCCTGCGCTCCACTAGCATGTCGCACACAACATCACCACTTCTTTGAGAAACTCTGTGTGTGACAGGGTGCATTTCACCACAGACACTTGGACAAGTAGGCATGGACAGGGGCGTTACATGTCGCTGACTGGGCACTGGGTAACTATGGTGACAACAGGACAAGGGGCTGCTGTCCAAGTCTTGCCGTCCCCACGAGTTCTGCGTCAATCCTCTTTATCTCAAATTTCCTCCACTGCTTCTGCCTCCTCAACCTCCTCTCGGTCCTCCACCTGCACCCAAAGCCAGTCTGGTCATGCCACAAGCTTTCTAACTGTGCAGAAGGGATCCTGCACACCTCCTTACTATGCTGGCAGTAGGGCTCAACGTCATCAGGCGGTTTTTACTTTGAAATGTCTGGGAAATGTGAGTCACACAGCTGAGGAGTTGTGGTCAGCTCTGGAGAACAAATTTCATGAATGGTTGTCTCCACTGGACCTGAAACCAGGGAAGGCCATGTGCGACAATGCTGCAAACCTGGGTGCGGCCCTTCGCCGGGGCAATGTCACACACGTGCCTTGTGTGGCTCACGTGTTGAACCTGGTTGTCCAGCAATTTTTAGCCCACTATCCCAGACTAGATGGCCTTCTGCAGAGGGCACGGTCGCTGTGTGCTCACTTCCGCCGTTCGCATCCAGCAGCTCAGCGACTTACATCTCTACAGAAGTCGTTGGGACTGCCACTTCACCGGCTAAAATGCGATGTGCCTACCTGGTGGAATTCAACTCTGCACATGTTGCAGCGACTGTGGCAGCACCGACAAGCCCTGGTGCAATACGTTCTGATGTATAGCCTGGGCCAATGAGATCCAGAGGTGGGGCAAATCACGCTGGAGGAGTGGTCTCAGATCAGGGACCTATGCACCCTTCTGCACAGTTTTGAAATGGCGACAAAGATGTTTAGTGCTGACGATGCCATTATCAGCATGACTATTCTGGTGATTTACATGCTGGAGCACATGTTGAACAGAATTCGGAGTCAGGTGGTGGCACAAGAGGAGGTGGAGGAAGTAGAGGAGGAGGAGTTGTATGCGGAAGCGCTAACATCTGCAAGGTCCAGACGGTCGGCAGCACTAAGGCGGCAGGCATGTGAGGGTGGGGGAGATGGTTTTACCAGGGCGCATGGTAGCAGCCAAGCTAGTGAGGAAGGTGCAGGAGCCCAGGAAGAAGTGGAGGACTAACTGATGGAAGACTCATCAGATGAGGGAGACCTTGATCACATTTCTGTTGTGCGAGGTTGGGGGGAGAGGACAGAGGAAGGAAGCATGATTGTTACCTCGCCATCAACACAACAGGGACTTGGTGCTCCTGGATGCGCAACACACATGAGTGCCTTCTTGCTGCACTACCTGCAACATGACCCTCAAATTGTGAGAATTAGAAATAATCCTGACTACTAGGTTGCCACACTGCTAGATCCCCGGTGCAAAAGTAAATTTGCAGAAATTATTCCTGCCATAGAAAGGGATGCACGCATGCAGGAGTATCAGCAGAGAATGTTGTAGAATCTTACATGTGCTTTTCCACAAGATACCAGTGGTGCACGTAGTGAATCTCACAGTTCCAACTTGCCAACCGTGGGACCGTCGAGTGTTCAGCACTCAAACCGTAACAGAAACACAGTATCTGCTGGTAACATCAATTTTGCGGAATCATTTCACCACTTTTTTAGCCCATCCTTTGCAAGGCCACAGGAGACAGGAAGTCTGACACATAGTCAACGCCTAGAGACGATGGTACAGGAGTATCTCCAAGTAAACACTAAAGCCATGACTGTGTCACTGGAGCCTTGCTCTTTTTGGGCTTCCAATCTGGATAAATGGCCGAAGCTAGCCACTTACACCTTGGAGATCTTGTCATGCCCCGCAGCCAGCGTTCTGTCTGAACGTGTGTTCAGCGCTGCTGGTGGTGTGCTGACAGATAAGCGCACGTGGCTCTCCACTGATAATGTAGACAGACTCACGTTTATAAAGATGAACAAATCATGGATCCGAAATGACTTTTCTACCCCTGTGTCATCCTGGGGAGAGTAAAAGCTTGATGATTGGTTAAAATCACCTCACCAACCATTTTAAGCTTTCAAATTACTAATCATGTTTATCTGTATCTTGGCTGGAAAATAATTTGGGCTTTGTAGCAGTGTGCAGTACTGATTCTATTAGGCCATCTATACTAAGCTCCACCAGATTTAAAATTACTAATCATGTTTATCTGTATATTGGCTGGAAAATAATTTGGGCTTTGTAGCAGTGTGCAGTAATGATTCTATTAGGCCATCTATACTAAGCTCCACCAGATTTAAAATTAATAATAATTTTTAGCTGCATCTAACCCGGAAAATAATTTTGTGGCTCCGAGATGCGCAAGACACATAAGTGCCTTCTTGCTGCACTACCTGCAACATGACCCTCAGATTGTCAGAATTCGAAGTAATCCTGACTACTGGGTTGCCACACTCTTAGATCCCCCACACTCTTCGATCAACCTTTACATTTTAATAAAGACCAAAAAAATGGTCATTTTTGAAATTATAAGCATTAGCAGGTTATTAGAAACTGAAATCAAACAGTTTTCAATTCAAAACTTTATTCTAGGTGATGTTACATTTGCACATAGGACCCTTTGTTCGAAAGGAGCTTCTGAACTTGCTCGTCCATTGAATTTGTCAGGTTTTGGAAGCTTTCTGCTTCAATTGTTTTGCATGAGGACAGAATACCCTCCCAGAGCTGTTGCTTAGATGTGAACTGCCTCCCGCCACCATAGACACTCCTTTTGATGATGCTCCAGAGGTTCTGAATGGGGTAGAGGTCAGGGGAGCATGGGGGTCACACCATAAGTTTGTCCCCTTTTATGCCCATATCAGCCAGAGATTCAGATGTGTTATGTGCAGCATGAGACGGTGCATTATCATGCATAAAAATGATCTTGCTGTGGAATACACGGTTCTTCTTCTTGAACCATGGCAGGAAGTGCTGTTTGAGAAACTCCACATACATTATGGAGTTCATCTTTACCCCTTCAGGGATCCTAAAGGGGCCCCCAATCTCTCTCCCCATGATTCCAGCCCAAAACATTACTCCACCTCCTCCTTGTTGGCACTGTAGCCGTGTTTGCGTCGGGTGTCCATCAACCAGCCATCCTCCACTCCATCCATCTGGACCATCGAGCGTGGCATGGCACTCATCCGTGAAAAAAACAGTATTGAAATCAGTCTTCATGTAATGTTTGGCCCACTGGAGCCGTTTCTGCTTGTGGGAAGTGGATAGAGGAGGTCGACAGAATGGCTTACGCACAGCTGCAAACCTCTGAAGGACCCTGCATCTAGTTGTTCGGGGGACGTTGGAGGCACCAGCAGCTTCAAAAACTTGTCTGCTGCTATGACAAGGCTTTTTTGCCGCTGCTCTTTTAACCTGACGTAATTGCCTGTAGGAAAGAGTCCTCAATTTGCACTTATAAGCACGCACACGTGTGTACTGTGAATCAGCTACATACTTCTTGATTGCCAAGACACTTCATCCTGATCATCGCACAATGTTGATTGTAGTCATGCCTTGACCTAAACACTCCACAATTTGTTGCTTCTCAGCAGCCGACACATCCTTTTTCTTTCCCATTTTGGCAGAAAATGTAGGCTGCTTAATAATGTGGGACAGCCTTCTTAAGTAGTCTTGCCTTTCATTGGACACACCTACCAAACTAATTAGCACAGGTCTCTGCAATTGCTTACAGTGATATAAAGAGCCCTGACACACATCACCATCAATGAGTTTAACTGATAAACAAACAAATTCTTCCCTTATCACTCCTAAACACTTTTTGCATAATAATTTGGAACACAGTGTACATATGCTTTTCCACAAAACACCAGTGGTTCACGTAGTGAATCTTACAGTTCTAACTTGCCAGCCGTGGTCTGTATGGAGCTGTTCAATAAAGGGCCCAAAATTAAGAAAACATAGACGGGAGAGGTCTCTATGAATAGGAATTCCTAAGTATTTGATACCCTGTGAGGGCCAGGCAAAGGGAAAGTTGTACTGGATGGAATCCTGTATGGATTTGGGGAGGGAGACATCGAGGGCCTCAGACTTCGCTGCAATGATTTTAAAATTTGACCATGTAACAAAGTGATCTATTTCAGCCATAACAGCAGGGATAGATATATGTGATTGAGTGATATATACTAGAACATCATCAGCAAATAGAGAGCACTTGTACTCGGTGCCTCCCACCTCAATCCACCTAATATTGGGGTTATGGCGAATTGATGAGAGCAGGTGCTCCGTCACTAGGATGTATAAGAGAGGGGACAGAGGACATCCCTGCCTTGTCCCATTGGTGATTATGAAAGGTGATGAAAATGTTCTGACGCGCCCCCTGGGCCTTGGGACACCCAGAGTCGGACCCTTTTTGGTGGATGCTGGTGGTTGTAGTCTCCGTGGCGGCGACCCGGTTACGTGGCTCAGGGCGATCAAACCAGTGGCGGAACTATTTATGTGGTTTTGATGTTTAAATGTCCGACTACGCCACGCGTGGATTGCGGTCAGTGTGAACCGCCGCTGCAGGGCAGACCGCTGAGGCTGGTGTTGTGGGTGCAGCAGAGCGTAGCATAACTCCCCACGGGAGGAGTATAGCCTCAGGGCAGTGTATGCGGAGGATGGGGGTGATGGTGCAGGGCAGCAGCAGTAACGACACAGAGTCAGTGATGCAGTCCAGGGCCTTTACTCACAGTTCTTATTATCCAGACCACGTCTGCAGGTAACGGCTGCCCACGTCGTACTGTGCTCACCAGGTGAGGGGCTCAGACAACTCCCAGATGACTTTGGAGCGCTTCACAGGACACCGCTTGTGTGTCCTTTGTCTGGACTTTCTTACCAACCCTTCTGTCCGGCTGCCTCGGGCCTCCTCTTGGTAAACTTGGCGCCAGTTTCCCTGAACCTATGCGGTGCCCTCCAAGCAGGTGTAGCGAGGGGCTGCGCCACATAAAATGTCACAGCCTCCGGTTTCTAGCTGAGGGTTGTTTCCTGCCTCCACTAGTTTCGGGGACCGGTCTCCCCCTTTGGCCTGATCCCTCCACGCCGGTGGATTCGGGCGTGCGGTTGCGACTCGCCCGTCCACACCCCTGGGATCCATTCATTCCTCGTTCCTGGAGCCTTCTCCGCTCCTCTTCCTTCCTTCTCCCTCTTCCAGGCCTGGGCCTCTGTTACTAGACCCGCCTCCGGAGCAGAGCTCATGCAGAGCCCCTGCTCCCTGTCATTTCTGCTCAGACTTCTCTGCACTGAACTAAGATGGTGCCCACCTTTTATACTCCCTTCTCAATGCACCCAGGAACTGCTTCCTCCCTGCTCCTGCACTACAGGGTTGCCCTTCCTCAGTGTTCCCTCCCCCCACTCCAGCCAGGAACAGGGACTGTCGTGCCCATCTCAGGGGCATATTGGTCGCCCTGCCCATGCAATGTGCCCATGCAATTGCCCGGCAATGTGGTGTAATGCATGCAGGTGTCGGGTCCTGATCCACACTCAATCCTTACCTGAGAGTGAAATATCACACCTCTGGGTGAGGTGCAATACCTCTGTAGCAACCTAGCCCTCAGGGTGCTACAGTTCCATTTATCTTCAGCCTAAGTGACGTATTGCGATACAGGGCCGTGATTTTGGCTATAAAAGGGTTCCCTAGACCCCTACCCAAAACTTTTTAAGAGAATAATATATGGCGTGCCAGGAGACTCTATGGAATGCTTTCTCAGCATCCAACGAGAGTATCTAATTACAAATTTTTAACTGCATCTAGCCCAGGAAACACTTTGTGCCTAGAAGCAGTGTCTGCGGATTATCCCAGCTGTTAAGCAAGCTACACCACCTGTAGTTTGGACACTTAATTTTTTCAAAGGAAATGCTTTGGGACCCTGGGATACTCAGTGAAGAGCATCAGGAGGCACCCCAAGGCATAGGGGCTGGGACTGGCAGTAGGATGCCTTGCGGTGGACAGCCGAGCTCGATCCTTATAAAAGCTTTTTAACTGCAGCAGCTTTAGTGGACACTACTGGAGCTGGAATTACGCCGCTGTTGGCATGAGACTTGCCCTCCAATAGATCCTTGTAAATGGATTTAAAGTGTATTCATTCAAATTAGAGAGACAATTTAAATTAAAAAGCTTAGAGCTGCCTCCACCACAGGGGGGCTCGCTCAACCCACCAGCGGACAGGCACCAGTATTGGGAGAGGGGGGCTGGCCGTCAGGGTTCACCGCGGCTCTGGCACAAACCCGGCGACACGGAGGTGGCACTGGCAGGAACGGACTGGCTGTGTCGGCTTCTCACTTTTTGGATTTTAGAAGGGCATGACATGCCTATTTCTGTGTCTCCCCCTCCTTTTACTCCTCCACCTCTTTTCTTTTCGCATGACTATATGTACTTGTCGCTTTTCCATGTGTTAGTTATGTCTTCTGAGCAGTTTGTCAGCTTTTGGACACCTTTGAAGATGTTTTCTATGTGTTTCTATGTGTTTTTGTTTGCCTGCCATTGGTTTTAATGGTGTTCGAAGGTGTTCGACGAACAGTTTGGCGAACACATGGGTGTTCGACGAACCGAACCGAACTCGAACACTACGGGGATGGCTCAACACTACTAATAAGCTTCCTATAGAGCCATTGGAAATATTCATTGATTTTGGGCTTGAGATAGTGCAATTGTAAGATATAGAATATGTATTAAGTGTTCATAAAAAACAAGATTTCATCATACGCTGTATAGATTGGCATTAAAAAAAACTTAGTAAAACCACTGGATTTCTTTTTGCACTTACCTATTAACAATTCAATGTTCACTGCCCTAATTGACATTACATTGCACCTGTGATATTCCAGTGGCTTACTGGGATAATTCACATGACTTTTGAACAGGTGTTCATGAATTCTACTCCACGGAGAGCTTTTTTCATTTACTTACTAATAAGCTTCCTATAGAGCCAATTGAAATTTGCATTGATTTTGGGCTTGAGATAGTGCAATTGTAAGAAATAGAATATGTATTAAGTGTTCATAAAGAACAAGATGTCATCATGCGCTGTATAGATTGGAATTAAAAATAACATAGTAAAACCACTGGATTTCTTTTTGAACTTACCTATTAACGATTCAATGTTCACTTCCCTAATTGACAAAGAATTGCACCTGTGAGGTTCCAGTGGATTACTGGGTTAATGCATCTGACTTTTGAACAGGTTTTCATGAATTCTCCTCCATGGAGAGCTTTTTTCATTTACTTACAAATACGCTTCCTATAGAGCCAATGGAAATTCCCTTTGATTTTGGGCTTGAGAAAGTGCAACTGTGAGATATAGAATCTGTATTAAGTGTTCATAGAGAACACGATGTCATCATACGCTGTATAGATTGGCTTTAAAAATAACATAGTGAATCGGAGGGATTTCTTTTTTAACTTACCTATTTGCGATTCAATGTTCACTGCCCTTCTTGACATCACAATACACCTGTGATGTTCCATTGGCTTACTGGGTTAATGCACCTGACTTGTGAATAGTTTTTCATGCATTCTACTCCACGGAGAGATTTTTTCATTTACTTACTAATAAGCTTCCTATAGAACCAGTTGAAATTTGCATTGATTTTGGGCTTGAGATAGTGAAATTGTAAGATAAAAAATATGTATGAAGTGGTCACAAAGAACAAGATGTCATCATACGCTGTATAGATTGACATAAAAAGTAACATAGTAAAACCACTGGATTTCTTTTTTAACTTACCTATTAACGATTCAATGTTCACTGCCCTAATTTACATAGCATTTCACCTGGGATGTTCCAGTGGCTTACTGGGTCAATGCACTTCATGTGTGAACAGGTATTCCTGAATTCTACTCAACAGAGAGCTTTTTTTATTTACTTAGCAATAAGCTTCCTATAGAGCCAATGGAAATTTGAATTGATTTTGGGATTGAGATAGTGCAATTGTGAGATATAGAATCTGTATTAAGTGTTCATAAAGAAAAAGAACTCATCATACGCTGTATTGATTGGCATTAAAAATAACATAGTAAAACCAATGGATTTCTTTTTGAGTTTACCTATTAACGATTCAATTTTCTCTGCCCTAATTGACATAGCATTGCACCTGGGATGTTCCAGTAGTTTATTGGGATAATGCACCTGACTTGTGAACAAGAGTTCATGAATTCTACTCCACAGAGAGCTTTTTTCATTTACTTATTAATAAGCTTCCTATGGAGCCAATGGAAATTCACCTTGATTTTGGGCTTGAGATAGTGCAATTGTAAGATTTAGAATATGTAAGAAGTGGTCACAAAGAACAAGATGTCACCATACGTTGTGTTGATTGGCATTAAAAATAACATAGTAAAACCTCTGGATTTCTTTTTGAACTTACCTATTAACGGTTCAATGTTCACTGCCCTAATTGACATAGCTTTGCACCTGGGATGTTCCAGTGGCTTACTGGGTTAATGCACCTGATTTGTGAACAGGTGTTCCTGAATTCTACTCCACGGAGATGTTTTTTCATTTACTTACTAATAAACTTTCTATAGAGCCAATGGAAATTTGCATTGATTTTGGGCTTGAGAAAGTTCAATTTTGAGATATATAATCTGTATTAAGTGTTTATAGAGAACAAGATGTCATCATACGCTGTAAAGATTGACATTAAAAATAACATAGTGAATCCAAGGGATTTCTTTTTTAGCTTACCTATTAGCGATTCAATGTTCAATGCCCTTCTTGACATCACAATGCACCTGTGATGTTCCAGTGGCTTACTAGGTTAATGCGCCTCACTTGTGACCAGGTGTACATCAATTTTTCTCCATGGAGAGCTTTTTTCATTTACTTACTAATAAGCTTCCTAAAGAGCCAATGGAAATTTTCAATGATTTTGGGCATGAGATCGTGCAATGGTGAGATATAGAATCTGTATTAAGTGTTCATAAAGACCAAGATGTCATCATACGCTGTATAGATTGGCATTAAGAATAACATAGTGAAACCAATGGAATTATTTTTTAACTTACCTGTTAGCGATTCAATGTTCACTGCCCTTCTTGACTAGAGATGAGCGGTGTTCGACTCGGACTGTTAGCCAATCTCAAATTCGAGCTGTTTTGGGCGGTGTTCGAGCTGTTCGGCGAACCCGAACGATTTGAAAAAAATTTGGCTGTTCGATGTTTTGTTCGATAACTGTTCGTGCACCAAAATCATAACTGAATTTTTTCTCAGTAATTCTGAAAATTAATGTTCATACGCAGTTTGAGTGTACAGCGGGGCGGAGGGAGGGGCAGGGGATGGATCTCTGCAGAAATAATGAAGATCTCCATTTTTTTTCTCTTTCCCGCATTTACAGTGGGGAGATGCAATCTGTTAGCCTATCAGCAGCGCACGCACGGAGCGAACAGCTTTTTTTCACACAAGCAAGTACATGTGTCATTGGCAGTGTATGTCACATGTCCTTGCCCTATAAGACTCAGCCATTTTCCCCGTCGCCACCATTTTCTCACTGCTGCAGCTGCGTGTTAGAAAGCACTGCTGTTGCTGTGTGCGCTATACTTAGTTAATTTCAAGCCAATTTTCGCACAAATCTACAGATAGCTTGGGAGTAGGGAATAGTTGTGATTGCAGTCCTTTTAAGGACTAGGTTACATCATTTCCTATGACTTTTATCAGGCAGGTCTGTGCTCTTAAATAGATATGTTGGGAGTAAAGACTAATTGTAATTGCAGTCCTTTTCAGGGCTAGGTTACATCAGTTCCTATCACTTTTATCAAGCAGGTCTGTGCTCTTAAATAGATAGGTTGGGAGTAAAGACTAATTGTAATTGCAGTCCTTTTCAGGACTAAGTTACATCAGTTCCTATCACTTTTTGCCAGGCAGGTCTGTGCCAGTGCTGTGCAAGTTTTTTTTCACAGCATTTGGCTAAATCTAGCAAAGCAAATCCTTTTTGGCCTATTGCAGTGTGTTTTAGTCAGTGGAGTAGCCTAATTGTGTTGCAAGCTACACCACCTGTGTATAGAATACACTTTTTTTTACTGCACCTAGTGCTAGTGAAGTACAAACTTTTGGGCATAGCATCATTCTATTAGTCCATCTATACTAACCTCCACCAGGTTGCAAATTCAATCTAATTTTTTTCTGCATCTAGCTCTGAAAAAATATTTTGGCTTGTAGCAGTGTGTGGGACTTGTTCTATTAGTCCATCTATACTAACCTCCAACAGGTTGCAAATTCAATCTAATTTTTTTCTGCATCTAGCTCTGAAAAAATATTTTGGCTTGTAGCAGTGTGTGGGAATTGTTCTATTACTCCATCTATACTAACCTCCACCTGGTTGCAAATTCAATCTAATTTTTATCTACATCTAACCCAGCCAATAGTTTTGGCCTTATACCACACTTTGGCCACTCAGCTCTGCTCAGTTCCCATCCATTGATTTTTGTGCAAACAACTCCAGAGTTGTAAATTAGTTAAACACCAAAATGAGTGGAAAAGGCCTGCTGCTGGTGGAAAGGGGAATAGGCGTGTTGGGAAGGGGAAAAAAAGGTTGTGTTTGTGGGGTAGGTGTTAAAGCAACAGTAACATCTGCAGAAGAAAGACCATGTTCCAGCCAAACTAAGATGTCTACTTCTTTTAGCAGACAATGTGATAAGATGCCTTTCTTACGGCCACGCCAATCGCTTCAAATGCCAAATGAGGCACAAAAACAGCACGTGCTTCAACGGATATCAAGTGCTCCTTTAAGTGGGCTCTCCTCCACCTCAACTTCAACATCACAAATACTCCAGTCCTCAGAGGTGTCACCCCAATCGCACTTGCTTCCTCACAGCTCCCAAGTCTCCAGCTGCCCGTCTGAGTATGGCGTAAAACAGATGGTTGATTCTGCAGAGCTGTTTACTCATACTATAGCCTGGGAATCAGAGGTCGGCTCCAGAGCTTCTGTGAATCCAGACAAGGAAATGATCTGCACTGATGCCCAGAGTCTTTATGAGTCGGATCCAGGACCAGACGCAGAAGGTTCTGACCATAATGTAGACCCTCGTTCCCAAACTGTAACTCCTGTTGGTGGAGACAATGAGGAAGATGATGATGAGACTCAAATACCTGATTGGAATGACAACTTTAGTTTTTTGTAAGGGCAGGAAGAGGTTGGCTCTGAGGACGACGGGTGTGATAACACACAGGGTGATGATGACGAGGTTGGAGAACCCACTTACTGCCAATCCACAGTCAGCCAAGAGATGAGGTCAGCAGAGGAGGTGGAGGAGGATGCTAGTGACGATGAGGTCAGGTTGTGCCTTCCTGGACAGAGACGTAGTACTGGAAGCACGTCAACAACTGCATCCTCAAACACAACTCTGCCTCTGACCACAAGTCATAGTGGCTCTTCAGGTCGCATGGGTGCTAAGCCTTGCATAGCCTTGGCATTTTGTCAGATCTATAATGATGACCCAACTCTTGTTATCTGTAACAGTTGTCAGTAAAAGCTAAGTAGAGGCCAAAAAATATATAGGTTGAGTACTTCATGCATGAACCGGCACATGGATATGAAGCATAAGTTGCAGTGGGAAGCTCACTGTGCTACAATGCAGCCTAGCCGGCCAGGCCAACCACCGTCTGCCACATCTTGTGCATCCGTGGCCTCTTCATCCTCTATGACTGGGGTGCAGCAGTCACACCTGTTTTGGGACGCAGACCTGCCACCTCTTTACCCGCATCAGCCAGCGTGATTGGCAGGTCATCATTTTCTTTGGAGGTGGAAACACCAGCTGATGTTGAGCGCTGTCCTACATCGATAGCACCAACTTTGGATCAAGGCAACCTAAGATGTCCGACTGCATCTTCCTCACAGACCAGCAGTTTGCCGGGGACACCCTTCTCAACCCCCTCTAAGCACAAATGCCAGCCCTCGGTCCCTCAGATGTGGACAAGTAAAAGACCATTTCCTCCTAGCCATGAGAAAGCTAAGAGGTGGAATTTCACCATCTGCAAGCTCTTGGCTACAGAAATGCTTCCTTTCTGCCTGGTGGACACAGAGGATTTTCGAGACCTTATGTCCGTCGCAGTGCCCCAGTACCAGATGCCCAGTCGGCACTACTTCTCAAAGAAAGGTGTGCCTGCGCTACACCAGCATGTCGCACACAACATCACCGTTTCTTTGAGAAACTCTGTGTGTAACAGGGTGCATTTCACCACAGACACTTGGACGAGTAGGCATGGACAGGGGCATTACATGTCGCTGACTGGGCACTGGGTAACTATCGTGACAGCAGGACAAGGGGCTGCTGTCCAAGTCTTGCCTTCCCCACGAGTTGTGCGTCAACTCTTTATCTCAAATTTCCTCCACTGCTTCTGCCTCCTCAACCTCCAAATGCACCCAAAGCCAGTCTGGTCATGCCACAAGCTTTCTAACTGCGCAGAAGGGATCCTGCACACCTCCTTACTATGCTGGCAGCAGGGCTCAACGTCATCAGGCGGTTTTTACTTTGAAATGTCTGGGAAATGTGAGTCACACAGCTGAGGAGTTGTGGTCAGCTCTGGAGAACCAGTTTCATGAATGGTTGTCTCCACTGGACCTGAAACCAGGGAAGGCCGTGTGCGACAATGCTACAAAACTCAGTGTGGCCCTTCGCCGGGGCAATGTCACACACATGCCTTGTGTGGCTCACGTGTTGAACCTGGTTGTCCAGCAATTTTTAGCCCACTATCCCGGACTAGATGGCATTCTGAAGAGGGCACTGTCGCTGTGTGCTCACTTCCGCCGTTCGCATCCCGCAGCTCAGTGACTTATATCTCTACAGAAGTCGTTGGGCCTGCCACTTCACCGGCTAAAATGCGATGTGCCTACCCAGTGGAATTCAACTCTGCACACGTTTCAGCGACTGTGGCAGCACCGACAAGCCCTGGTGCAATACGTTGTGACGTATAGCCTGGGCCAACGAGATCCAGAGGTGGGGCAAATCACGCTGGAGGAGTGGTCTCAGATCAGGGACCTATGCACGCTTCTGCACAGTTTTGAAATGACGACGAAGATGTTTAGTGCTGACGATGCCATTATCAGCATGACTATTCTGGTGATTTACATGCTGGAGCACATGTTAAACAGAATTCGGAGTCAGGTGGTGGCACAAGAGGAGGTGGAGGAAGTAGAGGAGGAGGAGTTGTATGCGGAAGGGCTAACATCTGCAAGGTCCAGAAGGTCGGCAGCACCAAGGCGGCAGGCATGTGAGGGTGGGGGAGATGGTTTTCCCAGGGTGCATGGTAGCAGCCAAACTAGTGAGGAAGGTGCAGGAGCCCAGGAAGAAGTGGAGGACTAACTTATGGAAGACTCATCAGATGAGGGAGACCTTGATCACATTTCTGTCGTGCGAGGTTGGGGGGAGAGGGCAGAGGAAGGAAGCATGATTGTTACCTCGCCACCAACACAACAGGGACTTGGTGCTTCTGGATGCACGAGACACATGAGTGCCTTCTTGCTGCACTACCTGCAACATGACCCTCGAATTGTCAGAATTAGAAATAATCCTGACTACTGGGTTGCCACACTGTTAGATCCCCGGTACAAAAGTAAGTTTGCAGAAATTATTCCTGCCATAGAAAGAGATGCACGCATGCAGGAGAATCAACAGAGACTGTTGCAGAATCTTACATGTGCTTTTCCCCAAAACACTAGTGTTGCACGTAGTGAATCTCACAGTTCCAACTTGTCAACCGTGGGACCGTCGAGTGTTCAGCCCTCAAAACATAAAAGAAACAGAGTATCTGCTGGTAACATCAATTTTGCGGAATCATTTCACAACTTTTTTAGCCCATCCTTTGCAAGGCCACAGGAGACAAGAAGTCTGACACATAGTCAACGCCTAGAGACGATGGTACAGGAGTATCTCCAAGTAAACATTGAAGCCATGACTGTGTCACTGGACCCTTGCTCTTTTTGGGCTTCCAATCTGGATAAATGGCCGGAGCTTGCCACTTACGCCTTGGAGATCTTGTCATGCCCCGCAGCCAGCGTTCTGTCTGAACGTGTGTTCAGCGCTGCTGGTGGTGTGCTGACAGATAAGTGCACGCGGCTCTCCACTGATAATGTAGACAGACTCACGTTCATAAAGATGAACAAATCATGGATCCGAAAAGACTTTTCTACCTCTGTGTCATCCTGGGGAGAGTAAAAGCTTGATGATTTGTTAAAATCACCTCACCAACAGTTTTAAGCTTTCAAATTACTAATCATGTTTATCTGTATCTTGGCTGGAAAATAATTTGGGCCTTGTAGCAGTGTGCAGTACTGATTCTATTCGGCCATCTATACTAAAATCCACCAGATTTAAAATTACTAATCATGGGTATCTGTATCTTGGCTGGAAAATAATTTGGGCCTTGTAGCAGTGTACAGTACTGATTCTATTAGGCCATCTATACTAAACTCTACCAGATTTAAAATTACTAATCATGTTTATCTGTATCTTGGCTGGAAAATAATTTGGGCTTTGTAGCAGTTTGCAGTACTGATTCTATTAGGCCATCTATACTAAGCTCCACCAGCTTTCAAATTAATAATAATTTTTAGCTGCATCTAGCCCAGAAAATAATTTTGGGGCTCCTAGATGCGCAAGACACATGAGTGCCTTCTTGCTGCACTACCTGCAACATGACCCTCAGATTGTCAGAATTCGAAATTATTCTGACTACTGGGTTGCCACACTCTTAGATCCCCCACACTCTTCGATCAACCTTTTCATTTTAATAAAGAACAAAAAATGGTCATTTTTGAAATTATAAGCATTAGCAGGTTATTAGAAACTGAAATCAAACAGTTTTCAACTCAAAACTTTATTCTAGGTGATGTTACATTTGCACATAGGACCCCTTGTCCGAAAGGAGCTTCTGAACTCTCTCGTCCACTGAATTTGTCTGGCTTTGGATGGTTTCTGCTTGAATTGTTTTGCATGAGGACAGAATACCCTCCCAGAGCTGTTGCTTAGATGTGAACTGCCTCCCGCCATCATAGACACTCCTTTTGATGATGCTCCAGAGGTTCTGAATGGGGTTGAGGTCAGGGGAGCATGGGGGTCACACCATTAGTTTGTCACCTTTTATGCCCATGACGCACCCCTGGGCCTGTGTCGCACAGCGTTGCGCATGCAGGAGCTTACCCGGAGCCGGATCTGTTGAGGGTTGTAGTCTCGTGGCGGTGACCCGGTCCGTGCCCAGGGAGTCAGACTAAGTGGCGTTGTATTAGCGGTAGATGTTGGACGACTACGCCACCCGTTGAATGCAGCGAAGGAGCTGCCGCTGCAGGGCAGACCGCTGAGGCCGGTGGTAGGATTGTGCAGCGTGATAGTATCACCCCCAACGGGAGGGGTATGGCCTCAGGGCAGCCGACGTGGATGATGGGGTAGCAGGAATCACTCAGAGACGATGCGGTGTAGTTCAGGGTCTTTACTGGTGATAAAGATAGACCCTCCCGGAGTACTGGCTAGCGATCGGGGCCTGGTCAGTCCTTGAGCAGATGGGATCTCCCCTGGCCAGGCGGAGTTGTAGGCCTCCCAAACTGACTGTACTCTTCTGGCTACCTTGCTAGAGGCGGGTATAAGTAGCCCACGTCCCTGAGTGTACCGTGTGGTGCTCACCCGTATGGCCGGTGACTCGGGGCCTTCTAGTGGCGTCCGCTCCACCACGGCGGTGCTGGTCCCACGCGTGTGACCGTGCCTTCGGGTTTCTTGGCCAGAGGACCTGAAATCCCCTGCCGGGCGGTTTCTGCTGCTGGGTAAAGATTAGTCCCCACAGCCTCGGACTCCAGGTCCGGTGATAGCTTCTCAGTCAGGGCGAGCTCTGCAGCTGCCAGCCCCTGACTCCTTATAGCACTGCTCCCACAGAGCTCCTGATGTTCTTTTCCTATATCTGCTGCTCTTCTCTGTCTCTACTTCTTCTCTACACACTAACCCTGACTCAGCCCTAGGTTTATATAGGGGAAGTTCTTCCCCTCCCAGGACTGGGCAGGAGGTGTGGCATGCATAGGATCCCTGACCAAGAGACCTCCCACCTGCTCTCAGACGTAATATCTCTATCACTGTGGCAACCAGACCCCTGGGGTGTCACATTCCCCTCTAGTGAAATTTAGTACTCCGGGACTAAACATATTTTTTAGAAAAACATAACAAGGTATAAACAATAATAATACAATAAGAAAAACACATAAAGATGGTTACGGCGTGTCCGCAACCGGGTGCAGTTTTGAAGAAAAGCAAGGTGTCCATTTCACCAAAACAGGGAGACGTAACCAAGTAGGGGTCTGTCCTGCCCCGAGTCCTTAACAGTCTTTAGTCCATTCCTAGGTTACGCTCCAACCAATTGTACAAGGATTCCCGGTAAATCCACCAAGGACTCCTAAAAATAACTAGAAACACATAATTATTTACAAGTAACAGACAGGTGACCACAAATAAAACAATTTAAACACTTCAAATCCTCCAACGTGCGGGTAACTGGCCTCTAGTGGCCCTAGTGGACCTACGGAGCTGACTGTCTGGCCCTGAACTACAGGGTGTAGGAGCTGTCAAGGGTAAACTGGGCAGCTGTCTACGGGCTCTTTGGCTCACTAGGGGTACGGCAGGCTCACTATGAGCAAAGGGTTGATCCTCCTGTTCTGCTTGTGTGGAGTCTGCTGCCTCCTGGACCGGCTGCTCTTCCAGCTCTACCTGTTGCTCCGTAGGCACTTGGGATGCTGGTTGGAGGAACGTGAGGACGGGTACCACAACTGCACCATTGACTTGAGTCCAGGACCGAGGGAAGTCTCCGAGCACAGTACTAACCATATCGTCCCTTTCCTCTACGGGTCGAGGGTCTTCTTGCTCTCCTTCTGGGTTCCGTAGCTGTTCGGGACACTTCTTCAGGTGATCCCGGGATACAATGGCTGTGGTTTCCCCTCCGTCTTTACTGATGGTACAGACCTTTGGGTTGTCGTGGCTTGAGGGCAGTACGGTGTACGGGTCCTTCTCCCACTGGTCGTCCAACTTGTGGAGCCGTCTCTTCCTCTTCAAGACCTGCTCTCCGGGTACCAGGGGAACAGCCGGAGCATACTGGTTGTAAGTTTTCTCTTGTCTTTCCCTAGCGAGACAGAGACTTCGCTCCACGCTCTCCTGTACTGCTGCTGCCTCTCTGTGTCCCAGTCTGCTTCCGGTGAAGTGTCCTCGGGTGTCAGGACTCCCATCTCCAGGTCAACAGGTAGCTTACCAGGCCTTGCCCTCATTAGGTAAGCCGGGGTACAGTTGGTGGAACCTACAGGGATGTAGTTGTACAGGTCCACCAGGTCGGGCAGCTTCTCAGGCCACAGACTGCGTTCTTCCAAGGGCAACGTTTTCAGAAGATCCATTACCACCTGGTTCATTTTCTCACAGAGTCCATTAGTTTGCGGATGATAGGGTGTCGTCCTTATCTTACGGCAGCCATACAGATTGCAGAATTCCTGGAAGACCTCCGCTTCAAAGGCAGGTCCCTGGTCCGTCAGCACTTGGTCCGGGTACCCGTGTGGACGGCAGAAGTGCTGCTGGAAGGCTCTAGCTGCTGTTTGAGCTGTTAAGTCCTTAACGGGGACGACAACCAAGAACCGGGAGTAATGATCCACAATGGTTAACGCGTAGACGTAGCCACTTCTGCTTGGGGTCAGTTTTACATGATCCAAGGCTACCAGTTCCAACGGCTGCTTGGTGACGATGGACTGAAGGGGGGTCTTCTGGCTGGCACGGTCCTTCCTTCTTAGGTTGCACGGGCCACAGTCTCTGCACCACCTCTCGATGGTTCCCCTCATGCCTACCCAGTGGAACCGCCCGCGCAGCAGGAACTCCAGCTTCTTCCATCCGAAGTGTCCAGCCCCGTCGTGGTATGCCTCCATCACCATGGCTGCGTCTCTTCATGGCACCACTACTTGCCAGATTAGTTCATGCGTCCGGGAGTTAACCATTCTGCGGCACAACTTCCCCTTGTAAAGGAACAGTCGACTCTTCTCAGCCCACAGTTGTTTGGCTTCCTCCGGAGCATCTGGTTCAAGGCGAGCCTCTGGCCGAGTCAGCATCTCCTTCACCAGTCGGACGGCAGGGTCACTGTCTTGCGTTTCCTCCCAGTTGTAGTGAGGCAAGGGGTTAACCGTAGCGGCTTGCTTACTCCTTACCCGATGGGAATACTGGATAGTCCCATGACGGTGGAATGCGGGGAGTTCGACTTCTTCCAGTCCCTCTGGATCTTCTCCTACGTCCGGTAGGTTTGGCATCCTGGACAGGGCGTCCGCGTTGGTATTGGAGCGTCCTGCCCGGTATTTGATTGTGAACTCGTAGTTGGACAGACGGGCCATCCATCTCTGCTCTAGGGCACCGAGTCTTGCCGTGTCCAGGTGTGTCAACGGGTTGTTATCCGTGTACACGGTGAACCGGGAAGAAGCGAGGTAGTGCTTAAAGCGTTCGGTGACTGCCCACACCACTGCCAGGAACTCTAGCTTAAATGAGCTGTAATTCTCAGGGTTTCTTTCGGTGGGTCGCAGTTTTCGACTGGCGTAAGCGATTACTCGTTCTTTCCCCTGCTGGATCTGGGACAGTACGGCTCCTAGCCCGATGTTACTTGCGTCGGTGTAGAGGATAAAGGGCTGGCTGTAATCAGGGTACGCCAGGATTTCATCCCCCGTGAGGGCCATCTTCAGCTGGCGGAAGGATTCTTCTTCTAACTTCTCCCATTTGAAGGGCGGCTTCTGGTTCCTGGCCTTCCGGGACTGGCCTATCAGGAGGTCCTGCATAGGAGCTGCCTTTTTGGTGAAACCGGGGATGAATCTGCGGTAATAGCCTACCAACCCGAGGAACTGCCGCACTTCCTTTACACTGGAGGGACTTGGCCATTCCTTAATTGCGGTGATCTTATCAGGGTCGGGAGCCACTCCGTCAGCGCTCACCACGTGTCCCAGGTACTGCACCTTTGGTTTTAGGAGGTGACACTTGGAGGGTTTTACCTTTAGGCCGTAGTTTGCCAGAGCTTCGAACACTTCCGCCAGGTGTTTCAGGTGGTCCTCATAAGTCTTGGAATATACAATGACATCGTCCAGGTACAACAGGACCGTCTCGAAGTTTCTGTGGCCCAGACAGCACTCCATTAATCGTTGAAAGGTTCCTGGTGCGTTACAGAGTCCGAACGGCATGCAGGTAAACTCGCTAAGTCCCATCGGGGTGGTGAATGCGGTCTTCTCCCGGTCCGCCTCTGCTACAGGAACCTGCCAGTACCCGCTAGTGAGATCCAAGGTAGAGAAGAAGTTAGCAGATCTTAAAGCAGCCAAAGACTCCTCTATCCTTGGTAAGGGGTACGCATCCTTGTGTGTGATACGGTTGATTTTCCGGTAATCTACACACATCCTCATGGTGTTGTCTTTCTTTTTGACTAAGTCTAGTGGAGCTGCCCAGGGGCTACAGCTATCCCTGATCACCCCAGCCTCCTTCATGTCCCTAAGCATCCCCTTGGCGTGTTGGTAGTGTGCAGGGGGTACGGGTCGATACCTCTCTTTTATGGGAAGATGGTCTCCCGTGGGGATGTGGTGTTCTACCCCCTTGACTCACCCGAAGTCTAACGGGTGTTTACTAAACACTCTCTCGTACTCTTGAACCACCCGATAGACTCCCTGTCTCTGGTGTGAGGGAGTGGAGTCAGTACCCAAATGTAGTTGCTGACACCAGTCCTCCATTGTTTCCTTAGAGCCGTTACCTTCCTCCGGGGAAGATGGAGGCAAGAGTTCTACGGACTGTATGGAATTTTGATTGATGGTATACAATTTGGCTAGCGTGGCATACCGGGGCAGGTACAATTCCCTCTTCCCGATATTTATTATGCGAACGGGCACCCTCCCATGGCATACATTGACCACCCCCCGTGCTGTCAAAATGGTGGGCCTACTGTCTGAGTAAACTGGTTCTACCATTGCCTGGTAATCTCTACCTCTCAGACCAATAGCTGCCCGGCACCAAATCATCATTTCACTTTTTGGGGGCATGGCAATAGGAAAAGGGTCACACATTCTTACGCTACCAATCTCACCACCGGAGAGTTCTATCTGTTGCCGTCGCATCAGTGCCCGGATCTCTTTCTGGAGCACTCGCTGCTGGCCGGAGCTGGCGTTCTTGACAACCTGCTGTAAAAGGAAAATCACCTCTGCAAGACAATTTTCAATTACATTAGTTCCTAGAGTTATCTTTGGGTGACTCTCGTGCTTGTCAATGTCTACAATGATCAGTCCCTGTGCCGCCAGTTCAACTCTACCGATTTTAATGGTCACCTCTTTAAATCCAATCTGTGGCACGGGCTGACCATTGCTGGCGATGATACTCAAATCGTCGTCAGGGTAGCGGGTGATATCCGAGTCATTCCAGTACTGCTTGAAGAGCACGTACGGGATAGTGGTAACCTGTGACCCGGTGTCCAGTAGGACACTCATAGGGATGCCATCCAGTACCACAGGCAAGACTGGACGTCCTCCCACATATTTGTCTCGCCAGTTTGATGGGCCTGATGATCTTTTTCCTGGGGTTTGGCCCTCTACCCCAGGTTGTGCCAGTTTAAAGGACAGTACCTTGCCATATGTCCGGGTTGATTGCAGCGTCGGCAGATGGGTTGTCCGTCCTCGTTGTATCGATCGCTGGGTCTTCCTCTGGCCGGTGGGGTCCTCCTTGGTCGACGCCACGGGATGTCCTCCGGTCCGGATGCCAGCTGGATCTTCCCTGGAGTGGAAACCTGTAAAGACTGCACAGTTCGGGTTAGCGCGGCAACGCTTTTAGCTAGCTCTTGGACCTGATGGTGCAGGTCTGGAGCCGGGTCATTGTTCAAAGCCTGCGCATCAGCTCCCACAGGCCCTGCCGACAAGGGCGCCGCCTCCTGGTGGTAAGTGGTAGTGGGGCGTCTGTGGGTCACAACTCCACCTGGTGCCGGTTCTCGGAGCACCCGGATGGCTCTGTCCTTGAACTGTGCAAATCCCAGATGAGGGTCCTGTAAGGCCATTGCCCGCAACTGGGTTTGGTGGGCATTGCAATATAAACCCTCTATAAATTGTTCAGTCAACAGCCTGTCCTCGTCTCCCACGCCGTCAGGGTCGGTCTGCTTAATGGCTCTCAGGGCCTCTTGTAGGTTAAGGGCATAGTCCCTTATACTCTCGTGTGCTCGCTGCTTGCACCCGTAGAATCTAAGCTTGATCTCGGCTGAGGTGTGGGTATCAAAGGTGTCCCTCAGCCGGGTTAGTATCCCTGCAACAGTCCTCCCCCCAGGTGGCCAGGACTTTACCTCCCTTTGGGCTGCCCCGGTTAATTGGGCCACCAGGATGCTCACTTTTTGCTCTTCTGTGAGGGGATACACCTGGAAGAGGCTATCCAGCTTTTCTCTAAAGTCATGCAGGGTATGTGACTCCCCTGAGTACTGGGGTAGCCAGGCCGCTCCCGGGATATAGGGCATGGTGAAAGGCATGACTGCAGCAGCGGTGGCGCTGGCGGGGGTTGAGGCAGTGAAGCTCTCCTCCGTATCCGACATCTTCCTCCCCCCTAGTGGACCGTGGCCTACCTTGCGATGATCCTCTTCCGTAGGCCGCGGCTCCGCAGTGGATCGTCAGGGTTGAGGACCTTACGTCGCGCTCCTGTGACGTCGGCGTCTGCTGGGCTCCTTCCAGGACCTTACGCAACGTCCGGACGTGAGGCGGGGCTTCAGTTCTCGCACGCTTTCGGAGTCCACGCCCCTCTTCTTCCCACGCGGCGTCTTCAAGATGGCGTCCAACGGCGGGAAAACTCCACGGATGGCGGGAAGAAGGCAGAAGATGGCGCCGGATGGCGGGAAAACTTCGCGGATGGCGGGAAGAAGGTAGAAGATGGCGCCGGATGGCGGGAAACCTCCACGGATGGCGGGAATCTTCACCACTGGTAAGTTTGAACAGTCTTTTTCAGGCACGCAGTACCCGGTGGTTGCGGGCACGAGATCCTGCCGACTACGCCAAAAGTTGACGCACCCCTGGGCCTGTGTCGCACAGCATTGCGCCTGCAGGAGCTTACCCGGAGCCGGATCTGTTGAGGGTTGTAGTCTCGTGGCGGTGACCCGGTCCGTGCCCAGGGAGTCAGACTAAGTGGCGTTGTATTAGCGGTAGATGTTGGACGACTACGCCACCCGTTGAATGCAGCGAAGGAGCTGCCGCTGCAGGGCAGACCGCTGAGGCCGGTGGTAGGATTGTGCAGCGTGATAGTATCACCCCCAACGGGAGGGGTATGGCCTCAGGGCAGCCGACGTGGATGATGGGGGTAGCAGGAATCACTCAGAGACGATGCGGTGTAGTTCAGGGTCTTTACTGGTGATAAAGATAGACCCTCCCGGAGTACTGGCTAGCGATCGGGGCCTGGTCAGTCCTTGAGAAGATGGGATCTCCCCTGGCCAGGTGGAGTTGTAGGCCTCCCAAACTGACTGTACTCTTCTGGCTACCTTGCTAGAGGCGGGTATAAGTAGCCCACGTCCCTGAGTGTACCGTGTGGTGCTCACCCGTATGGCCGGTGACTCGGGGCCTTCTAGTGGCGTCCGCTCCACGACGGCGGTGCTGGTCCCACGCGTGTGACCGTGCCTTCGGGTTTCTTGGCCAGAGGACCTGAAATCCCCTGCCGGGCGGTTTCTGCTGCTGGGTAAAGATTAGTCCCCACAGCCTCGGACTCCGGGTCCGGTGATAGCTTCTCAGTCAGGGCGAGCTTGCTGCAGAATATACGGTTCTTCTTCTTGAACCATGGCAGGAAGTGCTGTTTGAGAAACTCCACATACATTATGTAGTTCACCTTTACCTCTTCAGGGATCCTAAAGGGGCCGACAATCTCTCTCCCCATGATTCCAGCCCAAAACATTACTCCACCTCCTCCTTATTGGCACCGTAGCCGTGTTTGCATGGGGTGTCCATCAACCAGCCATCCTCCACTCCATCCATCTGGACCATCGAGCGTTGCACGGCACTCATCGGTGAACAAAACAGTTTTGAAGTCAGTCTTCATGTATTGTTTGGCCCACTGGAGCCGTTTATGCTTATGTGCAGTGAATAGAGGAGGTCGACAGGATGGCTTACGCACAGCTGCAAACCTCTAAAGGACTCTGCATCTTGTTGTGCGGGGGACGTTGGAGGCACCAGCAGCTTCAAAAACTTGTCTGCTGCTATGACAAGGCTTTTTTGCCACTGTTCTTGTAACCTGACGTAATTGCCTGTAGGAAAGAGTCCTCAATTTTCCCTTATCAGCACGCACACGTGTGTACTGTGAATCAGCTACATACTACTTGATTGTGCGATGATCAGGATGATGTGTCTTGGCAATGTTGATTGTAGTCATGCCTTGACCTAAACACTCCACAATTTGTTGCTTCTCAGCAGCCGACACATCCTTTTTCTTTCCCATTTTGGCAGAAAATGTAGGCTGCTTAATAATGTGGGACAGCCTTCTTAAGTAGTCTTGCCTTTCATTGCACACACCTACCAAACTAATTAGCACAGGTGTCTGCAATTGCTTACAGTGATATAAAGAGCCCTGACACACATCACCATCAATGAGTTTAACTGATAAACAAACAAATTCTTCCCTTATCACTCCTAAACACTTTTTGCATAATAATTTGGAACACAGTGTACATGTGCTTTTCCACAAAACACCAGTGGTTCACGTAGTGAATCTTACAGTTCTAACTTGCCAGCCGTGGTCTTTATGGAGCTGTTCAATAAAGGGCCCAAAATTAAGATAACATAGACGAGAGAGGTCTCTATGAATAGGAATTCCTAAGTATTTGATACCCTGTGAGGGCCAGGCAAAGGGAAAGTTGGACTGGATGGAATCCTGTATGGATTTGGGGAGGGAGACATCGAGGGCCTCAGACTTCGCTGCATTGATTTTAAAATTTGACCATGTAACAAAGTGATCTATTTCAGCCATAACAGCAGGGATGGATATATGTGATTGAGTGATATATACTAGAACATCATCAGCAAATAGAGAGCACTTGTACTCGGTGCCTCCCACCTCAATCCACCTAATATTGGGGTTATGGCGAATTGATGAGAGCAGATGCTCCGTCACTAGGATGTATAAGAGAGGGGACAGAGGACATCCCTGGCTTGTCCCATTGGTGATTATGAAAGGTGAAGAAAATGTTCCATTTATCTTCAGCCTAGGTGATGTATTGCGATACAGGGCCGTGATTTTGGCTATAAAAGGGTCCCCTAGACCCCTACCCCAAGCTTTTTAAGAGAATAATATATGGCGTGCCAGGAGACTCTATGGAATGCTTTTTCAGCATCCAACGAGAGTATCTAACTACAAATTTTTAACTGCATCTAGCCCAGGAAATACTTTGTGCCTAGTAGCAGTGTCTGCTAGTCAGCGGATTATCCCAGCTGTTAAGCAAGCTACACCACCTGTAGTTTGGACACTTTTTCAAAGGAAATGGTTTGGGCCTCCGGGACACTCAGTGAAAAGCATCGGGGAGGCACCCCAAGGCATAGTGGCTGGGACTGGGGGAAGGACGCCTTGCGGTGGACCGCCGATCTTGATCCTTATAAAAGCTTTTTAACTGCATCAGCTTTAGTGGACGCTACTGGAGCTGGAATTACGCGGCTGCTGGCATGAGACTTGCCCTCCAATAGATCCTTGTAAAAGGATTTAAAGTGTACTCATTCAAATTATAGAGACAATTTAAATTAAAAAGATTAGACTTGCCTCCACCGCAGGGGGGCTCGCTCGACCCACCAGCGGGCAGGCACCAGTATTGGGAGAGGGGGGCTGGCCGTCAGGGTCCACCGCGGCTCTGGCACAAACACGGCGGTCGCACGGGCAGGAACGGACTGGCTGTGTCGGCTTCGAACTTTTTTGGTTTTAGAAGGGCATGACATGCCTATTTCTGTGTCTCCCCCTCCTTTTACTCCTCCACCTCTTTTCTTTTTGCATGACTATATGTACTTGTCACTTTTCCATGTGTTAGTTGTGTCTTCTGAGTAGTTTGTCAGCTTTTGGACACCTTTGAAGGTGTTTTCTATGTATTTCTATGTGTTTTTGTTTGCCTGCCATTGGTTTTAACGGTGTTCGAAGGTGTTCGACGAACAGTTCAGCGAACATACGGGTGTTCGACGGACCGAACGGAACTCGAACACTACGTGGGTGGCTCAACACTATTCTTGACATCAGATTGATCCCTTGATGGTCCAGTGGCTTACTGGGTTAATGCGCCTGACTTGTTAACAGCTGTTCATGAGTTTGACGCCAAGGAGAGTATTTTTTATTTACCTAATAATAAGTTACCTATAGAGCCAATGGAAATTTGTATGGATTTTGGGCTTGAGATAGTGCAATTGTGAGATATAGAATGTGCATTAAGTGTTCATAAAGAACAAGATGTCATCATACGCTATATAGATTGGCATTAAATATAACATAGTAAAACCACTGGATTTCTTTTTGAACTTACCTATTAACGATTCACAGTTCACTGCCCATCTTGACATCACCATGCACCTGTGATGTTCCAGTGGTTTACTGGGTTAATGCGCCTGACTATTGAACAATTTTTCATGAATTCTACTCCCCCGAGAGCTTTTTTCATTTGCTTAATAATAGGCTTCCAATAGAGCCAATGGAAATTTTCATTGATTTTGGGCATGAGATAGTGCAATTGTGAGATATAGAATCTGTATTAAGTGTTCATAAACAACAAGATGTCATCATACACTGTATAGATTGGCCTTAAGAATAACATAGTAAATCTAATGGATTTCTTTTTTAACTTACCTATTTGCGATTCAATGTGCACTGCCCTTTTTGACATGACAAGGCACCTGTGATGTTAAAGTGGCTTACTGGGTTAATGCTCCTGACTTGTGAACATGAGTTCGACGCCGCAGAGAGTTTTTTTCATTTACTTTCTAATAAGCTTGCTATAGAGCCAATGGAAATTTGCATTGATTTTGGGCATGAGATAGTGCTATTGTGAGATATAGAATATGTATTAAGTGTTCATAAACAACAAGATGTCATCATACACTGTATAGATTGGCACTAAGAATAACATAGTAAATCCAATGGATTTCATTTTTAACTTACCTATTTGCGATTCAATGTTCACTGCCCTTTTTGACATCACAATGCACCTGTGAAGTTCAAGGTGCTTACTGGGTTATTGCGCCTGACTTGTGAACATGAGTTCGACTCCACGGAGAGTTTTTTTCATTTATTTACTAATAAGCTTCCTATAAAGCCAATGGAAATTTGTATGGATTTTGGGCTTGAGATAGTGCTATTGTGAGATATAGAATATAGATTAAGTCTTCATAAAGAACAAAATGTCATCATTCGCTGTATAGATTGGCATTAAGAATAATATAGTGAAACCAATGGATTTCTTTTTTATCTTACCTATTAGCGATTCAATGTTCACTGCCCTTCTTGACAATACAATAAATCAGGGATGGTTCAGTGGCTTGCTGGGTTAATGTGCCTGACTTGTGATCAGGTGTTCATGAGTTTGACTCCAAGGAGAGTATTTTTTATTTACTTACTAATCAGCTAACTATAGAACCAATGAAAATTTGTATGGATTTTGGGCTTGAGTTAGTGCTATTGTGAGATATACAATGTATATTAAGTGTTCATAAAGAACATGATGTCATCATACGCTGTATAGATTGGCATTAAGAATAACATAGTAAAACCACTGGATTGCTTTTTAGACTTAGCTATTAACGATTCAATGTTCATTGCCCTAACTGACATTACATTGCACCTGTGATGTTCCAGTGATTTACTGGATTAATGCACCTGATTTGTGAACAGGTGTTTATGAATTCAACTCCATTGAGAGCTTTTTTTTCATTTACTTACTAATAAGCTTCCTGTAGAGAAAATGGAAATTTGCATTGATTTTGGGCTTGAGATACTGCAATTGTGAGATATAGAATCTGTATTAAGTGTTCATAAAGAACAAGATGTCAACATACGCTGTATAGATTGGCATTAAGAATAACATAGTGAATAAAAGGGATTTCTTTTTTAACTTACCTATTTGTGATTCAATGTTCACTGCCCTTCTTGACATCACTTTGCACTTGTGATGTTCCAGTGGCTTACTGGGTTAATGCGCTTGACTTGTGAACAGGAGTACATGAGGTTGACTCCATGGAGAGTTTTTTTCATTTACTTACTAATAAGCTTCCTTTAGAGCCAATGGAAATTTGCATTGATTTTGGGCATGAGATAGTGCTATTGTGAGATATAGAATATGTATTAAGTCTTCATAAAGAACAAAATGTCATCATTTGTTGTATAGATTGGCATTAAGAATAATCTAGTGAAATCAACGGATTTCTTTTTTAACTTACGTATTAGCGATTAATTGTACACTGCCATTCTTGACATTAGCATGAAACAGTGATGGTTCAGTGGCTTACTGGGTTAATGTACCTGACTTGTGAACAGGTGTTCTTCAGTTTGACTTCAAGAAAAGTATTTTTTATTTACTTACTAATAAGTTACCTATAGAGCCAATGGAAATTTGTATAGATTTTGGGCTTGAGATAGTGCTATTTTGAGATATAGAATGTGTATTAAGAGTTCATAAAGAAAAAGATGTCATCATATGCTGTATAGATTGGTATTAAGAATAACATAGTAAAACCAATGGATTTATTTTCGAGTTTACCTATTAACGATTCAATGTTCACTGTCCTAATTGACATCACATTGCACCTGTGGTGTTCCAGTGGTTTAATGGGATAATGCCCTTGACTTGTGATTAGAGATGAGCGGTGTTCGACTCGAACTGTTCAACAATCTCAAATTCGAGCTGTTTTGGGCGGTGTTCGAGCCGTCCAGCGAACACGAATGATTAGAAAAAAATTCAGCTGTTTGAGGTTATGTTCCATAACTGTTCATTCACCAAAATCATAACTGGATTTTTTCTCAGTAATGCTGAAAATTAATGTTAATTCACAGTTTGAGTGTACAGCGGGGCAGGGGATGGATCTCTGCAGGAATAATGAAGATCTCCATTTTTTTTCTCTTTCCCACATTTATAGTGGGGAGGTGCAGTCTGTCAGCCTATCAGCAGCGCACACACGGAGCGAAGTGCTTTTTTTCACACAAGCAAGGGCATGTGTCATTGGCAGTGTATGTCACATGTCCTTGCCCTATAAGACCCAGCCATTTTCCCCGTCGCCACCATTTTCTCACTGCTGCAGCTGCTTGTTAGACGGCACCGATGTTGATGTGTGCGCTATACTTTGTTAATTTCAAGCTAATTTTCGCACAAATCTACAGATAGCTTGGGAGTAGGGAAGAGTTTTGATTGCAGTCCTTTTAAGGACTAGGTTACATCATTTCATACGACTTTTATCAGGCAGGTCTGTGCTCTTAAATAGATAGGGTTGGAGTAAAGACTAGTTGGAATTGCAGTCCTTTTCTGGGCTAGGTTACATCAGTTCCTATCACTTTTTGCCCGGCAGGTCTGTGCCAGAGCTTTGCAAGTTTTTTTCACAGCATTTGGCTAAATCTAGCAAAGCAAATCCTTTTTGGCCTATTGCAGAGTGTGTTAGTCAGTGGAGCAGCCTATCTGTGTTGGAAGCTACACCACCTGTGTAAAGAATACAAATTTTTACTGCACCAAGTGAAATAAAACCTTTTGGGCATAGCATCTTTCTACTAGTCTATCTATAATAACCTCCATCAGGTTGCAAATTCAGTATAATTTTTTTCAGCATCTAGCTTTAAAAAAATATTTAGGCTTCTAGCAGTGTGTGGGACTTGTTCTATTAGTCCATCTATACTGACCTCCATCAGGTTGTAAAATCAATATAAGTTATTTCTGCATTTAGCTCGGAAAAAATATTTAGGCTTCTAGCAGTGTGTGGGATTTGTTCTATTAGTCTATCTATACTAACCTCAATCAGGTTGCAAATTCAATATAATTTTTTTCTGCATCTAGCTCTGAAAAAATATTTCAGCTTCTAGCAGTGTGTGGGACTTGTTCTATTAGTCCATCTATACTGACCTCCATCAGGTTGCAAATTCAATATAATTTTTTTCTGCATCGAGCTCTGAAAAAATATTTCAGCTTCTAGCAGTGTGTGGGACTTGTTCTATTAGTCCATCTATACTGACCTCCATCAGGTTGCAAATTCAATCTAATTTTTTTCTGCATCTAGCTCTGAAAAAATATTTCAGCTTCTAGCAGTGTGTGGGACTTGTTCTATTAGTCCATCTATACTGACCTCCATCAGGTTGCAAATTCAATATAATTTTTTTCTGCATATAGCTTTGAAAAAATACTTCAGCTTCTAGCAGTGTGTGGCAGTTGTTCTATTAATCAATCTATGGTGACGTCCATCAAGTTGCAAATTCAATATAATTTTTTTCTGCTTCTAGCTCTGAAAAAATATTTAGGCTTCTAGCAGTGTGTGGGACTTGTTCTATTAGTCCATCTATACTAACCTCCATCAGGTTGCCAATTCAATCTAATTTTTTTCTGCATCTAGCTCTGAAAAAATATTTTGGCTTCTAGCAGTGTGTGGGACTTGTTCTATTAGTCCATGTATACTGACCTACATCAGGTTGCAAATTCAATATAATTTCTTTCTGCATCTAGCTCTGAAAAAATATTTGGGCTTCTAGCAGTGTGTGGGACTTGTTCTATTAGTCCATCTATACTGACCTCCATCAGGTTGCAAATTCAATATAATTTCTTTCTGCATCTAGCTCTGAAAAAATATTTAGGCTTCTAGTAGTGTGTGGGACTTGTTCTATTAGTCCATCTACACTAACCTCCATCAGGTTGCAAATTCAATCTAATTTTTTTCTGCATGTAGCTCTGAAAAAATATTTCAGCTTGTAGCAGTGTGTGGGACTTGTTCTATTAGTTCATCTATACTGACCTCCATCAGGTTGCAAATTCAATCTAATTTTTTTCTGCGTCTAGCTCTGAAAAAATATTTCAGCTTGTAGCCGTGTGTGGGACTTGTTCTATTAGTTCATCTATACTGACCTCCATCAGCTTGCAAATTCAATATAATTACTTTCTGCATCTAGCTCTGAAAAAATATTTAGGCTTCTAGCAGTGTGTGGGACATGTTCTATTAGACCATCTATACTAACCTCCATCAGGTTGCAAATTCAATATAATTTTTTTCTGCATGTAGCTCTGAAAAAATATTTCAGCTTCTAGCAGTGTGTGGGACTTGTTCTATTAGTCCATCTATACTGACCTCTATCAGGTTGCAAATTCAATATAATTTTTTTCTGCATCTAGCTCTGAAAAAATATTTAGGCTTCTAGCAGTGATTGGGACTTGTTCTATTAGTCCATCTATACTAACCTCCATCAGGTTGCAAATTCAATCTACTTTTTTTCTTCATCTAGCTCTGAAAAAATATTTCAGCTTCTAGCAGTGTGTGGGACTGGTTCTATTAGTCCATCTATACTGACCTCCATCAGGTTGCAAATTCAGTATAATTTTTTTCTGCATCTAGCTCTGAAAAAATACTTCAGCTTCTAGCAGTGTGTGGGACTTGTTCTATTAATCAATCTATACTGACCTCCATCAAGTTGCAAATTCAATATAATTTTTTTCTGCATCTAGCTCTGAAAAAATATTTAGGCTTCTAGCAGTGTGTGCGACTTGTTCTATTAGTCCATCTATACTAACCTCCATCAGGTTGCAAATTCAATCTAATTTTTTTCTGCATCTAGCTCTGAAAAAATATTTCGGTTTCTAGCAGTGGGTGGAACCTGTTCTATTAGTCCATCTATACTGACCTCCATCAGGTTGCTAATTCAATATAATTTCTTTCTGCATCTAGCTCTGAAAAAATATTTAGGCTTCTAGCAGTGTGTGGGACTTGTTCTATTAGTCCATCTATACTAACCTCCATCAGGTTGCAAATTCAATCTAATTTTTTTCTGCGTCCAGCTCTGAAAAAATATTTCAGCTTGTAGCAGTGTGTGGGACTTGTTCTATTAGTTCATCTATACTGACCTCCATCAGCTTGCAAATTCAATATAATTTTTTTCTGCATCTAGCTCTGAAAAAATATTTCGGCTTCTAGCAGTGTGTGGGACTTGTTCTATTAGTCCATCTATACAGACCTCCACCAGGTTGCAAATTCAATATAATTTCTTTATGCATCTAGCTCTGAAAAAATATTTAGGCTTCTAGCAGTGTGTGGGACATGTTCTATTCGTCCATCTATACTAACCTCCATCAGGTTGCAAATTCAATATAATTTTTTTCTGCATGTAGCTCTGAAAAAATATTTCAGCTTCTAGCAGTGTGTGGGACTTGTTCTATTAGTCCATCTATACTGACCTCTATCCGGTTGCAAATTCAATATAATTTTTTCTGCATCGAGCGATTCAAAAATATTTCAGCTTCTAGCAGTGTGTGGGACTTGTTCTATTGGTCCATCTATACTAACCTCCATCAGGTTGAAAATTCAATATAATTTTTTTCTGCATGCAGCTCTGAAAAAATATTTTGGCTTCTAGCAGTGTGTGGGACTTGTTCTATTAGTCCATGTATACTGACCTACATCAGGTTGCAAATTCAATATAATTTCTTTCTGCATCTAGCTCTGAAAAAATATTTAGGCTTCTAGCAGTGTGTGGGACTTGTTCTATTAGTCCATCTATACTGACCTCCATCAGGTTGCAAATTCAATATAATTTCTTTCTGCATCTAGCTCTGAAAAAATATTTAGGCTTCTAGTAGTGTGTGGGACTTGTTCTATTAGTCCATCTACACTAACCTCCATCAGGTTGCAAATTCAATCTAATTTTTTTCTGCATGTAGCTCTGAAAAAATATTTCAGCTTGTAGCATTGTGTGGGACTTGTTCTATTAGTTCATCTATACTGACCTCCATCAGGTTGCAAATTCAATCTAATTTTTTTCTGCGTCTAGCTCTGAAAAAATATTTCAGCTTGTAGCCGTGTGTGGGACTTGTTCTATTAGTTCATCTATACTGACCTCCATCAGCTTGCAAATTCAATATAATTACTTTCTGCATCTAGCTCTGAAAAAATATTTAGGCTTCTAGCAGTGTGTGGGACATGTTCTATTAGTCCATCTATACTAACCTCCATCAGGTTGCAAATTCAATATAATTTTTTTCTGCATGTAGCTCTGAAAAAATATTTCAGCTTCTAGCAGTGTGTGGGACTTGTTCTATTAGTCCATCTATACTGACCTCTATCAGGTTGCAAATTCAATATAATTTTTTCTGCATCGAGTTCTTCAAAAATATTTCAGCTTCTAGCAGTGTGTGGGACTTGTTCTATTGGTCCATCTTTACTAACCTCCATCAGGTTGAAAATTCAATATAATTTTTTTCTGCATGCAGCTCTGAAAAAATGTGTCAGCTTGTAGCAGTGTGTGGGACTTGTTCTATTAGTCCATCTATACTGACGTCCATCAGGTTGCAAATTCAATATAATTTTTTTCTGCATCTAGCTCTGAAAAAATACTTCAGCTTTTAGCAGTGTGTGGGACTTGTTCTATTAGTCCATCTATACTGACCTCCATCAAGTTGCAAATTCAATATAATTTTTTTCTGCATCTAGCTCTGAAAAAATATTTAGGCTTCTAGCAGTGTGTGGGACTTGTTCTATTAGTCCATCTATACTAACCTCCATCAGGTTGCAAATTCAATCTACTTTTTTTCTGCATCTAGCTCTGAAAAAATATTTCAGCTTCTAGCAGTGTGTGGGACTGGTTCTATTAGTCCATCTATACTGACCTCCATCAGGTTGCAAATTCAGTATAATTTTTTTCTGCATCTAGCTCTGAAAAAATATTTAGGCTTCTAGCAGTGTGTGGGACTTGTTCTATTAGTCCATCTATACTAACCTCCATCAGGTTGCCAATTCAATCTAATTTTTTTCTGCATCTAGCTCTGAAAAAATATTTTGGCTTCTAGCAGTGTGTGGGACTTGTTCTATTAGTCCATGTATACTGACCTACATCAGGTTGCAAATTCAATATAATTTCTTTCTGCATCTAGCTCTGAAAAAATATTTAGGCTTCTAGCAGTGTGTGGGACTTGTTCTATTAGTCCATCTATACTGACCTCCATCAGGTTGCAAATTCAATATAATTTCTTTCTGCATCTAGCTCTGAAAAAATATTTAGGCTTCTAGTAGTGTGTGGGACTTGTTCTATTAGTCCATCTACACTAACCTCCATCAGGTTGCAAATTCAATCTAATTTTTTTCTGCATGTAGCTCTGAAAAAATATTTCAGCTTGTAGCAGTGTGTGGGACTTGTTCTATTAGTTCATCTATACTGACCTCCATCAGGTTGCAAATTCAATCTAATTTTTTTCTGCGTCTAGCTCTGAAAAAATATTTCAGCTTGTAGCCGTGTGTGGGACTTGTTCTATTAGTTCATCTATACTGACCTCCATCAGCTTGCAAATTCAATATAATTACTTTCTGCATCTAGCTCTGAAAAAATATTTAGGCTTCTAGCAGTGTGTGGGACATGTTCTATTAGACCATCTATACTAACCTCCATCAGGTTGCAAATTCAATATAATTTTTTTCTGCATGTAGCTCTGAAAAAATATTTCAGCTTCTAGCAGTGTGTGGGACTTGTTCTATTAGTCCATCTATACTGACCTCTCTCAGGTTGCAAATTCAATATAATTTTTTTCTGCATCTAGCTCTGAAAAAATATTTAGGCTTCTAGCAGTGATTGGGACTTGTTCTATTAGTCCATCTATACTAACCTCCATCAGGTTGCAAATTCAATCTACTTTTTTTCTGCATCTAGCTCTGAAAAAATATTTCAGCTTCTAGCAGTGTGTGGGACTGGTTCTATTAGTCCATCTATACTGACCTCCATCAGGTTGCAAATTCAGTATAATTTTTTTCTGCATCTAGCTCTGAAAAAATACTTCAGCTTCTAGCAGTGTGTGGGACTTGTTCTATTAATCAATCTATACTGACCTCCATCAAGTTGCAAATTCAATATAATTTTTTTCTGCATCTAGCTCTGAAAAAATATTTAGGCTTCTAGCAGTGTGTGCGACTTGTTCTATTAGTCCATCTATACTAACCTCCATCAGGTTGCAAATTCAATCTAATTTTTTTCTGCATCTAGCTCTGAAAAAATATTTCGGTTTCTAGCAGTGGGTGGAACCTGTTCTATTAGTCCATCTATACTGACCTCCATCAGGTTGCTAATTCAATATAATTTCTTTCTGCATCTAGCTCTGAAAAAATATTTAGGCTTCTAGCAGTGTGTGGGACTTGTTCTATTAGTCCATCTATACTAACCTCCATCAGGTTGCAAATTCAATCTAATTTTTTTCTGCGTCCAGCTCTGAAAAAATATTTCAGCTTGTAGCAGTGTGTGGGACTTGTTCTATTAGTTCATCTATACTGACCTCCATCAGCTTGCAAATTCAATATAATTTTTTTCTGCATCTAGCTCTGAAAAAATATTTCGGCTTCTAGCAGTGTGTGGGACTTGTTCTATTAGTCCATCTATACAGACCTCCACCAGGTTGCAAATTCAATATAATTTCTTTATGCATCTAGCTCTGAAAAAATATTTAGGCTTCTAGCAGTGTGTGGGACATGTTCTATTCGTCCATCTATACTAACCTCCATCAGGTTGCAAATTCAATATAATTTTTTTCTGCATGTAGCTCTGAAAAAATATTTCAGCTTCTAGCAGTGTGTGGGACTTGTTCTATTAGTCCATCTATACTGACCTCTATCCGGTTGCAAATTCAATATAATTTTCTGCATCGAGCGCTTCAAAAATATTTCAGCTTCTAGCAGTGTGTGGGACTTGTTCTATTGGTCCATCTATACTAACCTCCATCAGGTTGAAAATTCAATATAATTTTTTTCTGCATGCAGCTCTGAAAAAATATTTTGGCTTCTAGCAGTGTGTGGGACTTGTTCTATTAGTCCATGTATACTGACCTACATCAGGTTGCAAATTCAATATAATTTCTTTCTGCATCTAGCTCTGAAAAAATATTTAGGCTTCTAGCAATGTGTGGGACTTGTTCTATTAGTCCATCTATACTGACCTCCATCAGGTTGCAAATTCAATATAATTTCTTTCTGCATCTAGCTCTGAAAAAATATTTAGGCTTCTAGTAGTGTGTGGGACTTGTTCTATTAGTCCATCTACACTAACCTCCATCAGGTTGCAAATTCAATCTAATTTTTTTCTGCATGTAGCTCTGAAAAAATATTTCAGCTTGTAGCATTGTGTGGGACTTGTTCTATTAGTTCATCTATACTGACCTCCATCAGGTTGCAAATTCAATCTAATTTTTTTCTGCGTCTAGCTCTGAAAAAATATTTCTGCTTGTAGCCGTGTGTGGGACTTGTTCTATTAGTTCATCTATACTGACCTCCATCAGCTTGTAAATTCAATATAATTACTTTCTGCATCTAGCTCTGAAAAAATATTTAGGCTTCTAGCAGTGTGTGGGACATGTTCTATTAGTCCATCTATACTAACCTCCATCAGGTTGCAAATTCAATATAATTTTTTTCTGCATGTAGCTCTGAAAAAATATTTCAGCTTCTAGCAGTGTGTGGGACTTGTTCTATTAGTCCATCTATACTGACCTCTATCAGGTTGCAAATTCAATATAATTTTTTCTGCATCGAGTTCTTCAAAAATATTTCAGCTTCTAGCAGTGTGTGGGACTTGTTCTATTGGTCCATCTTTACTAACCTCCATCAGGTTGAAAATTCAATATAATTTTTTTCTGCATGCAGCTCTGAAAAAATGTGTCAGCTTGTAGCAGTGTGTGGGACTTGTTCTATTAGTCCATCTATACTGACGTCCATCAGGTTGCAAATTCAATATAATTTTTTTCTGCATCTAGCTCTGAAAAAATACTTCAGCTTTTAGCAGTGTGTGGGACTTGTTCTATTAGTCCATCTATACTGACCTCCATCAAGTTGCAAATTCAATATAATTTTTTTCTGCATCTAGCTCTGAAAAAATATTTAGGCTTCTAGCAGTGTGTGGGACTTGTTCTATTAGTCCATCTATACTAACCTCCATCAGGTTGCAAATTCAATCTACTTTTTTTCTGCATCTAGCTCTGAAAAAATATTTCAGCTCCTAGCAGTGTGTGGGACTGGTTCTATTAGTCCATCTATACTGACCTCCATCAGGTTGCAAATTCAGTATAATTTTTTTCTGCATCTAGCTCTGAAAAAATACTTCAGCTTCTAGCAGTGTGTGGGACTTGTTCTATTAATCAATCTATACTGACCTCCATCAAGTTGCAAATTCAATATAATTTTTTTCTGCATCTAGCTCTGAAAAAATATTTAGGCTTCTAGCAGTGTGTGCGACTTGTTCTATTAGTCCATCTATACTAACCTCCATCAGGTTGCAAATTCAATCTAATTTTTTTCTGCATCTAGCTCTGAAAAAATATTTCGGTTTCTAGCAGTGTGTGGAACCTGTTCTATTAGTCCATCTATACTGACCTCCATCAGGTTGCTAATTCAATATAATTTCTTTCTGCATCTAGCTCTGAAAAAATATTTAGGCTTCTAGCAGTGTGTGGGACTTGTTCTATTAGTCCATCTATACTAACCTCCATCAGGTTGCAAATTCAATCTAATTTTTTTCTGCGTCCAGCTCTGAAAAAATATTTCAGCTTGTAGCAGTGTGTGGGACTTGTTCTATTAGTTCATCTATACTGACCTCCATCAGCTTGCAAATTCAATATAATTTTTTTCTGCATCTAGCTCTGAAAAAATATTTCGGCTTCTAGCAGTGTGTGGGACTTGTTCTATTAGTCCATCTATACAGACCTCCACCAGGTTGCAAATTCAATATAATTTCTTTATGCATCTAGCTCTGAAAAAATATTTAGGCTTCTAGCAGTGTGTGGGACATGTTCTATTAGTCCATCAATACTAACCTCCATCAGGTTGCAAATTCAATATAATTTTTTTCTGCATGTAGCTCTGAAAAAATATTTCAGCTTCTAGCAGTGTGTGGGACTTGTTCTATTAGTCCATCTATACTGACCTCTATCCGGTTGCAAAATCAATATGATTTTTTCTGCATCAAGCGCTTTAAAAATATTTCAGCTTCTAGCAGTGTGTGGGACTTGTTCTATTGGTCCATCTATACTAACCTCCATCAGGTTGAAAATTCAATATAATTTTTTTCTGCATGCAGCTCTGAAAAAATGTGTCAGCTTGTAGCAGTGTGTGGGACTTGTTCTATTAGTCCATCTATACTGAAGTCCATCAGGTTGCAAATTCAATATAATTTTTTTCTGCATCTAGCTCTGAAAAAATACTTCAGCTTTTAGCAGTGTGTGGGACTTGTCCTATTAGTCCATCTATACTGACCTCCATCAAGTTGCAAATTCAATATAATTTTTTTCTGCATCTAGCTCTGAAAAAATATTTAGGCTTCTAGCAGTGTGTGGGACTTGTTCTATGAGTCCATCTATACTAACCTCCATCAGGTTGCAAATTCAATCTACTTTTTTCCTGCATCTAGCTCTGAAAAAATATTTCAGCTTCTAGCAGTGTGTGGGACTTGTTCTATTAGTTCATCTATACTGACCTCCATCAGGTTGCAAATTCAGTATAATTTTTTTCTGCATCTAGCTCTGAAAAAATACTTCAGCTTCTAGCAGTGTGTGGGACTTGTTCTATTAATCAATCTATACTGACCTCCATCAAGTTGCAAATTCAATATAATTTTTTTCTGCATCTAGCTCTGAAAAAATATTTAGGCTTCTAGCAGTGTGTGGGACTTGTTCTATTAGTCCATCTATACTAACCTCCATCAGGTTGCAAATTCAATCTAATTTTTTTCTGCATCTAGCTCTGAAAAAATATTTCGGTTTCTAGCAGTGTGTGGGATTTGTTCTATTAGTCCATCTATACTGACCTCCATCAGGTTGCTAATTCAATATAATTCCTTTCTGCATCTAGCTCTGAAAAAATATTTAGGCTTCTAGCAGTGTGTGGTACATGTTCTATTAGTCCATCTATACTAACCTCCATCAGGTTGCAAATTCAATATAATTTTTTTCTGCATGTAGCTCTGAAAAAATATTTCAGCTTCTAGCAGTGTGTGGGACTTGTTCTCTTGGTCCATCTATACTAACCTCCATCAGGTTGAAAATTCAATATAATTTTTTTCTGCATGCAGCTCTGAAAAAATGTGTCAGCTTGTAGCAGTGTGTGGGACTTGTTCTATTAGTCCATCTATACTGACGTCCATCAGGTTGCAAATTCAATATAATTTTTTTCTGCATCTAGCTCTGAAAAAATACTTCAGCTTTTAGCAGTGTGTAGGACTTGTTCTATTAGTCCATCTATACTGACCTCCATCAAGTTGCAAATTCAATATAATTTTTTTCTGCATCTACTCTGAAAAAATATTTAGGCTTCTAGCAGTGTGTGGGACTTGTTCTATTAGTCCATCTAAACTAACCTCCATCAGGTTGCAAATTCAATCTAATTTTTTTCTGCATCTAGCTCTGAAAAAATGTTTCAGCTTCTAGCAGTGTGTGGGACTTGTTCTATTAGTCCATCTTTACTGACCTCCATCAGGTTGCAAATTCAGTATAATTTTTTTCTGCATCTAACTCTGAAAAAATAATTCAGCTTCTAGCAGTGTGTGGGACTTGTTCTATTAATCAATCTATACTGACCTCCATCAAGTTGCAAATTCAATATAATTTTTTTCTGCATCTAGCTCTGAAAAAATATTTAGGCTTCTAGCAGTGTGTGGGACTTGTTCTATTAGTCCATCTATACTAACCACCATCAGGTTGCAAATTCAATCTAATTTTTTCTGCATCTAGCTCTGAAAAAATATTTCGGTTTCTAGCAGTGTGTGGGACTTGTTCTATTAGTCCATCTATACTGACCTCCATCAGGTTGCTAATTCAATATAATTTCTTTCTGCATCTAGCTCTGAAAAAATATTTAGGCTTCTAGCAGTGTGTGGGACTTGTTCTATTAGTCCATCTATACAGACCTCCATCAGGTTGCAAATTCAATATAATTTCTTTCTGCTTCTAGCCCTGAAAAAATATTTAGGCTTCTAGCAGTGTGTGGGACTTGTTCTATTAGTCCATCTATACTAACCTCCATCAGGTTGCAAATTCAATATAATTTTTTTCTGCATGTAGCTCTGAAAATATATTTCAGCTTGTAGCAGTGTGTGGGACTTGTTCTATTAGTCCATCTATACTGACCTCCATCAAGCTGCAAATTCAATATAATTTTTTTCTGCATCTAGCTCTGAAAAAATATTTATCCTTCTAGCAGTGTGTGGATGTTGTTCTATTAGTCCATCTATACTAACCTCCATCAGGTTGCAAATTCAATCTAATTTTTTTCTGCATCTAGCTCTGAAAAAATATTTCAACTTGTAGCAGTGTGTGGGACTTGTTCTATTAGTTCTTCTATACTGACCTCCATCAGGTTGCAAATTCAATATACTTATTTTCTGCATCTAGCTCTGAAAAAATATTTCGGCTTCTAGCAGTGTGTTGGACTTGTTCTATTAGTCCATCTATACTGACCTCCATCAGGTTGCAAATTCAATATAATTTCTTTCTGCATCTAGCTCTGAAAAAATATTTAGGCTTCTAGCAGTGTGTGGGACTTGTTCTATTAGTCCATCTATACTGACCTCCATCAGGTTGCAAATTCAATATAATTTTTTTCTGCATGTAGCTCTGAATAAATATTTCAGCTTGTAGCAGTGTGTGGGACTTGTTCTAATTGTCCATCTATACTAACCTCCATCAGGTTGCAAATTAAATATAATTTTTTTCTGCATCTAGCTCTTAAAAAATATTTCAGCTTCTAGCAGTGTGTTTGACTTTTTCTATTAGTCCATCTATACTGACCTCCATCAAGTTGCAAATTCAATATAATTTTTTTCTGCATCTAGCTCTGAAAAAATATGTTGGCTTCTAGCAGTGTGTGTGACTTGTTCTATTAGTCCATCTATACTAACCTCCGTCAGGTTGCAAATTCAATCTAATTTTTTTCTGCATCTAGCTCTGAAAAAATATTTAATCTTATAGCAGTGTGTGGAACTTGTTCTAATAGTCCATCTATACTGACCTCCATCAGGTTGCAAATTCAATATAATTTTTTTCTGCATCTAGCTCTGAAAAAATATGTAGGCTTCTAGCAGTGTGTGGGACTTGTTCTATTAGTCCATCTATACTGACCTCCATCAGGTTGCAAATTCAATATAATTACTTTCTGCATCTAGCTCTGAAAAAATATTTAGGCTTCTAGCAGTTTGTGGGACTTGTTCTTTTAGTCCATCTATACTGACCTCCATCAGGTTGCAAATTCAATATAATTTATTTCTGCATTTAGCTCGGAAAAAATATTTAGGCTTCTAGCAGTGTGTGGGATTTGTTCTATTAGTCTATCTATACTAACCTCCATCAGGTTGCAAATTCAATATAATTTTTTTCTGCATCTAGCTCTGAAAAATTATTTCAGCTTCTAGCAGTGTGTGGGACTTGTTCTATTAGTCCATCTATACTGACCTCTATCAGGTTGCAAATTCAATATAATTTTTTTCTGCATCGAGCTCTGAAAAAATATTTCAGCTTCTAGCAGTGTGTGGGACTTGTTCTATTGGTCCATCTATACTAACCTCCATCAGGTTGAAAATTCAATATAATTTTTTTCTGCATGTAGCTCTGAAAAAATGTTTCAGCTTGTAGCAGTGTGTGAGACTTGTTCTATTAGTCCATCTATACTGACCTCCATCAGGTTGCAAATTCAATATAATTTTTTTCTGCATCTAGCTCTGAAAAAATAATTCAGCTTCTAGCAGTGTGTGGGACTAGTTCTATTAGTCCATCTATACTGACCTCCATCAAGTTGCAAATTCAATATAATTTCTTTCTGCAACTAGCTCTGAAAAAATATTTCAGCTTGTAGCAGTGTGTGGGACTTGTTCTATTAGTCCATCTATACTAACCTCCATCAGGTTGCAAATTCAATATAATTTTTTTCTGCATCTAGCTCTGAAAAAATATTTCAGCTTCTAGCAGTGTGTGGGAATTTTTCTATTAGTCCATCTATACTGACCTCCATCAAGTTGCAAATTCAATATAATTGTAACATACCTGGCGGCGTCCTTGCATGGTGGTCCATCTCCCACTGTGCAAGAGAGCGCACTTGATCTCCTGTCCAGAGTGTCTCTCTGGCTTCCCTCCATGCTGTCTGTTTGTGTCTGTCTCTGCTGCTTAAGGGCGGCGCCCGATCACTTCCTGCTTTTTGTACCTGCTGTGGGTCACACCCCTTGTGCGTCCTCAGCCTATTGCTGTCTTACACTTGGTATATAGCTCAGCAGCTCCCTTCTATCCCTGCCTGAGCATAGTGTTTTCCTTCAGTGTGTGCTTGCACTCTGAAGGTGCCAGGTCCCGTCTTTGTTTCCTTGTCTGCCTTTCCTGGAGGCTGTATTTCCAGGCCTGTCTGAACTTAGTCCTGTATGTCTCCTGCTTTGCGGTATCAGCTCCCGTGTCTGAACTGTGTCCTGTATGTCTCCTGCTTTGCGGTATTAGTTCCCGTGTCTGAACTGAGTCCTGTATGTCTCCTGCTTTGCGGTATTAGTTCCCGTGTCTGAACTGAGTCCTTTCTGTGTATCTTGTCTGTCCTGTCTGAACACGCTCCTAGCCTGTTCCTCCCGCCTTCTAGGGGCCGATTACCTAGACCCGCTCCTGTATCTTGTCTGTCCTGTCTGAACACGCTCCTTGCCTGTTCGTCCCGCCTCTCTGGGGGCAGTATTCCCAGACCCGCTCCTGTATCCCGCTGCAGTGTCAGTCTCCTCCGTACACTCTGTTCCAGTCTGAACTCTCTCCTATCCTTTACCTGTTTTTCCTCTATGTCCGTTCCCTTCCTTTTTCTGCAGAGTCTGAACTCGTACCTAACTCCTGCCTGTTGTCTCTGTACTCCCGTTTGTGAGTTTGTGGTCCACTCGCTACTTCACTGCAAGTACCCTGTGGGTGTCTGGCTCTGTCTTTCCCTTCCTGTCTGTTCCGTGTGAACAGAGTCCTGTCCTGCCCTGTTTCTGCCCGCTGCTCCGGCAGTCCTGTCCTGCCCTGCTTCTGCCCGCTGCTCCGGCAGTCCTGTCCTGCCCTGCTTCTGCCCGCTGCTCCGGCAGTCCTGTCCTGCCCTGCTTCTGCCCGCTGCTCCGGCAGTCCTGTCCTGCCCTGCTTCTGCCCGCTGCTCCGGCAGTCCTGTCCTGCCCTGCTTCTGCCCGCTGCTCCGGCAGTCCTGTCCTGCCCTGCTTCTGCCCGCTGCTCCGGCAGTCCTGTCCTGCCCTGCCTGTACCCTTCTGCCTGTATTGTTCCTGAGTCCCGGTGTGTACTGGTCCTATCCCGCCTGTGTTCCTACCTGCTAGTGCCTCCCTGTCTGCACTCTTGCTGTGCTTGCCTATACCCCCCTGCCTGCTTACCCGCCTGTCTGCACTCTTGCTGTGCTTGCCTATACCCACCAGTCAGTGTGCCAGCCTACCAGTCTGTTCCTGTATTCCCCTGTGTGGGTCAACAGCCGTGTCCGGGGTCTGTCCTGGAGTAGCACCTGGTCCCTCTGCTCGGTTCCTCCTTGGTGCACTGGCGTCGTATGCCGTCGTGCGACCCTGGTCGGATCGGGTGAATACCTAGTTACGCCCCTCCAGGCATTCACTCTCCGGCACGGTCCAGTGGAATCACTACCAATCACACGCACACGCCGCTTAGCCCGGGCGTGTGCATAACAGCATGCTCAGGCCATGGTTCCCGTTGAGCCCCACGGCCTTCGCTCTTTGAGAAGTTTTTCCAGCGAATATATGCATTAAAATAAATAAATACATTTTTTTTTCTCTTAGCTGAGTTCCAGGCGAAATTACGCACCGTCCAGATGGATCTATCAGCTCTCGTTCCTGCGGATCCGCCACGTTACTATGGGGATCCAAGACAGTGTCGTGCATTTGTGGAGCAATGCATGCTACACTTTAAGGCCTACCCTCTCTATTTTCCTTCCGATTGGGCTAAAGTGGCCTTTATTATGTCTTACCTGGCGGGTGATGCCTTGGAATGGATCAACCCCCTATATGAAACACAGGATCCGATCCTCCGGGACCTAATGGCCTTCCTGGTGGCCTTTCTAATGGTCTTCGATGATCCTAACCCGGAGGCTCCTGCTGAAGCTTCACCTCCCAATATCCCGGAGCAGCCCCAATGGGTAATGTGTGTGGGTAGCGCAATAGTCCTCCAGCCCAATGAGACTACTGCCCACCCAGAATCCTCACAGGGTGACTACGCTTTCCGGAATACTTCTCTCAACCTCAAGAGGCAGTCCAGACGTGCTAGACGTAGAGGCAAGCCGTCACGCCAGGGTCTGTCCTCCCTGAGACCTCCTGACCCCAACCTTGAAGTCCCTACTGAAGCTTCATCTCCCTGTATCCCGGAGAAACCCCAATGGGTAATGTGCGTGGGTAGTGCACCAGTTCTCCTGCCCGAAGAGACTTCTGCCCATCCAGACTCCACACAGGAGAACTTCCTGCACCCGGCATCAGATGCTTCTCTCTCTTTAACCGGTGTGCATGTCCAAGGATGCTCCAAAGCTGTGGTTACCTCTGAGTCTGTGCACCTCTACTACCTGGCGGAGGATCCCCTGTTGCCTCCTGAATCCTCCGGGATACCACTCGATGACAAATGGAGAGAGACTTCTCTACACCCGGTACTCAATACTTTGTCCGCTTCGTCCTGTGAGCCTGACAATGGGTACCCCAAAGTGGTAGTTACCTCCGAGTCTCTACACCCCTCCGACCAGGCGGAGGATCTCCAGTTGTCTCCTGAACCCTTCGGGGTGCTACCTGGTAGCGAAAGGACAGAGACTCTCCTATACTCTGTACCTGATACCTCGCTCGCTTCGTCCAGTGAGTCCAACCTAGTGTACTCCGAAGCAGAGGTTACTCCTGAGTCTCTACACCCCTCCGACCAGGCGGAGGACCTCCAGTTGTGTTCAGAATCCTTCGGGGTGCCACCTGGTGGTGAATGGACAGAGACTTTCCTATATCCTGTACCTGATACCTCGCTCGCTTCGTCCAGTGAGTCCAACCTAGTGTACTCCGAGGCAGAGGTTACTCCCGAGTCTCTACACCCCTCCGACCAGGCGGAGGACCTCCAGTTGTGTTCAGAACCCTTCGGGGTGCCACCTGGTGGTGAATGGACAGAGACTTTCCTATACTCGGTACCCGATACCTCGCCTGCTTCCTCCAGTGAGTCCGACCTAGTGTACTCTGAAGCAGTTGTTTTCTCTGAGCCTCTGCACTCTTCTGACCCGGCGGAGGACCTCCAGTTGTTTCCTGAATCCTCCGGGGTACCACCAGATAACAAAGAGACAGTGACTTTTCCTCATTATGTACCTGATAACCCGTCTATTTTTTCCTGTGAGCTTGACAAGATGTACCTCGAAGCAGAGATTACCCTCAAGTCTCTGTCCCCCTCCAACCCAGAGAACGACTGGTCCTCGAATTCCCTGCGGAAGATTCTGGCAGGCCTGAAGAAGAGGGGGCGTAAGGGGGGAGGTACTGTAACATACCTGGCGGCGTCCTTGCATGGTGGTCCATCTCCCACTGTGCAAGAGAGCGCACTTGATCTCCTGTCCAGAGTGTCTCTCTGGCTTCCCTCCATGCTGTCTGTTTGTGTCTGTCTCTGCTGCTTAAGGGCGGCGCCCGATCACTTCCTGCTTTTTGTACCTGCTGTGGGTCACACCCCTTGTGCGTCCTCAGCCTATTGCTGTCTTACACTTGGTATATAGCTCAGCAGCTCCCTTCTATCCCTGCCTGAGCATAGTGTTTTCCTTCAGTGTGTGCTTGCACTCTGAAGGTGCCAGGTCCCGTCTTTGTTTCCTTGTCTGCCTTTCCTGGAGGCTGTATTTCCAGGCCTGTCTGAACTTAGTCCTGTATGTCTCCTGCTTTGCGGTATCAGCTCCCGTGTCTGAACTGTGTCCTGTATGTCTCCTGCTTTGCGGTATTAGTTCCCGTGTCTGAACTGAGTCCTGTATGTCTCCTGCTTTGCGGTATTAGTTCCCGTGTCTGAACTGAGTCCTTTCTGTGTATCTTGTCTGTCCTGTCTGAACACGCTCCTAGCCTGTTCCTCCCGCCTTCTAGGGGCCGATTACCTAGACCCGCTCCTGTATCTTGTCTGTCCTGTCTGAACACGCTCCTTGCCTGTTCGTCCCGCCTCTCTGGGGGCAGTATTCCCAGACCCGCTCCTGTATCCCGCTGCAGTGTCAGTCTCCTCCGTACACTCTGTTCCAGTCTGAACTCTCTCCTATCCTTTACCTGTTTTTCCTCTATGTCCGTTCCCTTCCTTTTTCTGCAGAGTCTGAACTCGTACCTAACTCCTGCCTGTTGTCTCTGTACTCCCGTTTGTGAGTTTGTGGTCCACTCGCTACTTCACTGCAAGTACCCTGTGGGTGTCTGGCTCTGTCTTTCCCTTCCTGTCTGTTCCGTGTGAACAGAGTCCTGTCCTGCCCTGTTTCTGCCCGCTGCTCCGGCAGTCCTGTCCTGCCCTGCTTCTGCCCGCTGCTCCGGCAGTCCTGTCCTGCCCTGCTTCTGCCCGCTGCTCCGGCAGTCCTGTCCTGCCCTGCTTCTGCCCGCTGCTCCGGCAGTCCTGTCCTGCCCTGCTTCTGCCCGCTGCTCCGGCAGTCCTGTCCTGCCCTGCTTCTGCCCGCTGCTCCGGCAGTCCTGTCCTGCCCTGCTTCTGCCCGCTGCTCCGGCAGTCCTGTCCTGCCCTGCCTGTACCCTTCTGCCTGTATTGTTCCTGAGTCCCGGTGTGTACTGGTCCTATCCCGCCTGTGTTCCTACCTGCTAGTGCCTCCCTGTCTGCACTCTTGCTGTGCTTGCCTATACCCCCCTGCCTGCTTACCCGCCTGTCTGCACTCTTGCTGTGCTTGCCTATACCCACCAGTCAGTGTGCCAGCCTACCAGTCTGTTCCTGTATTCCCCTGTGTGGGTCAACAGCCGTGTCCGGGGTCTGTCCTGGAGTAGCACCTGGTCCCTCTGCTCGGTTCCTCCTTGGTGCACTGGCGTCGTATGCCGTCGTGCGACCCTGGTCGGATCGGGTGAATACCTAGTTACGCCCCTCCAGGCATTCACTCTCCGGCACGGTCCAGTGGAATCACTACCAATCACACGCACACGCCGCTTAGCCCGGGCGTGTGCATAACAATAATTTTTTTCTGCATCTAGCTCTGAAAAAATATGTTGGCTTCTAACAGTGTGTGGGACTTGTTCTATTAGTCCATCTATACTAACCTCCGTCAGGTTGCAAATTCAATCTAATTTTTTTCTGCATCTAGCTCTGAAAAAATATTTAATCTTATAGCAGTGTGTGGAACTTGTTCTAATAGTCCATCTATACTGACCTCCATCAGGTTGTAAATTCAATATAATTTTTTCTGCATCTAGCTCTGAAAAAATATGTAGGCTTCTAGCAGTGTGTGGGACTTGTTCTATTAGTCCATCTATACTGACCTCCATCAGGTTGCAAATTCAATATAATTACTTTCTGCATCTAGCTCTGAAAAAATATTTAGGCTTCTAGCAGTGTGTGGGACTTGTTCTATTAGTCCATCTATACTGACCTCCATCAGGTTGCAAATTCAATATAATTTATTTCTGCATTTAGCTCAGAAAAAATATTTCAGCTTCTAGCAGTGTGTGGGACTTGTTCTATTGGTCCATCTATACTAACCTCCATCAGGTTGAAAATTCAATATAATTTTTTTCTGCATGTAGCTCTGAAAAAATGTTTCAGCTTCTAGCAGTGTGTGGGACTTGTTCTATTAGTCCATCTATACTGACCTCCATCAGGTTGCAAATTCAATATAATTTTTTTCTGCATCTAGCTCTGAAAAAATACTTCAGCTTCTAGCAGTGTGTGGGACTTGTTCTATTAGTCCATCTATACTGACCTCCATCAAGTTGCAAATTCAAAATAATTTTTTTCTGCATCTAGCTCTGAAAAAATATTTAGGCTTCTAGCAGTGTGTGGGACTTGATCTATTAGTCCATCTATACTGACCTCCATCAGGTTGCAAATTCAATCTAATTTTTTTCTGCATCTAGCTCTGAAAAAATATTTCAGCTTCTAGCAGTGTGTGGGACTTGATCTATTAGTCCATCTATACTGACCTCCATCAGGTTGCAAATTCAATCTAATTTTTTTCTGCATATAGCTCGGAAAAAATACTTCAGCTTCTAGCAGTGTGTGGGACTTGTTCTATTAATCAATCTATAGTGACCTCCATCAAGTTGCAAATTCAATATAATTTTTTTCTGCATCTAGCTCTGAAAAAATATTTAGGCTTCTAGCAGTGTGTGGGACTTGTTTTATTAGTCCATCTATACTAACCTCCATCAGGTTGCAAATTCAATATAATTTTTTTCTGCATCTAGCTCTGAAAAAATATTTTGGCTTCTAGCAGTGTGTGGAACTTGTTCTATTATTCCATGTATATTGACCTACATCAGGTTGGAAATTCAATATAATTTCTTTCTGCATCTAGCTCTGAAAAAATATTTAGGCTTCTAGCAGTGTCTGGGACTTGTTCTATTAGTCCATCTATACTGACCTCCATCAGGTTGCAAATTCAATATAATTTCTTTCTGCATCTAGCTCTGAAAAAATATTTAGGCTTCTAGCAGTGTGTGGGACATGTTCTATTAGTCCACCTATACTGAACTCCATCAGGTGGCAAATTCAATATAATTTTTTTCTGCATCTAGCTCTGAAAAAATATTTCAGCTTCTAGCAGTGTGTGGGACTTGTTCTATTAGTCCACCTATACTGACCTCCATCAGGTTGAAAATTCAATATAATTTTTTTCTGCATCTAACTCTGAAAAAATATTTAGGCTTCTAGCAGTGTGTGGGACTTGTTCTATTAGTCCATCTATACTGACCTCCATCAGGTTGCAAATTCAATATAATTTTTTTCTGCATCTAGCTCTGAAAAAATATTTCGGCTTCTAGCAGTGTGTGGGACTTGTTCTATTAGTCCATCTATACTAACCTCCATCAGGTTGCAAATTCATTCTAATTTTTTTCTGCATCTAGCTCTGAAAAAATATTTCAGCTTGTAGCAGTGTGTGGGACTTGTTCTATTAGTCCATCTATACTGACCTCCATCAGGTTGCAAATTCAATATAATTTTTTTCTGCATCTAGCTCTGAAAAAATATTTAGGCTTCTAGCAGTGTGTGGGACTTGTTCTATTAGTCCTTCTATACTGACCTCCATCAGGTTTCAAATTGAATATAATTTTTTTCTGCAACTAGCTCTGAAAAAATATTTAGGCATCTAGCAGTGTGTGGAACTTGTTCTATTAGTCCATCTATACTGTAATGGGTCTGGGAGGTGGAAACTCTGAGCAACTATACAAAGGGGCAGTCCTTCTAAGGAAGCGGGTGGCTCCCAGGGAAGGCGGGCAGGTAGTCACAGCAAGTGACATGGACAGTCTCTGGGTAGAAGGGCAGGAGGTCACGTCAAGTGACGGGGACAGTCTCTTGACATGCCGGTGGTCACGGCAAGTGACAGCAGGGAAAGAGTCTCTGGACAGGCAGGTGTTCACAGCAAGTGACGGCAGAGCCTCCAGGTAGGCTAGCAGGCAGGTAGCAGGTGAGCGCTCCCAGGTGAGCAGGCAGACTGATCCATAGACAGACTGGCAGGTGCTGGTAGACAGACTGTCTGACCGCAGGAATGACTGATCCATAGACAGACTGGCATGTGCTGGTAGGCAGACTGTTGGACCGCAGGAATGCAAGTAGATAGACAAGTATCAGGCAGTTATCAAGCAGGAATCTGGCAGATAACTGACAGGTATCTGGTAACGGGACCTGAGGGCTGAAGCAGAGTTGAAAGGCTTTGCAACAACATTGCTCGGGCACCTCCATTTTGGAGAAGGAGCCTTATATATGGTGAGGTCCTCCGGCCATTGGCCGGGGACTCCTTGGGACGGCGCGCGGGGCCCCTTTAAGAGAGGGGGAGCGCGCGCGCGCCCTAAGCACAGGGAACGGGAAGCAGCGCGTGTTGCCAGCAGAGCGGAAGGAAGCCGGCGGGCACAGAGTGGAGAGGTGAGGGGAACGGCGTCCCTGCCTAGCAGGAGGCAGGGACGCCAACGCTACATATACTGACCTCCATCAGGTTGCAAATTCAATATAAATGTTTTTCTGCATATAGCTCTGAAAAAATATTTAGGCTTCTAGCAGTGTGTGGGACTTGTTCTATTAGTCCATCTATACTGACCTCCATCAGGTTGCAAATTCAATATAATTTTTTTCTGCATCTAGCTCTGAAAAAATATTTAGGCTTCTAGCAGTGTGTGGGATTTGTTCTTTTAGTCCATCTATACTGACCTCCATCAGGTTGCAAATTCAATATAATTTTTTTCTGCATAAAGCTCTGAAAAAATATTTGGGCTTCTAGCAGTGTGTGGGACTTGTTCTATTAGTCCATTTATACTGACCTCCATCAGGTTGCAAATTCAATATAATTTTTTTCTGCATCTAACCCAGCTAATACTTTTGGCCTAATACCACAGTTTGGCCACTCAGGTCTGCTCGGTTCCCATCCATTGTTTTTTTGTGCAAACTACTTCAGAGTTGTGAATTAGTTAACCACCAAAATGAGTGGAAAAAGGCCTGCTGCTGGTGGAAAGGGGAATAGGCGTATTGGGAAGGGGAAAAAAGGTTGTGCCCGTGGGGTAGGTGTTAAAGCAACAGTAACATCTGCAGAAGATAGAACATCTTCCAGCCAAACTGAAATGTCTACTTCTTTTAGCGGACAAATTGATAAGATCCCTTTCTTACGGCCACGCCAATCGCTACAAATTCCAAATGAGGCACAAAAACAGCAGGTGCTTCAACGGATATCAAATGCTCCTTTAAGTGGGCTCTCCTCCACCTCAACTTCAACATCACAAATACTCCAGTCCTCAGAGGTGTCACCCCAATCGCACTTGCTTCCTCACAGCTCCCAAGTCTCCAGCTGCCCATTTGAGTATGGGGTAGAACAGATGGTTGAGTCTGTAGAGCTGTTTACTAATACTAAAGCCTGGGAATCAGAGGTCGGCTCCAGAGCTTCAGTGAATCCAGACAAGGAAATGATCTGCACTGATGCCCAGAATCTTTGAGTGGGATCCAGGACCATACGCAGAAGGCACTGACCATGATGTAGACCCTCGTTCCCAAACTGTAACTCCTTTTGGTGGAAACAATGAGGAAGACGATGATGATACTCAAATACCTGATTGGAGCGACAACTTTAGTTTTTTGTCAGGGCATAAACAGGTTGGCTCTGAGGACGACGGGTGTGATAACACACAGGGTGATGATGATGAGGTTGGAGATCCCACTTACTGTCAACCCACAGTCAGCCAAGAGATGAGGTCAGCAGAGGAGGTGGAGGAGGATGCTAGTGATGATGAGGTCAGGTTGCGCCTTCCTGGACAGAGACGTAGTACTGGAAGCACGTCAACAACTGCATCCTCAAACACAACTCTGCCTCTGACCACAGACACTTGGACCAGTAGGCATGGACAGGGGCATTGCATGTCGCTGACTGGGCACTGAGTAACTATGGTGACAGCAGGACAAGGGGCTGCTGTCCAAGTCTTGCCGTCCTCACGAGTTGTGCGTCAATCTTCTTTATCTCAAAGTTCCTCCACTGCTTCTGCCTCCTCAACCTCCTCTCGGTCCTCCACCTGCACCCAAAGCCTGTCTGGTCATGCCACAAACTTTCTAACTGCGCAGAAGGGATCCTGCACACCTCCTTACTATGCTGGCAGCAGTGCTCAACGTCATCAGGCGGTTTTTACTTTGAAATGTCTGGGAAATGTGAGTCACACAGCTGAGGAGTTGTGGTCAGCTCTGGAGAACCAGTTTCATGAATGGTTGTCTCCACTGGACCTGAAACCAGGGAAGGCCGTGTGCGACAATGCTGCAAACCTGGGTGCGGCCCTTCGCCGGGGCAATGTCACACACATGCCTTGTATGGCTCACGTGTTGAACCTGGTTGTTCAGCAATTTTTAGCCCACTATCCCGGACTAGATGGCCTTCTGCAGAGGGCACGGTCGCTGTGTGCTTACTTCTGCCATTCGCATCCCGCAGCTCAGCAACTTACATCTCTACAGAAGTCGTTGGGCCTGCTGCCACTTCACCGGCTAAAATGCGATGTGCCTACCCGGTGGAATTCAACTCTGCACATGTTGCAGCGACTGTGGCAGCACCGACAAGCCCTGGTGCAATACATTCTGACGTATAGCCTGGGCCAATGAGATCCAGAGGTGGGGAAAATCACGCTGGAGGAGTGGTCTCAGTTCAGGGACCTATGCACCCTTCTGCACAGTTTTGAAATGGCGACAAAGATGTTTAGTGCTGATGATGCCATTATCAGCATGACTATTCCGGTGATTTACATTCTGGAGCACATGTTAAACAGAATTCAGAGTCAGGTGGTGGCACAAGAGGAGGTGGAGGAAGTAGAGGAGGAGGAGTTTTATGCAGAAGGGCTAACATCTGCAAGGTCCAGACGGTCGGCAGCACCAAGGCGGCAGACATGTAAGGGTGGGGGAGATGGTTTTACCAGGACGCATGGTAGCAGCCAAACTTGTGAGGAAGGTGCAGGAGCCCAGGAAGAAGTGGAGGATGAACTGATGGAAGACTCATCAGATGAGACTCAACAGATGAGGGAGACCTTGATCACATTTCTGTTGTGCGAGGTTGGGGGGAGAGGACAGAGGAAGGAAACATGATTGCTACCTCGCCACCAACACAACAGGGACTTGGTGTTCCTGGATGTGCAAGACACATGAGTGCCTTCTTCCTGCACTACCTGCACCATGACCCTCGAATTGTGAGAAATAGAAATAATCCTGACTACTGGGTTGCCACACTGTTAGATCCCCGGTACAAAAGTAAATTAGCAGAAATTTTTCCTGCCATAGAAAGGAATGCACACATGCAGGAGTGTCAGCAGAGACTGTTGCAGAATCTTACATGTGCTTTTCCACAAAACACCAGTGGTGCACGTAGTGAATCTCACAGATCCAGTATCTGCTGGTAACATCAATTTTGCGGAATCATTTCACCACTTTTTTAGCCCATCCTTTGCAAGGCAACAGGAGACAAGAAGTCTGACACGTAGTCAACGCCTAGAGAGAATGGTACAGGAGTATCTCCAAGTAAACATTGAAGCCATGACTGTGTCACTAGACCCTTGCTCTTTTTGGGCTTCCAATCTGGATAAATGGCCGGAGCTCGCCACTTACGCCTTGGAGATCTTGTCACGCCCTGCAGCCAGCGTTCTGTCTGACCGTGTGTTTAGCGCTGCTGGTGGTGTGCTGACAGATTAGTGCACGTGTCTCTCCACTGATAATGTAGACAGACTCACGTTCATAAAGATGAACAAATCATGGATGCGAAACGACTTTTCTACCCCTGTGTCATCCTGGGGAGAGTAAAAGCTTGATGATTTGTTAAAATCACCTCACCAACCGTTTTAAGCTTTAAAATTACTAATCATGTTTATCTGTATCTTGGCTGGAAAATGACTTGGGCTTTGTAGCAGTGAGCAGTACTGATTCTATTAGGCCATCTATACTAAACTCCACCAGCTTTCAAATTAATAATAATTTTTAGCTGCATCTAGCACAGAAAATAATTTTGGGTCTCCTAGATGTGCAAGACACATGAGTGCCTTCTTGCTGCACTACCTGCAACATGACCCTCAGATTGTCAGAATACGAAGTAATCCTGACTACTGGGTTGCCACACTCTTAGATCCCCCACACTGTTCGATCAACCTTTTCATTTTAATGAAGAACAAAAAAATGGTAATTTTTTAAATTATATGCATTAGCAGGTTATTAGAAACTGAAATCAAACAGTTTTCAACTCAAAACTTTATTCTAAGTGATGTTAAATTTGCACATAGGACCCCTTGTTCGAAAGGAGCTTCTGAACTCTCTCGTCCATTGAATTTGTCAGGTTTTGGATGGTTTCTGCTTCAATTGTTTTGCATGAGGACAGAATACCCTCCCAGAGCTGTTGCTTAGATGTGAACTGCCTCCCGCCATCATAGACACTCCTTTTGATGATGATCCAGAGTTTCTGAATGGGGTTGAGGTCAGGGGAGCATGGGGGTCACACCATAAGTTTGTCCCCTTTTATGCCCATATCAGCCAGAGATGCAGATATGCAGCATGAGACGGTGAATTATCATGCATGAAAATGATCTTGCTGCAGAATACATGGTTCTTCTTCTTGAACCATGGCAGGAAGTGCTGTTTGAGAAACTCCACATACATTATGGAGTTCATCTTTACCCCTTCAGGGATCCTAAAGGGGCCGACAATCTCTCACCCCATGATTCCAGCCCAAAACATTACTCCACATCCTCCTTGCTGGCGCTGTAGCCGTGTTTGCGTGGGGTGTCCATCAACCAGCCATCCTCCACTCCATCCATCTGGACCATCGAGCGTTGCACGGCACTCATCGGTGAACAAAACAGTTTTGAAGTCAGTCTTCATGTATTGTTTGGCCCACTGGAGCACAGCTGCAAACCTCTGAAGGACTCTGCATCTTGTTGTTCGAGGGACGTTGGAGGCACCAGCAGCTTCAAAAACTTGTCTGCTGCTATGACAAGGCTTTTTTGCCGCTGCTCTTTTAACCTGACCTAATAGCCTGTAGGAAAGAGTCCTCAATTTTCCCTTATCAGCAAGCACACGTGTGTACTGTGAATCAGCTACATACTTCTTGATTGTGCGATGATCAGGATGAAGTGTCTTGGCAATGTTGATTGTAGTCATGCCTTGACCTAAACACTCCACAATTTGTTGCTTCTCAGCAGTCGACACATCCTTTTTCTTTCCCATTTTGGCAGAAAATGTAGGCTGCTTAATAATGTGGGACAGCCTTCTTAAGTAGTCTTGCCTTTCATTGGACACACCTGCCAAACTAATTAGCACAGGTGTCTGCAATTGCTTACAGTGATATAAAGAGCCCTGACACACATCACCATCAATGAGTTTAACTGACAAACAAACAAATTCTTCCCTTATAACTCCTAAACACTTTTTGCATAATAATTTGAAACACAGTGTACATGTGCTTTTCCACAAAACACCAGTGGTTCACGTAGTGAATCTTACAGTTCTAACTTGCCAACCGTGGTCTGTATGGAGTTGTTCAATAAAGGGCCCAAAATTAAGATAACATAGATGGGAGAGGTCTCTATGAATAGGAATTCCTAAGTATTTGATACCCTGTGAGGGCCAGGCAAAGGGAAAGTTGGACTCGATGGAATCCTGTTTGGATATGTGGAGGGAGACATCGAGGGCCTCAGACTTCGCTGCATTGATTTTAAAATTTGACCATGTAACAAAGTGATCTATTTCAGCCATAACAGCAGGGATGGATATATGTGATTGAGTGATATATACTAGGACATCATCAGCAAATGCAGAGCACTTGTACTCGGTGCCTCCCACCTCAATCCAACTAATATTGGGGTTATGGCGAATTGATGAGAGCAGGTGCTCTGTCACTAGGATGTATAACAGAGGGGACCGAGGACATCCCTGCTTTGCCCCATTGGTGATTATGAAAGGTGATGAAAATGTTCTGACGCGCCCCCTGGGCCTTGGGACACCCGGAGCAGGACCCTTTTTGGTGGATGCTGGTGATTGTAGTCTCCGTGGCGGCGACCCGGTTCAGTGGCTCAGGGCGGTCAAACCAGTGGCGGAACTATTTATGTGGTTTTGATGTTTAAATGTCCGACTACGCCACCCGTGGATTGCGGTCAGAGTGAAATGCCGCTGCAGGGCAGACCACTGAGGCTGGTGTTGTGGCTGCAGCAAAGTGTAGTATAACTCCCCACGGGAGGAGTCTAGCCTCAGGGCAGTGTATGCGGAGGATGGGGGTGATGGTGCAGGGCAGCAGCAGTAACGACACGGAGTCAGTGATGCAGTCCAGGGCCTTTACTCACAGTTCTTATTATCCAGACCACTTCTGCAGGTAACGGCTGCCCATGTCGTACTGTGCTCACCAGGTGAGGGGCTCAGACAACTCCCAGATAACTTTGGAGCGCTTCACAGGACCCGGTTTGTGTGTCCTTTGTCTGGCCTTTCTTACCAATGCTTCTATCCGGCTGCCTCGGGCCTCCTCTTGGAAAACTTGGCGCCAGTTTCTCTGACCCTATGTGATGCCTTCCTAGCGGGTGAAGCGAGGGGCTGCGCCACAAAAAATGTCAAAAAATGTCACAGCCTCCGGTTTGTAGCTGAGGGTCGTTTCAAGCCTCCACTAGTTTCGGGGACCGGTCTCCTCCTTTGGCCTGACCCCTCCACGCAGGTGGATTCGGGCGTGCGGTGGCCACTCGCCCATACGCACCCCTGGGATCCCTTCGTTCCTCGTTCCTGGAGCCTTCTCCACTCCTCTTACTTCCTTCTCCCTCTTCCAGGCCTGGGCCTCTGTTACTAGGCCCGCCTCCGAAGCAGAGCTCATGCAGAGCCCCTGCTCCCTGTCACTTCTGCTCAGACTTCTCTGCACTGAACTAAGATGGTGCCCACCTTTTATACTCCCTTCTCAATGCACCCAGGAACTGCTTCCTCCCTGCTCCTGCACTACAGGGTTCCCCTTCCTCTGTGTTCCTTCACCCCACTCCAGCCAGGGACAGGGACTGTCGTGCCCATCTCAGGGGCATAATGGTCGCCCTGCCCAATGGCAATGTGGTGTAATGCATGCACGTGTCGGGGTCCTGATCCACACTCCATCCTTACCTGAGAGTGAGATATCACACCTCTGGGTGAGGTGCAATACCTCTGTAGCAACCGAGCCCTCGAGGTGCTACAGTTCCATTTATCTTCAGCCTAGGTGACATATTGCGATACAGAGCGGTGATTTTAGCTATAAAAGGGTACCCTAGACCCCTACCCCAAGCTTTCTAAGAGAATAATATATGGCGTTCCAGGAGACTCTATGGAATGCTTTATCAGCATCCAACGAGAGTATCTAATTACAAATTTTTAACTGCATCTAGACCAGGAAATACTTTGTGCCTAGTAGCAGTGTCTGCTAGTCAGCAGATTATCCCAGCTGTTAAGCAAGCTACACCACCTGTAGTTTGGACACTTAATTTTTCCAAAGGAAATGCTTCGGGACCCCGGGATACTCAGTGAAGAGCATCAGGAGGCACCCCAAGGCATAGGGGCTGGGACAGGCGGTAGGATGTCTTGCTCGATCCTTATAAAAGCTTTTTAACTGCAGCAGCTTTAGTGGACGCTACTGGAGCTGGAATTACATGGCTGCTGGCATGAGACTTGCACTCTAATAGATCCTTGTACTCTAATAGATCCTTGTAAAAGGATTTAAAGTGTATTCATTCAAATTAGAGAGACAATTTAAATTAAAAAGCTTAGAGCTGCCTCCACTACAGGGGGGCTTGCTCGACCCACCAGCGGACAGGCACCAGTATTGGGAGAGGGGGGCTGGCCGTCAGGATCCACCGCAGCTCTGGCAAAAACCCGGCGACACGGAGGTCGCATGGGCAGGAGCGGACTGGCCGTGTCAGATTTGCACTTTTTTGGTTTTAGAAGGGCATGACATGCCTATATCTGTGTCTCCCCTCCTTTTACTCCTCCACCTCTTTTCTTTTCACATGACTATATGTACTTGTCACTTTTCCATGTGTTAGTTGTGTCTTTTGAGCAGTTTGTCAGCTTTTGGACTCCTTTGAAGGTGTTTTCTATGTGTTTCTATGTGTTTTTGTTTGCCTGTTATTGGTTTTAACACTGTTCGGCGAACTGCTCGGAGAACATACGAGTGCTCTGCGAACCGAACCGAGCTCAAACACTACGGGGGTGGCTCAAGACTACCTGTGAACAGGTGTTCATGAATTCTACTCCACGGAGAGCTTTTTTTCATTTACTTACTAATAAGCTTCCTAGAGAGCCAATGGAAATTTGCATTGATTTGGGGCTTGAGATAGTGCTATTGTGAGATATAGAATCTGTATTAAGTCTTCATAAAGAACAAAATGTAATCATATGCTGTATAAATTGGCATTAAGAATAACATAGTGAAACCAATGGATTTCTTTTGAGTTTACCTATTGACGATTCAATGTTCACTGCCCTTATTGACATCACTTTGCACCTGTGATGTTCCCGTGGTTTACTGGGATAATGTGCCTGACTTGTGAACAGGTGTTCATGAATTCTACTCCACGAAAGCTTTTTTTAATTTACTTACCAATAATCTTCCAATAGAGCCATTGGAAATTTGCATTGATTTTGGGCTTGAGATAGTGCAATTTGAGATATAGAATCTGTCTTAAGTGTTCATAAAGAACAAGAATTCATCATACACTGTGTAGATTGGCATTAAGAATAACATAGTGAATCCAAGGAATTTCTTTTGTTTACCTATTGACGATTCAATGTTCACTGCCCTAATTTACATCACAATGCACCTGTGATGTTTCAGTGGTTTACTGGGAAAATGTGCATGTCTTGTAAACAGGAGTTCACGAGTTCAACTGCACTGAGACTTTTTTTTCATTTACTTACTAATAAGCCTCCTATAGAGCCAATGGAAATTTGCATTGATTTTGGGCATGAGATAGGGCAATTGTGATATATAGAATCTGTATTAAGTCTTCATTAAGAACAAAATGTCATCATACGCTGTATAGATTGGCATTAAGAATAACATAGTGAAACCTATGGATTTCTTTTTTAACTTACCTATTAGTGATTCATTGTTCACTTCCTTTCTTGACATTTTATTGAAATTGTGATGGTCAAGTGGCTTACTGGGTTAATGCACCTGACTTGTGAACAGGAGTTCATGAGTTTGACTTTACGGAGAGTTTTTTTCATTTACTTACTAATAAGCCTCCTATAGAGCCAATGGAAATTTGTATGGATTTTGGGCTTGAGATAGTGCAATTGTGAGGTATAGAATATATATTAAGTGTTCATAAAGAACAAGATGTCATCATACGTTCTATAGATTGGCAATAAAAATAACAGTGAAACCAATGGATTTCTTTTTTAACTTACCTATTAGTGATTCAACGTTCACTGCCCTTCTTGACATCACGTGGAATCTGTGATGGTCCAGTGGCTTACTGGGTTTTTGTGTCTGTCTTGTAAACAGGAGTTCATGCGCTCGGCTCCACTGAGAGTTTTTTTCATTTGCTTCCTAAAGAGTAAATGGAAATGTGCATTGTTTTTGGGCTTGAGATAGTGTAGTTGTGAGATATAGAATCTGTATTAAGTGTTCAAAAAGAAAAAGATGTCATCATACACTGTATAGATGGCATTAAGAATAACATAGTGAATCCAAGGGATTTCTTTTTTAACGTACCTATTTTCGATTCAATGTTCACTGCCCTTCTTGATATCGCAGTGCACCTGTGATGTTCCAGTGGCTTATCAGGTTAATGTGCCTGTCTTGTAAACAGGAGTTCATGAGCTTGACTCCACAGAGTGGGTTTTTTTTCATTTTCTTACTAATAAGCTTCCCATGGAACCAATGGAAATTTGCATTGATTTTGGGCTTGAGGTAGTTCAATTGTGAGATAAAGAATCTGTATGAAGTGTTCATAAAGAACAAGATGTCATCATACGCTGTATAGATTGGCATTAAGAATAGCATAGTAAAACCACTGGATTTCTTTTTGAACTTACCTATTAACGATTCAATGTTCACTGCCATAATTATCATTGCTTTGCAACTGTGATGTATCAGTGGCTTACTGAGTTAATGCACCAGACTTGTGAACGTGAGTTCAATTCCACAGAGAGTATTTTTCATTTACTTACTAATAAGTTACCTATAGAGCCTATGGAAATTTGTATGGATTTTGGGATTGAGATAGTGCAATTGTGAGATATAGAATCTGTATTAAGTGTTCATAAAGAACAAGATGTCATCATTCGCTGTAAAGATTGGCAATAAAAATAACATAGTGAAACCAATGGATTTCTTTTTTAACTTACCTATTAGTGATTCAATGTTCACTGCCCTTCTTGACATAACGTTGAATCCGTGATGGTCCAGTGGCTTACTGGGTTTTTGTGTCTGTCTTGCATAGAGGAGTTCATGCGTTCGACTCCACTGAGAGTTTTTTTCATTTGCTTCCTAAAGAGTAAATGGAAATGTGCATTGATTTTGGGCTTGAGATAGTGCAGTTGTGAGATATAGAATCTGTATTAAGTGTTCATAAAGAACAAGATGTTATCATACGCTGTATAGATTGGCATTAAAAATAACATAGTAAACCCACTGGTTTTCTTTTTGAACTTACCTATTAACGATTCAATGTTCACTGCCCTAATTGAGATAGGATTGTACTTGCAATGGTCCAATGGCTTACTGGGTTTATGCGCCTCACTTGTCAACAGGTGTTTATGGATTCTATTCCACGCAGAGCTTTTTTTCATTTACTTACTAATAAGCTTCCTATAGAGCCAATGGAAATTTGTATGGATTTTGGGATTTAGATAGTGCAATTGTGAGAAATAAAATCTGTATTAAGTGTTCATAAAGAACAAGATGTCATCATACGTTGTATAGATGGCATTAAGAATAACATAGTGAATCCAAGGGATTTCTTTTTTAACTTACCTATTTTCGATTCAATGTTCACTGCCCTTCTTGATATCACAGTGCCCCTGTGGTGTTCCAGTGGCTTACCAGGTTAATGTGCCTGTCTTCTAAACAGGATTTCTTGAGTTCAACTCCACAGAGGATTTTTTTTTCAGTTTCTTACTAATAAGCTTCCCATAGAGCCAATGGAATTTTGCATTGATTTTGGGCTTGAGAAAGTGCAATTGTGAGATTTAGAATCTGTATTAAGTGTTCATAAAGAACAAGGTGTCATCATACGATGTATAGATTGACATTAAGAATAACATAGTAAAACCACTGGATTTCTTTTTGAACTTACCTATTAACGATTCAATGTTCACTGCACTAATTAACATTGCTTTGTAACTGTGATGATCCAGTGGCTTACTGGTTTAATGCGCCCGACTTGTGAACATGAGTTTGACTCCATGGAGGGTTTTTTTCATTTACGCACTAATAAGCTTCCTAAAGAGCCAATGGAAAATTGCATTGATTTTGGGCATGAAATCGTGCAATTGTGAGATATAGAGTAGAGATGAGCGTTGTTCTACTCGAACTGTTCGCCAATCTCATATTCGAGCTGTTTTGGGCGGTGTTCGAGCCGTTCGGCGAACACGAACAATTTGAGAAAAATTCGGCTGTTCGAGGTTATGTTCGATAACTGTTCGTGCACCAAAATCATAACTGGATTTTTTCTCAGTAATGATGAAAATTAATGTTAATACGCAGTTTGAGTGTACAGCGGGGTGGGGGGAGGGGCAGGGGATGGATCTCTGCAGGAACAATGAAGATCTCAATTTTTTTTTCTCTTTCCCGCATTTACAGTGGGGAGGTGCAATCTGTCAGCCTATCAGCAGCGCACACACGGAGCGAAGTGCTTTTTTTCACACAAGCAAGGGCATGTGTCATTGGCAGTGTATGTCACATGTCCTTGCCCTATAAGACCAAGCCATTTTCCCCGTCGCCACCATTTTCTCACTGCTGCAGCTGCGTGTTAGACGGCACCGCTGTTGCTGTGTGCGCTATACCTTGTTAATTTCAAGCCAATTTTCGCACAAATATACAGATAGCTTGGGAGTAGGGAATAGTTGTGATTGCAGTCCTTTTAAGGACTAGGTTACAGCATTTCCTACGACTTTTATCAGGGAGGTCTGTGCTCTTAAATAGATCGGTTGTGGGAGTAAAGACTAATTGTAATTGCAGTCCTTTTCAGGACTAGGTTACATGAGTTCCTATCAGTTTTTGCCAGGCAGGTCTGTGCCAGTGCTGTGCAAGTTTTTTTCACAGCATTTGGCTGAATCTAGCAAAGCTAATCCTTTTTGGCCTATTGCAGAGTGTGTTAGTCAGTGGAGTAGCCTATCTGTGTTGCAAGATATACCACCTGTGTATAGAATACCAATTTTTTTACTGCACCTAGTGAAGTAAAATCTTTTGGGCATAGCATCATTCTATTAGTCCATCTATACTGACCTCCATCAGGTTGCAAATTAAAACTAATTTTTATCTGCATCTACAGTACCTCTGAAAAAATATTTGGGCTTCTAGCAGTGTGTGGGACTTGTTCTATTAGTCCATCTATACTGACCTCCATCAGGTTGCAAACTGAATATATTTTTTTCTGCATCTACCTCTGAAAAAATATTGGGCTTCTAGCTGTGTGTGGGTCTTGTTCTATTAATCCATCTATACTGACCTCCATCAGGTTGGAAACTGAATATATTTTTTTCTGCATCTACCTCTGAAAAAATATTTGGCCTTCTAGTAGTGTGTCGGACTTTCTCTATTAGTCCATCTATACTGACCTCCATCAGGTTGCAAATTAAAACTAATTTTTATCTGCATCTACAGTACCTCTGAAAAAATATTTGGGCTTCTAGCAGTGTGTGGGACTTGTTCTATTAGTCCATCTATACTGACCTCCATCAGGTTGCAAACTGAATATATTTTTTTCTGCATCTACCTCTGAAAAAATATTGGGCTTCTAGCTGTGTGTGGGTCTTGTTCTATTAATCCATCTATACTGACCTCCATCAGGTTGCAAACTGAATATATTTTTTTCTGCATCTACCTCTGAAAAAATATTTGGACTTCTAGTAGTGTGTCGGACTTTCTCTATTAGTCCATCTATACTGACCTCCATCAGGTTGCAAATTAAAACTAATTTTTATCTGCATCTACAGTACCTCTGAAAAAATATTTGGGCTTCTAGCAGTGTGTGGGACTTGTTCTATTAGTCCATCTATACTGACCTCCATCAGGTTGCAAACTGAATATAGTTTTTTCTGCATCTACCTCTGAAAAAATATTGGGCTTCTAGCTGTGTGTGGGTCTTGTTCTATTAATCCATCTATACTGACCTCCATCAGGTTGCAAACTGAATATATTTTTTTCTGCATCTACCTCTGAAAAAATATTTGGCCTTCTAGTAGTGTGTCGGACTTTCTCTATTAGTCCATCTATACTGACCTCCATCAGGTTGCAAACTGAATATAATTTTTTTCTGCATCTAGCTCTGAAAAAATATTTGGCCTTCTAGTAGTGTGTCGGACTTTCTCTATTAGTCCATCTATACTGACCTCCATCAGGTTGCAAATTAAAACTAATTTTTATCTGCATCTACAGTACCTCTGAAAAAATATTTGGGCTTCTAGCAGTGTGTGGGACTTGTTCTATTAGTCCATCTATACTGACCTCCATCAGGTTGCAAACTGAATATATTTTTTTCTGCATCTACCTCTGAAAAAATATTGGGCTTCTAGCTGTGTGTGGGTCTTGTTCTATTAATCCATGTATACTGACCTCCATCAGGTTGCAAACTGAATATAATTTTTTTCTGCATCTAGCTCTGAAAAAATATTTGGCCTTCTAGTAGTGTGTCGGACTTTCTCTATTAGTCCATCTATACTGACCTCCATCAGGTTGCAAATTAAAACTAATTTTTATCTGCATCTACAGTACCTCTGAAAAAATATTTGGGCTTCTAGCTGTGTGTGGGACTTGTTGTATTAGTCCATCTACACTGACCTCCATCAGGTTGCAAACTGAATATATTTTTTTCTGCATCTACCTCTGAAAAAATATTTGGCCTTCTAGTAGTGTGTCGGACTTTCTCTATTAGTCCATCTATACTGACCTCCATCAGGTTGCAAATTAAAAATAATTTTTATCTGCATCTACAGTACCTCTGAAAAAATATTTGGGCTTCTAGCTGTGTGCGGGACTTGTTGTATTAGTCCATCTATACTGACCTCCATCAGGTTGCAAACTGAATATATTTTTTCTGCATCTACCTCTGAAAAAATATTTGGCCTTCTAGTAGTGTGTCGGACTTTCTCTATTAGTCCATCTATACTGACCTCCATCAGGTTGCAAATTAAAACTAATTTTTATCTGCATCTACAGTACCTCTGAAAAAATATTTGGGCTTCTAGCAGTGTGTGGGACTTGTTCTATTAGTCCATCTATACTGACCTCCATCAGGTTGCAAACTGAATATATTTTTTTCTGCATCTACCTCTGAAAAAATATTGGGCTTCTAGCTGTGTGTGGGTCTTGTTCTATTAATCCATCTATACTGACCTCCATCAGGTTGCAAACTGAATATAATTTTTTTCTGCATCTAGCTCTGAAAAAATATTTGGCCTTCTAGTAGTGTGTCGGACTTTCTCTATTAGTCCATCTATACTGACCTCCATCAGGTTGCAAATTAAAACAAATTTTTATCTGCATCTACAGTACCTCTGAAAAAATATTTGGGCTTCTAGCTGTGTGTGGGACTTGTTGTATTAGTCCATCTATACTGACCTCCATCAGGTTGCAAACTGAATATATTTTTTTCTGCATCTACCTCTGAAAAAATATTTGGCCTTCTAGTAGTGTGTCGGACTTTCTCTATTAGTCCATCTATACTGACCTCCATCAGGTTGCAAATTAAAAATAATTTTTATCTGCATCTACAGTACCTCTGAAAAAATATTTGGGCTTCTAGCAGTGTGTGGGACTTGTTCTATTAGTCCATCTATACTGACCTCCATCAGGTTGCAAACTGAATATATTTTTTTCTGCATCTACCTCTGAAAAAATATTGGGCTTCTAGCTGTGTGTGGGTCTTGTTCTATTAATCCATCTATACTGACCTCCATCGGGTTGCAAACTGAATATAATTTTTTTCTGCATCTAGCTCTGAAAAAATATTTGGCCTTCTAGTAGTGTGTCGGACTTTCTCTATTAGTCCATCTATACTGACCTCCATCAGGTTGCAAATTAAAACTAATTTTTATCTGCATCTACAGTACCTCTGAAAAAATATTTGGGCTTCTAGCTGTGTGTGGGACTTGTTGTATTAGTCCATCTATACTGACCTCCATCAGGTTGCAAACTGAATATATTTTTTTCTGCATCTACCTCTGAAAAAATATTTGGCCTTCTAGTAGTGTGTCGGACTTTCTCTATTAGTCCATCTATACTGACCTCCATCAGGTTGCAAATTAAAAATAATTTTTATCTGCATCTACAGTACCTCTGAAAAAATATTTGGGCTTCTAGCTGTGTGCGGGACTTGTTGTATTAGTCCATCTATACTGACCTCCATCAGGTTGCAAACTGAATATATTTTTTTCTGCATCTACCTCTGAAAAAATATTTGGCCTTCTAGTAGTGTGTCGGACTTTCTCTATTAGTCCATCTATACTGACCTCCATCAGGTTGCAAATTCAAAATAATTTTTTTCTGCATCTAACCCAGCCAATAGTTTTGGCCTAATACCACAGTTTGGCCACTCAGCTCTGCTCGGTTACCATCCATTGTTTTTTTGTGCAAACAACTCCAGAGTTGTGAATTAGTTAACCACCAAAATGAGTGGAAAAAGGCCTGCTGCTGGTGGAAAGGGGAATAGGCGTGTTGGGAAGGGGAAAAAAGGTTGTGTCCGTGGGGTAGGTGTTAAAGCAACAGTAACATCTGCAGAAGAAAGACCATCTTCCAGCCAAACTAAAATGTCTACTTCTTTTAGCGGACAATGTGATAAGATCCCTTTCTTACGGCCACGCCAATCGCTACAAATTCCAGATGAGGCACAAAAACAGCAGGTGCTTCAACGGATATCAAGTGCTCCTTTAAGTGGGCTCTCCTCCACATCAACTTCAACATCACAAATACTCCAGTCCTCAAAGGTGTCACCCAAATCGCACTTGCTTCCTCACAGCTCCCAAATCTCCAGCTGCCCGTCTGAGTATGAGGTAGAACAGATGGTTGAGTCTGCAGAGCTGTTTACTCATACTATAGCCTGGGAATCAGAGGTCGACTCCAGCGCTTCTGTGAATCCAGACGAGGAAATGATCTGCACTGATGCCCAGAATCTTTATGAGTCGGATCCAGGACCAGACGCAGAAGGTTCTGACCATAATGTAGACCCTCATTCCCAAACTGTAACTCCTGTTGGTGGAGACAATGAGGAAGACGATGATAAGACTCAAATACCTGATTGGAGCGGCAACTTTAGTTTTTTGTCAGGGCAGGAACAGGTTGGCTCTGAGGACGACGGGTGTGATAACGCACAGGGTGATGATGATGAGGTCGGAGATCCCACTTACTGTCAACCCACAGTCAGCCAAGAGATGAGGTCAGCAGAGGAGGTGGAGGAAGATGCTAGTGACGACGAGGTCAGGTTGCGCCTTCCTGGACAGAGACGTAGTACTGGAAGCACGTCAACAACTGCATCCTCAAACACAACTCTGCCTCTCACCACAAGTCGTGGTGGCTCTTCAGGTCGCATGGGTGCTAAGCCTTGCATAGCCTGGGCATTTTTTCAGATCGATAAAGATGACCCAACTCGTGTTATCTGTAACATTTGTCAGCAAAAGCTAAGTAGAGGCCAAAAAATACATAGTTTGAGTACTTCATGCATGAACCGGCACATGGACATGAAGCATAAGTTGCAGTGGGAAGCTCAGTGTGCTACAATGCGGCCTAGCCGGCCGGGCCAACCACCGTCTGCCATATCTTGTGCATCCGCGGCCTCTTCATCCTCTGTGACTGGGGGGACAGCAGTCACACCTGTTTTGGGGCGCAGACCTGCCACCTCTTTACCCTCAACAGCCAGCGTGATTGGCAGGTCATCATTTTCTTTGGAGGTGGTAACACCAGCTGGTGTTGAGCGCTGTCCGACATCGATAGCACCACCTTTGGATGAAGGCAACCTAACATGTCCGCCTGCATCTTCCTCACAGACCGGCAGTTTGCCGGGGACACCCTTATCAACCCCGTCTAAGCACAATAGCCAGCCCTCGGTCCCTCAGATGTGGACAAGTAAAAGACCATTTCCTCCTAGCCATGAGAAAGCTAAGAGGTTGAATTTCACCATCTGCAAGCTCTTGGCTACAGAAATGCTGCCTTTCCGCCTGGTGGACACAGAGGATTTTCGAGACCTTATGTCCGTCGCAGTGCCCCAGTACCAGATGCCCAGTCGGCACTACTTCTCAAAGAAAGGTGTGCCTGCGCTCCACCAGCATGTCGCACACAACATCACCGCTTCTTTGAGAAACTCTGTGTGTGACAGGGTGCATTTCACCACAGACACTTGGACGAGTAGGCATGGACAGGGGCGTTACATGTCGCTGACTGGGCACTGGGTAACTATGGTGACAGCAGGACAAGGGGCTGCTGTCCAAGTCTTGCCGTCCCCACGAGTTGTGCGTCAATCCTCTTTATGTCAAAGTTCCTCCACTGCTTCTGCCTCCTCAACCTCCTCTCGGTCTTCCACCTGCACCCAAAGCCTGTCTGGTCATGCCACAAGCTTTCTAACTGCGCAGAAGGGATCCTGCACACCTCCTTACTATGCTGGCAGTAGGGCTCAACGTCATCAGGCGGTTTTTACATTGAAATGTCTGGGAAATGTGAGTCACACAGCTGAGGAGTTGTGGTCAGCTCTGGAGAACCAATTTCATGAATGGTTGTCTCCACTGGACCTGAAACCAGGGAAGGCCGTGTGCGACAATGCTGCAAACCTGGGTGCGGCCCTTCGCCGGGGCAATGTCACACACGTGCCTTGTATGGCTCACGTGTTGAACCTGGTTGTCCAGCAATTTTTAGCCCACTATCCCAGACTAGATGGCCTTCTGCAGAGGGCACGGTCGCTGTGTGCTCACTTCCGCCGTTCGCATCCCGCAGCTCAGCGACTTACATCTCTACAGAAGTCGTTGGGCCTGCCACTTCACTGGCTAAAATGCGATTTGCCTACCCGGTGGAATTCAACTCTGCACATGTTGCAGCGACTGTGGCAGCACCGACAAGCCCTGGTGCAATACGTTCTGACGTATAGCCTGGGCCAACGAGATTCAGAGGTGGGGCAAATCACGCTGGAGGAGTGGTCTCAGATCAGGGACCTATGCACCCTTCTGCACAGTTTTGAAATGGCGACGAAGATGTTTAGTGCTGACGATGCCATTATCAGCATGACTATTCCGGTGATTTACATGCTGGAGCACATGTTAAACAGAATTCGGAGTCAGGTGGTGGCACAAGAGGAGGTGGAGGAAGTAGAGGAGGAGGAGTTGTATGCGGAAGGGCTAACATCTGCAAGGTCCAGAAGGTCGGCAGCACCAAGGCGGCAGGCATGTGAGGGTGGGGGAGATGGTTTTACCAAGGCGCATGGTAGCAGCCAAACTAGTGAGGAAGGTGCAGGAGCCCAGGAAGAAGTGGAGGACGAACTGATGGAAGACTCATCAGATGAGGGAGACCTTGATCACATTTCTGTTGTGCGAGGTTGGGGGGAGAGGACAGAGGAAGGAAGCATGATTGTTACCTCGCCACCAACACAACAGGGACTTGGTGCTCCTGGATGCGCAACACACATGAGTGCCTTCTTGCTGCACTACCTGCAACATGACCCTCGAATTGTGAGAATTAGAAATAATCCTGACTACTGGGTTGCCACACTGTTAGATCCCCGGTACAAAAGTAAATTTGCAGAAATTATTCCTGCCATAGAAAGGGATGCACGCATGCAGGAGTATCAGCAGAGACTGTTTCAGAATCTTACATGTGCTTTTCCACAAAATACCAGTGGTGCACGTAGTGAATCTCACAGTTCCAACTTGCCAACCGTGGGACCGTCAAGTGTTCAGCACTCAAACCGTAACAGAACCACAGTATCTGCTGGTAACATCAATTTTGCGGAATCATTTCACCACTTTTTTAGCCCATCCTTTGCAAGGCCACAGGAGACAAGAAGTCTGACACATAGTCAACGCCTAGAGACGATGGTACAGGAGTATCTCCAAGTAAACATTGAAGCCACGACTGTGTCACTGGACCCTTGCTCTTTTTGGGCTTCCAATCTGGATAAATGGCCGGAGCTAGCCACTTACGCCTTGGAGATCTTGTCATGCCCCGCAGCCAGCGTTCTGTCTGAACGTGTGTTCAGCGCTGCTGGTGGTGTGCTGACAGATAAGCGCACGCGGCTCTCCACTGATAATGTAGACAGACTCACGTTTATAAAGATGAACAAATCATGGATCCGAAACGACTTTTCTACCCCTGTGTCATCCTGGGGAGAGTAAAAGCTTGATGATTGGTTAAAATCACCCTACCAAACGTTTTAAGCTTTCAAATTACTAATCATGTTTATCTGTATCTTGACTGGAAAATAATTTGGGCTTTGCAGCAGTGTGCAGCACTGATCCTATTAGGCCATCTATAATAAGCTCCACCAGATTTAAAATTAAAAATAATTTTTAGCTGCATCTAGCCCGGAAAATAATTTTGGGGCTCCGAGATGCACAAGACACATAAGTGCCTTCTTGCTGCACTACCTGCAGCATGACCCTCATATTGTCAGAATTCGAAGTAATCATGACTACTGGGTTGCCACACTCTTAGATCCCCCAAACTTTTCGATCAACCTTTTCATTTTAATAAAGACCAAAAAAATGGTCATTTTTGAAATTATAAGCATTAGCAGGTTGTTAGAAACTGAAATCAAACAGTTTTCAACTCAAAACTTTATTCTAGGTGATGTTACATTTTCACATAGGACCCCTTGTTCGAAAGGAGCTTCTGAACTCTCTCATCCATTGAATTTGTCAGGTTTTGGATGGTTTCTGCTTCAATTGTTTTGCATGAGGACAGAATACCCTCCCAGAGCTGTTGCTTAGACGTGAACTGCCTCCCGCCATCATAGACACTCCTTTTAATGATGCTCCAAAGGTTCTGAATGGGGTAGAGGTCAGGGGAGCATGGGGGTCACACCATAAGTTTGTCCCCTTTTATGCCCATATCAGCCAGAGATGCAGATGTTTTATGTGCAGCATGAGATGGTGCATTATCATGCAGAAAAATGATCTTGCTGTGAAATACACGGTTCTTCTTCTTGAACCATGGCAGGAAGTGCTGTTTGAGAAAATCCACATACATTATGGAGTTCATCTTTAGCGCCTTCAGGGATCCTAAAGGGGCCGACAATCTCTCTCCCCATGATTCCAGCCCAAAACATTACTCCACCTCCTCCTTGTTGGCGCTGTAGCCGTGTTTGCGTGGGGTGTCCATCAACCAGCCATCCTCCACTCCATCCATCTGGACCATCGAGCGCTGCACGGCACTCATCCGTGAACAAAACAGTTTTGAAATCAGTCTTCATGTAATGTTTGGCCCACTGGAGCCGTTTCTGCTTGTGTGAAGTGGATAGAGGAGGTCGACAGGATGGCGTATGCACAGCTGCAAACCTCTGAAGGACCCTGCATCTTGTTGTTCGGGGGACGTTGGAGGCACAAGCAGCTTCAAAAACTTGTCTGCTGCTATGACAAGGCTTTTTTACCGCTGCTCTTTCAACCTGACGTAATTGCCTGTAGGAAAGAGTCCTCAATTTGCCCTTATCAGCACGCACACGTGTGTACTGTGAATCAGCTACATACTTCTTGATTGCCAAGACACTTCATCCTGATCATCGCACAATGTTGATTGTAGTCATGCCTTGACCTAAACACTCCACAATTTGTTGCTTCTCAGCAGCCGACACATCCTTTTTCTTTCCCATTTTGGCAGAAAATGTAGGCTGCTTAATAATGTGAGAGAGCCTTCTTAAGTAGTCTTGCCTTTCATTGGACACACCTGCCAAACTAATTAGCACAGGTGTCTGCAATTGCTTACAGTGATATAAAGAGCCCTGACACACATCACCATCAATGAGTTTAACTGACAAACAAACAAATTCTTCCCTTATCACTCCTAAACACTTTTTGCATAATAATTTGGAACGCGGTGTACATGTGCTTTTCCACAAAACACCAGCGGTTCACGTAGTGAATCTTACAGTTCTAACTTGCCAACCGTGGTCTGTATGGAATTGTTCAATAAAAGGCCCAAAACTAAGATAACATAGATGGGAGAGGTCTCTATGAATAGGAATTCCTAAGTATTTGATACCCTGTGAGGGCCAGGCAAAGGGAAAGTTGGACTGGATGGAATCCTATATGGATTTGGGGAGGGAGACATCGAGGGCCTCAGTCTTCGCTGCATTGATTTTAAAATTTGACCATGTAACAAAGTGATCTATTTCAGCCATAACAGCATGGATGGATATATGTGATTGAGTGATATATACTAGGACATCATCAGCAAATAGAGATCACTTGTACTCGGTGCCTCCCACCTCAATCCACCTAATATTGGGGTTATGGCGAATTGATGAGAGCAGGTGCTCCGTCACTAGGATGTATAAGAGAGGGGACAGAGGACATCCCTGCCTTGTCCCATTGGTGATTGTGAAAGGTGATGAAAATGTTCTGACGCACCCCCTGGGCCTTGGGACACCCGGAGCCGGACCCTTTTTGGTGGATGCTGGTGGTTGTAGTCTTCGTGGCGGCGACCCGGTTCTGTGGCTCAGGGCGGTCAAACCAGTGGCGGAACTATTTATGTGGTTTTGATGTTTAAATGTCCGACTACGCCACCCGTGGATTGCGGTCAGAGTGAACCGCCGCTACAGGGCAGACCGCTGAGGCTGGTGTTGTGGGTGCAGCAGAGCGTAGCATAACTCCCCACGGGAGGAGTATAGCCTCAGGGCAGTGTATGCGGAGGATGGGGGTGATGGTGCAGGGCAGCAGCAGTAACGACACGGAGTCAGTGATGCAGTCCAGGGCCTTTACTCACAGTTCTTATTATCCAGACCACGTCTGCAGGTAACGGCTGCCCACGTTGTACTGTGCTCACCAGGTGAGGGGCTCAGACAACTCCCAGATAACTTTGGAGCACTTCACAGGACCCCCTTTGTGTGTCCTTTGTCTGGCCTTTCTTACCAACACTTCTGTCCGGCTGCCTCGGGCCTCCTCTTGGTAAACTTGGCGCCAGTTTCCCTGACCCTATGTGGTGCCTTCCTAGCGGGTGTAGCGAGGGGCTGCGCCACATAAAATGTCAGAGCCTCCGGTTTCTAGCTGAGGGTCGTTTCCTGCCTCCACTAGTTCGGGGACCGGTCTCCCCCTTTGGCCTGACCCCTCCACGCAGGTGGATTCGGGCGTGCGGTGGCGACTCGCCCGTCCGCACCCCTGGGATCCCTTCATTCCTCGTTCCTGGAGCCTTCTCCGCTCCTCTTCCTTCCTTCTCCCTCTTCCAGGCCTGGGCCTCTGTTACTAGGCCCGCCTCCGGAGCAGAGCTCATGCAGAGCCCCTGCTCCCTGCCACTTCTGCTCAGACTTCTCTGCACTGAACTAAGATGGTGCCCACCATTTATACTCCCTTCTCAATGCACCCAGGAACTGCTTCCTCCCTGCTCCTGCACTACAGCGTTCCCCTTCCTCAGTGTTCCCTCCCCCCACTCCAGCCAGGGACAGGGACTGTCGTGCCCATCTCAGGGGCATATTGGTCGCCCTGCCCCACGGCAATGTGGTGTAATGCATGCAGGTGTCGGGTCCTGATCCACACTCCATCCTTACCTGAGAGTGAGATATCACACCTCTGGGTGAGGTGCAATACGTCTGTAGCAACCGAGCCCTCAGGGTGCTACAGTTCCATTTATCTTCAGCCTAGGTGACGTATTGCGATACAGGGCCGTGATTTTGGCTATAAAAGGGTCCCCTAGACCCCTACCCCAAGCTTTTTAAGAGAATCATATATGGCGTGCCAGGAGACTCTATGGAATGCTTTCTCAGCATCCAACGAGAGTATCTAATTACAAATTTTTAACTGCATCTAGCCCAGGAAATACTTTGTGCCTAGTAGCAGTGTCTGCTAGTCAGCGGATTATCCCGGCTGTTAAGCAAGCTACACCACCTGTAGTTTAGACACTTAATTTTTTCAAAGGAAATGCTTCGGGACCATGGGATACTCAGTGAAGAGCATCAGGAGGCACCCCAAGGCATAGGGGCTGGGACTGGCATTAGGATGCCTTGCGGTGGACAGCCGAGCTCGATCCTTATAAAAGCTTTTTAACTGCAGCAGCTTTAGTGGACGCTACTGGAGCTGGAATTACGCGGCTGCTGGCATGAGACTTGTCCTCCAATAGATCCTTGTAAATGGATTTAAAGTGTATTCATTCAAATTAGAGAGAGAATTTAAATTAAAAAGCTTAGAGCTGCCTCCACCACAGGGGGGCTCGCTCGACCCACCAGCGGACAGGCACCAGCATTGGGAGAGGGGGGCTGGCCATCAGGGTTCACCGCGGCTCTGGCACAAACCCGGCGACACGGAGGTGGCACGGGCAGGAGCGGACTGGCCGTGTCGGCTTCTCACTTTTTGGATTTTAGAAGGGCATGACATGCCTAAATCTGTGTCTCCCCCTCCTTTTACTCCTCCACCTCTTTTATTTTCGCATGACTATATGTACTTGTCACTTTTCCATGTGTTAGTTGTGTCTTCTGAGCAGTTTGTCAGCTTTTGGACACCTTTGAAGGTGTTTTCTATGTGTTTCTATGTGTTTTTGTTTGCCTGCCATTGGTTTTAACGGTGTTCGAAGGTGTTCGACGAACAGTTCGACGAACACACGGGTGATCGACGAACCGAACCGAACTCGAACACTACGGGGGTGGCTCAACACTAATATAGAGTATGTTTTAAGTCTTCATAAAGAACAAAATGTCATCATACGCTGTATAGATTGGCATTAAGAATAACATTGTGAAACCAATGGATTTCTTTTTTAACTTACCTATTAGCGATTCATTGTTCACTGCCCTTCTTGACATCAAGTTGAACCAGTCATGGTCGTGTGGCTTACTGGGTTAATTCTCCTGACTTGTGAACTGGTGTTCATGAGTTTAACTCTATGGAGAGTACTTTTTATTTACTTACTATTAAGCTTCCTGTAGAGCCAATGTAAATTTGCATTGATTTTGGGCATGAGATAGTGCTATTGTGAGATATAAAATCTGTATTAAGTGTTCATAAAGAACAAAATGTCATCATTCGCTGTATAGATTGTCATTAAGAATAAAATAAAGAATCCAAGGGATTTCTTTTTTAACTTACCTATTAGCGATTCAATGTTCACTGCCCTTCTTGACATCACAGTGCACCTGTGTATTCCTTTGGCTTGTTGGGTTAATGCGTCTTTCTTGTAAACAGTAGTTCTTGAGTTCGACTCCACGGAGAGTATTTTCATTTACTTACTAATAAGTAATCTATAGAGCCAAAGGAAATTTGTTTGGATTTTGGGTTTGAGATATTGCTATTGTAAGATATAGAATCTGTAATAAGTGTTCATAAAGAACAAGGTGTCATCATTCGCTGTATAGATTGGCATTAAGAATAACATAGTAAAACCACTGGATTTCTTTTTGAACTTACCTAATAAGGATTTAATGTTCACTGCCCTAATTGACATTGCCATGCTGCTTTGATGATCCAGTGGCTTATTGGGTTAATGCGCATGACTTGTGAAAAGGAGTTCATAAATTCAACTCCACAAAGAGTTTTTTTCATTTGCTTACTAATAAGTTACCTATAGAGCCAATGGAAATTTGTATGGATTTTGGGCTTGAGATAGTGCAATTGTGAGATTTAGAATGTGTATTAAGTGTTCATAAAGAACAACATGTCATCATTCGTTGTATAAATTGGCATTAAGAATAAAATAGAGAATCCAAGGGATTTCTCTTTTAACTTACCTATTTGAGATTCAATGTTCACTGCCCTTTTTGACTTGTGCTATTCCATTGGTTTGTTGGGTTAATACGCATGTATTGTAAACATGAGTTCATGAGATCGACTCCATAGAGAGTTTTTTTCATTTACTTACTAATAAGCTTCCTATAGAGCCAATGGAAATTTGCATTGATTTCGGGCTTGAGATAGTGCAATTGTGAGATGTAGAATGTGTATTAAGTGTTCATAAAGAACGAGATGTCATCATACGTTGTATAGATTGGCATTAAGAATAACATAGTGAATTCAAGGGATTTCATTTTTAACTTTCCTATTTGCGATTCAATGTTCACTACCCTTCTTGACATTTCAAAGCACCTGTGATGGTCCAGTGGCTTACTGTGTTAATGCGCCTGTCTTGTAAACAGGACTTTGTGAGTTCTGCTCCACCAAGGGTTTTTTTCGTTTACTTACTAATAAGCTTCCTATAGAGCCAATGGAAATTTGCATTGATTTTGGGCATGAGATAGTGCTATTGTAAGATATAGAATCTTTATTAAGTGTTCATAAAGAACAAGATGTCATCATACGCTGTATAGATTGCCATTAAGGATGACATAGTAAAACCACTGTATTTCTTTTTGAACTTACCTATTAACGATTTAATATTCACTACCCTAATTGACCTCACCTTGCAGCTGTGATGTTCCAGTGGCTTACTGGGTTAATGTGCATGACTCGTAAATAGGAGCTCATGAGCTCGACTCCACAGTCAGTTTTTTTCATTAACTTACTAATAAATTACCAGTAGAGCCAATGGAAATTTGTACGGATTTTGGGCTTGAGATAGTGCAATTGTGAGTTATAGAATGTGTACAGTCATGGCCAAAAGTATTGAGAATGAGACAAATAGTAATTTTTCCAAAGTTTACTGCTTCATTTTTTGTAATGGCAATTTGCATATACTCCTGAATGTCAAACAGTGATCAGCTTAACAGCAATTACTGTACTTGCAAAGTCAATATTTGCCGAGAAAATGAACTTTAACCCCCAAAACACATTTCAACATCATTGCAGTCCTGCCTTAAAAGGAGCAGCTAACATCGTTTTAGTGATTGATCCATTAACACAGGTGTGGGTGTTGATGAGGACAGGGCTGGCGATCAATCAGTCATGATTAAGTAAGAATGACATCACTGGACACTTTAAAAGAAGGCTGGTTCTTAGTATCATTGTTTCTCTTCAGTTAACCATGGTTATCTCTAAAGAAACACGTGCAGCCATCATTGCACTGCACAAAAATGGCCTAACAGGGAAGAGTATCGCAGCTACAAAGATTGCACCTCAGTCAACAATCTATCGCATCATCAAGAACTTCAAGGAGAGAGCTTCCATTGTTATCAAAAAGGCTCCAGGGCGCCCAAGAAAGACCAGCAAGCGCCAGGACCATATCTTAAAACTGTTTCAGCTGCGGGATTGGACTACCAGCAGTGCCAAGCTTGCTCAGGAATGGCAGCAGGCTGGTGTGAGTGCTTCTGCACACACTGTGAGGCGGAGACTCTTTGAGCAAGGGCTGGTTTCAAGGAGGGCAGCAAAGAAGCCACTTTTCTCCAGAAAAAACATCAGGGACCGACTGATATTCTGCTAAAGGTACAGGGAGTGGACTGCTGAAGACTGGGGCAAAGTCATTTTCTCTGATGAATCCCCTTTTTGATTGTTTGGGACATCTGGAAAACAGCTTATTCGGAGAAGAAGAGGTGAGCGCTACCACCAGTCTTGTCTCATGCCAACTGTAAAGCATCCTGAAACCATTCATGTGTGGGGTTGCTTCTCAGCCAAGGGAATCGGCTCACTCACAGTCTTGCCTAAAAACACAGCCATGAATAAAGAATGGTACCAGATTGTCCTCCAAGAGCAACTTCTCCCAACCGTCCAAGAGCAGTTTGGCGCCCAACAATGCCTTTTCCAGCATGATGGAGCACCTTGCCATAAAGCAAAGGTGATAACTAAATGGTTCATGGAACAAAACATAGAGATTTTGGGTCCATGGCCTGGAAACTCCCCAGATCTTAATCACATTGAGAACTTGTGGTCAATCATCAAGAGACGGGTGGACAAACAAAAACCAACAAATTCTGGCAAAATGCAAGCATTGATTATGCAAGAATGGACTGCTATCAGACAGGATTTGGTCCAAAAGTTGATTGAGAGCAAGCCAGGGAGAATTACAGAGGTCTTGAAGAAGAAGGGGCAACACTGCAAATATTGACTTGCTGCATTAACTCATTCTAACTGTCAATATAACCTATTGGTACTCATAATATGATTGCAATTATATTTCTGTATGTGATATAAACATCAGACAAACACTAATAAAAACCAGAGGCAAGCAGATCATGTGAAAATATAATTTTGGTGTCATTCTCAAAACTTTTGGCCATGACTGTATAGTTTGGCATTAAGAATAACATAGTGAATCCAAGGGATTTCATTTTTAACTTTCCTATTTGCGATTCAATGTTCACTGCCCTTCTTAACATCTTACTGTACCTGTGATGTTCTAGTAGCTTACTGGGTTAAAGCACCTGTCTTGTAAACAGGAGTTTGTGAGTTCTACTCCACAGATAGTATTTTTTCATTTACTTACTAATAAGCTTCCTATAGAGCCAATGGAAATTTGCATTGATTTTGGACATGAGATATAGTGCTATTGTAAGATATCGAATCTCTATTAAGTGTTCATAAAGAACAAGATGTCATCATACGCTGTATAGATTGCCATTAAGAATAACATAGTAAAACCACTAGATTTCTTTTTGAACTTAACTATTAACGATTTAATGTTCAATGCCCTAATTGACATTACCATGCAGCTGTTATGTTCCAGTAGCTTACTGGGTTAATGCGAATGTCTTGTGAATGGGAGTTCATGAGTTGGACTCCACTGAGAGTTTTTTTTCATTTACTTACTAATAAGTTACCTATAGATCCAATGGAAATTTGTATGGATTTTGGGCTTGAGATAGTGCAATTGTGAGATATATAATCTGTATTAAGTGTTCATAAAGAACAAGATGTCATTATTCGCTGTATAGATTAGCATTAAGAATAAAATAGTGAATTCAAGGGATTTCTTTTTTAACTTACCTTTTTGCGATTCAATGTTCACTGCCCTTCTTGACATCACCATGCACTTGTGATGTTCCAGTGGCTTACTGGGTTAATGCACATGTCTTCTATAACAGGAGTTCATGAGTTCTACTCCACAGAGAGTTTTTTTCATTTACTTACTAATTAGCTTCCTATAGAGCCAATGGAAGTTTGCATTGATTCTGGGCATGAGATAGTGCTATTGTGAGATATAGATTCTGTATTAAGTTTTTATAAAGAACAAAATGTCATCATACGCTCTATAGATTGGCATTAAGAATAACATAGTGAAATCAATGGATTTCTTTTTTAACTTACCTATTAGTTATTCAATGTTCACTGCCCTTCTTGACTTTACATTGAACCTGTGATGGTCCAGTGGCTTACTGGGTTAATGCGTCTGGCTTATGAACATGAGTTTGACTCCACGGAGAGTATTTTTCATTTATTTACTAATAAGTTACCTATAGAGTCAATGGAAATTTGCATAGATTTTGGGCATGAGAAAGTGCAATTGTGAGATATATAATGTGTATTAAGTGTTCATAAAGAACAAAATGTCATCATATACTGTATAGATTGGCATTAAGAATAACATAGTAAAACCATAGATTTCTTTTGGAACTTACAGTAGCTATTAAAGATTCAATGTTCACTGCCCTATTTGACATTGTATTGCACCTGTGATATTCCAGTGGCTTACTGGGTTAATGCGCCTGACTTGTGAATAATTGTTCATGAATTCTACTCCATGTAGAGCTTTTTTCATTTATTACTAATAAGCCTCCTATAGAACCAATGGAAATTTGCATTGATATTGGGCTTGAGAAAGTGCAATTGTGAGATATATAATGTGTATTAAGTGTTCATAAAGAACAATATGTCATCATACGCTGTATAGATTGGCATTAAGAATAACATTGTAAAACCACAGCATTTCTTTTTGAACTTACCTGTTAACGATTCAATTTTCACTGCCCTAATTGATATTGCATTGCACCTGTTATGTTCCAGTGGCTTACTGGGTTAATGCGCTTGACTTGCGAACATGTGTTCATGAAGTCTACACCTCAGAGATCTTATTTCAATTACTTATTAATAAGCTTCCTATAGGGCCAATGGAAAATCGCATTGATTTTGGGCTTGAGATAGTGCAATTGTAGATATAAAATCTGTATTAAGTCTTCATATAGAACAAAATGACATCATACACTGTATAGATTGGCATTAAGAATAACATGGTGAAACCAATGGATTTCTTTTTGAACTTACCTATTAACGATTCAATGTTCACTGCACTAATTGACATAGTATTGCAACTGTGATGTTCCAGTGGCTTACTGGGTCAATGCACCTGACTTGTGAAAAGGTGTTTATGAGCTTGACACCAAGGAGAGCATTTTTTATTTACTTACCAGTAAGTTACCTATAGAGTCAATGGAAATTTGTATGGATTTTGGGCTTGAGATAGAGCAATTGTGAGATATAGAATCTGTATTAGGTCTTCATAAAGAACAAGATGTCATCATACGCTGTGCAGATTGGCATCAAAAATAACATAGCAAAACCACTGGATTTCTTTTTGAACTTAACTATTAATGATTCAATGTTCACTGCCCTAATTGAAATAGCATTGCACCTGTGATGTTCCAGTGGCTTACTGGGTTAATGCGCCTGAAATGTGAACAATTGATCATGAATTCTATTCCACAGAGTGCGCTTTCTCATTTACTTACTAATAAGCTTCATATAGAGCTAATGGAAATTTGCAATGATTTTGGGCTTGAGATAGTGCAATTGTGAGATACAGAATCTGTATTAAGTATTCATACAGAACAAGATGTCATCATACGCTGTATAGATTGGCATTAACAATAACATAGTAAAACCACTGGATTTCTTTTTGTACTTAACTATTAGCGATTCAATGTTCACTGCCCTTCTTTACAAAACATTGTTACTGTGATGGTCCAGTGGCTTGCTGGTTTAATGCGCCTGAATTGTGAACAGGTGTTCATGAGTTTGACTCCAAGGAGAGTGTTTTTTATTTACTAACTAATAAGTTACCTATAGAGCAAATAGAAATTTGTGTGGATTTTGGGATTGAGATAGTGCAATTGTGAGATTTAGAATCTGTATTAAGTGTTCATAAAGAATAAGATGTCATCATATGCTGTACAGAATGGCATAAAAAATAACATAGTAAAACCACTGGATTTCTTTTTGAACTTATCTTTTAACGATTCAATGTTTACTGCCCTAATTGACATTGCATTGCATCTATGATGTTCCAGCGGCTTGCTGGGTTAATGCGCCTGATATGTGAACAGGTGTTCATGAATTCTACTCCATGGAGAGCCTTTTTTCATTTACTTACTAATAAGCTTCCTATAGAGTCAATAGAAATTTGCATTGACTTTGGGCTTGAGATATAGAATATGTATTAAGTGTTCATAAAGAACAAGATGTCATCATACACTGAATAGATTGGCATTAAAAATAACATAGTAAAACCGCTGGATTTCTCTTAGAACTTACCTATTAACGATTCAATGTTCACTGCGCTAATTGACAGTGTATTGGACATGTGATGTTCCAGTGGCTTACTGGGTTAATGTGCCTGATTTGTGAACATGAGTTCGACTCCACGGAGAGTTTTCTTCATTTACTTACTAATTAGCTTCCTATAGAGCCAATGGAAATTTGCATTGATTTTGGGCATGACATAGTGCTATTGTGAGATATAGAATATGTATTAAGTGTTCATAAACAATAAGATGTCATCATATGCTGTATAGATTGGCATTAAAAATAACATAATGAATCCAAGGGATTTCTTTATGAGTTTACCTATTAACGATTCAATGTTCACTGCCCTAATTGACATCACATTGAACCTGTGATGTTCCAGTGGTTTACTGTAATAATGCAAAAGAATTGTGAACAGGTGTTCATGAATTCTACTCCACGAAGAGCTTGTTTTATTTACTTACTAATAAGCTTCCTATGGAGCCAATGGAAATTTGCATTGATTTTGGGCTTGAGTGCAATTGTGAGATATAGAATCTGTATTAAGTGTTCATAAAGAACAAGATGTCATCATACACTGTATAGATTGGCATTAAGAATAACATAGTAAAACCACTGGATTTCCTTTTGAACTTAGCTGTTAACGATTCAATGTTCACTGCCCTAATTGACGTTGCATAGCACCTGTGAAGTTCCAGTGGCATACTGGGTTAATGCGCCTGACTTGTGAAAAGGTTTTCATGAATTCTACTCCATGGAGAGATTTTTTCCTTTACTTACTAATAAGCTTCCTATAGAGCTATTGGAAATTTGCATTGATTTTGGGCTTGAGTGCAATTGTGAGATATAGAATTTGTATTAAGTGTTCATAAAGAACAAGATGTCATCATACACTGTATAGATTGGCATTAAGAATAACATAGTACAACCACTGGATTTCTTTTTGAGCTTAGCTATTAACGATTCAATTTACACTGCACTAATTGACATTTCCTTTTTACTGTGATGTTTCAGTGGCTTACTGAGTTAATGCGCCTAAATTGTGAACATGAGTTCGACTCCCCGGAGAGTTTTATTCATTTACTTACTAATAAGCTTCCTATAGAGCCAATGGAAATTTGCATTGATTTTGGGCATGAGATAGTGCAATTGTGAGATATAGAATATGTTTTAAGTCTTCATAAAGAACAAAATGTCATCATACGCTTTATAGATTGGCATTAAGAATAACATAGTGAAACCACTGGATTTCTTTTTGAGCTTAGCTATTAACGATTCAATTTACACTGCACTAATTGACATTGCATTGCACCTGTGATGTTCCAGTGGCTTACTGTGTTAATGCGCATGTCTTGTAAACAGGAGTTTGTGAGTTCTTCTCCACCAAGGGTTTTTTTCGTTTACTTACTAATAAGCTTCCTATAGAGCCAATGGAAATTTGCATTGATTTTGGGCATGATAGTGCTATTGTAAGATATAGAATCTTTATTAAGTGTTCATAAAGAACAAGATGTCATCATACGCTGTATAGATTGCCATTAAGGATGACATAGTAAAACCACTGTATTTCTTTTTGAACTTACCTATTAACGATTTAATATTCACTACCCTAATTGACCTCACCTTGCAGCTGTGATGTTCCAGTGGCTTACTGGGTTAATGTGCATGACTCGTAAATAGGAGCTCATGAGCTCGACTCCACAGTCAGTTTTTTTCATTAACTTACTAATAAATTACCAGTAGAGCCAATGGAAATTTGTACGGATTTTGGGCTTGAGATAGTGCAATTGTGAGTTATAGAATGTGTACAGTCATGGCCAAAAGTATTGAGAATGAGACAAATAGTAATTTTTCCAAAGTTTACTGCTTCATTTTTTGTAATAGCAATTTGCATATACTCCTGAATTTCAAACAGTGATCAGCTTAACAGCAATTACTGTACTTGCAAAGTCAATATTTGCCGAGAAAATGAACTTTAACCCCCAAAACACATTTCAACATCATTGCAGTCCTGCCTTAAAAGGAGCAGCTAACATCGTTTTAGTGATTGATCCATTAACACAGGTGTGGGTGTTGATGAGGACAGGGCTGGCGATCAATCAGTCATGATTAAGTAAGAATGACATCACTGGACACTTTAAAAGAAGGCTGGTTCTTAGTATCATTGTTTCTCTTCAGTTAACCATGGTTATCTCTAAAGAAACACGTGCAGCCATCATTGCACTGCACAAAAATGGCCTAACAGGGAAGAGTATCGCAGCTACAAAGATTGCACCTCAGTCAACAATCTATCGCATCATCAAGAACTTCAAGGAGAGAGCTTCCATTGTTATCAAAAAGGCTCCAGGGCGCCCAAGAAAGACCAGCAAGCGCCAGGACCATATCTTAAAACTGTTTCAGCTGCGGGATCGGACTACCAGCAGTGCCGAGCTTGCTCAGGAATGGCAGCAGGCTGGTGTGAGTGCTTCTGCACACACTGTGAGGCGGAGACTCTTTGAGCAAGGGCTGGTTTCAAGGAGGGCAGCAAAGAAGCCACTTTTCTCCAGAAAAAACATCAGGGACCGACTGATATTCTGCAAAAGGTACAGGGAGTGGACTGCTGAAGACTGGGGCAAAGTCATTTTCTCTGATGAATCCCCTTTTTGATTGTTTGGGACATCTGGAAAACAGCTTATTCGGAGAAGAAGAGGTGAGCGCTACCACCAGTCTTGTCTCATGCCAACTGTAAAGCATCCTGAAACCATTCATGTGTGGGGTTGCTTCTCAGCCAAGGGAATCGGCTCACTCACAGTCTTGCCTAAAAACACAGCCATGAATAAAGAATGGTACCAGATTGTCCTCCAAGAGCAACTTCTCCCAACCGTCCAAGAGCAGTTTGGCGCCCAACAATGCCTTTTCCAGCATGATGGAGCACCTTGCCATAAAGCAAAGGTGATAACTAAATGGTTCATGGAACAAAACATAGAGATTTTGGGTCCATGGCCTGGAAACTCCCCAGATCTTAATCACATTGAGAACTTGTGGTCAATCATCAAGAGACGGGTGGACAAACAAAAACCAACAAATTCTGGCAAAATGCAAGCATTGATTATGCAAGAATGGACTGCTATCAGACAGGATTTGGTCCAAAAGTTGATTGAGAGCAAGCCAGGGAGAATTACAGAGGTCTTGAAGAAGAAGGGGCAACACTGCAAATATTGACTTGCTGCATTAACTCATTCTAACTGTCAATATAACCTATTGGTACTCATAATATGATTGCAATTATATTTCTGTATGTGATATAAACATCAGACAAACACTAATAAAAACCAGAGGCAAGCAGATCATGTGAAAATATAATTTTGGTGTCATTCTCAAAACTTTTGGCCATGACTGTATAGTTTGGCATTAAGAATAACATAGTGAATCCAAGGGATTTCATTTTTAACTTTCCTATTTGCGATTCAATGTTCACTGCCCTTCTTAACATCTTACTGTACCTGTGATGTTCTAGTAGCTTACTGGGTTAAAGCACCTGTCTTGTAAACAGGAGTTTGTGAGTTCTACTCCACAGATAGTATTTTTTCATTTACTTACTAATAAGCTTCCTATAGAGCCAATGGAAATTTGCATTGATTTTGGACATGAGATATAGTGCTATTGTAAGATATCGAATCTCTATTAAGTGTTCATAAAGAACAAGATGTCATCATACGCTGTATAGATTGCCATTAAGAATAACATAGTAAAACCACTAGATTTCTTTTTGAACTTAACTATTAACGATTTAATGTTCAATGCCCTAATTGACATTACCATGCAGCTGTTATGTTCCAGTAGCTTACTGGGTTAATGCGAATGTCTTGTGAATGGGAGTTCATGAGTTGGACTCCACTGAGAGTTTTTTTTCATTTACTTACTAATAAGTTACCTATAGATCCAATGGAAATTTGTATGGATTTTGGGCTTGAGATAGTGCAATTGTGAGATATATAATCTGTATTAAGTGTTCATAAAGAACAAGATGTCATTATTCGCTGTATAGATTAGCATTAAGAATAAAATAGTGAATTCAAGGGATTTCTTTTTTAACTTACCTTTTTGCGATTCAATGTTCACTGCCCTTCTTGACATCACCATGCACTTGTGATGTTCCAGTGGCTTACTGGGTTAATGCACATGTCTTCTATAACAGGAGTTCATGAGTTCTACTCCACAGAGAGTTTTTTTCATTTACTTACTAATTAGCTTCCTATAGAGCCAATGGAAGTTTGCATTGATTCTGGGCATGAGATAGTGCTATTGTGAGATATAGATTCTGTATTAAGTTTTTATAAAGAACAAAATGTCATCATACGCTCTATAGATTGGCATTAAGAATAACATAGTGAAATCAATGGATTTCTTTTTTAACTTACCTATTAGTTATTCAATGTTCACTGCCCTTCTTGACTTTACATTGAACCTGTGATGGTCCAGTGGCTTACTGGGTTAATGCGTCTGGCTTATGAACATGAGTTTGACTCCACGGAGAGTATTTTTCATTTATTTACTAATAAGTTACCTATAGAGTCAATGGAAATTTGCATAGATTTTGGGCATGAGAAAGTGCAATTGTGAGATATATAATGTGTATTAAGTGTTCATAAAGAACAAAATGTCATCATATACTGTATAGATTGGCATTAAGAATAACATAGTAAAACCATAGATTTCTTTTGGAACTTACAGTAGCTATTAAAGATTCAATGTTCACTGCCCTATTTGACATTGTATTGCACCTGTGATATTCCAGTGGCTTACTGGGTTAATGCGCCTGACTTGTGAATAATTGTTCATGAATTCTACTCCATGTAGAGCTTTTTTCATTTATTACTAATAAGCCTCCTATAGAACCAATGGAAATTTGCATTGATATTGGGCTTGAGAAAGTGCAATTGTGAGATATATAATGTGTATTAAGTGTTCATAAAGAACAATATGTCATCATACGCTGTATAGATTGGCATTAAGAATAACATTGTAAAACCACAGCATTTCTTTTTGAACTTACCTGTTAACGATTCAATTTTCACTGCCCTAATTGATATTGCATTGCACCTGTTATGTTCCAGTGGCTTACTGGGTTAATGCGCTTGACTTGCGAACATGTGTTCATGAAGTCTACACCTCAGAGATCTTATTTCAATTACTTATTAATAAGCTTCCTATAGGGCCAATGGAAAATCGCATTGATTTTGGGCTTGAGATAGTGCAATTGTAGATATAAAATCTGTATTAAGTCTTCATATAGAACAAAATGACATCATACACTGTATAGATTGGCATTAAGAATAACATGGTGAAACCAATGGATTTCTTTTTGAACTTACCTATTAACGATTCAATGTTCACTGCACTAATTGACATAGTATTGCAACTGTGATGTTCCAGTGGCTTACTGGGTCAATGCACCTGACTTGTGAAAAGGTGTTTATGAGCTTGACACCAAGGAGAGCATTTTTTATTTACTTACCAGTAAGTTACCTATAGAGTCAATGGAAATTTGTATGGATTTTGGGCTTGAGATAGAGCAATTGTGAGATATAGAATCTGTATTAGGTCTTCATAAAGAACAAGATGTCATCATACGCTGTGCAGATTGGCATCAAAAATAACATAGCAAAACCACTGGATTTCTTTTTGAACTTAACTATTAATGATTCAATGTTCACTGCCCTAATTGAAATAGCATTGCACCTGTGATGTTCCAGTGGCTTACTGGGTTAATGCGCCTGAAATGTGAACAATTGATCATGAATTCTATTCCACAGAGTGCGCTTTCTCATTTACTTACTAATAAGCTTCATATAGAGCTAATGGAAATTTGCAATGATTTTGGGCTTGAGATAGTGCAATTGTGAGATACAGAATCTGTATTAAGTATTCATACAGAACAAGATGTCATCATACGCTGTATAGATTGGCATTAACAATAACATAGTAAAACCACTGGATTTCTTTTTGTACTTAACTATTAGCGATTCAATGTTCACTGCCCTTCTTTACAAAACATTGTTACTGTGATGGTCCAGTGGCTTGCTGGTTTAATGCGCCTGAATTGTGAACAGGTGTTCATGAGTTTGACTCCAAGGAGAGTGTTTTTTATTTACTAACTAATAAGTTACCTATAGAGCAAATAGAAATTTGTGTGGATTTTGGGATTGAGATAGTGCAATTGTGAGATTTAGAATCTGTATTAAGTGTTCATAAAGAATAAGATGTCATCATATGCTGTACAGAATGGCATAAAAAATAACATAGTAAAACCACTGGATTTCTTTTTGAACTTATCTTTTAACGATTCAATGTTTACTGCCCTAATTGACATTGCATTGCATCTATGATGTTCCAGCGGCTTGCTGGGTTAATGCGCCTGATATGTGAACAGGTGTTCATGAATTCTACTCCATGGAGAGCCTTTTTTCATTTACTTACTAATAAGCTTCCTATAGAGTCAATAGAAATTTGCATTGACTTTGGGCTTGAGATATAGAATATGTATTAAGTGTTCATAAAGAACAAGATGTCATCATACACTGAATAGATTGGCATTAAAAATAACATAGTAAAACCGCTGGATTTCTCTTAGAACTTACCTATTAACGATTCAATGTTCACTGCGCTAATTGACAGTGTATTGGACATGTGATGTTCCAGTGGCTTACTGGGTTAATGTGCCTGATTTGTGAACATGAGTTCGACTCCACGGAGAGTTTTCTTCATTTACTTACTAATTAGCTTCCTATAGAGCCAATGGAAATTTGCATTGATTTTGGGCATGACATAGTGCTATTGTGAGATATAGAATATGTATTAAGTGTTCATAAACAATAAGATGTCATCATATGCTGTATAGATTGGCATTAAAAATAACATAATGAATCCAAGGGATTTCTTTATGAGTTTACCTATTAACGATTCAATGTTCACTGCCCTAATTGACATCACATTGAACCTGTGATGTTCCAGTGGTTTACTGTAATAATGCAAAAGAATTGTGAACAGGTGTTCATGAATTCTACTCCACGAAGAGCTTGTTTTATTTACTTACTAATAAGCTTCCTATGGAGCCAATGGAAATTTGCATTGATTTTGGGCTTGAGTGCAATTGTGAGATATAGAATCTGTATTAAGTGTTCATAAAGAACAAGATGTCATCATACACTGTATAGATTGGCATTAAGAATAACATAGTAAAACCACTGGATTTCCTTTTGAACTTAGCTGTTAACGATTCAATGTTCACTGCCCTAATTGACGTTGCATAGCACCTGTGAAGTTCCAGTGGCATACTGGGTTAATGCGCCTGACTTGTGAAAAGGTTTTCATGAATTCTACTCCATGGAGAGATTTTTTCCTTTACTTACTAATAAGCTTCCTATAGAGCTATTGGAAATTTGCATTGATTTTGGGCTTGAGTGCAATTGTGAGATATAGAATTTGTATTAAGTGTTCATAAAGAACAAGATGTCATCATACACTGTATAGATTGGCATTAAGAATAACATAGTACAACCACTGGATTTCTTTTTGAGCTTAGCTATTAACGATTCAATTTACACTGCACTAATTGACATTTCCTTTTTACTGTGATGTTTCAGTGGCTTACTGAGTTAATGCGCCTAAATTGTGAACATGAGTTCGACTCCCCGGAGAGTTTTATTCATTTACTTACTAATAAGCTTCCTATAGAGCCAATGGAAATTTGCATTGATTTTGGGCATGAGATAGTGCAATTGTGAGATATAGAATATGTTTTAAGTCTTCATAAAGAACAAAATGTCATCATACGCTTTATAGATTGGCATTAAGAATAACATAGTGAAACCACTGGATTTCTTTTTGAGCTTAGCTATTAACGATTCAATTTACACTGCACTAATTGACATTGCATTGCACCTGTGATGTTCCAGTGGCTTACTGTGTTAATGCGCATGTCTTGTAAACAGGAGTTTGTGAGTTCTTCTCCACCAAGGGTTTTTTTCGTTTACTTACTAATAAGCTTCCTATAGAGCCAATGGAAATTTGCATTGATTTTGGGCATGATAGTGCTATTGTAAGATATAGAATCTTTATTAAGTGTTCATAAAGAACAAGATGTCATCATACGCTGTATAGATTGCCATTAAGGATGACATAGTAAAACCACTGTATTTCTTTTTGAACTTACCTATTAACGATTTAATATTCACTACCCTAATTGACCTCACCTTGCAGCTGTGATGTTCCAGTGGCTTACTGGGTTAATGTGCATGACTCGTAAATAGGAGCTCATGAGCTCGACTCCACAGTCAGTTTTTTTCATTAACTTACTAATAAATTACCAGTAGAGCCAATGGAAATTTGTACGGATTTTGGGCTTGAGATAGTGCAATTGTGAGTTATAGAATGTGTACAGTCATGGCCAAAAGTATTGAGAATGAGACAAATAGTAATTTTTCCAAAGTTTACTGCTTCATTTTTTGTAATAGCAATTTGCATATACTCCTGAATTTCAAACAGTGATCAGCTTAACAGCAATTACTGTACTTGCAAAGTCAATATTTGCCGAGAAAATGAACTTTAACCCCCAAAACACATTTCAACATCATTGCAGTCCTGCCTTAAAAGGAGCAGCTAACATCGTTTTAGTGATTGATCCATTAACACAGGTGTGGGTGTTGATGAGGACAGGGCTGGCGATCAATCAGTCATGATTAAGTAAGAATGACATCACTGGACACTTTAAAAGAAGGCTGGTTCTTAGTATCATTGTTTCTCTTCAGTTAACCATGGTTATCTCTAAAGAAACACGTGCAGCCATCATTGCACTGCACAAAAATGGCCTAACAGGGAAGAGTATCGCAGCTACAAAGATTGCACCTCAGTCAACAATCTATCGCATCATCAAGAACTTCAAGGAGAGAGCTTCCATTGTTATCAAAAAGGCTCCAGGGCGCCCAAGAAAGACCAGCAAGCGCCAGGACCATATCTTAAAACTGTTTCAGCTGCGGGATCGGACTACCAGCAGTGCCGAGCTTGCTCAGGAATGGCAGCAGGCTGGTGTGAGTGCTTCTGCACACACTGTGAGGCGGAGACTCTTTGAGCAAGGGCTGGTTTCAAGGAGGGCAGCAAAGAAGCCACTTTTCTCCAGAAAAAACATCAGGGACCGACTGATATTCTGCAAAAGGTACAGGGAGTGGACTGCTGAAGACTGGGGCAAAGTCATTTTCTCTGATGAATCCCCTTTTTGATTGTTTGGGACATCTGGAAAACAGCTTATTCGGAGAAGAAGAGGTGAGCGCTACCACCAGTCTTGTCTCATGCCAACTGTAAAGCATCCTGAAACCATTCATGTGTGGGGTTGCTTCTCAGCCAAGGGAATCGGCTCACTCACAGTCTTGCCTAAAAACACAGCCATGAATAAAGAATGGTACCAGATTGTCCTCCAAGAGCAACTTCTCCCAACCGTCCAAGAGCAGTTTGGCGCCCAACAATGCCTTTTCCAGCATGATGGAGCACCTTGCCATAAAGCAAAGGTGATAACTAAATGGTTCATGGAACAAAACATAGAGATTTTGGGTCCATGGCCTGGAAACTCCCCAGATCTTAATCACATTGAGAACTTGTGGTCAATCATCAAGAGACGGGTGGACAAACAAAAACCAACAAATTCTGGCAAAATGCAAGCATTGATTATGCAAGAATGGACTGCTATCAGACAGGATTTGGTCCAAAAGTTGATTGAGAGCAAGCCAGGGAGAATTACAGAGGTCTTGAAGAAGAAGGGGCAACACTGCAAATATTGACTTGCTGCATTAACTCATTCTAACTGTCAATATAACCTATTGGTACTCATAATATGATTGCAATTATATTTCTGTATGTGATATAAACATCAGACAAACACTAATAAAAACCAGAGGCAAGCAGATCATGTGAAAATATAATTTTGGTGTCATTCTCAAAACTTTTGGCCATGACTGTATAGTTTGGCATTAAGAATAACATAGTGAATCCAAGGGATTTCATTTTTAACTTTCCTATTTGCGATTCAATGTTCACTGCCCTTCTTAACATCTTACTGTACCTGTGATGTTCTAGTAGCTTACTGGGTTAAAGCACCTGTCTTGTAAACAGGAGTTTGTGAGTTCTACTCCACAGATAGTATTTTTTCATTTACTTACTAATAAGCTTCCTATAGAGCCAATGGAAATTTGCATTGATTTTGGACATGAGATATAGTGCTATTGTAAGATATCGAATCTCTATTAAGTGTTCATAAAGAACAAGATGTCATCATACGCTGTATAGATTGCCATTAAGAATAACATAGTAAAACCACTAGATTTCTTTTTGAACTTAACTATTAACGATTTAATGTTCAATGCCCTAATTGACATTACCATGCAGCTGTTATGTTCCAGTAGCTTACTGGGTTAATGCGAATGTCTTGTGAATGGGAGTTCATGAGTTGGACTCCACTGAGAGTTTTTTTTCATTTACTTACTAATAAGTTACCTATAGATCCAATGGAAATTTGTATGGATTTTGGGCTTGAGATAGTGCAATTGTGAGATATATAATCTGTATTAAGTGTTCATAAAGAACAAGATGTCATTATTCGCTGTATAGATTAGCATTAAGAATAAAATAGTGAATTCAAGGGATTTCTTTTTTAACTTACCTTTTTGCGATTCAATGTTCACTGCCCTTCTTGACGTCACCATGCACTTGTGATGTTCCAGTGGCTTACTGGGTTAATGCACATGTCTTCTATAACAGGAGTTCATGAGTTCTACTCCACAGAGAGTTTTTTTCATTTACTTACTAATTAGCTTCCTATAGAGCCAATGGAAGTTTGCATTGATTCTGGGCATGAGATAGTGCTATTGTGAGATATAGATTCTGTATTAAGTTTTTATAAAGAACAAAATGTCATCATACGCTCTATAGATTGGCATTAAGAATAACATAGTGAAATCAATGGATTTCTTTTTTAACTTACCTATTAGTTATTCAATGTTCACTGCCCTTCTTGACTTTACATTGAACCTGTGATGGTCCAGTGGCTTACTGGGTTAATGCGTCTGGCTTATGAACATGAGTTTGACTCCACGGAGAGTATTTTTCATTTATTTACTAATAAGTTACCTATAGAGTCAATGGAAATTTGCATAGATTTTGGGCATGAGAAAGTGCAATTGTGAGATATATAATGTGTATTAAGTGTTCATAAAGAACAAAATGTCATCATATACTGTATAGATTGGCATTAAGAATAACATAGTAAAACCATAGATTTCTTTTGGAACTTACAGTAGCTATTAAAGATTCAATGTTCACTGCCCTATTTGACATTGTATTGCACCTGTGATATTCCAGTGGCTTACTGGGTTAATGCGCCTGACTTGTGAATAATTGTTCATGAATTCTACTCCATGTAGAGCTTTTTTCATTTATTACTAATAAGCCTCCTATAGAACCAATGGAAATTTGCATTGATATTGGGCTTGAGAAAGTGCAATTGTGAGATATATAATGTGTATTAAGTGTTCATAAAGAACAATATGTCATCATACGCTGTATAGATTGGCATTAAGAATAACATTGTAAAACCACAGCATTTCTTTTTGAACTTACCTGTTAACGATTCAATTTTCACTGCCCTAATTGATATTGCATTGCACCTGTTATGTTCCAGTGGCTTACTGGGTTAATGCGCTTGACTTGCGAACATGTGTTCATGAAGTCTACACCTCAGAGATCTTATTTCAATTACTTATTAATAAGCTTCCTATAGGGCCAATGGAAAATCGCATTGATTTTGGGCTTGAGATAGTGCAATTGTAGATATAAAATCTGTATTAAGTCTTCATATAGAACAAAATGACATCATACACTGTATAGATTGGCATTAAGAATAACATGGTGAAACCAATGGATTTCTTTTTGAACTTACCTATTAACGATTCAATGTTCACTGCACTAATTGACATAGTATTGCAACTGTGATGTTCCAGTGGCTTACTGGGTCAATGCACCTGACTTGTGAAAAGGTGTTTATGAGCTTGACACCAAGGAGAGCATTTTTTATTTACTTACCAGTAAGTTACCTATAGAGTCAATGGAAATTTGTATGGATTTTGGGCTTGAGATAGAGCAATTGTGAGATATAGAATCTGTATTAGGTCTTCATAAAGAACAAGATGTCATCATACGCTGTGCAGATTGGCATCAAAAATAACATAGCAAAACCACTGGATTTCTTTTTGAACTTAACTATTAATGATTCAATGTTCACTGCCCTAATTGAAATAGCATTGCACCTGTGATGTTCCAGTGGCTTACTGGGTTAATGCGCCTGAAATGTGAACAATTGATCATGAATTCTATTCCACAGAGTGCGCTTTCTCATTTACTTACTAATAAGCTTCATATAGAGCTAATGGAAATTTGCAATGATTTCGGGCTTGAGATAGTGCAATTGTGAGATACAGAATCTGTATTAAGTATTCATACAGAACAAGATGTCATCATACGCTGTATAGATTGGCATTAACAATAACATAGTAAAACCACTGGATTTCTTTTTGTACTTAACTATTAGCGATTCAATGTTCACTGCCCTTCTTTACAAAACATTGTTACTGTGATGGTCCAGTGGCTTGCTGGTTTAATGCGCCTGAATTGTGAACAGGTGTTCATGAGTTTGACTCCAAGGAGAATGTTTTTTATTTACTAACTAATAAGTTACCTATAGAGCAAATAGAAATTTGTGTGGATTTTGGGATTGAGATAGTGCAATTGTGAGATTTAGAATCTGTATTAAGTGTTCATAAAGAATAAGATGTCATCATATGCTGTACAGAATGGCATAAAAAATAACATAGTAAAACCACTGGATTTCTTTTTGAACTTATCTTTTAACGATTCAATGTTTACTGCCCTAATTGACATTGCATTGCATCTATGATGTTCCAGCGGCTTGCTGGGTTAATGCACCTGATATGTGAACAGGTGTTCATGAATTCTACTCCATGGAGAGCCTTTTTTCATTTACTTACTAATAAGCTTCCTATAGAGTCAATAGAAATTTGCATTGACTTTGGGCTTGAGATATAGAATATGTATTAAGTGTTCATAAAGAACAAGATGTCATCATACACTGAATAGATTGGCATTAAAAATAACATAGTAAAACCGCTGGATTTCTTTTAGAACTTACCTATTAACGATTCAATGTTCACTGCGCTAATTGACAGTGTATTGGACATGTGATGTTCCAGTGGCTTACTGGGTTAATGTGCCTGATTTGTGAACATGAGTTCGACTCCACGGAGAGTTTTCTTCATTTACTTACTAATTAGCTTCCTATAGAGCCAATGGAAATTTGCATTGATTTTGGGCATGACATAGTGCTATTGTGAGATATAGAATATGTATTAAGTGTTCATAAACAATAAGATGTCATCATATGCTGTATAGATTGGCATTAAAAATAACATAATGAATCCAAGGGATTTCTTTATGAGTTTACCTATTAACGATTCAATGTTCACTGCCCTAATTGACATCACATTGAACCTGTGATGTTCCAGTGGTTTACTGTAATAATGCAAAAGAATTGTGAACAGGTGTTCATGAATTCTACTCCATGAAGAGCTTGTTTTATTTACTTACTAATAAGCTTCCTATGGAGCCAATGGAAATTTGCATTGATTTTGGGCTTGAGTGCAATTGTGAGATATAGAATCTGTATTAAGTGTTCATAAAGAACAAGATGTCATCACACACTGTATAGATTGGCATTAAGAATAACATAGTAAAACCACTGGATTTCCTTTTGAACTTAGCTGTTAACGATTCAATGTTCACTGCCCTAATTGACGTTGCATAGCACCTGTGAAGTTCCAGTGGCATACTGGGTTAATGCGCCTGACTTGTGAAAAGGTTTTCATGAATTCTACTCCATGGAGAGATTTTTTCCTTTACTTACTAATAAGCTTCCTATAGAGCTATTGGAAATTTGCATTGATTTTGGGCTTGAGTGCAATTGTGAGATATAGAATTTGTATTAAGTGTTCATAAAGAACAAGATGTCATCATACACTGTATAGATTGGCATTAAGAATAACATAGTACAACCACTGGATTTCTTTTTGAGCTTAGCTATTAACGATTCAATTTACACTGCACTAATTGACATTTCCTTTTTACTGTGATGTTTCAGTTGCTTACTGAGTTAATGCGCCTAAATTGTGAACATGAGTTCGACTCCCCGGAGAGTTTTATTCATTTACTTACTAATAAGCTTCCTATAGAGCCAATGGAAATTTGCATTGATTTTGGGCATGAGATAGTGCAATTGTGAGATATAGAATATGTTTTAAGTCTTCATAAAGAACAAAATGTCATCATACGCTTTATAGATTGGCATTAAGAATAACATAGTGAAACCACTGGATTTCTTTTTGAGCTTAGCTATTAACGATTCAATTTACACTGCACTAATTGACATTGCATTGCACCTGTGATGTTCCAGTGGCTTACTGTGTTAATGCAGTGGTCTTGTGAACAGGTGTTCATGAGTTCTACTCCATGGAGAGATTTTTTTCATTTACTTACTAATAAGCTTCCTATAGAGCCAATGGAAATTTGCATTGATTTTGGACTTGAGAAAGTGCAATTGTGAGATATAGAATCTGTATTAAGTGTTCATAAAGAACAAGATGTCATCATACACTTTGTAGATTGGCATTAAGAATAACAGTGAATCCAAGGGATTTCTTTTTTAACTTACCTCTTTGCAATTCAATGTTCACTGTCCTTCTTGACATCACGATGCACTTCTGCTGTTCCATTCGCTTACTGGGTTAATGCGCCTGACTTGCAAATAGTGTTGAGCCACTCCCGAAGTGTTCGCGTTCGTTTCGGTTCGTCGAACACCTTTGAACACCGTTAAAACCAATGGCAGGCAAACAAAAACACAAAGAAAACACCTTCAAAGGTGTCCAAAAGCTAACAAACTGCTCAGAAGACATAACTAACACATAGAAAAGTGACAAGTACATATAGTCATGCGAAAAGAAAAGACGTGGAGGAGTAAAAGGAGGGGTAGACACAGATATAGGCATGGCATGCCCTTCTAAAATCCAAAAAGTGAGAAGCCGACACGGCCAGTCCGTTCCTGCCTGTGCCACCTCAGTGTCGCCAAGTTTGTGCCTGAGCCGCGGTGGACCCTGATGGCCAGCCCCCCTCTCCCAATATTGGTGCCTGTCCGCTGGTGGATTGAGCGAGCCCCCCTGTGGTGGAGGCAGCTCTAAGCTTTTTAATTTAAATTGTCTCTCTAATTTAAATGAATACACTTTAAATCCTTTTACAAGGATCTATTGGAGGGCAAGTCTCATGCCAGCAGCCGCGTCATTCCAGCTCCAGTAGTGTCCACTAAAGCTGCTGCAGTTAAAATGCTTTTATAAGGATCAAGCTCAGCGGTCCACTGCAAGGCGTCCTACCGCCAGTCCCAGCCCCGATGCCTTGGGGTGCTTCCTGATGCTCTTCACTGAGTATCCCGGGTTCCCAAAGCATTTCCTTTGAAAAAATTAAGTGTCCAAACTACAGGTGGGGTAGCTTGCTTAACAGCTGGGATAATCCGCTGACTAGCAGACACTGCTACTAGGCACAAAATATTTCCTGGGCTAGATGAATTTAAAAATTTGTAATTAGATACTCTCGTTGGATGCTGAGAAAGCATTCCATAGAGTCTCCTGGCACGCCATATATTATTCTGTTAAAAAGCTTGGGGTAGGGGTCTAGGGGACCCTTTTATAGCCAAAATCATGGCCCTGTATCGCAATACGTCACCTAGGCTGAAGATAAATGGAACTGTAGCACCCCGAGGGCTCGGTTGATATCACTCTCAGGCAAGGATGGAGTGTGGATCAGGACCCCGACACCTGCATGCATTACACCACATTGCCGTGGGGCGCGGTGACCAATATGCCCCTGAGATGGGCACGACAGTCCCTGTCGCTGGCTGGAGTGGGGTGAGGGAACATGGAGGAAGGGGAACCCTGTAGTGCAGGAGCAGGGAGGAAGCAGTTCCTGGGTGCATTGAGAAGGGAGTATAAAAGGTGGGCACCATCTTAGTTCAGTGCAGAGAAGTCTGAGCAGAAGTGACAGGGAGCAGCGGCTCTGCATGAGCTCTGCTCCGGAGGCGGGCCTAGTAACAGAGGCCCAGGCCTGGAAGAGGGAGAAGGAAGGAAGATGAGCGGAGAAGGCTCCAGGAACGAGGAACGAAGGGATCCAAGGGGTGCGGACGGGCAAGTCGCCACCGCACGCCCGAATCCACCTGCGTGGAGGGGTCAGGCCAAAGAGGGAGACTGGTCACCGAAACTAGTGGAGGCGGGAAATGACCCTCAGCTAGAAACCGGAGGCTGTGACATTTTATGTGGCGCAGCCCCTCGCTACACCCACTAGGAAGGCACCACATAGGGTCAGGAAACTGGCGCCAAGTTTACCAAGAGGAGGCCCGAGGCAGCCGGACAGAAGGGTTGGTAAGAAAGGCCAGACAAAGGACATACAAAGGGGGTCCAGTGAAGCGCACCAAAGTTATCTGGGAGTTGTCTGAGCCCCTCACCTGGTGAGCACAGTACGTCATGGGCAGCCGTTACCTGCAGAAGTGGTCTGGATAATAAGAACTGTGAGTAAAGGCCCTGGACTGCATCACTGACTCCGTGTCGTTACTACTGCTGCCCAGCACCATCACCCCAATCCTCCGCATACACTGCCCTGAGGCTATACTCCTCCCGTGGGGAGTTATGCTACACTCTGCTGCACCCACAACACCAGCCTCAGCGGTCTGCCCTGCAGCGGCGGTTCTCTCTGACCGCAATCCACGGGTGGCGTAGTCGGACATTTAAACATCAAAACCACATAAATATTTCCGCCACTGGTTTGACCGCCCTGAGCCACGGAACCGGGTCGCCGCCACGGAGACTACAACCACCAGCATCCACCAAAAAGGGTCCGGCTCCGGGTGTCCCAAGGCCCAGAGGACGCGTCAGAACATTTTCATCACCTTTCATAATCACCAATGGGACAAGGCAGGGATGTCCTCTGTCCCCTTTCTTATACATCCTAGTGACGGAGCACCTGCTCTCATCAATTCGCAATAACCCCAATATTAGGTGGATTGAGGTGGGAGGCACCGAGTTCAAGTGCTCTCTATTTGCTGATGATGTCCTAGTATATATCACTCAATCACATATATCCATCCCTGCTGTTATGACTGAAATAGATCACTTTGTTACATGGTCAAATTTTAAAATCAATGCAGCGAAGTCTGAGGCCCTCGATGTCTCCCTCCCCAAATCCATACAGGATTCCATCCAGTCCAACTTTCCCTTTGCCTGGCCCTCACAGGGTATCAAATACTTAGGAATTCCTATTCATAGAGACCTCTCCCATCTATGTTATCTTAATTTTGGGCCCTTTATTGAACAACTCCATACAGACCACGGTTGGCAAGTTAGAATTGTAAGATTCACTACGTGAACCAGTGGTGTTTTGTGGAAAAGCACATGTACACTGTGTTCCAAATTATTATGCAAAAAGTGTTTAGGAGTGATAAGGGAAGAATTTGTTTGATTGCAAGTTAAACTCATTGATGGTGATGTGTGTGAGGGCTCTTTATATCACTGTAAGCAATTGCAGACACCTGTGCTAATTAGTTTGGCAGTTGTGTCCAATGAAAGGCAAGACTACTTAAGAAGGCTGTCCCACATTATTAAGCAGGCTACATTTTCTGCCAAAATGGGAAAGAAAAAGGATATGTCGGCTGCTGAGAAGCAACAAATTGTGGAGTGTTTAGGTCAAGGCATGACTACATTCAACATTGTGCGATGATCAGGATGAAGTGTCTTGGCAATCAAGAAGTATGTAGCTGATTCACAGAACACACGTGTGCGTGCTGATAAGGGCAAATTGAGGACTCTTTCCTACAGGCAATTACGTCAGGTTAAAAGAGCAGCGGCCAAAAAGCCTTGTCATAACAGCAGACAAGTTTTGGAAGCTGCTGGTGCCTCCAACGTCTCCAGAACAACAAGATGCATGGTCCTTCAGAGGTTTGCAGCTGTGCGTACGCCATCCTGTAGACCTCCTCTATCCACTGCACACAAGCAGAAATGGCTCCAGTGGGCCAAACAATACATGAAGACTGACTTCAAAACTGTTTTGTTCACGGATGAGTGCCGTGCAACGCTTGATGGTCCAGATGGATGTAGTAGAGGATGGCTTGTTGATGGACACCCCACGTAAACACGGCTACAGTGCCAACAAGGAGGAAGTGGAGTAATGTTTTGGGCTTGAATAATGGGGAGAGAGATTTTCGGCCCCTTTAGGATCCCTGAAGGGGTAAAGATGAACTCCATAATGTATGTGGAGTTTCTCAAACAGCACTTCCTGCCATGGTTCAAGAAGAAGAACCGTGTATTCCACAGCAAGATCATTTTCATTCATGATAATGCACCGTCTCATGCTGCACATAACACATCTGCATCTCTGGCTGATATGGGCATAAAAGGGGACAAACTTATGGTGTGACCCCCATGCTCCCCTGACCTCTACCCCATTCAGAACCTCTGGATCATCATCAAAAGGAGTGTCTATGATGGCGGGAAGCAGTTCACATCTAAGCAACAGCTCTGGGAGGGTATTCTGACCTCATTCAAAACAATTGAAGCAGAAACCATCCAAAACCTGACAAATTCAATGGACGAGAGAGTTCAGAAGCTCCTTTCGAAGAAGGGGTCCTATGTGCAAATGTAACATCACCTAGAATAAAGTTTTCAGTTGTAAACTGTTTGATTTCAGTTTCTAATAACCTGCTAATGCTTATAATTTCAAAAAAGTAAATTTTTTTGGTCTTTATTAAAATGAAAAGGTTGATCGAAGAGTGTGGAGGATCTATGATTGTGGCAACCCAGTAGTCAGGATTACTTCGAATTCTGAAAATCTGAGGGTCATGTTGCAGGTAGTGCAGCAAGAAGGCACTTATGTGTCTTGCGCATCTCGGAGCCCCAAAATTATTTTCCGGGCTAGATGCAGCTAAAAATTATTATTAATTTTAAATCTGGTGAAGCTTAGTATAGATGGCCTAATAGAATAAGTACTGCACACTGCTACAAAGCCAAATTATTTTCCAGCCAAGATACAGATAAACATGATTAGTAATTTTAAATCTGGTAGAGCTTAGTATAGATCGCCTAATAGAATCAGTACTGCACACTGCTACAAAGCCCAAATTATTTTCTGCGGGGTATGACAAGATCTCCAAGGCGTAAGTGGTGAGGTCCGGCCATTTATCCAGATTGGAAACCCAAAAAGAGCAAGGGTCCAGTGACACAGTCATGGCTTCAGTGTTTACTTGGAGATACTCCTGTACCATCGTCTCTAGGCGTTGACTATGTGTCAGACTACTTGTCTCCTGTGGCCTTGCAAAGGATGGGCTAAAAAAGTGGTGAAATGATTCCGCAAAATTGATGTTACCAGCAGATACTGTGTTTCTGTTACGGTTTGAGTGCTGAACACTCAAAGGTCCCACGGTTGGCAAGTTGGAACTGTGAGATTCACTACGTGCACCACTGGTGTTTTGTGGAAAAGCACATGTAAGATTCTGCAACAGTCTCTGCTGATACTCCTGCATGCGTGCATCCCTTTCTATGGCAGGAATAATTTCTGCAAATTTACTTTTGTACCGGGGATCTAACAGTGTGGCAACCCAGTAGTCAGGATTATTTCTAACTCTCACAATTCGAGGGTCATGTTGCAGGTAGTGTAGCAAGAAGGCACTCATGTGCATCCAGGAGCACCAAGTCCCTTTTGTGTTGGTGGCGAGGTAACAATCATGCTTCCTTCCTCTGTCCTCTCCCCCCAACCTCGCACAACAGAAATGTGATCGAGGTCTCTCTCATCTGAGGAGTCTTCCATCAGTTCGTCCTCCACTTCTTCCTGGGCTCTTGCACCTTCCTCACTAGTTTGGCTGCTACCATGCGCCCTGGTAAAACCATCTCCCCCACCCACACATGCCTGCCGCCTTGGTGCTGCCGACCATCTGGACCTTGCAGATGTTAGCCCTTCCGCATACAACTCCTCCTCCTCTACTTCCTCCACCTCCTCTTGTGCCACCAGCTGACTCCGAATTCTGTTTAACATGTGCTCCAGCATGTAAATCACTGGAATAGTCATGCTGATAATGGCATTGTCAGCACTAAACATCTTCGTCGCCATTTCAAAACTGTGCAGAAGGGTGCATAGGTCCCTGATCTGAGACCACTCCTCCAGCGTGATTTGCCACACCTCTGGTTCTCGTTGGCCCAGGCTATACGTCAGAATGTATTGCACCAGGGCTTGTCGGTGCTGCCACAGTCGCTGCAACATGTGCAGAGTTGAATTCCACCGGGTAGGCACATAGCATTTTAGCCGGTGAAGTGGCAGGCCCAACGACTTCTGTAGAGATGTAAGTCGCTGAGCTGCGGGATGCGAACGACGGAAGTGAGCACACAGCGACCGTGCCCTCTGCAGAAGGCCATCTAGTCCGGGATAGTGGGCTAAAAATTTCTGGACAACCAGGTTCAACACGTGAGCCATACAAGGCACGTGTGTGACATTGCCCCGGCGAAGGGCTGCACCCAGGTTTGCAGCATTGTCGCACACGGCCTTCCCTGGTTTCAGGTCCAGTGGAGACAACCATTCATGAAATTGGTTCTCCAGAGCTGACCACAACTCCTCAGCTGTGTGACTCACATTTCCCAGACATTTCAAAGTAAAAACCGCCTGATGATATTGAGCCATACTGCCAGCATAGTAAGGAGGTGTGCAGGATCCCTTCTGCGCAGTTAAAAAGCTTGTGGCATGACCAGACAGGCTTTGGGTGCAGGTGGATGACCGAGGGGAGGTTGAGGAGGCAGAAGCATTGGAGGAACTTTGAGATAAAGAGGATTGACGCACAACTCATGGGGACGGCAAGACTTGGACAGCAGCCCCTTGTCCTGCTGTCACGATAGTTACCCAGTGCCCAGTCAGCGACATGTAACGCCCCTGTCCATGCCTACTCGTCCAAGTGTCTGTGGTGAAATGCACCCTGTCACACACAGTTTCTCATAGAAGCGGTGATGTTGTGTGCGACATGCAGGTGGAGCGCAGGCACACCTTCTTTGAGAAGTAGTGCCGACTGGGCATCTGGTACTGGGGCACTGCGACGGACATAAGGTCTCGAAAATCCTCTGTGTCCACCAGGCGGAAAGGCAGCATTTCTGTAGCCAAGAGCTTGCAGATGGTGAAATTCAACCTCTTATCTTTCTCATGGCTAGGAGGTAATGGTCTTTTACTTGTCCACATCTGAGGGACCGAGGGCTGGCTGTTGTGCTTAGACGGGGTTGATAAGGGTGTCCACGGCAAACTGTCGGTCTGTGAGGAAGATGCAGGCGGACATGTTAGGTTGCCTTGATCCAAAGGTGGTGCTATCGATGTCGGACAGCGCTCAACACCAGCTGGTGTTACCACCTCCAAAGAAAATGATGACCTGCCAATCACACTGGCTGTTGCGGGTAAAGAGGTGGCAGATCTGCGTCCCAAAACAGGTGTGACTGCTGTACCCCCAGTCACAGAGGATGAAGAGGCCGCGGATGCACAAGATGTGGCAGACGGCGGTTGGCCCGGCCGGCTAGGCCGCAATGTAGCACAGGGAGCTTCCCACTGCAACTTATGCTTCATGTCCATGTGCTGGTTCATGCATGAAGTACTCAAAGTATGTATTTTTTGGCCTCTACTTAGCTTTTGCTGACAAATGTTACAGATAACACGAGTTGGGTCATCTTTATCGATCTGAAAAAATGCCCAGGCTATGCAAGGCTTAGCACCCATGCGACCTGAAGAGCCACCACGACTTGTGGTGAGAGGCAGAGTTGTGTTTGAGGATGCAGTTGTTGACGTGCTTCCAGTACTACGTCTCTGTCCAGGAAGGCGCAACCTGACCTCGTCGTCACTAGCATCTTCCTCCACCTCCTCTGCTGACCTCATCTCTTGGCTGACTGTGGGTCGACAGTAAGTGGGATCTCCAACCTCATCATCATCACCATGTGTGTTATCACACCCGTCGTCCTCTGAGCCAACCTGTTTCTGCCCTGACAAAAAACAAAAGTTGTCGCTCCAATCAGGTATTTGAGTCTCATCATCGTCTTCCTCATTGTCTCCACCAACAGGAGTTACAGTTTGGGAATGAGGGTCTACATTATGGCCAGAACCTTCTGCGTCTGGTCCTGGATCCGACTCATAAAGATTTTGGGCATCAGTGCAGATCATTTCCTCGTCTGGATTCACAGAAGCTCTGGAGCCGACCTCTGATTCCCAGGCTATAGTATGAGTAAGCAGCTCTGCAGACTCAATCATCTGTTCTACCTCATACTCAGATGGGCAGCTGGAGATTTGGGAGCTGTGAGGTAGCAAGTGTGATTGGGGTGACACCTCTGAGGACTGGAGTATTTGTGATGTTGAAGTTGAGGTGGAGGAGAGCCCACTTAAAGAAGCACTTGATATCCTTTTGTGCCTCATCTGGAATTTGTAGCGATTGGCATGGCCGTAAGAAAGGGATTTTATCACATTGTCCGCTAAAAGAAGTAGACATTTTAGTTTGGCTGGAAGATGGTCTTTCTTCTGCAGATGTTGCTGTTGCTTTAACACCTACCCCACGACACAACCATTTTTCCCCTTCCCAACACGCCTATTCCCCTTTCCACCAGCAGCAGGCCTTTTTCCACTCATTTTGGTGGTTACCTAATTCACAACTCTGGAGTTGTTTGCACAAAAAAACAATGGATGGGAACCGAGCAGAGCTGAGTGGCCAAACTGTGGTATTAGGCAAAAACTATTGGCGGGTTAGATGCAGAAAAAAATGATATTCAATTTGCAATCTGATGGAGGTCAGTATAGATGGACTAATAGAACAAGTCCCACACACTGCTAGAAGCCCAAATATTTTTTCAGAGCTAGATACAGAAAAAAAATTATATTCAATTTGCAACCTGGTGGAGGTTAGTATAGATGGACTAACAGAATGATGCTATGCCCAAAAGGTTTTACTTCACTAGGTGCAGTAAAAAAATTGGTATTCTATACACAGGTGGTATAGCTTGCAGCACAGATAGGCTACTCCATTGACTAACACACTCTTCAATAGGCCAAAAAGGATTAGCTTTGCTAGATTTAGCCAAATGCTGTGAAAAAAACTTGCACAGCACTGGCACAGACCTGCCTGGCAAAAACTGATAGGAACTGATGTAACTGAGTCCTGAAAAGAACTGCAATTACAATTAGTCTTTACTCCCAACCTATCTATTTAAGAGCACAGACCTGCCTGATAAAAGTCGTAGGAAATGCTGTAACCTAGTCCTTAAAAGGACAGCAATCACAACTATTCCCTACTCCCAAGCTATCTGTAGATTTGTGTGAAAATTGGCTTGAAATTAACAAGGTATAGCACACACAGCAACAGAGGTGCCATCTAACACGCAGCTGCAGCAGTGAGAAAATGGTGGCGACGGGGAAAATGGCTGGGTCTTATAGGGCAAGGACATGTGACATACACTGCCAATGACACATGCCCTTGCTTGTGTGAAAAAAATCACTTTGCTCCGTGTGTGCGCTGCTGATAGGCTGACAGATTGCACCTCCCCACTGTAAATGCGGGAAAGAGAAAAAAAAATTGAGATCTTCATTATTTCTGCAGAGATCCATCCCCTGCCCCATACCCCCTCCCTGCTGTACACTCAAACTGCGTATTAACATTAATTTTCAGCATTACTGAGAAAAAATCCAGTTATGATTTTGGTGCACGAACAGTTATCGAACATAACCTCGAACAGCCGAATTTTTTTCAAATCGTTTGTGTTCGCCGAACGGCTCGAACACCGCCCAAAACAGCTCGAATTTGAGATTGTCGAACAGTTCGAGTCGAACAACGCTCATCTCTACTTGAGAACAATTGTTCATGAATATTGCTCCATGGAGAGCTTTTTTCATTTACTTACTAATAAGCTTCCTATAGAGCCAATGGAAATTTGCATTGAGTTTTGGCTTGAGATAGTGCAATTGTGAGATATAGAATCTGTATAAAGTGTTCATAAAGAACAAGATGTCATCATACGCTGTATAGATTGGCATTAAGTATAACATAGTGAATCCAAGGGATTTATTTTTTAACTTTCCTATTTGCGATTCAATGTAAACTGCCCTAGTTGACATCACAATGCCCCTGCGATGTTTCAGTGGCTTACTGGGTTAATGCACCTGTTTTGTAAATAGGAGTTCATGAGTTCGACTCCACAGAGAGTTTTTTTCATTTACTTACTAATAAGCTTCCTATAGAGCCAATAGAAATTTGCATTGATTTTGGGCATGAGATAATACATATTATATATCTTACAATTGCACTAAGTGTTCATAAAGAACAAGATGTCATCATACGCTGTATAGATTGGCATTAAGAATAACATAGTGAAATCACTGGATTTCTTTTTGAACTTACCTATTAACGATTCAATGTTCACTGCCCTAATTGACATAATATTGTACTTGTGATGATACAGTGGCTTACTGGGTTAATGCACCTGACTTGTGAATAGGTGTTTATGAGTTTGACATGAAGGAGAGGATTTTTAATTTACTTACTAATGAGTTACCTATAGAGCCAAAGGAAATTTGTATGGATTTTTTGCTATAGAATCTGTATTAAGTGTTCATAAAGAACAAGATGTCATCATATGCTGTATAGATTGACATTAAGAATAACATAGTAAAACCACTGGATTTATTTTGAACTTACCTATTAACGATTCAATATTCACTGCCCTAATTGACTTCGCCTTTCAACTGTGGTGTTCCAGTGGCTTACTTGGTTAATGCACCTGACTTGTGAACATGAGTTTGACTCCACGGAGAGTTTTTTTCATTTTCTTATCAATGAGCTTCCTATAGAGCCAATGGGAATTTGCATTGATTTTGTGCATGAGATAGTGCTATTGTGAGATATAGAATATGTATTAAGTCTTCATAAAGAACAAAATGTCATCATGCGCTGTACAGATAGGCATTGAGAATAAGATAGTGAAACCAATGGATTTCTTTTGTAACTTACCTATTAACGATTCAATGTTCACTGCCCTAATTGACATCGCCTTGCACCTGTGATGTTCCAGGGGCTTACTGGGTTAATGCGCTTGACTCGTGAACAGTTGCTCATGAACTCTTCTCTACGGAGAGTATTTTTCATTTACTTACTAATAAGCTTCCTATAGAGCCAATGGAAATTTGCATTGATTTTGGGCTTGAGAAAGTGCAATTGTGAGATATAGAATCTGTATGAAGTGTTCATAAAGAACAAGATGTTATCATACGCTGTATAGATTGGCTTTAAGAATAACATAGTAAAACCAATTGATTTCTTTTTGAGTTTACCTATTAACGATTCAATGTTCACTGCCCTAATTTACATCACATTGCACCTGTGATGTTCCAGTGGTTTACTAGGTTAATGCACCTGGTTTGTGAACAGGTGTTCATGAATTCTACTCCACAGAGAGCTTTTTTCATTTACTTACTAATAAGCTTCCAATAGAGCCAATGGAAATTTGCATTGATTTTGGGCTTGAGAAAGTGCAATTGTGAGATATAAAATCTGTATAAAGTGTTCATAAAGAACAAGATGTTGTCATACGCTGTACAGATTGGCATTAAAAATAACATAGTGAATCCAAGGGATTTCTTTTTTAACTTACCTATTTGCGATTCAATGTTCACTGCCCTTCTTGACATCACAACGCACCTGTGATATTCCAGTGGTTTACTGGGTCAATGCGCCTGACTTGTGAACAGGTGTTCATTAGTGTTGAGCGATACCTTCTGATTTCGGGAAATATCGGATCGTATAGGATTAGACCGATACCCAAAAAGTATCGGATATCGCCGATTCCGATACCGGAAACCAATGCAAGTCAATGGGACAGAAATATTGGAATGAAAATAAACCCTCTCTTTCCTTGTAGGTTAATTCTACATGAAGGAATATAACTAAGAATAATGTAGAATGAGGTGTGGGAGACAATAATGGCATAGAGGTTTAGCCCAATCAAATTGAATAGCAGGAATTAATATTTTTTTTAAGACGTTCTGAGTTACGGAAATATTGACTATGTTAAGTATTTTTATATTTTGTCAGATATTTATGTTTCACTACTTCCATGCTCTTCACCTTCTTTTTTACTTCTCCCACACTTTCTCCTTCATCATCCTCAGCATCAGTATCTTTTTCATCAACTTCTTCTTCACCTTCTTCATCTTCTTCTTCACCTTCTTCGTATTATTCTTTTTTTTTACATTCTTTATATTCTTCTTATTCAACTATTATTCTTCTTCATATTCTACTTCTTCATCTTCTTCATATTCTTCTTCTTCATCATATTCTTATTTGTGACAGGCATTCCTGTAGTTGTTATATATAAAAGTTTGAACATTGCACCTTTCGTTCTGCCCGTCACAAAAGATTTACAACAGGATTTGTCCGCGTTCAGTTTGGCCTGCAGCAGCAGGTCTTTTCCAAGGGCACCAGGAGGAGGAACGGACTCACCCCCATACACTGCTTAGTCATCTTCTGCTTATAATTTAGATATTATCTTTGGCTCTGATTTTTAGTCTTATCCTTAATGTTCTTCTGCTTTTTGTTCTGCAGCTTCTTGTACTTCTGCTTCTTGGTTTTCTGTTCTTGTTCTTCTGTATCTTGGTGGTTGTCTTCTTCTTCTTTGTCCTCTTGGTCAACTTCTTCAGGGTCATCTTCTTGGTCTTCTTCGGGGTGGTCTTCAGGGTTGTCGTCTTCAGGGTCATCGTCTTCAGGGTCCTCGTCTTCAGGGTCGTCGTCTTTGGTGTCCTCTTCTTCTTTGGGGTGGTCTTCAGGGTCCTCGTGTTCAGGGTCGTCGTCTTCTGGGTCCTTTTCTTCGGGGTCGTCTTCAGGGTCCTAATCTTCAGGGTCGTTGTCTTCGGGGTCCTCGTCTTCTTCGGGTGGGTCTTCAGGGTCCTCGTCTTCAGGGTCCTCATCTTCGGTGTCCTCGTCTACTACGGGTTGGTCTTCAGGGTCCTCGTCTTCAGGGTTCTCGTCTTCAGGGTCCTTGTCTTCTTCGGGGTGGTCTTCAGGGTCCTCGTCTCCAGGGTCCTCGTCAGGGAGATCCAGAGTGATTTCCAAGAACCATTTCAAAAAACTTGAACTTGGAAATGTAGCAGAAGGTACAAGAAGGCTGAGGAACTGCCGAGAACCAGCTGATGGTACTGGAACCCGGATGGGTAGCAGAAGGTACAAGAGCCAATGGAACTACCGAGGACCAGCTGACGGTACTGGAACTCAGTTACTAAGCAGGAGGTACCTGTGCTAGAAAGCACTACCAAGGAGCAGCAGACATTGGTGGAACTTGGATACCGAGAAGGAGGCACCTAAGCCAAAGGCACTGCCAAGAACCAGCTGACAGTACTGGAACCCGGATGGGTAGTAGAAGGTACAAGAGCAAAGGGAACTACCGAGGACCAGCTGACGGTACTGGAACCCGGATGGGTAGCAGAAGGTACAAGAGCCAATGGAACTACCGAAGACCAGCTGATGCTACTGGATCTCTGTTACTAAGCAGGAGGTACCTGTGCCAGAAAGCACTACCAAGGACCAGCAGATGTTGGTGGAACTTGGATACTGAGAAGGAGGCACCTAAGCCAAAGGCATTGCCGAGAACCAGCTGACGGTACTGGAACCCGGATGGGTAGCAGAAGGTACCCATGTAAAAAAAAGTTGCAAGGCCGCGAGCTGGCTGCAGTTACCAAAACCCACAGTCCTACAGGGGGTGCTTGTCCTATTGGCACTATGGAACCAGCTTTCATTGCCAGATCGCGCAGCCCACATAGGATTCACCTAAACTGCAGGCACCATAGAGTCGGCTAAACCGACCGCAACACGACAGGACAATGCATTGGAGGCAAAGTGACATTGACACTACCCGGAAACAGCTGGTGTGCTGGAACCAGGCTGGGCAGGAGGGAGTACCCGTGCCAAAGACACTGCCGAGAACCAGCTGACGGTACTGGAACCCGGATCGGTAGTAGAAGGTACAAGAGCAAATGGAACTACCGAGTACCAGCTGACGGTACTGGAACATGGATGGGTAGCAGAAGGTACAAGAGCCAATGGAACTACCGAAGACCAGCTGACGGTACTGGAACTCTGTTACTAAGCAGGAGGTACCTGTGCCAGAAAGCACTACCAAGGATCAGCAGACATTGGTGGAACTTGAATACCGAGAAGGAGACACCTAAACCAAAGGCACTGCCGAGAACCAGCTGACGGTACTGGAACCCGGATGGGTAGCAGAAGGTACCCATAAAAAAAAAAACTTGCAAGGCTGCAAGCCGGCCACAGTTACCAAACCCACAGTCCTACAGCGGGTGCTTGTCCTATTGGCACTATGGAACAAGCCTTGATTGCCAGATCCCGCAGCCCACATAGGAGTCACCTAAACTGCAGGCACCATAGAGTCGGCTAACCCGACCGCAACACGACAGGACAACGCATTGGAGGCAAAGTGACGTTGCCACTACCCGGAAACAGCTGGCATGCTGGAACCAGGCTGGGCAGGAGGGAGTACCCGTGCCAAAGACACTGCTGGGAAACAGCTGCCGGTGCTGGAACCCAGGGTAAATACTTTAAACAGAGTGGAGCCAGAGGCGTAATTGGAGCAACTTTAAAATCTGTAGTACAGTGGATGTGGACAAAGCAGGAGAATTTGCCGGACACACAGCTGGGGATCAGCTGACGTTACTGAACCCCAATAACATTGGAGCAAGCGTTGACTGTGCAGACGGCACTTCTGAGCAGCAACTAGTGGTATTGGAGCCCAGGGTAAATACTAAAAACAGAGGAGCCAGAGGTGTAATTGGAATAAGTTTTAAATCAGTAGTACAGTGGATGTGGACAAAGCAGGAGAATTTGCCGGACACACAGCTGGGGATCAGCTGACGTTACTGAACCCCAATAACACTGGAGCAAGCGTTGACTGTGCAGACGGCACTTCTGAGCAGCAACTAGAGGTATTGGAGCCCAGGGTAAATACTAAAAACAGAGGAGCCAGAGGTGTAATTGGAGCAAGCTTTAAATCAGTAGTACAATGGATGTGGACAAAGCAGGAAAATTTGCCGTCCGCACAGCAGGGGAACAGCTGACGTTACTGAACCCCAATAACACCCCAGCAATTGTTGACTGTGCAAATGGCACTTCTGAGCGCCAACTGGCGGTGTTGGAGCTCAGGGATAATACTGAAAACAGAGGAGCCAGAGATGTAATTGGAGCAACTTTAAAATCTGTAGCAGTGTGAATGTGGACAGAGCAGGAGAAATTGCCATCCGCACAGCAGGGGAACAGCTGACGTTACTGAACCCCAATAACACCCCAGCAAGTGTTGACTGTGCAAACGGCACTTCTGAGCACCAACTGGCGTTGTTGGAGCTCAGGGATAATACTGAAAACAGAGGAGCCAGAGGTCTAATTGGAGCAACTTTAAAATCTGTGGTAGTGTGAATGTGGACAGAGCAGGAGAAATTGCCGTCCGCACAGCAGGGGAACAGCTGATGTTACTGAACCCCAATAACACACCAGCAAGTGTTGACTGTGCAAACGGCACTTCCAAGCGCCAACTGGCGGTGTTGTAGCTCAGGGATAATACTGAAAACAGAGGAGCCAGAGGTGTATTTGGAGCAACTTTAAAATCTGTAGTAGTGTGAATGTGGAAAGAGCAGGAGAAATTGCCGTCCGCACAGCAGGGGAAAAGCTGACGTGACTGAACCCCAATTACACGGCAGCAAGTGTTGACTGTGCAAACGGCACTTCTGAGTGCCAACTGGTGGTGTTGGAGCTCAGGGATAATAAAGTGGTGCTGTGGGTGGAATTATACTGTGTCTCTGTACAACAGTGCCAGAGATTCTTCCATGGCGAACCTGTGAGGAAGCCGAACCAGCTGTGTGTGAGCTGGAGGAAGAGGCTACAACACGAGCTGAAGAGGTGGTAGGTGGCGCTGTAGGTTGGCCTAGGTCTTCAGTGTGTTTTTGTAACTCCACCACGTGCTTGATCCGCACATGTTTCCACATATTTGTGGAATTGAGGTTGCTGACACTTTTCCCTCTTTTCACCTTCTGATTACACAGCTTGCATTTGACAAAGCAAACGTCATCTGCAACTGGGTCAAAAAAGGACCAGGCACTGCAAGTCTTGGAAGCGCCCCCTTTGGATTTTGGAAGAGCCATGCTCCTAATGGGTGCCGAAGTGGAGGCTACAGGCAGCCAAGTCTGCCCCCTCCCTCTCCCTCCTTTTTGGGCCGTTCGGGGAATCTCTTCCTCAGAGCTGCTCCCACCACCTTCCTGTCCCTCACGCATGATGGGTTAAGGACCTCATCATCTACACTACCCTCTTCAAACAACTGCTTCTCCTGGGTAGTCTCGACAGCACAGTACGCACCAGAAAGTGGCACCTGAGTCTCATTATCAGATGCGTACTGAGGTGTGCTGCTGACCATAGGCACTGGCCCACCCGTCTCTTCAGATTCAGAGAGACAAAACGGTTGCACATGACTGCATACTACCTCTTCTTCAAATTCTCGAATTCTGCTTGGCTGGCCCCCTCTTTCCAAGCCAAGAGATTCAGAGAACAGAAGTAGAGATGGCTCCTGTCCAGGGCTCTCTGACTGCATGGGCAATTTGGCAGGTGGTGAAGAGACAGATGGGTGCTCTTCAGTGCTCAGGACCTGAGAGAATCTGGAACTAATTGAAGTCGATGTGTTAGCTGCCATCCATCCGACAGCGGCTTCAATTTGGTCCTCCCACAGCAGTGGGGTACGGCTAGCTCCTACAAAGCTGCACATAAAGGACTGTTCCCTGGTAAAACTGGGGGATACTGAGTCACTGGTGCCCGCAGCAGGCACAGAATCCCCACGTCCTCTCCCTGCAGGCATAGAATCCTCACGTCCTCTCCCTGCAGAAACACCACGCCCACGACCACAACCACATGCCTTACTCCCTGCCTTCGTCATCTTGGTAGACTGATAAAGATAAGCAGAAAAATACTAAGGGCTTAGTGTGCTTTTTCCTGAACAGCTGCTAACAGGTATAAGAAACACTAATTTTATAAAGTGTGGACTAGATTTTAATATGAGTTAATGTGGCCTACACAACTGTAAAGTGGAGTGTTTGGTGAACTTTATTTAGGTTTTTTTTGTCACAAAAAGACACTGGATGTGCCCAAAGATGTAATACCGATAGTATCACAAACTTTTTGTAGCTATTACAATGTAGGAAGGTAACCTGCAATGCAATAGATGAGGCTACAAAAAATAGGCTAATACTAATCTGGCTGGGGCTGCAGGGCACAATGCTGCAGATTGGCTCCTCTAACTACTCCTATATAGTGTGTTTGGAACCAATTTAGCTGAATACGGATGGAACCACCACACTAATAGGAGAAATCAGGAAAAATTATGAATTGGCAAAAAAGGACAATGTATGAGGCAGTGACACACACTGAGTGCACTACAACCAGACGTGGCTGAAGCACACACTACAGGGTGAGCTGCACTCACACACACAGACCTTGCAGACAGCGGTGAACAGCACAGAGAACTGTGCACTAGCGCTGCAAGGCACAGCGATTTATAAAGTAGCTTGGGTAAAGCAGAATAGATCAAATAGGTAACTAAAACTGTCCCTCAGAACAACAGCATCCTATCCCTAACCGAATTCACAGCAGAGTGAGCTCAAAATGGCGGCGGCGGCTTTTATAGTGTATCATGACATCATTTCAGCAGCCAATCACAGCCATGCCATTAGTTAAGTTGCCTACATGCCTAACAGGATGTGCCCACACTTATTAGTATCCTCATTGGCTGAATAAAATGAAACTGGCTCATTGCATTATGGGAACTTCCGATTCCGGTATACGATATTGTAAAAGTATCGGAATTAAGTATCGGAATTCCGATACCGCGAATATCGGCCAATACCCCATATTTCAGTATCGGAATGCTCAACACTAGTGTTCATGAATTCTAATCCACTGAGAGTTTTTTTCATTTACTTACTAATAAGAGCCAATGGAAATTTGCTTCCTATAGAGCCAATGGAAATTTGCATTGATTTTGGGATTGAGATAATACATATTCTATATCTTACAATTGCACTAAGTGTTCATAAAGAACAAGATGTCATCATACGCTGTATAGATTGGCATTAAAAATAACATAGTAAAACCACTGGATTTCTTTTTGAACTTACCTATTAACGATTCAATGTTCACTGCCCTAATTGACATAACATTGCACTTGTGATATTCTAGTGGCTTATGGGTTTAATGTGCCTGACTTGTGAACAGGTGTTCATGAATTCTACTCCTCGGAGAGCTTTTTTCATTTACTTACTAATAAGCTTCCTATAGAGCCAATGGAAATTAACATTGATTTTGGGCTTGAGAAAGTGCAATTGTGAGATATAGAATCTGTATTAAGAGTTCATAAAGAACAAGATGTTGTCATACGCTGTACAGATTGGCATTAAAAATAACAGTGAATCCAAGGGATTTCTTTTTTAACTTACCTATTTGCGATTCAATGTTCACTGCCCTTCTTGACATTACAATGCACCTGTGATGTTCCAGTGGCTTACTGGGTTAATGCGCCTGACTCATGAACATGTGCTCATGAACTCTACTCCTCGGAGAGTTTATTTCATTTACTTACTAATAAGCTTCCTATAGAGCCAATGGAAATTTGCATTGATTTTGGGATTGAGATAGTGCAATTGTAAAATATAGAATATGTTTTAAGTGTTCATAAAGAGCAAGATGTCATTATATGCTGTATAGATTGGCATTAAAAATAACATAGCAAAACCACTTGATTTCTTTTTGAACTTTCCTATTAACGATTCAATGTTCACTGCCCTTCTTGATATCACACTACACCTGTCATGTTCCAGTGGCTTACTAGGTTAATGCGCCTGACTTGTGAACAGGTGTTCATGAAGTCTACTCCAAGGAGAGCTTTTTTTCATTTTCTTACTATTAAGCTTACTATAGAGCCAATGGAAATTTGCATTGATTTTGGGCTTGAGAAAGTGCAATTCTAAGATACAGAATCTTTATTAAGTGTTCATAAAGAACAAGATGTCATCATACGCTCTAGAGATTGGCACTAAAAATTAGATAGTGAATCCAAGGGATTTCTTTTATAACTTACCTATTTGCGATTCAATGTTCACTGCCCTTCTTGACATCACAATACACCTGTGATGTTCCAGTGGCTAACTGGGTTAACGCGCCTAACTTGTGAACAGGTTAGTCCCTCATTTAATGGATGTTTTCACCAAAAAGTGAAATTTTCAAAAAGTCAGAAAATTGGCTGAAAACTACTAAATATCAAGGATTCATCGGGCGAATCGCTCTGGAACTGAAATCGGAATGCTCACTGACATTTTCCCCTCTCTTAAAGTCTGACAGACGCTGGAAAAATGATAAAGTCCCAAAAAAAATTTTTTCAACTTTTTTCAATTTTACCCCCGTTATATATATATTCTACCCACACACATTTGGAACTCTCCTGGGGTACCCTCACACATATTTTTCCCTCATTTAGTGGATATTTTCACAAAAAAAATGAAATTTTCTAAAAGTCAGAAAATTGACTAAAAACTACTAAATATCAAGGACTCATCAGGCGATTTTCTCTGCAAACTGAAATCGGAACGCTCACTCACATTTTCCCCTCTCTGAAAGTCTGACAAATGCCGGAAAAATGACTAAGTCCAAAAAAAATTTTTTTAAACTTTTTTCAATTTTACCCCCGTGTGATATATATTCTACCCACAAACATTTAGAACTCTCCTGGGGTACCCTCACACATATTATTCCCTCATTTAATGGATATTTTCACCAAGAAGTAAAATTTTCAAAAAGTCAGAAAATTGCTGAAAACTACTAAATATCAAGGACTCATCGGGCGAATCGCTCTGGAACTGAAATCAGAATGCTCACTGACATTTTCCCCTCTCTGAAAGTCTGACAAACGGCGAAAGAATGAGTAAGTCCCAAAAAAATTTTTTTCAACTCTTTTCAATTGTACGCCCGTTATATATATATTCTACCCACACACATTTGGAACTCTCCTGTGGTACCCTCACACATATTATTCCCTCATTTAATGGATATTTTCAGAAAAAAATGACATTTTCAAAAGGTCAGAAAATTGGCTGAAAACTACTAAATATCAAGGACTCATCGGGTGAATTGCTCTGTAACTGAAATCGGTACGCTTGCTGACATTTTCCCTTCTCTGAAAGTCTGAAAAATGCTGGAAAAATGACTTAAGTCCCAAAAAAATTTTTTTAAACTTTTTTCAATTTTACCCCAGTTATATATATATATTCTACCCACACACATTTGGAACTCTCCTGGGGTACCCTCACACATATTATTCCCTCATTTAATGGATATATTCACCAAAAAGTGAAATTTTCAAAAAGTTTGAAAATTGGCTGAAAATGACTAAATATCAAGGACTGATCAGGCGAATCGCTCTGTAACTGAAATCGGAACACTGACTGACATTTTCCCCTCACGGTAAGTCTGACAAACGCCGGAAAAATGACTAAGTCCAAAAAGAAATTTTTTCAATTTTACCCCCGTGGGATATATATTCTACCCACACACATTTGGAACTCTCCTGGGGTACCCTCACACATATTTTTCCCTCATTTAGTGGATATTTTCAAAAAAAAAAAGAAATTTTCAAAAAGTCAGAAAATTGACTAAAAACGACTAAATATCAAGGACTCATCAGGCGATTTGCTCTGCAAACTGAAATCGGAATGCTCACTGACATTTTCCCTCTCTGAAAGTCTGACAAATACCGGAAAAATTACAGTCCAAAAAAAATTTTTTTTAACTTTTTTCAGTTTTACCCCCGTGTGATATATATTCTACCCACACACATTTAGAACTCTCCTGGAGTACCCTCACACATATTATTCCCTCATTTAGTGGATATTTTCACCAAAAAGTAAAATTTTCAAAAAGTCAGAAAATTGGCTGAAAACTTCTAAATATCAAGGACTCATCGGGCGAATCGCTCTGGAACTGAAATCTGAATGCTCACTGACTTTTTCCCCTCTCTGAAAGTCTGACAAACGCCGGAAGAATGAGTAAGTCCAAAAAAAATTTTTTCAGCTTTTTTAAATTTTACCCCCGTTATATATATATTCTACCCACACACATTTAGAACTCTCCTGGGGTACCCTCACACATATTATTCCCTCATTTAATGGATATTTTCACAAAAAAAGTGATATTTTCAAAAAGTCAGAAAATTGGCTAAAAATGATTAAATATCAAGGACTCATCAGGCAAATTCCTCTGGAACTGAAATTGGAACGCTCACTGACATTTTCCCCTCTCTGAAAGTCTGACAAATGCCGGAAAAATGATTAAGTCACAAAAATTTTTTCTTTCAACTTTTTTAAATACTACCCCCATTATATATATATTCAACAGACACACATTTGGTACTATCCTGGGGTACCCTCACACATATTATTCCCTCATTTATTGGATATTTTCACCAAAAAGTGAAATTTTCAAAAAGTCAGAAAATTGGCTGAAAACGACTAAATATCAAGGACTCATCAGGCGAATCGCTCTGGAACTGAAATCGGAATGCTCACTGACATTTTCCCCTCTCTGAAAGTCTGAAAAATGCTAGAAAAATGACTAAGTCCAAAAAAAAATTTTTAAAACTTTTTTCAATTTTACCCCCGTTATATATTTATTCTACCCACACACATTTGGAAATCTCCTGGGGTACCCTCACACATATTATTCCCTCATTTAATGGATATTTCCACCAAAAAGTGAAATTTTCAAAAAGTCATAAAATTGGCTGAAATCTACTAAATAACAAGGACTCATGGGGCGAATCACTCTGCAACTGAAATCGGAATGCTCACTGACATTTTCCCCTCTCTGAAAGTGTGACAAACGCAGGAGAAATGAGTAAGTTGGCTAATAGGTTGGAGGAGTTTTTAAACTAGAGACGGGGGGGGGGAACCAAGGAAATAGGTGGGATGTGAGGCAAGCAAGGGGGAAGAGGAGAAGTGAATATAATGAGGGTGGAGAGGGGGGTGGGGATAGTACAGTTAGATCATTAGAGAAGAATAGGATGCTAAATAACCCCAAAGTTTTATCTTGCATGCTGACCAACGCAAGAAGCCTGACCAATAAGGCGGATGAGCTGCAGGCGCTTATATCGGAGGAGAGGTATGACATCGTAGGTATAACAGCGACTTGGCTAGACGATAGCTACGACTGGGCGGTAAATTTATTAGATTATAGTTTATTTAGAAGGGACCGGAAACAGGGGAAAGGCGGAGGAGTCTGCTTATATGTAAAGTCATGTCTAAAACCCAGACTAAGGGAAGATATAGGAGAGGGAGAAGAGGGGGTCGAGTCCATGTGGGTAGAGATAGAGGGAACTAAAAATAATAATAAAATATTACTGGGGGTCTGCTATAAGCCACCAAATATAACAGAGGAGAATGAGAATCTGCTATTAGGACAAATAGACAAAGTAGCAAAACATAATGAAGTGATTGTAATGGGGGATTTCAACTACCCAGATATTGATTGGGAAACAGAAACCTGTAGATCTCAGAAAGGAAAAAGGTTCTTGACAAATATTAAGGATAATTATCTCTCCCAACTAGTGCAGGAACCAACGAGAGGGAAGGCCGTGTTGGGCTTAATATTGACTAATAGGCCTGATAGAATAACTGAGGTACAGATAGGGGGGCACCTAGGTAATAGCGACCATAATATTATCGACTTCAAAATGCCCTTCAGTAGGGTTATCAATAAGGGAACAACAAAAACATTAAACTTTAGGAGGGCGAAGTTTGATCAGCTGAAAGAAAGCCTTCAACTTATTGACTGGGACAAAGTTCTTAATTAAAGGAATACGAATAGTAAATGGGAAACCTTCAAAAGAATTCTGAATACTCAGTGCGAGAGGTATATACCGTATGGGAATAAAAGGGCCAGAAATAAGAGGAAACCAATATGGTTGAACAAGAACGTAAAAGGGGCGTTAAATAGCAAAAAAGAGGCATTCAAGAGATTAAAACAGGAAAACAGTAAGGAGGCACTAATGTGTTACAAGGAAAAAACGAGAACCTGTAAAAAACAAATAAAAATAGCGAAGGAGGAAACAGAGAAACGTATTGCTAGGGAAAGTAGATCAAATCCCAAACTGTTCTTTACGTATATAAATAGAAAAAGGATTAAATCGGATAATATTGGACCGATAAAAAGTGAGGAAGGCAAAATCATAGAGAAAGATGAGGATAAAGCTAATCTATTAAATAATTTTTTTTCGACAACTTTCACAAAGGAAATCGAACTAACAGCAGAAATGAGAAGTGACAAACTTAATCCTCCACTAAGTATGACAAATCCAAGTTGGGGTACAGAAACGCCTCAGTAACATTAAAATAAACAAATCACCAGGACCTGATGGCATACACCCACAGGTACTAAGGGAACTAAGTAATGTGATAGACAGACCGTTATATCTTATATTTAAGGACTCTGTTGAGACTGGGTCTGTACCACTTGATTGGCGACAGGCGAATGTAGTGCCAATATTCAAAAAGGGAGCGAAAAGTGACGCCGGAAACTATCGGCCGGTGAGTCTGACGTCCGTTGTGGGCAAAATTTTTGAAAGCTTCATTAAAGAGGCAATTACGGAGCATCTTGATGCTAATAATCTTTTAATCCCGAACCAACATGGATTCATGAGGAATCGCTCCTGCCAAACAAACCTGATTGACTTCTACGAGGAGGTTAGCTCTCGAGTAGATCAGGGGGAACCAGTGGATGTCGTGTATCTCGACTTCTCAAAAGCGTTCGATAGCGTGCCACATAATAGGTTGGTATACAAAATGAGAATGATGGGGCTGGGGGAAAATGTCTGCAAGTGGGTAGCTAACTGGCTAAAGGATAGAAGGCAGAGGGTGGTTATAAATGGAATATACTCAGATTGGGTAAGCGTCACTAGTGGGGTACCACAGGGGTCTGTACTAGGCCCAATGTTATTTAATATCTTTATTAACGACATAGTCAACGGGATAAATAGTAAAATATTAATATTTGCAGATGACACAAAGTTATGTAAAAACAATTAATACAAAAGAGGACAGTGCAGACCTACAGAGGGATTTGGATAAGCTGGGTAGGTGGAGCATTAAATGGCAAATGAGGTTTAACGAGGAGAAATGTAAGGTCATACATATGGGAAGGAAAAATGGAAGTCACCAGTACTCACTGAATGGGAAATCATTGGGGAATTCAGAGATGGAGAAGGACTTGGGCATCTTGATTGATAGCAAACTAAATTGGAGTGCCCAAAGTCAGGCCGCTGCTGTAAGGGTAAACAGGGTAATGGGATGTATCAGAAGAGGTATAGCTGCAAAGGATGAGAACATTGTTCTTCCACTGTACAAAGCACTGGTCAGACCACACTTGGAATACTGTGCTCAGTTATGGGCCCCAATATATAGAAAGGATATAAATGAGCTTGTAAAGGTACAAAGGAGGGCAACAAAATTAATAAAGGGAATGGAGGGACTGCAATACCCAGAGAGGTTGGCAAAACTAGGACTATTCAGCCTGGAAAAGAGAAGGTTGAGGGGGGACATAATAAATGTGTACAAATATGTTAGGGGACAGTATAGAGATCTTGCCCTGGATTTGTTCAAAAGGAGGGATATTACAGTAACAAGAGGGCACTCACTAAGACTGGAAGAGAAAAGGTTTCAGCACCAGCATAGGAAGGGGTTCTTTACGGTAAGAGCAGTGAGAATATGGAATTCACTGAGTGAGGAGACGGTAATGTCGGATTCACTACACCAGTTCAAGCGGGGACTGGATGCATTTCTAGATACCAGGCAGATTTCAGCATATACTTAAAAATAAAATAAAATAGTAGGTTGATACAGGGATTTATTCTGACTGCTGGTTTCAGAGTCGGGAGGGAATTTTTCCTCAGGTGAAGATTGGCTAAATCATTTGGGGTTTTTGCCCTCCTCTGGATCAACTTTAGCAATTACAGAACTAACAGGTCGAACTTGATGGACGCAAGTCTTTATTCGGCTTTACAAACTATGTTACTATGTTACTATGTAAGTTAGAAAAAAATATTTTTCAACTTTTTTCAATTTTGCCCCCATTATAGATATATTCTAACCACACACTTTTGGAACTCTCCTGGGGTACCCTCACACATATTATTCCCTCATTTAATGTATATTTTCACAAAAAAAAGTGAAAATTTCAAAAAGTCAGAAAATTGGCTAAATATGACTAAATATCAAGGACTCATCAGGAAAATTCCTCTGGAACTGAAATCGGAACGCTCACTGACATTTTCTCATCTCTGAAAGTCTGACAAACGCCGGAAAAATGATTAAGTCCCAAAAAATTTTTTTTTCAACTTTTTTAAACTTTACCCCCGTTATATATATATTCAACCACACACATTTGGAACTCTCCTGGGGTACCCTCACACATATAATTCCCTCATTTAATAGATATTTTCACAAAAAAGTGAAATTTTCAAAAAGTCAGAAAATTGGCTGAAAACGACTAAATATCAAGGACTCATCCGGCGAATTGCTCTGGAACTGAAATCGGAATGCTCACTGACATGTTCCCCTCTCTGAAAGTCTGACAAACGCCGGAAAAATGATTAAGTTCAAAATGAAATTTTTTCAACTTTTTTCAATTTTACCCCCGCTATATATATATTCTACCCACACACATTTGGAACTCTCCTGGAGTACCCTCACACATATTATTCCCTCATTTAATGATATTTTCACCAAAAAGTGAAATATTCAAAAAGTCTGAAAATTGGCTGAAAACTACTACATATCAAGGACTCATCCGCCGAATTGCTCTGGAACTGAAATCGGAATGCTCACTGACATTTTTCCCTCTCTGAAAGTCTGAAAAAAAGTCGGAAAAATTACTAAATCCAAAAAATTAGTCTTTTCAACTTTTTTCAATTTTACCCCTGTGGGATATATATGCTACCCATACACATTTGGAACTCTCCTGGAGTACCCTCACACATATTATTCCCTCATTTAATGGATATTTTCACCAAAAAGTGAAATTTTCAAAAAGTCAGAGAATTGGCAGAAAACTGCTAAATATCAAGGACTCATCAGGCGAATCGCTCTGGAACTGAAATCGGAATGCTCACTGACATTTTCCCCTCTCTGAAAGTCTAACAAACGCCTGAAGAATGAGTAAGTTAAGAAAAAAAAATTTTCAACTTTTTTCAATTTTACCCCCGTTATTTATATATTCTACACACACACATTTGGAACGCTCCTGGGGTACCCTCACACATATTATTTCCTCATTTAATGGATATTTTCACCAAAAAGTGAAATTTTCAAAAAGTCAGAAAATTGGCTGAAAACGACTAAATATCAAGGACTTATCGGGTGAATCACTCTGAAACTGAAATCGTAATGCTTACTAACATTTTCACCTCTCTGAAAGTCTGAAAAATGCCAGAAAAATGACTAAGTCCAAAAAAAAATTTTTGCAACTTTTTTCAATTTTACCCCTGTGGGATATAAATTCTACCCACACACATTTTGAACTCTCCTGGGGTACCCTCACACATATTTTTCCCTCATTTAGTGGATATTTTCACAAAAAATGTGAAATTTTGAAAAGTCAGAAAATTGACTAAAAACGACTAAATATCAAGGACTCATCATGCGAATTGCTCTAGAACTGAAATCGGAACGCACATTGACATTTCCCCCTGTCTAAAAGTCTGACAAATGCAGAGAAATGACTAAGTTCAAAAAAAAATTTTTTTTTCAACTTTTTTCAATTTTACCCCCGTTATATATTTATTCTACCCACACACATTTGGAAATCTCCTGGGGTACCCTCACACATATTATTTCATCATTTAACCACTTTGCGCCAGAGCCTGTGTTTGCCTTCGTGACCGGGCCAATTTTTTCAATTCTGACCACTGTCATTTTATGAGGTAATTACTCTGGAACGCTTCAACGGATCCCCCTGATTCTGAGATTATTTTTTTGTGACATATTGTACTTCATGGTGGTGGTAAAATTTCTTTGATATCACTTGCGTTTGATTGTGAAAAAATCGGAAATTTGGCGAAAATTTTGAAAATTTTGCAATTTTCAAACTTTGAATTTTCATGCCCTTTAATCAGAGAGATATATCACACAAAATAGTTAATAAATAACATTGCCCACATGTCTACTTCACATCAGCACAATTTTGGAACCAAAATTTTTTTTGTTAGGAAGCTATAAGGGTTAAAAGTTGACCAGCGATTTCTCATTTTTACAACAAAATTTACAAAAACATTTTTTTAGGGACCACATCTTATTTGAAGTGACTTTGAGGAGCCTTTATGACAGAAAATACCCAAAAGTGATACCATTCTAAAAACTGCACCCCTCAAGGTGCTCAAAACCACATTCAAGAAGTTTATTAACCCTTCAGGTGCTTCACAGGAATTTTTGGAATGTGGAAGAAAACAATGAACATTTAACTTTTTTCACAAAACTGCTACTTTAACCTCAAATTTTTAATTTTCACAAGGGCAGCCAGAAAAAATGGACCCCAAAATGTGTTGTGTAATTTCTCCTGAGCACGCTGATACCCCATATGTGGTGCAAAGCCACTGTTTGGGTGCACGGCATGGCTTGGAAGGTAAGGAGCGCCATTTGACTTTAGGAATGGAAATTTGACTGGAATGGATAGCGGACGCCATGTTGCATTTGGAGAGCCCCAGAGGTGCCTAAACAGAGGAAACCCCCAACAAGTGACCCCATTTTGGAAACTAGACCCCTTAAGGAACTTATCTAGATGTGTGGTGAGCACCTTGAACCCCCGGGGGCTTCACAGAATTTTATAATGTTGAAGTGTGAAAATAAAAAAACAAATTTTTAACACAAAACTGCTACTTTAGCCTCAAATTTTTAATTTTCACAAGGGCAGCCAGAAAAAATGGACCCCAAAATGTGTTGTGCAATTACTCCTGAGCACGCTGATACCCCATATGTGGTGCAAAGCCACTGTTTGTGCGCACAGCATGGCTTGGAAGGTAAGGAGCGCCATTTGACTTTTGGAATGGAAATTTGACTGGAATGGATAGCGGACGCCAAGTTGCATTTGGAGAGCCCCTGAGGTGCCTAAACAGAGGAAACCCCCAACAAGTGACCCCATTTTGGAAACTAAACCCCTCAAGGAACTTATCTAGATGTGTGGTGAGCACCTTGAACACCCAGGGGCTTCACAGAATTTTATAATGTTGAAGTGTGAAAATAAAAAAACAAATTTTTAACACAAAACTGCTACTTTAGCCTCAAATTTTTAATTTTCACAAGGGCAGCCAGAAAAAATGGACCCCAAAATGTGTTGTGCAATTTCTCCTGAGCACGCTGATACCCCATATGTGGTGCAAAGCCACTGTTTGGGCGCACGGCATGGCTTGGAAGGTAAGGAGCGCCATTTGACTTTTGGAATGGAAATTTGACTGGAATGGATAGCGGACGCCATGTTGCATTTGGAGAGCCCCTGAGGTGCCTAAACAGAGGAAACCCCCAACAAGTGACCCCATTTTGGAAACTAGACCCCTCAAGGAACTTATCTAGATGTGTGGTGAGCACCTTGAACCCCCAGGGGCTTCACAGAATTTTATAATGTTGAAGTGTGAAAATAAAAAAACACATTTTTAACACAAAACTGCTACTTTAGCCTCAAATTTTTAATTTTCACAAGGGCAGCCAGAAAAAATGGACCCCAAAATGTGTTGTGCAATTTCTCCTGAGCACGCTGATACCCCATATGTTTGGGCGCACGGCATGGCTTGGAAGGTAAGGAGCGCCATTTGACTTTTGGAATGGAAATTTGACTGGAATGGATAGCGGACGCCATGTTGCATTTGGAGAGCCCCTGAGGTGCCTAAACAGAGGAAACCCACAACAAGTGACCGAATTTTACAATCTACTCCTCTGTATAAATTAATCTAGTGGTGGGAAAATAAGTAGATAGGTAAATGGTCACTAAACCCATAGATGAATTCCCACAGAGGTGTCATTTCTATAATGGGGTCACTTCAGGGGGGATTATGCTGTTCTGGCACTTTTCAGAGTACCAGAGCTAAAGAATCCCCCCTGAAGTGACCCCATTTTGGAAATGAAACCCCTCTGGGAATTCATCTATGGGTTTAGTGACCATTTTAACTCAATGGATGATTTCCAGAAACAAGCACGCAATGGAAGGTTTAGATTCTGGAGAACCCCCCCTGGAAATTAAGTGAGCTGTACTCGAATGTGTCATTCACTAAATGAACCAAATGTTTGAATGACAAATTGGGATACATTTTTACAGTTTAAAAATGTGGTTCTGTGTGGAAGATTTTAAAGCAGTCAGTGACGCATAAGGCTGGCAATGATGGGCATTGTGGGCAATAGTAGCGGGTATCACGCCTCATTCCTCTCTTAGTACATACACGACATCTTTTCTGGGGGTTCCTTCTTGTTTCCGTTGCTGGAATAAGTGCAATAAAATGTCGCTCAGTGAGTCTTTTCACATCCTCAGATTCTAATGGATGAGCGGGGCTAACACTTTGAAAGACAAGATTTTCAATTACCTTTTCTTGATAATCAAGAAAAGGATCTGAATTTCCTGCTTTTTTGTACAACACAAAAGAATTGTATGTGGCCACCTGAAACAAATAAATAACCAACTATTTATACCAGGTATAGGACTTTCTTGATACCTGGTATGGCTGTAGAACCTGGTCTGCAAGGTCCACACCCCCCATGTGTTTGTTGTAGTCAATGACTGACACAGGTTTTTGCTTCGGAGTGGTGGATCCTAGTTCTACAGTGGCCCTTGTGGCATCTGTGTGGATCGAGCTGAGGACAAAAATATCCCTCTTATCCCTATATTTCAGGGCAAGCAGCTCTCCGTTGCGTACAGCCCCTGACTGCCCCTTTTGAAACTTTTGGTTGACCAATGGTTGTGGAAACCCCTGACGGTTTTTACGGATGGTCCCACAAGCCCCGATGTTGTGTTCAACCAGACTTTTAAATAGGGGTATGTTGGTGTAATAATTGTCCACATATAGATTGTAGCCTTTTTGAAAAAATGGACTTATCAGCTCCCAAACAATTTTTCCAGATGTCCCCAGATAAGTAGGGCATCCTGGTGGGTTTAGTTGGCTATCTTTCCCCTCATATATGCGAAAAGCGGATGTGTATCCGGTTGAACTTTCGCACATTTTATAGAGCTTTATTCCAAACCTTGCCCTTTTAGATGGGATAAATTGCTTGAGGTGCAGTCTTCCTTTGAATTTTACAAGGGACTCGTCTATAGAAATATTTTGTGTTGGGGTGTAGAGGCTTAAGAATTTTTCTGACAAATTTTCAATGATGGGTCTAATTTTATATAACCTGTCATGTTCTGGGGCATTTCTGGGCAGGCATTGACTATTGTCGTTAAAATGCCAAAACCGCATGAGCATTTCATAACGGGTCCTAGGCAGAATGACTGAAAACATAGGGGTGGCTTGAACAGGGTGGTTGGACCAGTAGGATCGAATGCTCGGTTTTTTAACAAGCCCCATGGCAAATGTAAGTCCTAAAAAAATTTTTATTTCCGGGACATTAGTTGGTGTCCATAAATTTGCCCTAGCATAGTAACATCGGGGATTCTGGCTTATGAATTGGGACGCGTATAAATTTGTTTGCACGACAATATGCTCTAGCAAGCTGTCTGTAAAAAACAAATTAAAAAAATGAATTGGTCCAAAATCTTCCACCTCCACATTTATACCAGGAGTGGCGTTGAAATCAGGGCTGAATGGAGCAGCCGAATCTGAAGCCTCCCATCTGGGAAATGCTAGATCATGTGGCAACGCCCCTTGTACACTGGCATGCGCCAATTCACTAGTAGCAGGGACAGCGCTTGTACTGGGCAGTGTTCCCTGATTTGGAGACGTTTCTCCAGTAGCGCTATTTGCCCCTATTGCTGTACTGGTCCTTGGGCTTGAGGATGGAACAGAATCACTGCTAATTTCTGGGCTCTCAGTGTCGCCGCTACTAAAGCCCTCAAAATCCATATCTCCATCTGAGATTGCGCTGTCATCAGTGTCAGAACACAGCAGGGCATACACCTCCTCTGCGGTATAAGTCTGACGGGCCATTTTATTTTTATATTTTTTGACTGGACTGAACGGACCGGACTGAAAGGACGGGACCGGACTGGACTGACCGGACTGATCTGACAGGACTGACTGACTGATCTGACAGGACTGACTTACTGATGTGACAGGACTGACTTACTGATGTGACAGGACTGACTGGACTGATGTGACAGGACTGACTGACAGATCTGACAGGACTGACTGACTGACAGATCTGACAGGACTGACTGACTGATCTGACAGGACTGACTGACTGATCTGACAGGACTGACAGATCTGACAGGACTGACTGACTGACAGATCTGACTGACTGACAGATCTGACTGACTGACTGACAGAACTGACAGGACTGACTGACTGACAGATCTGACTGACTGACAGATCTGACAGGACTGACAGATCTGACAGGACTGACTGACTGACAGATCTGACAGGACTGACTGACTGACAGATCTGACAGGACTGACTGACTGACAGATCTGACAGGACTGACTGACTGACAGATCTGACAGGACTGACTGACTGACAGATCTGACAGGACTGACAGATCTGACTGGACTGATCTGACAGGACTGACTGACTGACAGATCTGACTGGACTGATCTGACAGGACTGACTGATCTGACAGACTCACTAACCCTAACTCTTACTTTCTTTATTATTTTATTTTTTTTTTACTTTCACAGTGGCAAGGCTGACACAGCTCTTGTCACACTGTTTCTCCTCTGCTCTCTCACTGAGATCGGAGGAGAAACTGCATTTATCAGGCAGATCGCCCGGGAAAGTTCGTTGCTAAAACAAACTTCCCTGGTGATCTCTCTGATTGGCTGGTGTGACGCTGACATCATCGAGACCTGAGCCAATCAGGTCTCGATGATGTCAGAGGTCACAGCACCGGGATCCCCGCCACTGACAGGTATGTGGGGGGTCCCGATCGCCGACCACCGGCTGTCCCTATCTTTTAAATGCCGCGATCGCTATGGATCGCGGCATCTAGAAGATAGGAACAGGTTAACATCATGGGGACCTGATCCAATCAGGTCCCCATGATGCCACATGTCAGAGCTATCGCTCTGAACCGGTACCGCAGCGCTAGCAGGACCCTGGGGGTCCTGAGCGCTGCGGGACCACCCACCGTTTTTAAACGTCGGCGCTGCACAGAGCCCAGGCAGCGCCGACGTTTATGTACAGTGGGCGGTCCTGAACCGGTTAATGGATATATTCAACAAAAAGTGAAATTTTCAAAAAGTCAGAAAATTGGCTGAAAAATACTAAATATCCAGGACTCATCGGGCAAATCGCTCTGAAACTGAAATCGGAATGCTCACTGACATTTTCCCCTCTCTGAAAGCCTGACAAACGCCGGAAAAATTACAGTCCAAAAAAAAATTTTTTTTCTACTTTTTTCAATTTTACCCCCGTTACATATTTATTCTACCCACACACATTTGGAACTCTCCTGGGCTACCATCACACATATTTTTCCGTCATTTGGTGGTTATTTTCACAAAAAAAGTGAAATTTTCAAAAAGTCAGAAAATTGGCTAAAAACGAATAAATATCATGGACTCATCAGGCGAATTGCTCTGGAACTGAAATCGGAATGCTCACTGGCATTTTTCCCTCTCTGAAAGTCTGAAAAATGCCGGAAAAATGACTAAGTGCAAAAACATTTTTTTTCAACTTTTTTCAAGTTTACCCCCGTTATATATATATTCTACCCACACACATTTGGAACTCTCCTGGGGTACCCTCACACATATTATTCCTTCATTTAATGAATATTTTCACCAAAAAGTGAAATTTTCAAAAAGTCAGAAAATTGGCTGAAAACTACTAAATATCAAGGACTCATCGGGCGAATCGCTCTGGAACTGAAATCGGAATGCTCACTGACATTTTCCCCTCTCTGAAAGTCTGACAAACGACGGAAAAATGATTAAGTTGAAAATGAAATTTTTTCAACTTTTTTCAATTTTACCCCCGTTATTTTTATATTCTACCCACACACATTTGGTACTCTCCTGGGGTACCCTCACACATATTATTCCCTCATTTAATGGATATTTTCACCAAAAAGTGAAATTTTCAAAAAGTCAGAAAATTGGCTAAAAACGAATAAATATCATGGACTCATCAGGCGAATTGCTCTGGAACTGAAATCGGAACGCTCACTGGCATTTTTTCCTCTCTGAAAGTCTGAAAAATGCCGGAAAAATGACTAAGTGCAAAAAAATTTTTTTTCAACTTTTTTCAATTTTACCCCCGTTATTTATATATTCTACCCAAACACATTTGGTACTCTCCTGGGGTACCCTCACACATATTATTCCCTCATTTAATGGATATTTTCACCAAAAAAGTGAAATTTTCAAAAAGTCAGAAAATTGGCTGAAAACTCCTAAATATCAAGGATTCATCAGGCGTATCGCTCTGGAACTGAAATCGGAACGCTCACTGACATTTTCCCCTCTCTGAAAGTCTGACAAACGCCGGAAAAATGACTATGTCCAAATAAAATCTTTTTCAACTTTTTTCAATTTTACCCCTGTGGGATATAAATTCTACCCACACACTTTTGGAACTCTCCTGGGGTACCCTCACACATATTATTCCCTCATTTAATGGATATTTTCATGAAAAAAAGTGAAATTTTCAAAAAGCCTGAAAATTGGCTAAAAACGACTAAACATCAAGGACTCATCAGGCGAATTGCTCTGGAACTGAAATCGGAACGCTCACTGACATTTCCCCCTCTCTGAAAGTCTGAAAAATGCCGTAAAAATGAAAAAGTTAAAAAAAAATTTTTTTTAACTTTTTTCAATTTTACCCCCGTAATATATATAGTCTACCCACACACATTTGGAACTCTCCTGGTGTACCCTCACACATATTTTTCCCTCATTTAGTGGATATTTTCACAAAAAAAGTGAAATTTTCAAAAAGTCAGAAAATTGGCTAAAAATGACTAAATATCAAGGACTCATCATGGGAATTGCTCTGGAACTGAAATCGGAGCACACACTGACATTTCCCCCTGTCTAAAAGTCTGACAAATGCAGAAAAAATGACTAAGTTCAAAAAAAATTTTTTTTCAACTTTCTCAATTTTACCCCCGTGGGATATATATTCTACCCACACACATTTGGAAATCTCCTGGGGTACCCTCACTCATATTATTTCCTCATTTCATGGATATATTCAACAAAATGTGAAATTTTCAAAAAGTCAGAAAATTGGCTGAAAACTACTACATATCAAGGACTCGTCCGGCGAATTGCTCTGCAACTGAAATCGGAATGCTCACTGACATTTTCCCCTCTCTGAAAGTCTGACAAATGCCGGAAAAATGATTAAGTTCAAAATGAAATTTTTTCAACTTTTTTCAATTTTACCCCCGTTATATATATATTCTACCCACACACATTTGGAACTCTCCTGGGGTACCCTCACACATATTATTTCCTCATTTCATGGATATATTCAACAAAATGTGAAATTTTCAAAAAGTCAGAAAATTGGCTGAAAACTACTACATATCAAGGAGTCGTCCGGCGAATTGCTCTGCAACTGAAATCGGAATGCTCACTGACATTTTCCCCACTCTGAAAGTCTGAAAAAATGCCGGAAAAATTACTAAGTCCAAAAAATTAGTTTTTTCAACTTCTTCAATTTTACCCCCGTGACATATATATCCTACCCACACACATTTGGAACTCTCCTGGGGTACCCTCACACATATTATTCCCTCATTTAATGGATATTTTCACCAAAAAGTGAAATTTTCAAAAAGTCAGAAAATTGGCTGAAAACGACTAAATATCAAGGACTCATCGGGTGAATCGCTCTGGAACTGAAATCGGAATGCTCACTGAAATTTTCCCCTCTCTGAAAGTCTGACAAACGCCGTAAAAATGACTAAGTCCCCAAAATTTTTTTCAACTTTCTTCAATTGTACCCCCGTTATATATATATATTCTACCCACACACATTTAGAACTTTCCTGGGGTACCCTCACACATATTATTCCCTCATTTAATGGATATTTTCACCAAAAAGTGAAATTTTCAAAAAGTCAGATAATTGGCTGAAAACGACTTTCAAGGACTCACTCTGGAACTGAAATTGGAATGCTCACTGACATTTTCCCCTCTCTGTAAGTCTGACAAACGCCGGAAAAATGACGAAGTCCAAAAAGAAATTTTTTCAACTTTTTCAATTTTACGCCCGTTATATATATATTCTATCCACACACATTTGGAACTCTCCTGGGGTACCCTCACACATATTTTTCCCTCATTTAGTGGATATTTTTACAAAAAAAGTGAAATTTTCAAAAAGTCAGAAAATTGGCCAAAAATAACTAAATATCAAGGACTCATCATGCGAATTGCTCTGGAACTGAAATCGGAACGCTCACTGACATTTCCCCCTCTCTAAAAGTCTGACAAATGCCGCAAAAATTACTAAGTTAAAAAAAAAATTTTTTTCATCTTTTTCAATTTTACCCCCGTGAGATATATATCCTACCCACACACATTTGGAACTCTCCTGGGGTACCCTCACACATATTATTCCCTCATTTAATGGATATTTTCACCAAAAAGTGAAATTTTCAAAAAGTCAGAAAATTGGCTGAAAACGACTAAATATCAAGGACTCATCGGGCGAATCGCTCTGGAACTGACATCGGAACGCTCACTTACATTTTCCTCTCTGAAAGTCTGAAAAATGCGGGAAAAATGACTAAGTCAAAAAAAAATTTTTTTTTCAATTTTACCCCCGTTATATATTTATTCTACCCACACACATTTGGAACTCTCCTGGGGTACTCTCACACATATTTTTCCCTCATTTAGTGGATATTTTCACAAAAAAGTGAAATTTTCAAAAAGTCAGAAAATTGGCTAAAAACGACTAAATATCAAGGACTCATCAGGCGAATTGCTCTGGAGCTGAAATCGGAACATTCACTGACATTTTCCTCTCTCTGAAAGTCTGACAAACACCGGAAAAATGGCAAAGTCCCAAAAAAAAATTTTCAATTTTTTTCAATTTTACCCCCGTTATATATTTATTCTACCCACACACATTTGGAAATCTCCTGGGGTACCCTCACACATATTATTCCCTCATTTAATGGATATTTCCACCAAAAAGTGAAATTTTCAAAAAGTCATAAAATTGGCTGAAAACTACTAAATAACAAGGACTCATGGGGCGAATCGCTTTGCAACTGAAATCGGAACGCTCACTGACATTTTCCCCTCTCTGAAAGTGTGACAAACGCAGGAGAAATGAGTACGTTAAAAAAAAATATTTTTCAACTTTTTTCAATTTTATCCCCGTTATATATATATTCTACCCACACACTTTTGGAACTCTCCTGGGGTACCCTTACACATATTATTCCCTCATTTAATGGATATTTTCACCAAAAAGTGCAATTTTCAAAAAGTCAGAAAATTGGCTGAAAACTACTAAATATCAAGGACTCATCGGGCAATTTGCTCTGGAACTGAAATCGGAATGCTCACTGACATTTTCCCCTCTCTGAAAGTCTGACAAATGCCGTAAAAATTACTAAGTCCCAAAAAAAAATTTTTCACCTCTTTTCAATTTTACCCTCGTGGGATATACATTCTATCCACACGCATTTGGAACTCTCCTGGGGTACCCTCACACATATTCCCTCATTTAATGGATATTTTCACCAAAAAGTGAAATTTTCAAAAAGTCACAAAATTGGCTGAAAACGACTAAATATCAAGGACTCATCGGGTGAATCGCTCTGGAGCTGAAATCGGAATGCTCACTGACATTTTCCCCTCTCTGAAAGTCTGACAAACGCCGTAAAAATGACTAAGTCCCCAAAATTTTTTTAAACTTTCTTCAATTGTACCCCCGTTATATATATATATTCTACCCACACACATTTAGAACTTTCCTGGTGTACCCTCACACATATTATTCCCTCATTTAATGGATATTTTCACCAAAAAGTGAAATTTTCAAAAAGTCAGATAATTGGCTGAAAACGACTATCAAGGACTCATCGGGCGAATCACTCTGGAACTGAAATTGGAATGCTCACTGACATTTTCCCCTCTCTGAAAGTCTGACAAACGCCGTAAAAATGACTTATTCAAAAAGAAATTATTTCAACGTTTTTCAATTTTACCCCCGTTATATATATATATTCTACCCACACACATTTGGAACTCTCCTGGGGTACCCTAACATATATTATTCCCTCATATTTTCAACAAAAAGTGAAATTTTCAAAAAGTCTGAAAATTTGCTGAAAAATACTAAATATCAAGGACTCATCGTGCGCATCACTTTGGAACTGAAATCGGAACGCTCACTGACATTTTCCCCTCTCTGAAAGTCTGACAAACGCCGTAAAAATGACTAAGTCCAAAAGAAATGATTTCAACGTTTTTCAATTTTACCCCCGTTATATATATATTCTACCCACACACATTTGGAACTCTCCTGGGATACCCTCACACATATTTTTCCCTCATTTAGTGGATATTTTCACAAAAAAAAGGGAAATTTTGAAGCCAGAAAATTGGCTAAAAACGAATAAATATTAAGGACTCATCATGCGAATTGCTCTGGAACTGAAATCGGAAGGCTCACTTACATTTCCCACTCTCTAAAAGTCTGACAAATGCAGGAAAAATGACTAAGTCTAAAAAAAAAAAATTTCAACTTTTTTCAATTTTACTCCCGTTATATATATATTCTACCCACACACATTTGGAACTCTCCTGGGGTACACATATTATTCCCTCATTAAATGGATATTTTCACCAAAAAGTGAAATTTTCAAAAAGTCAGATAATTGGCTGAAAACTACTAAGTGTCAAGGACTCATCCAGCAAATCGCTCTGGAACTGAAATCGGAACGCTCACTCACATTTTCCCCTATCTGAAAGTCTGACAAACGCCGGAAAAATGACTAAGTCCAAAAAAAATGTTTTCAACGATTTTCAATTTTACCCCCGTGGGATATATATTCTACCCACACACATTTGGAACTCTCCTGGGGTACCCTCACACATATTATTCCCTCATATTTTCACCAAAAAGTCAATTTTTCAAATAGTTAGAAAATTTGCTGAAAAATACTAAATATCAAGGACTCATCGTGCGCATCACTCTGGAAATGAAATCAGAATGCTCACTCACATTTTCCCCTCTCTGAAAGTCTGACAAATGCCAGAAAAAAGACTAAGTTGAAAAAAAAAAATTTTTCCACTTTTTTCAATTTTACAACCGTGTTATATATATTCTACCCACACATATACCCTCACACATATTATTCCCTCATTTAATGGATATTTTCACCAAAAAGTAAAATTTTCAAAAAGTCAGGAAATTGGCTTAAAAAGACTAAATATCAAGGACTCATCGTGTGAATCGCTCTGGAACTGAAATCGGAACGCTCACTGACATTTTCCCCTCTCTGAAAGTGTGACAAACGCCGGAAAAATGACTAAGTCCAAAAAAAAATTTTTTCAACTTTTTTCAATATTACCCCCGTTAAATATATATGCTACTCACACACATTTGGAACTCTCCAGGGGTACCCTCACACATATTTTTCCCTCATTTAGTGGATATTTTCAAAAAAAAGTGAAATTTTCAAAAAGTCAGAAAATTGGCTAAAAACAACTAAATATCAAGGACTCATGAGGCGAATCTCTCTGGAACTGAAATCGGAATGGTCACTGACATTTTCCCCTCTCTGAAAGTCTGACAAATGCCGGAAAAATGACTAAGACTAAAAAAATTTTTTTATTTAACTTTTTCAAGTTTACCCTCGTGGGATATATATTCTACCCACACATTTGGAACTCTCTTGGGGTACCCTCACACATATTTTTCCCTCATTTAGTGGATATTGTCACAAAAAAAGTGACATTTTCAAAAAGTCAGAAAATTGGCTGAAAATGACTAAATATAAAGGACTCATCACACGAATTGCTCTGGAACTGAAATCGGAACGCTCACTGACATTTTCCCCTCTCTGAAAGTCTGACAAATGCCGGAAAAATGACTAAGTCCAAAAAATTTTTTTTTTCATTTTTTTTTAAATTTACCCCCGTTATATATATATTCTACCCACACACATTTAGAACTCTCCTGGGGTACCCTCAGACATATTATTGCCTCATTTATTGGATTTTTTCACCAAAAAGTGAAATTTTCAAAAAGTCAGAAAATTGGCTGAAAACTACAAAATATTCACTCATCGGGTGAATCGCTCTGGAACTGAAATCGGAATGCTCTCTGACATTTTCCCCTCTCTAAGAGTCTGACAAACGCCAGAAAAATGATTAAGTGCCCAAAAAAATTCTTTTCAACTTTTTTCAATTTTACCCCCGTGGGATTTAGATTTTACCCACACACATTTGGAACTCTCCTGGGGTACCTTCACACATATTATTCCCTCATTTAATGGATATTTTCACCAAAAAGTGAAATTTTCAAAAAGTCAGAAAATTGGCTGGAAACTACTAAATATCAAGGACTCATCGGGCGAATCGCTCTGGACCTGAAATCGGAATGCTCACTGACATTTTCCCCTCTCTGAAAGTCTGACAAACGCCGGAAAATTTCAAAGTCCAAAAAAATTTTTTTCAACCTTTTTCAATTTTACTCCCTTTATATATATATTCTACCCACACACATTTGGAACTCTCCTGGGGCACTCTCATACATATTTTTCCCTCATTTAGTGGACATTTTCACAAAAAATGTGGAATTTTAAAAAAGTCAGAAAATTGGCCAAAACAATTAAATATCAAGAACTCATCAGGCGAATTGCTCTGGAACTGAAATCGGAACGCTCACTGACATTTTCCCCTCTCTGAAAGTCTGACAAATGCCGGAAAAATGACGAAGACTAGAAAAAAAATTTTTTCAACTTTTTTCAATTTTTCCCCGTGGGATATATATTCTACCCACACACATTTGGAACTCTTCTGAGGTACCCTCACACATATTTTTCCCTCATTTAGTGGATATTTTCACAAAAAAAGTGAAATTTTCAAAAAGTCAGAAAATTGGCTGAAAACGTCTAAACATCAAGGACTCATCAGGCGAACCGCTCTGGATCTGAAATCGGAATGCTCACTGACATTTTCCCCTCTCTGAAAGTCTGAAAAACGTCAGAAAAATGACTAAGTCCAAAAAATATTTTTTTCAACTTTTTTCAATTTTACCCCAGTGGGATATATATTCTACCCACACTCATTTGGAACTCTCCTTGGGTACCCTCACACATATTATTCCCTCATTTAGCCCTGCTATTCTCCTTGTTATCACTATACACTTGTTATCTTCCGGTCATTTTTGACCGGACCTAATAAAGTTTTGATTTTTAGCTAATTTAAGTGTTTTAATTGAATAATTTTTGCAGTACTATATTTTATGTGAACCTGGTTGTTTATAAACAAATGAAAAAAGGAAAGAAAAACTTACTTTTTATTTTTTTTTGTGTCAAAACATTTAACATGGCTTTATTGGAATATTTATGCATATTGCATATTTGCACATACAAATATAATTATTCATCCAACTGTAAACTGTAACTAATAACAATAAACTAAATGTAATTATATTATTTTCCAAAAAAAAAAAAAAAATTAACAGTTCTGTTAAAGGACGAGGTATTCCCTCCAAAAATATCAGTAATTAATGGGGGATCTCTCCTACACCTCTATTGAGGTCCGATATTAACTATTAACATCAAACTTGATTATTAATAATATCCACTAACGTTATCTGTGCCTTATACTATACACCAACTGAGACAAAACCGTGTGCTAATAAAAGGTATTTATTACACAAAAGTCTGCAGTTAATATACTACTATTTATCCCATTAACACAGTACACAATAATAATAACATTATACAATTCCCAATTACCTATTTTCCACCCATGTTTCCTAATCACTCATGCAGTATCAGCCCACCCAATTATACTAACTTTCCCTATATATATTGTGTATAGATACAAGGATAGTAAGGTTAGTACAATGTATGTAGGGCTAGTAAGTAAAGAGTTACAGAGGAAGAGAGATACTCAGCCATGTGTTAGGTCCATCTCTCCATGTCTCCAACTCAGTCCAAAAAGCAAAAAGGGCTGCACATGAGTGCTCTGGGGTTTTTTAGTCCTGCACAGGAAATGAGGTGGTATTCCCCGCCCACTGGCTAAGGTCTTTGTACATGTCCAGCCATACTCGCAAAACCTGTTTTAGTACATGGCTGGACAGTTTGTTGATCCTGCCCCCAACAGCAGCAAACAGACTGAAACACATAAGGAGATGGGGGCCAATATATACATGTACACTTATCTGCAAGCATGGCTAGCATACAGATACATATATACATGTACAACCTAGGACACTTCCCTTTACAATCCCCCTGTTGTCGAGAACACGACAATGAAATTTGAGGGAAGTGTTGTACTGGGATATATTTGCCTACTCAAGCCCCATTTATAAGTTGTGACAGTTCAGGATGAAATGAAGTATAATACTGCACTTAGGTACCTAGACATCAGCCATTACGGCCATCAATTCTTCCCTGCCTTTCACCGTAATCCAACGCATCCCTCCACAGAATACACTCTGCTTCTTTCTTGGATCTTTAATCAAAGTCTTTTTGTTGTTAAAGTCTTTTTGCTGTGGTCCTGTCGTTGCCAGTCTTCAGGTATCTGCCTACCCCAAAGTCGTCTTGCTGGTCAGACTCTGGAATGGCTTTACCCTCAATGTATAGGTTGGCCCGAGTCACTATCCTGTGTACACCCCTCACCCTGCCAGTCTTTCTAGTCCTCTCCCGCAGCTTGCTTCTGCAGGGTTATGAGTTCTCCTGGCGTGATGAGACTGCTGGGTGTCACAGTGTGTAGTTGGGCCTCACCACGTGGTTTCTTTGAGCACCTCCTTCTTTTTGGGGTACGGTCAATCGTGATCTTTCAGCAGAGGCACGACATCCCTCAGGCACGACTTTCGTCAGGCAATTTTCCTGTAGTCTTGATTGAAGATCGTTGATGAGTTTCTTCCATGGATAGATACGCAGATCTTTACTAGGCAGGTCAGAGTTTCTCGAGTAGGGATTGATGTCACAATACCTAAGTTGACTGCGGGAAGAAACACCGTCTAATACTAACAGACATTCAATCCATCCCTTACGAACTTCACAATAGCTAGGGTTGAAGTGGCAAATACCTTATAAAGTGAGGGGACCTGTCCCTAGAGAAACCTAACTCTATTCCCCCATTCACACAGAACACACATTACAATTCCATTCCAAAATAAGCTTTTGGTTTGAATGCATATAGAGACTTGAGCTAAAATAGCATGTATTCTAACTGATCCACAGAGCACATGCAGATCATTGACCCATGTGCAATTGGAGTAACTACCGGCTGCAAATGCATGAACACCGTCACATGAACACACTTAATGTGGACTGAGTATGTCCATGCACAGGTAGTTCTGCACTTACACCAAAAGTGTCTATATGCACACATATGGAATTTCAGTATACAGTAAAACTCATAAATTTACATTAAATTATATATATACACAATATGTATTGGATTCTGGGTAAAGGACTGCGTTTGTCTTATGTCCTTAACCCCCCTCTCTGGCTGAGCTCATGGTGCTCAGCCTAACTTCTGTGCAGTTGGGCAGACAGTCTTTTGATCCTCCTGCAAATCAGAAACAGTCCAATATATAAGATCGCGACCAGGAGGCAATGACAGGAAGAGGCAGATTTGGGGCTTTATTACAGTCTCCTCATGGCTAAAATCAAAGTGGAGATGTTTCAGCTCTGTGACAAACACAAGAGGGGTCTTCTGGCATCTCTCAGGGGTATCTGGGTGAAGGTCAAGACTTCTCTCAGGAGTGATAGGTGTTCTTCAGCACTATGCTCTGCTACATAGATACCTAAAATGGGATTAAGGGAACAATACGCTCCTGGGAGTTCTCCCGGTGCAGTTATTCAACATCCTGGCACTGGATAACCTCCCTTATTTTGATCTTCCCTGTCCCATCAAACTCCCGTTCCTTCAGGGTGACCTCCCCCTGTTAACCTTTCTTGAGCTGCCTAGCAAGTTCCTATTGCATAGGCAATGCCTTGACTCTCTTGAACCCCACAAAATGAATGCAATTTTTCTTTAGTATGCTCCTAGTCAATTGCCTCTGTTTCCTATACAGACACCCCTTCCAGTTTTTCACAATACAAAAGAGTAACACACAGCCCTCGCAGCTACTTATTCTCCTATACATAGCTTCAAACAGACTACACAGAGACAAAGGCTCATCGTGTATAGTTGGCTTGAACTAATTCAGGATTTCTGGAGTAACATCCCAGTTTGCCAGCCTCATGCCTCATCATGAAACTGCCCATCCCTGGGTTCGGTACTCCCTGTTGCCACATACTACCTATTAAGATATGTAGGCAACCACAACCAGCTGGAACTTCAAGGCCTAGGTGTACAATATATGCCTATCCACACCACACCTATCTTAGTCCATGCCGAAAAACCAGCTCACTCGTGGATATGGCTCTATTATCAAAGGAAATATGTTCAAACTAAGGTTCACTGTTTTAAGTTGTATCCTGCATCAAGATTTAAACAAAACCAGGTTATCCGTCCAAACTTCAAGGTCTAAGCACACAGTATAACACGACACTCCATCGTGTGCGTCAGTTACCTGTCCATGCTTCTCTGCCTGTCTTAGCTCACGTAATACACCCTTTATTCAATCCAAAATGCACAGAAAACAAAAAAAGCAAACCATTAACAAATTATCCGCCTGAACTTCAAGGCCTAGGTGCACAATGTATACCTGTCCGCACCTTTCTACCTATCTTAGTCCATGCCGAAAAAACAGCTCATCCACGCATGTGGCTCTATTACAAAATGAAAACAAAAAAAAATAAAACACACATTCCTGCGATCTGTGCTACTCTTAACCTTAATTCTATGGAAAAACTGGAGACTTGACAGGGGGTCCGATAGAAAACAGAAAACAACCAGCATACTAACAAATCCTGTTATACATTGCATACACATTGAGACTCCTATAAAGCCTTTCTGCCACCTGTCTGAGCCTCACAGGTCTAACGATATATTTAAACTGTAAAAGAACAAACCGAGTAAATTACAGAACAGTAAAATAAACTAATAAGACAAAACAACTGTATACATATAGAACAGTACAGGTCTGTTAGAAACTCTGCTAATTGAGTTTAAATCAAGGCATACTAGGGAGCAAAATTTACCCTTTCATCCCTTGCTTGCAGTCAGCCATTTTGACACATCTGCACATGGTAGGGCACATGAGACTGAGAGAAAATACTATTTTGTCTCTGTAAATGTCTGTTCTCCATGCTGGACTTCTCACAATTAATTGTGCAATGACAATTCCTTGCAATGTGCCCAAAGTGACCACATTTAAAACACTTAACAGAGCAATATTTCCTCTCTCTCCTTGTACCTGACAATTTGCAGTACCTGGCAATATGACCTGAGCCATCACAGGTATAACATCTAATGGATGCCATGCTTGATGTAGGGCCCCTAACAGAACATACTTCCTTTTGTCTGGATATTTTAAACTGTTCCATCACTAGGGATGCACTTTTAACAATTTTACGTTTGCATTTTCTCATTAATTTACACTTGTCGTTACATTTATTGATTGGATCAAAATTTGATGAAATATTAGATCCATCACTCCCCCCTTTTTGCCCTGCACAGGGCACAATTGGTAGAGAATCTGGCCTTGGTCTCAGAGACAAAGAGAAGGCCGGCACCATGTTTGAAAAATCATTGATGATATTTTGAAAATTTGTAATCAGTTGGGATCTAGTATCAAGATCAACACTCAACTGATTGATTATGGCATCACTAGCTGCTGCCTTGTCCTTAAAAGCTTTGATCTCAGCCCCAGACTGAGTCAGCTGTGCACCAATATCAAGACAATGATTTTTCATCTCAAGCAGTTGCGATTCAAGCATGCAGATCTGCTTATCTCTATCCATATCACATTTACTATTCTCAGCCAGTTGTGTCTGTAAGGCACAAACTCTCTGCAAATTTGTTACACAACACTGGCAGTGAAACTTTGGGGGATCTTCCTTACACAATGAGTCCTCATATACACAAATCAGTTTTGCTAGCATGTGGAGCCGTTTGCTTGTTTTATTCAAAACAGACCGTCTGTCTATACACATGCTATCATGAGCACATGCTTGCTCCAATAGAACAGACCACAGCAATTCTGCAGATTTGGGTGTACTGGGGTGCACTGGGTTAAATTTACTGTGTTTTGCCAAGCATTTCAGGGTGGATAAATCCATACTCACTCTTCCTGGAGCCATCACGGTCATCCTCCTTGTCCCTTCTGTGCTGCTTGAAAAAGGTCCTTTTACCTCCGGAACGCCTTTTCCTGACCAGCTGGACTTTCTCTTGAGAACGACTATGCCTCTTTGGAAGAATGCCTTGGTACAGATCACCCCAAATGCTCAAAGATTGTAAAGCAAACAGAAAAACATTAAAAAAAAATCAGAACAAAACAAAAGATTGGGTTCTTCTGTTGTGGATTTTGTACTGTGTATCACTCAGGCTGAAGAGCTGCGTCGCTCATCCGAACTATCAGGGCACCGAACGCACAGAATAGCACAACACTTCACCGTGTATCAATGCTATCTCTGTCCACGTCCCTCCGGCCTGATCAGAACACGGACACAGGTCTTCACAGAGTGAAACACGAAAAAAAAATCACAACAGTTGGGCCTGGACGAGGTATTCCCTCCAAAAATATCAGTAATTAATGGGGGATCTCTCCTACACCTCTATTGAGGTCCGATATTAACTATTAACATCAAACTTGATTATTAATAATTAATATCCACAAACGTTATCTGTGCCTTATACTATACACCAACTGAGACAAAACCGTGTGCTAATAAAAGGTATTTATTACTCAAAAGTCTGCAGTTAATATACTACTATTTATCCCATTAACACAGTACACAATAATAATAACAATATACAATTCCCAATTACCTATTTTCCACCCATGTTTCCTAATCACTCATGCAATATCAGCCCACCCAATTATACTAACTTTCCCTATATATATTGTGTATAGATACAAGGATAGTAAGGTTAGTACAATGTATGTAGGGCTAGTAAGTAAAGAGTTACAGGGAAGAGAGATACTCAGCCATGTGTTAGGTCCATCTCTCCATGTCTCCAACTCAGTCCAAAAAGCAAAAAGGGCAGCACATGAGTGCTCTGGGGTTTTTTAGTCCTGCACAGGAAATGAGGTGGTATTCCCCGCCCACTGGCTAAGGTCTTTGTACATGTCCAGCCATACTCGCAAAACCTGTTTTAGTACATGGCTGGACAGTTTGTTGATCCTGCCCCCAACAGCAGCAAACAGACTGAAACACATAAGGAGATGGGGGCCAATATATACATGTACACTTATCTGCAAGCATGGCTAGCATACAGATACATATATACATGTACAACCTAGGACACTTCCCTTTACAAGTTCAGTTTTTTTTTATGTAAAATGATAAATAAGTCACACGGTGCAAAATTTACTGTTTGCAATTGTCACTGGTATAATTGACATGTCTTTTGCATAAATATTTTCCACAGCTGTAACATATCACATTTGATTTGTGATTGCTTGATGTTGGACAGAAGTCGCATCATTTCCGTTTTAGGCTGGTTGCGTTGCTGGTGGCATCCGTGGGTACTGTAGCAGTGCTGGTGTAAGCTGTTGGTTCACTTTCTTTATCTTGCTGTTGGATCCTGTGGACAATGGCTGCCGCTCCATCAGCTCTGGGTGTTACCTTTCGTTCTTCAATATAAGAGCTAACCAGTGATTTTCCCAACTCCTCTATAAAAAGTCTTCTCTTATATAGTTTATTTTTGTTCCAATTTTTTGTCTATTTCCTTCCATATCATGAATGCATTGTATGCTGACACATCAAGCATATTGTAAAAAATCACCATTGGACACCGATTTGTTTTGCGCTTACAGGTGTAAGTGCCTATCAGTTGATCTAGAGTATCAACAGCCCCTTTTGTAGCATTTTATTCTAAAATGATGTCCGGTTTTCTGTCATCTCTATTACTGATTTCACTATCATGATGCATTGTGCTTATCAGAATTACCTACTTGTGTTTTTTTGGGACGTAAGAAACTACTGTGGTATCCTTAGTAAAATAAAACATAGAACTATAAATGTCTCTCTTACTGAGAATACCTTGCGGCAGTTCTGGCTTATTTTTTCTAATAGTACCCAACATGGTCATTTTTCTTTTCATCAACATCTGCCCTAATTGATATGATGTAAAAAAATTGTCGCATGTGACATTTTGTCCTTTGAGTCCCTGGGTCAAATCCAAGACTACTCGCATGCCTTGATTTTTTTTGGCTCTTTCTCCAGCTTGTTTTCCTATGTATACCTGTGCATTTAGAGCGTATGCACTTTTGCTGTCGCACAGAGTCCATATTTTGATGCCGTACTTTGCAGGCTTACTTGGAATATACTGCCTGAATGGACACCTACCTCTGAACGAGACTAATTGCTGGTCAGGAAAAGGCGTTCCGGAGGTAAAAGGACCTTTTTCAAGCAGCACAGAAGGGACATTTGGATTATGATGTTTTGTATGGTAATATTTATAAACAATTTGAAAGCTGATTGTATGTCATCAATTCTTGATATAACATACCTGGTAGGACCAGGTGTACCTTTTATGGCATCTTTAGAAGACATTCTACCAGACTGAGTAAAAGGCTGCAGGTTCCAAATGACATCTTTGTTCTTTGAAAGGATTTCTTGGATTCCACTAGTTGTCTGGGTTTCCTCATCAGATTCCACTTCAGAATCAGATTGCTCTGCATTGGATTCCCCATCACTTATGTGGTCCCCCTCTTCTGACACATTCTCAGGCGGGGCATCATCATCATCATCAGAATTAGAGGCATTTACAGAGTCCTCCAAATCTTTTTCAGTCATTATATGTTTTCTCATTAGGCAAAGAGGCAACACTCTGGAATGAAAACATAAAATATACATAAAAAATAATAATACAATGAGAGAGCAAACTATTACCAGTTTTACAACAATAAACACAATTAGGGACCCATCACACATTGAGAAATCCCCTGCGATTGCGATGCTGGAGCATCGCAAACAAGACCATCCATATAAGCATACACTCATTCTATCAATTGCTGCTTTACACTATAACATCTAATCAAAAGAATTGAATACTTTGACAATAAAAAAATAGTTTATCTGCTACATACCTGTAAAGATGATCTTTTAGAACTATGTTGTCTGAATATGTCCTTTCTGCTCTCTCTCCAGCTGGACTGAAAATGAAATTGGATAGACTACTATGGCAATTGTCTACTGATAGGATAAAATAAACCCCACCCCCAACCTTTAGGATAAGAGCTCAGAGTAAAGTTAACTCACTTTTCAGACAGAATTTATTAGTACTCTTTCAGGTCAGCATTTCACAGAAATTAGATCAGGGAACACAAGTAAGAAAAGAGAATATGTTCATTTACAATATGAAATGTTGAGAACTGAATTGAACTATTTTACAGGAACAGCAGGGTAAAAATATTTGTCACATAACTATACTGGAAGGTAATCCATCAGCAGTATTGCAATGAGAAAATGTATGTATGTGTAAATCTGCATGGACCAAAAAGACCTAAATAAATTGATGAATAGTAGTACATGTAATATATAGTCCAAAATGATATTATATCTCCTTTATTTTACTCATAAAATGGATGGAGATCACTATAAAAGGCTATCAGTCAGTTTTGACCGAAGAGTACAAGTGTATAAAAAATTGTGGAGCAAAAAGTAAACATAAAAATATATATATAACAATACGCATCGTAAGAACCCCTAAATGAGGAATAGTCAATCAACCACAAGTTTCAGAACCGAATCTTGCATATTTTAAAAAATATTAAAGTTCAAAATGGGTCGTTTTTGACCGAAGACAACAGCAGGGTTAATGGATATTTTCACCAAAAATTGAAATTTTCAAAAAGTCAGAAAATTGGCCGAAAACTACTAAATATCAAGGACTCATTGGGCGAATCGCTCTGGAACTGAAATCGGAATGCTCACTGACATTTTCCCCTCTCTGAAAGTCTGACTAACGCCGGAAAAATGACTAAGTCCAAAAAAATTTTTTTTCAGATTTTTTCAATTTTACCCCCGTTATATATATATTCTACCCACACACATTTAGAACTCTCCTAGGGTACCGTCACACATATTTTCCCCTCATTTAGAGGATATTTTCACAAAAAAAGTGAAATTTTCAAAAAGTCAGTAAATTGGCTAAAAATGACTAAATATCAAGGACTCAACAGGAAATTTGCTCTGGAACTGAAATCGGAACCCTCACTAACATTTTCCCCTCTCTGAAAGTCTGACAAATGCCGGAAAATGACTAAGTCCCCAAAAAAATTTTTCAACTTTTTTCAATTTTACCCCCGTTATATATATATATTTTACCCACGCACATTTGGAACTCTCCTGGGGTACACTCACACATATTATTCCCTCATTTAATGGATATTTTCACCAAAAAGTGAAATTTCCAAAAAGTCAGAAAATTGGCTGAAAACGACTAAATATCAAGGACTCATCGGGCGAATCGTTCTGGAACTGAAATCGGAATGCTCACTGACATTTTCCCCTCTCTGAAAGTCTGACAAACGCTAGAAAGATGACTAAGTCCAAAAAAAAATTTTTTCAGCTTTTTTCAATTTTACCCCCGTTATATCTATATTCTACCCACACACATTTAGAACTCTCCTGGGGTACCCTCACACATATTTTCCCCTCATTTAGTGGATATTTTCACAAAAAAGTGAAATTTTCAAAAAGTCAGAAAATTGGCTGGAAACGACTAAATATCAAGGATTCATCAGGCGAATCGCTCTGGAACTGTAATCGGAACGCTCACTGACATTTTCCCCTCTCTGAAAGTCTGACAAACGCTGGAAAAATGACTAAGTCCCAAAAAAATTTTTTCAACTTTTTTCAATTTTACCCCCGTTATATATATATATTCTACTCAAACACATTTGGAACTCTCCTGGGGTACCCTCACACATATTATTCCCTCATATAATGGATATTTTCACCAAAAAGTGAAATTTTCAAAAAGTCAGAAAATTGGCTGGAAACGACTAAATATCAAGGACTCATCGGGCGAATCGCTCTGGAACTGAAATCAGAATGCTCACTGACATTTTCCCCTCTCTGAAAGTCTGAAAAATGACATAAAAATGACTAAGTCCAAAAAAATTTTTTTCAACTTTTTTTCAATTTTACCCCCGTGGGATATATATTCTACCCACACACATTTGGAACTCTCCTGGGGTACCCTCACACATGTTATTCCCTCATTTAATGGATATTTTCACCAAAAAGTGAAATTTTCAAAAAGTCAGAAAAGTGGCTGGAAACGATTAAATATCAAGGACTCATCGGGCGAATCGCTCTGGAACTGAAATAGGAACGCTCACTGACATTTTCCCCTCTCTGAAAGTCTGACAAATGCCGGAAAATGACTAAGTCTCAAAAAAAATTTTTTAAAACTTTTTTTCAATTTTACCCCCGTGGGATATATATTCTACCCACACACATTTGGAACTCTCCTGGGGTACCCTCACGCATGTTATTCCCTCATTTAATGGATATTTTCACCAAAAAGTGAAATTTTCAAAAAGTCAGAAAAGTGGCTGGAAACGATTAAATATCAAGGACTCATCGGGCGAATCGATCTGGAACTGAAATAGGAACGCTCACTGACATTTTCCCCTCTCTGAAAGTCTGACAAATGCCGGAAAATGACTAAGTCTCAAAAAAAATTTTTTAAAACTTTTTTCAATTTTACCCCTGTGGGATATATATTCTACCCACACACATTTGGAACTCTCCTGAGATACCCTCACACATATTATTCCCTCATTTAATGGATATTTTCAACAAAAAGTGAAATTTTCAAAAAGTCAGAAAAGTGGCTGAAAACGACTAAATATCAAAGGACTCATCACGCGAATCGCTCTGGAACTGAAATTGGAACGCTCACTGACATTTTCCCCTGTCTGAAAGTCTGACAAATGCCTGAAAAATGACTAAGTCCCCCAAAAATTTTTTCAACTTTTTTCAATTTTAGCTCCGTGATATATATATTCTACCCGCACACATTTGGAACTCTCCTGGGGTACCCTCACACATGTTATTCCCTCATTTAATGGATATTTTCACCAAAAAGTGAAATTTTCCAAAAGTAAGAAAATTGGCTGGAAACGACTAAATATCAAGGACTCATCGAGAGAATCACTCTGTAACTGAAATCGGAATGCTCACTGACATTTTCCCCTCTCTGAAAGTCTGACAAACGCCAGAAAAATGACTAAGTCCAAAAAAATTTTTTTTCAACTTTTTTCAATTTTACCCCCGTGGATATAGATTCTACCCACACACATTTGGAACTCTCCTGGGGTACCCTCACTCATGATAATCCCTCATTTAATGGATATTTTCACCAAAAAGTGAAATTTTCGAAAAGTGGCTGGAAACGACTAAATATCAAGGACTCATCGGGCGAATCGCTCTGGAACTGAAATAGGAACGCTCACTGACATTTTCCCCTATCTGAAAGTCTGACAAATGCCGGAAAATGACTAAGTCTGAGTAAAAAATGTTTTCAACTTTTTTCAATTTTACCCCCGTGGGATATATATTCTACCCACACACATTTGGAATTCTCCTGGGATACCCTCGCACATATTATTCCCTCATTTAATGGATATTTTCACAAAAAAGTGAAATTTTCAAAAGGTCAGAAAATTGGCTGAAAACGACTAAAAATCAATGGACTCATCAGGCGAATCGCTCTGGAACTGAAATCGGAACACTCACTGACATTTTCCCCTCTCTGAAACTCTGACAAATGCCGTAAAAATGACTAAGTCCAAAAAAAATTTTTTTCACATTTTTTACATTTTTTCCCCCGTGGGATATATATTCTACCCACACACATTTTGAACTCTCCTGGGGTACCCTCACACATATTTTTCCCTCATTTAGTTGATATTTTCACAAAAAAAGTGACATTTTCAAAAAGTTAATAAATTGGCTAAAAACGACTAAATATCAAGGACACATCGGGAGAATCGCTCTGGAACTGAAATCAGAACGCTCACTGACATTTTCCCCTCTCTGAAAGTCTGAAAAATGGCATAAAAATGACTAAGTCCAAAAAAATTTTTTTCAACTTTTTTCAATTTTACCCCCGTGGGATACATATTCTACCCACACACATTTGGAACTCTCCTGGGGTACCCTCACGCACGTTATTCCCTCATTTAATGGATATTTTCACCAAAAAGTGAAATTTTCAAAAAGTCAGAAAAGTGGCTGGAAACGACTAGATATCAAGGACTCATCGGGCGAATCGCTCTGGAACTGAAATAGGAACGCTCACTGACATTTTCCCCTCTCTGAAAGTCTGACAAATGCTGGAAAATGACTAAGTCTCAAAAAAATTTTTTTCAACTTTTTTCAATTTTACCCCCGTGGGATACATATTCTACCCACACACATTTGGAACTCTCCTGAGATACCCTCACACATATTATTCCCTCATTTAATGGATATTTTCAACAAAAAGTGAAATTTTCAAAAAGTCAGAAAAGTGGCTGAAAACGACTAAATATCAATGGACTCATCAGGCGAATCATTCTGGAACTGAAATCGGAACGCTCACTGACATTTTCCCCTGTCTGAAAGTCTGACAAATGCCTGAAAAATGACTAAGTCCCCAAAAAAATTTTTCAACTTTTTTCAATATTACTTCCTTTATATATATATATATATTCTACCCACACACATTTGGAACTCTCCTGGGGTACCCTCACACATATTATTCCCTCATTTAATGGATAATTTTACTAAAAAGAGAAATTTTCAAAAAGTCAGAAAATTGGCTGAAAACGACTAAATATCAAGGACTCATCGGGCGAATCGTTCTGGAAACTGAAATCGGAATGCTCACTGACATGTTCCCCTCTCTGAAAGTCTGACAAACGCTAGAAAAATGACTAAGTCCAAAAAAAATTTTTTTCAGCTTTTTTCAATTTTACCCCTGTTATATCTATATTCTACCCACACACATTTAGAACTTTCCTGGGGTACCCTCACACATATTATTACCTCATTTAATAGATATTTTCACCAAAAAATGAAATTTTCAAAAAGTCAGAAAATTGGCTGAAAACGACTAAATATCAAGGACTCATCGGGCGAAACGCTCTGGAACTGAAATCGGAATGCTTACTGACATTTTCCCCTCTCTGAAAGTCTGACAAATGCCATAAAATGACTAAGTCCAAAAAAATTTTTTTTTCAACTTTTTTCAATTTTACCTCTGTGATATATATATTCTACCCGCACACATTTGGAACTCTCCTGGGGTACCCTCACACATATTATTACCTCATTTAATGGATATTTTCACCAAAAAGTGAAATTTTCAAAAAGTAAGAAAATTGTCTGGAAACGACTAAATATCAAGGACTCATCGAGAGAATCACTCTGTAACTGAAATCGGAACGCTCACTGACATTTTCCCTTATCTGAAAGTCTGACAAACGCCAGAAAAATGACTAAGTCCAAAAATATTTTTTTTAAACTTTTTTTCAATTTTACCCCCGTGGGATATATATTCTACCCACACACATTTGGAACTCTCCTGGGGTACCCTCACACATGTTATTCCCTCATTTAATGGATATTTTCACCAAAAAGTGAAATTTTCAAAAAGTCAGAAATGTGGTTGGAAACTGTTATGTTCTGCTACCAGAGCTAAGGAAAGAGAGGAGATCTGTCCCTACGATAGAACTCAGCTGAATCCCTACGATGTAACAGGGAACCTGATCCTGCGATCAGACCTGCTAAAGTCCTAAGCTAGTCTGTACGGAGACCTATAGATGTGGGGAAGGAATCCCTACAAGTACTAAGGACTGGGAGGAAAATGGGACACCTCCTAACAGAAATAGTAGCAGACAGACAAACAAACAAAATATAAAGAACAAAGAGGTCCGTAGACCAAGCAAACTAACAGAGTTAGATACAGAGCACAGGCTAGCTAGAAAGTTGTTATACAATGAAGTCCAGCAAAGCCAGAAGGGCGGAGCAGGATTAAATAGGCCAACAAGGTCATGTGACCAGCAAAGGAAAAAACCTAAGAGCAAGGTTCTAACAGTACCCCCCCTTCTAAGAGGATCCTCCGGATCCCCTGGGACCAGGCTTATCAGGAAATCTCCTGTGAAACGCTCTGATAAGTCTGGACGCGGAAACATCATCTGACCTCACCCAAGAGTTATCCTCGGGTCCGAAACCTTTCCAGGCCACAAGATACTGCAAACTACCTCTATACCGTCTGGAGTTAAGGATGCGAGAAATTTCATATTCCCCGTCCTCCACCACCGGAGGAACAGAGGCAGAGGCGTCACCATCCGACACAACAGCTTTTTTTAACAGAGAGACATGAAATACCGGATTAATTCTCCAGGAGGTAGGAACCTCCAACCTAACAGCAGATTGGTTGACAACCTGAAGCACCTTAAAGGGCCCTACAAACTTGGGACCCAATTTCTTAGAAGGAATCCTCAACCGCAGATTCCTAGAGGACAACCAAACCATGTCACCAACAGCGAACAAAACCTCCTGTCGCTTCCTATCAAAGTAGTCTTTAGATTTTCTGTTGGCCTCCTGAAGATTACCACGCACATCCGTCCAAACTCTCTCCAAATCACCGGAAAAATTCTCCTCCTCAGGCACGGCAGATCCCAACTTGGAGAACGACCCAAATGACGGATGTCTCCCTGAACAACAAAAAAAAGGCGAACAACCAGCAGAAGAAGATGTATGATTGTTCAGAGCAAATTCAGCAAGTGGCAGAAACTCAGACCACCCCTCTTGATTGTCTGCCACAAAACAACGCAAGAACTGCTCAACATCCTGGTTTTTCCTTTCTGTCTGGCCATTAGATTCAGGATGATATCCGGACGAGAACGACAGATGAACTCCCAACCTCTCACAAAAGGCACGCCAAAAACGAGCCACGAACTGAGGACCCCTATCAGAAACAATGTCAGTAGGAACGCCATGAAGTCTGACAATTTCCTTGACAAAGGCCTTAGCGAGAGTTTTAGCGCAGGGCAGTTTGACGAAGGGAACCAAGTGACACATCTTGCTAAAACGGTCCACGACCACCCAGATGACAGTAAAACCCTCAGAGGGGGGAAGGTCAGTTATTAAGTCTATAGCCAAATGTGTCCAAGGAGCACTAGGTACCTCCAAAGGACAAAGCAACCCCGCAGCAGGAGTATGTGAGGACTTAGATCTAGCACATATAGTACATTGACGCACCCACTTAATGACTTCCTTCTGCCATCCAGGCCACCAAAAACTGCGACCCACCAGTCTCTTGGTCTCAGAGATTCCGGGATGACCTGCCAACCGAGATTCGTGACACTCAATAAACAAATCTCTCCTAAAGGTCCCAGGCACAAACAACCTCCCATGAGGAGTGTTAGATGGGGCATTCTCCTGTGCTTTAAGAATCTCATCTTCCAAAACGGAGTCCAAAGCAGCTATCACAACACCTTCTTGTAAAATGTTCTCCTCTTTCTCAGCACCGACTATGGGAGAAAAACTGCGAGACAAGGCATCCGCCTTAACATTCTTAGTACCAGGGATGTAAGTAACGGAAAAATTAAACCGCGAGAAAAACAGAGCCCACCTAGCCTGACGGGCATTCAGGCGCTTGGCAGCATCAAGATATATCAGATTTTTATGATCCGTAAGAACCTGAACGGGAAATTCCGCACCTTCCAAGAAGTGGCGCCAGTGTTCAAATGCGAGTTTAATAGCCAATAATTTCCGATTACCAATATCGTAATTCAGTTCAGTCTCCGAAAATTTTTTTGAAAAAAAGGCACAGGGATGTAATCCATCCCCGTTATCCTGAGACAATACTGCGCCAACCCCCACCGAAGAAGCATCAACCTCAACCAAAAACGGCTTAGTCACATCAGGCTGCATAAGGATGGGAGCAGAGGTGAACCTCTCCTTGAGATACACAAAAGCTTCAATGGCCTCAGAAGACCACTGAACCGCATCAGCACCTTTCCTGGTGAGATCGGTCAGAGGTTTGACAATACTAGAAATTTTTTTTATGAATTTTCTGTAATAATTGGCGAAAACCTAAAAACCTCTGTATCGATTTCAAACCAATAGGCCTAGGCCATTCCTGTACAGCTTGAACTTTAACCGGGTCCATCTCAAAATCTTCGCTGGAGATAATGTAACCCAAAAAACTAATTCTCTGTACAGCGAACTCACATTTCTCCAGCTTAGCAAAAAGCGAATTGTCCATTAACAATTGTAATACCTCACGTACGCTCCGCCAATGAGACTCCAGATCCGGCGAATAAATCAAAATGTCATCTAAATACACAACCACATTTTTGCCGATCAAAGGTCTAAGGATGTCATTAATAAGATTCTGAAAAAATGCAGGAGCATTAGTAAGACCAAAAGGCATAACCAGATTCTCAAAATGACCCACAGGAGTGTTAAAAGCAGTCTTCCATTCGTCACCCTCCTTCATGCGCAACAGATTGTATGCCCCCTTAAGGTCAATTTTAGAGAACCACTTGGCCCCCATTAACTGGATAAACAGATCAGGAATCAATGGCAGTGGGTAAGGATTGCGTACAGTAATTTTGTTAATCTCACGAAAATCCAGACAAGGACGTAAACCGCCGTCCTTTTTTTTTACAAAAAAAAATCCAACCGCCACAGGAGATTTAGAGGGCCTAATGTGACCGGCGGCCAAACTTGTCTGTATGTATTCATCCAAAGCCTTCCTCTCAGGAATAGTAAGGTTAAATAAACGACTTTTAGGAAGAGTCGCTCCAGGGACAAATTCAATAGAACAATCATAGTCTCTATGGGGAGGCAAAACCTGCGATTCCTTCTCAGAAAAAACTCTCCAAAAATCCTGAATAGGAACAGGCAATTCTCCCCTATCCAAAGCTGCAATACGCCCGTTACAACACTTGTCATAACATTTATGGCTCCAGGATTTAATTTCATTGGTAGACCAATCCAGTACAGGATTGTGAAATTTTAACCAGGGCAATCCCAATATTACTGGAGAAGGCAAGTTATTCAAAACTACCAAATCCAATTTCTCATGGTGAACACCATTAATAGTGAGGGGAAATTCACAGACCTTGAGAGTAATATTCTTCAAAGGGGAACCATCCACAGAAACCACAGCAATGGGGGATGATAAAGGTTCGGGTTTTAAATTGAGTCTTTCCAAGAATCCCCCATCAATTACATTCAGAGTAGATCCACAATCAACAAACACCCGAAATTCCATTAATTTTTCCTGAGCAATCGTGGAAGCAGCTAAAAATACACCCTTGGAATTTAAACAGGCAATACGGGCATGACTGACCATTTTTTTTTCTTTCTTCATACGAAACTCACAGCCTTTAATCAAATGACCAGATTTTCCGCAATAGAAACACAAGCCTTCAGAAAATCGACGGTCTTTTTCTTGAGATTAAGGTGCCACCGATCCAATCTCCATCGATTCACCACTGTTAGTACACACATTCTCATAACCAGAAACTGACATAGCAGAGGATTTGCTCTCATTAACCCTTGCACGCAGTCTCCTATCCACCCGTATAGCTAATTGCATAGCCTGTTGCAAATCTTCAGGTGTAGGATAAGCAATTAGCAGGTCTTTAACCCTTTCATTGAGCCCAGCAAGAAATAGACTTTTCAGAGCAGAATCGTTCCACCCTGTTTGAGTAGACCAACGACGGAAATGAGTACAATATTTTTCCACATTACCTGATCCCTGTCTCAAACGTCTTAACTCAGTCTCAGCTGATGCGACACGGTCAGGATCATCATATAATAGTCCCAAAGCAGAAAAAAAACTATCCACTGATCTGAAGCATGTATCACTAGGTTGCAAAGAAAAGGCCCACTCCTGAGGCTCTTTGCGCAAAAGTGACATTATGAACCCTATGCACTGGGATTCATCCCCAGAGGACTTGGGTCTCAAACGAAAATACAATAAGCAAGCATTTTTAAATGAAAAAAATTCTCGGTGTTCACCAAAAAATAAATCCGGCAAACATACCTTAGGCTCCAAGAAATGTGCTCCAGGATAGTTACTCACGTGCTGACGGAGCTCGGCCACCTCCAGAGAGAGTCCCTGCAGGCGATGAGCCAAATCCTGAACCGACACCATGATGGAACAGAAGAATCTTTCCTTAGAGAATTTGCAGGCTGGACTTACTGTTATGTTCTGCTACCAGAGCTAAGGAAAGAGAGGAGATCTGTCCCTACGATAGAACTCAGCTGAATCCCTACGATGTAACAGGGAACCTGATCCTGCGATCAGACCTGCTAAAGTCCTAAGCTAGTCTGTACGGAGACCTATAGATGTGGGGAAGGAATCCCTATAAGTACTAAGGACTGGGAGGAAAATGGGACACCTCCTAACAGAAATAGTAGCAGACAGACAAACAAACAAAATATAAAGAACAAAGAGGTCCGTAGACCAAGCAAACTAACAGAGTTAGATACAGAGCACAGGCTAGCTAGAAAGTAGTTATACAATGAAGTCCAACAAAGCCAGAAGGGCGGAGCAGGATTAAATAGGCCAACAAGGTCATGTGACCAGCAAAGGAAAAAACCTAAGAGCAAGGTTCTAACAGAAACGACTAAATATCAAGGACTCATCGGGCGAATCGCTCTGGAACTGAAATAGGAACGCTCACTGACATTTTCCCCTCTCTGAAAGTCTGACAAATGCCGGAAAATGACTAAGTCTGAATAAAAAATGTTTTCAACTTTTTTCAATTTTACCCCCGTGGGATATATATTCTACCCACACACATTTGGAACTCTCCTGTTTTACCCTCACACATATTATTCTGGATATTTTCACCAAAAAGTAACATTTTCAAAAAGTCAGAAAATTGGCTTAAAACTACAAAATATCAAGGACTCATCGGGCGAATCGCTCTGGAACTGAAATCGGAATGCTCACTGACATTTTTCCCTCTCTGAAAGTCTGACAAACGCCGGAAAAATGACTAAGTCCCCAAAAAATTTTTTTTCAGCTTTTTTCAATTTTACCCCCGTTATATATATATTCTACCCACACACATTTGGAACTCTCCTGGGGTACCCTCACACATATTTGTCCCTCATTTAGTGGATATTTTCACAAAAAATGTGAAATTTCCAAAAAGTCAGAAAATTGGCTAAAAAGTCTACATTTCAAGGACTCATCAGGCGAATTGCTCTGGAACTTAAATCAGAAAGGTCACTGACATTTTCCCCTGTCTGAAAGTCTGACAAATGCCGGAAAAATGACTAAGACCAAAAAAATTTTTTTTTCAACTTTTTTCAATTCTACCCCCTTGGGATATATATTCTACCCACACACATTTGGAACTCTCCTGGGGTACCCTCACACATATTATTCCCTCATTTAATGGATATATTCACCAAAAAGTGAAATTTTCAAAAAGTCAGAAAATTGTTTGAAAACTTTAAAATATCAAGGACTCATCGCGCGAATTGCTCTGGAACTGAAATCGGAAAGGTCACTGACATTTTCCCATCTCTGAAAGTCTGACAAATGCAGGAAAAATGACTAAGTCCAAAAAAAAATTTTTTTTAACTTTTTTCAATTTTACCCTCGTGGGATATATATTCTGCCCACACACATTTGGAACTCTCCTGGGGTACCCTCACATATATTATTCCCTCATTTAATGAATATTTTCACCAAAAAGTGAAATTTTCAAAAAGTCAGAAAATTGGCTGAAAACGACTAAATATCAAGGTCTCATCGGGCGAATCGCTCTGGAACTGAAATCGGAATGATCACTGACATTTTCCCCTCTCTAAAAGTCTGACAAATGCCGGAAAAATTACTAAGTCAAAAAAATTTTTTTTTTTGACTTTTTTCAATTTTACCCCCGTGGGATATATAATCTGCCAACACACATTTGGAACTCTCCTGGGGTACCCTCAAGCATATTTTTCCCTCATTTAGAGGATATATTCACAAAATTAGTGAAATTTTCAAAAAGTCAGGGAATTGGCTACAAAGGAGTAAATATCAAGGACTCATCAGGAGAATTGGTCAGGAACTTAAATCGGAAAGGTCACTGACATTTTCCCCTCTCTGAAAGTCTGACAAATGCCGGAAAATGACTAAGTCCCAAAAAAATTTTTTTCAACTTTTTTCAATTTTACCCCCGTGGGACATAGATTCTACCCACACACATTTGGAACTCTCCTGTTTTACCCTCACACATATTATTCCCGATATTTTCACCAAAAAGTAACATTTTCAAAAAGTCAGAAAATTGGCTTAAAAATACTAAATATCAAGGACTCATCAGGCGAATTGCTCTGGAAATTAAATCAGAAAGGTCACTGACATTTTCCCCTCTCTGAAAGTCTGACAAATGCCGGAAAAATGACTAAGACCAAAAAAATTTTTTTTTCAACTTTTTTCAATTCTACCCCCTTGGGATATATATTCTACCCACACACATTTGGAACTCTCCTGGGGTACCCTCACACATATTATTCCCTCATTTAATGGATATTTTCACCAAAAAGTGAAATTTTCAAAAAGTCAGAAAATTGTTTGAAAACTTTAAAATATCAAGGACTCATCGCGCGAATTGCTCTGGAACTGAAATCGGAAAGGTCACTGACATTTTTCCCTCTCTGAAAGTCTGACAAACGCCGGAAAAATGACTAAGTCCCCAAAAATTTTTTTTCAACTTTTTTCAATTTTACCCCCGTTATATATATATTCTACCCACACATTTGGAACTCTCCTGGGGTACCCTCACACATATTTTTCCCTCATTTAGTGGATATTTTCACAAAAAAAGTGAAATTTCCAAAAAGGCAGAAAATTGGCTAAAAACGACTAAATATCAAGGACTCATCAGGCGAATTGCTCTGGAACTTAAATCAGAAAGGTCACTGAAATTTTCCCCTCTCTGAAGGTCTGACAAATGCCAGAAAAATGACTAGGACCAAAAAATTTTTTCTACCCCCATGGGGTATATATACTACCCACACACATTTGGAACTCTACTGGGGTACCCTCACACATATTTTTCCCTCATTTAGTGGATATTTTCACAAAAAAAGTGAAATTTTCAAAAAGTTAGAAAATTGGCTAAAAATGACTAAATCTAAAGAACTCATCAGGCGAATCACTCTGGAACTGAAATTGAAACGCTCACTGACATTTTCCCCTCTCTGAAAGTCTGACAAATGCCGGAAATATGACTAAGTTCAAAAAAAAATTTTTTTTCAACCTTTTTCAATTTTACCCCCGTGGGATATATATTCTACCCACACACATTTGGAACTCTCTTGGGGTACCCTCACACATATTATTCCCTCATTTAATGGATATTTTCACCAAAAAAGGACTCATCGCGCGAAGCGCTCTGGAACTGAAATCGGAATGCTCACTGACATTTTCCCCTCTCTGAAAGTCTGACAAATGCCGGAAAAATGACTAACACTAGAAATGAGCGTTGTTCGACTCGAACTGTTCGCCAATCTCAAATTCGAGCTGTTTTGGGGGGTGTTCTAGCCGTTCGGCGAACACAAACGATTTGAGAAAAATTCGGCTGTTCGAGGTTATGTTCGATAACTGTTCGTGCACCAAAATCATAACTGGATTTTTTCTCAGTAATGATGAAAATTAATGTTAATACGCAGTTTGAGTGTACAGTGGGGTGTGGGGAGGGGCAGGGGATGGATCTCTGCAGGAATAATGAAGATCTCCATTTTTTTTTCTCTTTCCCGCATTTACAGTGGGGAGGTGCAATCTGTCAGCCTATCAGCAGCGCACACATGGAGTGAAGTGCTTTTTTTCACACAAGCAAGGGCATGTGTCATTGGCAGTGTATGTCACATGTCCTTGCCGTATAAGACCCAGCCATTTTCCCCGTCGCCACCATTTTCTCACTGCTGCAGCTGCGTGTTAGACGGCACCGCTGTTGCTGTGTGTGCTATACCTTGTTAATTTCAAGCCAATTTTCACACAAATCTACAGATAGCTTGGGAGTAGGGAATAGTTGTGATTGCAGTCCTTTTAAGGACTAGGTTTCAGCATTTCCTACGACTTTTATCAGGCTGGTCTGTGCTCTTAAATAGATAGGTTGTTGGAGTAAAGACTAATTGTAATTGTAGTCCTTTTCAGGACTAAGTTACATCAGTTCCTATCAGTTTTTGCCAGGCAGGTCTGTGCCAGTGCTGTGCAAGTTTTTTTCACAGCATTTGGCTGAATCTAGCAAAGCTAATCCTTTTTGGCCTATTGCAGAATGTGTTAGTCAGTGGAGTAGCCTATCTGTGTTGCAAGATACACCACCTGTGTATAGAATACCAATTTTTTTAACTGCACCTAGTGAAGTAAAACCTTTTGGGCATAGCATCATTCTATTAGTCCATCTATACTGACCTCCATAAGGTTGCAAATTGAATATAATTTTTATCTGCATCTAGTTCTGAAAAAATATTTGGCCTTCTAGCTGTGTGTGGGACTTGTTCTATAAGTCCATCTATACTGACCTCCATCAGGTTGCAAATTAAAAACAATTTTTATCTGCATCTAGCTCTGAAAAAATATTTGGCCTTCTAGTAGTGTGTGGGACTTGTTCTATTAGTCCATCTATACTGACCTCCATCAGGTTGCAAATTAAAAATAATTTTTATCTGCATCTAGCTCTGAAAAAATATTTGGCCTTATAGCAGTGTGTGGGAGTTGTTCTATTAGTCCATCTATACTGACCTCCATCAGGTTGCAAATTAAAAATAATTTTTATCTGCATCTAGCTCTGAAAAATTATTTGGCCTTCTAGCAGTGTGTGGGACTTTCTCTATTAGTCCATCTATACTGACCTCCATCAGGTTGCAAATTAAAAATAATTGTTATATGCATCTAGGTCTGAAAAAACATTTGGCCTTCTAGCAGTGTGTGGGACTTGTTCTAGTAGTCCATCTATACTGATCTCCATCAGGTTGCAAATTAAAAATAATTTTTATCTGCATCTAGCTCTGAAAAATTATTTGGCCTTCTAGCAGTGTGTGGGACTTGTTCTATTAGTCCATCTATACTGACCTCCATCAGGTTGCAAATTAAAAATAATTTTTATCTGCATCTAGCTCTGAAAAAACTATTTGGCCTTCTAGCAGTGTGTGGGACTTGTTCTATTAGTCCATCTATACTGACCTCCATCAGGTTGCAAATTAAAAATAATTTTTATCTGCATCTAGCTCTGAAAAAATATTTGGCCTTCTAGCAGTGTGTGGGACTTTCTCTATTAGTCCATCTATACTGACCTCCATCAGGTTGCAAATTAAAAATAATTTTTATCTGCATCTATCTCTGAAACAATATTTGGCCTTCTAGCAGTGTGTGGGAGTTGTTCTATTAGTCCATCTATACTGACCTCCATCAGGTTGCAAATTGAATATAATTTTTTCTGCATCTAGCTCTGAAAAAATATTTGGCCTTCTAGCAGTGTGTGGGACTTTTTGTAGTAGTCCATCAATACTGACCTTCATCAGGTTGCAAATTAAAAATTATTTTTATCTGCATCTAGCTCTGAAAAAATATTTGGCCTTCTAGCAGTGTGTGGGACTTGTTCTATTAGTAAATCAATACTGACCTCCATCAGGTTCAAATTAAAAATAATTTTTATCTGCATCTAGCTCTGAAAAAATATTTGGCCTTCTAGCAGTGTGTGGGAGTTGTTCTATTAGTCCATCTATACTGACCTCCATCAGGTTGCAAATTAAAAATAATTTTTATCTGCATCTAGCTCTGAAAAAATATTTGGCCTTCTAGCAGTGTGTGGGACTTGTTCTAGTAGTCCATCTATACTGACCTCCATCAGGTTGCAAATTAAAAATAATTTTTATCTGCATCTAGCTCTGAAAAAATATTTGGCCTTCTAGCAGTGTGTGGGACTTGTTCTATTAGTCCATCTATACTGACCTCCATCAGGTTGCAAATTAAAAATAATTTTTATCTGCATCTAGCTCTGAAAAAATATTTGGCCTTCTAGCAGTGTGTGGGACTTTCTCTATTAGTCCATCTATACTGACCTCCATCAGGTTGCAAATTAAAAATAATTGTTATATGCATCTAGGTCTAAAAAAATATTTGGCCTTTTATCAGTGTGTGGGACTTGTTCTAGTAGTCCATCTATACTGATCTCCATCAGGTTGCAAATTAAAAATAATTTTTATCTGCATCTAGTTCTGAAAAAATATTTGGCCTTCTAGCAGTGTGTGGGACGTGTTCTATTAGTCCATCTATACTGACCTCCATCAGGTTGCAAATTAAAAACAATTTTTATCTGCATCTAGCTCTGAAAAAATATTTGGTCTTCTAGTAGTGTGTGGGACTTGTTCTATTAGTCCATCTATACTGACCTCCATCAGGTTGCAAATTAAAAATAATTTTTATCTGCATCTAGCTCTGAAAAAATATTTGGCCTTATAGCAGTGTGTGGGAGTTGTTCTATTAGTCCATCTATACTGACCTCCATCAGGTTGCAAATTAAAAATAATTTTTATCTGCATCTAGCTCTGAAAAATTATTTGGCCTTCTAGCAGTGTGTGGGACTTTCTCTATTAGTCCATCTATACTGACCTCCATCAGGTTGCAAATTAAAAATAATTGTTATATGCATCTAGGTCTGAAAAAACATTTGGCCTTCTAGCAGTGTGTGGGACTTGTTCTAGTAGTCCATCTATACTGATCTCCATCAGGTTGCAAATTAAAAATAATTTTTATCTGCATCTAGCTCTGAAAAATTATTTGGCCTTCTAGCAGTGTGTGGGACTTGTTCTATTAGTCCATCTATACTGACCTCCATCAGGTTGCAAATTAAAAATAATTTTTATCTGCATCTAGCTCTGAAAAAACTATTTGGCCTTCTAGCAGTGTGTGGGACTTGTTCTATTAGTCCATCTATACTGACCTCCATCAGGTTGCAAATTAAAAATATTTTTTATCTGCATCTAGCTCTGAAAAAATATTTGGCCTTCTAGCAGTGTGTGGGACTTTCTCTATTAGTCCATCTATACTGACCTCCATCAGGTTGCAAATTAAAAATAATTTTTATCTGCATCTAGCTCTGAAAAAATATTTAGGCTTCTAGCAGTGTGTGGGACTCATTGTTTTAGGCCATCTATTCCAAGCTCCACCAGCTTTTAAATTAATAATAATTTTTAGCTGCATCTAGCCCTGAAAATAATTTTTCTTCCCAATAGTGGTAGCAATAGAAATATGGGGCGCGCGCCTGGCTTACAAAAATATACGCTTCATAACAAAAAACACCAGCCTAGCGCACTGCATTAATAAGATGGCATCATCGTCTCTCCCATTGCTAGGCCTACTACCCAGGCTAGCATTCCTGTGCCTAAAACACAATGTATGGGTCCGTGCCAGCCACTATACTGAGGGGTCTAAAGCTGCTGCTAACGCTTTATAACAATTCAATTGGCAGATTTTCACAGAGCTCTTCCACAACGCCCACCCATCGGGCAACAGTTGCCCACCTTCCCTATGGGATCTAGTGGCGAATAGTTGATGCCATTAATCAGAGCGTCAGTTGCCCCATCGACGTGGCAAGCATACGGTAAGGCATGGGAAGAGTGGGCACGACTAGTAGCAGGCCGACGGGTTGACCAATGTGAACAAGCCAGATCACAAGTCACCATAGAATTTCTCCACCAGCTAATTATGAGGGGCATATCAGGGGCGTCAGCGCAGCGGTGTCTGACCGGAATAGCATTTCACTTCCAACTACTGAATTGGGGAGATGTGACAAAGGTTCATCATCAGACAATCCATAAAAGGGTGGAAAAGGGGTCAGCCAAGTCAGGAGTGTAGACGTCCCGTCCCGTGTCACTAAAACTGATTTCTCACATCCTATCCCTAACACCATTAACATGACACTCACAATTTGAAGCAACACTACTGTCTACTGCATTTGTGATCGCCTTCTTCGGGGCGCTATGCATAAGCGAATTAGTCCCTCAATCCAAAATTACCACCAGTGGAGGCTTATTAAACCAGGACGTAGTCATAGCCAATAATGCAATACGTCTACGCATACACAAATCGAAAACGGTTCCAGCGGGCAGGGGCACTTGGGTACTTCTGCAACCCACAAACGGTACACTGAGTCGGGTAACAATAGCAAAAACATATCTAACCATCAGATCACAAAGTAATTTCTTCCTATCACACATTGATGGAATGCCATTATCAAGATACCAGTTCCAAGCTATATTTAATAAATGCATAACATCGGCAGGGAACCACCCCAAAGATTATGGGACACACTCATTCCGCATAGGCACGGCCACGGAAGCAGCAAGAGCAGGACTGTCAGAAACGGAAGTTCAGAGGATAGGGAGATGGCGATCCACTTGTTTGGCAAGATACATAAGACCCGACTTGTTATCCTAAGGTGGTTTGTTTCTTTTACAGTTGACGCTAAGCCAACAGTGTGGGTGATAGGCCACTCGTATATGTATTGGGCAGAAAAAAGGGCGAAAGTCTGCCCAGGCGGGAGGAAATTATAGTTTCATAACACATATTTCAACTGGAGAGGTATTAGAGGCCTGCTATGGCCACAGGTACTAATGGAGGTAATCAAGGTAGGGAGAGAGGCAAGATGTCCAGTGATCTTACTTATACAGGCTGGGGGAAACAACCTAGGTCATCACAAGAGCGCATAACTAATGGCAATAATGAAACTAGATACTGAGCGCTTCAGAGAATTTTTCACAAAACTAGCTATAGTATGGTCAGAGATTGTGCCGATAGCGGTATGGCAAGGTGCGCGAGACATCACGGCCATCGAACGGACAAGGCGGGTAATAAATATTCGGATGGCAAAATTTAGAAGAGACAGAGGCGGTGTAGTGGTACGACACCGACAACTGGAAGGAGATAAAGCAGGCCTCATACGGCCCGACGTTGTTCCCTTAATGGATATTGTACTGGACATATTCCTGTCAGGACTCGAGGACAGAGTGGAACAAGCGTTAAGAGTGATGGGTGGGGGTCAGAGTCCTGCATACGAGTACGCAGGATCCTCCGTGGCCTGGAAATAGAAAGGACATGCTGGAGAGTTACACTTTTTGGCCAGCTTGCCGATGTGGAGACCCAGGGCATGCTGCAACCAGCTGAATTATTTTAGAAATAAAATGCCTTTCTAATGGAATGAGTATAAAGAGTTAATAAAGCTGTGACCGATCCTCACCCATCCAGTTGTAAGAGTTACATTATTGTATTGTCAAGGAAAGGGGGGCGGTAGGGGGGCTGAGCGTCTGGGTTTGGTTGGGGGTCCCCACAGTCTACCTAGGCTAGATGCATTTAAAAATTCTTATTAGATACACAGGCAGTGCAGCTTGCTTCGCAGCTGGGCTACTACGCCCAAAGTATTGCCTAGGCTAGATGCAGTTAAAAATTCTACGCTGACTAGCAGACACTGAAGATTTGGAGCAGACCTCCGAGTAAACAGCTCTTCAGACTCAACCATCTGTGTTACCCCAAGCCATAGTGTATGTAGTTTCTTACAGTTAAAAGGGGGGGAGCGACCCAACCCACCTGGAATTGACGATGCCAACGTCACGTAAGACACAGCAAGGGGACTCCAAAAAGAGTCTCCATTTTTTCCCAAAATTGTGGCACAGACACCACTTAACCCTAGAACGCATACCTGGGGCCTCGCAGGCCCGCCCTGTTAATTGTTTTCTATTTTCTGCAAGATTACTTTAGTTAGAATTTTGAAACTCTAGGTATTCTTTATGTATATAGTTGTTTGTCATTTGAGTTTGAGTTATTCCATGTTATTTGCACACGGGCCTAAAAGGCCCCAGGTATATGAAAGTGTAGATTTTTATGGTCATGCGTTCTAGGGTTAAGTGGCATCAATTGCCCCACAGTTGCTTAAAACGGTTGGTGAGGTGATTTTACCAAATCCTCAAGGTTTTAGTCTCCCAAGGATAACACAGGGGTAGAAAAGTCCTTGCGAATCCATGATTTGTTCATCTTTATGAACGTGAGTCTGTCTACATTCTCAGTGGACAGACGCGTGCGCTTATCTGTCAGCACACCACCAGCAGCGCTGAACACACGTTCAGAGAGAATACTGGCTGCAGGGCATGACAAGATTTCCAAGGCGTGACTGGTGAGCTCCGGCCATTTTTCCAGATTGGAATACCAAAATGAGCAATGGTCCAGTGACACAGTCATGGCTTCGATGTTCACTTGGAGATACTCCTGCACCATCCTCTCTAGGCATTGACTATGTGTCAGACTTCTTGTCTCCTGTGACCTTGCAAAGGATGGTCTAAAAAAGTGGTGAAACGATTCCACAAAATTGCTGTTACCAGCAGATACTGTGTTACTGTTACAGTTTGAGTGATGAAGACTAGACAGTCCCACAGTTGTCAAGTTAGAACTGTGAGATTCACTACATGCACCACTGGTGTTTTGTGGAAAAGCACATGTAAGATTTTGCAACAGCATCTGCAGATACTCCTGCATGCGTCAATCCCTTTTTATGGCAGGAATTATTTCGGCAAATTTACTTTTGTACCGGGGATCTAAGAGTGTGGCAATCCAGTAGTCGGGATTACTTCGAATTCTGACAATCTGAGGGTCTTGTTGCAGGTAGTGCAGCAAGAAGGCACTTCTTTGTCTTGCGCATCCAGGAGGACCAAGTCCTTGTTGTGTTGGTAGCGAGGAACGAATCATGCTTCCTTCCTCTGCCCTCTCCCCCCAACCTCACACAACAGAAATGTGATCAAGGTCTCCCTCATCTGATGAGTCTTCCATGCCCATCGCCAGTTCGTCCTCCACTTCTTCTTCGGCTCCTGCACCTTCCTCAACAGTTTGGCTGCTACCATGCGCCCTGGTTAATCCCTCTCCCCCACCCTCCCATGCCTGCTGCCTTGGTACTGTCAACCGTCTGGACCTTGGAGATGTTATCCCTTCCACATACGACTCCTCCTCTACTTCCTCCACCTCCTCTTGTCCCACCACCTGACTCTGAATTCTGTTTAATGTGTGCTCCAGCATGTAAATCACCGTAATAGTCATGCTGATAATGGCATCGTCGTCAGCACTAAACATCTTCGTCGCCATTTCAAAACTGTGCAGAAGGGTGTGTGGCGCCCCTGAGGGTTCAGTCGCCACAGAGTTACTGCATCTCACCCAGAGGTGTGGTATCTCACCCTCAGGTTAGGAAGGCATATGGCTCGGGACCCTAATACCTGCATCCAACACATACCCGCAGTGGGGGTAGGGCGAGATTGCTCCTAAGGGAGAGCACAGTCCCAGGTCCCTAGCTGGTGGGAGGGTCCTATGTAGTGGGTGCTTAGGGGAGCAGCTTAGTGGAGCACATGACAGGGAGAGTATAAATAGGAAGCCATCTTAGAAAGAGCAAGCCAGTCAGAGGAGGAAAAGTGACAGGAGCAGAGGCTTGGCATGAGCTCTGCTCCAGAGGCGGGACTAGCCTGGGAGGCCCAGGACTGAAGGAGAGAAGAGAGGAGTGGGAACAGGAAGGCTCCAGGAACTGAAGGGACCCTAGGGCTACGGGCTGTGCAGAAAGCCACCCGTACTCCTGCTGCTACCAGGAGGTAGAGGGGTCAGGCCAGATAAGGGGAACCTGTCCCTCAACTAGCAGAGAAACAGCAAGGCTCAACTAGAAACCGGAGGCTGCAGCATTTCATGTACTGCAGGTAAAAGTCCACACTAGTCTCACTAAGAAGGTAGCCACATAGGACCCAGGGGACGGAACACAAGTCGCCCGCCAAGGCCCGAGGATAACGGATAGAAGTGTCACTGGGTGTGAGGTGCAGGGAGAAGGCCAGAGAAAGGACACACAGAAGGGGGTCCTGCTAAGTACTCCGGAGCTATCTGGGGATGGACTGAGCCCCTCACTGAGTACGCACAGCACGACGGGTGAGATTGCTCTGGTACCTGTAATCTGGACTGCAACAACTGTGAGTAAAGATCTTGGGACTGCATCACACAGACTCTGTGTTCATTACTGACTCCCTGCACTACAACCACCATCATCCACCCACACTGCCCTGAAGCTACACTCTTCCTGTGGTGAGTAATAATACCATTGCTGCAAAACCACCAGCTTCAGAGGACTGTTCCGCAGCGGCGGCCCCTTTTGCCCCACTCCAGAGGTGGCGTAGTCGGACATTATAAAACCCATATATACAAATTACCCTTGGATTGACCGCCCTTGATCACGGACCGGGTCACCGCCACAGTGACTACAACCCCCAGCGTCTACCGGCTCGGCTCAGGGTACCCCACGGCCCAGGGGGCGCGTCAACTTCATAGGTCCCTGATCTGAGACCACTCCTGCAGCACGATTTGCCCCACCTCTGGATCTCGTTGGCCCAGGCTATACGTCAGAACGTATTGCACCAGGGCTTGTCGGTGCTGCCACAGTCGCTGCAACATGTGCAGAGTTGAATTCCACCGTGTCGGCACATCGCATTTCAGCCGGTGAACTGGCAGGCCCAATGACTTCTGTAGAGATGTAAGTCGTTGAGCTGCGGGATGCGAACGGCGGAAGTGAGCACACAGCGACCGTGCCCTCTGCAGAAGGCCATCTAGTCCGGGATAGTGGGCTAAAAATTTATGGACAAACAGGTTCAACACGTGAGCCATACAAGGCACGTGTGTGACATTGCCCCGGCGAAGGGCCGCACCCAGGATTGCAGCATTGTCACACACGGCCTTCCCTGGTTGCAGGTCCAGTGGAGACAACCATTCATGAAACTGGGTCTCCAGAGCTGACCACAACTCCTCAGCTGTGTGACTCACATTTCCCAGACATTTCAAAGTAAACACTGATGCCTTGAGCCCTGCTGCCAGCATAGTAAGGAGGTGTGCAGGATTCAATTAGAAAGCAGGTGGCATTACCAGACAGGCTTTGGGTGGAGGTGGAGGACCGAGAGGAGGTTGAGGAGGCAGAAGCAGTGGAAGAACTTCGAGATAAAGAGGATTGACGCACAACTCGTGGGGACGGTAAGACTTGGACAGCAGCCCCTTGTCCTGCTGTCACCATAGTTACCCAGTGCCCAGTCAGCGACATGTAACGCCCCTGTCCATGCCTACTCGTCCAAGTGTCTGTGGTGAAATGCACCCTGTCACACACAGAGTTTCTCAAAGAAGCGGTGATGTTGTGTGCGACATGCTGGTGGAGCGCAGGCACATCTTTCTTTGAGAAGTAGTGCCAACTGGGCATCTGGTACTGGGCACTGCGACCGACATAAGGTCTCGAAAATCCACTGTGTCCTCCTGGCGGAAAGGCAGCATTTCTGTAGCCAAGAGCTTGCAGATGGTGAAATTCAACCTCTTAGCTTTCTCATGGCTAGGAGGAAATGGTCTTTTACTTTTCCACATCTGAGGGACTGAGGGCTGGTTGTTGTGCTTAGACGGGGTTGAGTAGGGTGTCCCCGGCAAACTGCCGGTCTGTGAGGAAGATGCAGGCGGACATGTTAGGTTGCCTTGATCCAAAGGTGGTGCTCTCGATGTCAGAGAGCGCTCAACACCAGCTGGTGTTTCCCCTTCCCAATGAACTGACGACCTGACAATCACACTGGCTGTTGCAGGTAAAGAGGTGGCAGGTCTGCGTCCAAAAACATGTGTGACTGCTGTCCCCCCAGTCACAGAGGATGAAGAGGCCGCGGATGCACAAGATGGGGCAGACGGTGGTTGGCCCAGCCTGCTAGGCCGCATTGTAGCACAGTGAGCTTCCCACTGCAACTTATGTTTCATATCCATGTGACGGTACATGCATGAAGTACACAAGCTATGGATTTTTTGGCCTCTACTTAGCTTTTGGTGACAAATATTACAGATAACACGAGTTGGGTCATCCTTATCATTCTGAATAAATGCCCAGGCTATGCAAGGCTTAGAGCCCATGCGACCTGAAGAGCCACTACGACTTGTGGTCAGAGGCAGAGTTGTGGTTGAGGATGCAGTTGTTGACGTGCTTCCAGTACTCCGTCTCTGTCCAGGAAGGCGCAACCTAACCTCGTCGTCAGTAGCATCTGTGACGCCCCGCTGTGCTTGGTATTACAGATCCTAGAAGAGTGTATTGATGGAATCCTCCACAAGAGGCCCCCATAAACATTCACACATCTCCACCTTCCACCTCAGACCAGCAGAGGGAGCCCGTTAGGGATATAAATAGGGAAGGTGGAGCTAGGCAGTTCAGTTCCTCTGAAGAGTTCCTGCAGTAGAGAAGCCTAAGAGAGGTCAGTCTGCAGTGGAGCTCAGTCTAGTCTAGAGAACTCAGTTAATAGTTCAGCAGTGGAGCACGAGGCTCCTGCTAGCTAGATTCAGTAAGGCACAACTGTAATCCCTGGAGAACTACAAGTCCCAGGATCGCCAAGGTGCTGATACGTAACAGAGCCAGGAGACGCTTAGGCCCCGCATAGTGGGAGCGTGAACTCCAAGAGAAGGCCCTACCACAAGGTCAGCCAGCGCAGGACAGAGACAAAGTTAGGCCTAGCTCCAGGCAGGTCAGAAACTTACTACGCAGAGGCAAGAAACAGGAGGCCCTATACCCGCTCATTGGGGAGGATCCTGATATTCACCCTTCACCCTACAGTGCTCCGGGATGTGCCTGAATTTCCTCCAGTAAAAGGTACTGAAGTGACTACCGTGTCCGTTCCCGTTCTTGCTCTGACCCAGCTGGGTCTCGCCTGTCCTGCATTCCCCCTGCATACGCTGCCCTGAGACCTGTGGGGAGCTGTACCATCGAGCTGCCTTATCACGGGTCTCAGTGGACTGCTGCAGCGCTGGTGCTTCTCACCAGATACCACAGGTGGCGTCACGAACTCTTATAAAATTAACAATTATCCACTCTTTTAAAGAGTGACCCCAGGGTACGGACCAGGGAGCCGACCACCGCGACATCCCCAAGGCCAGGCAAAGGCCCGGGTACCGAGTCATCCCCATCCCCTGGGCTAGTCACATCCTCCTCCACCTCCTCCGCTGACCTCATCGACTGGCTGACTGTGGGTTGACAGTAAGTGGGATCTCCAACCTCGTCATCATCACCCTGTGTGTTATCACACCCATCGTCCTCAAAGCCAACCTCTTCCTGCCCTGATCGAAAAGTCAAGTTGTCGCTCCAATCAGGTATTTGAGTCTCATCATCGTCTTCATCATTGTCTCCACCAACAGGAGTGACAGTTTGGGAACGAGGGTCTACATTATGCTCAGAACCTTCTTCATCTGGTCCTGGATCCGACTTATAAAGATTCTGGGCATCAGTGCAGATCATTTGCTCGTTTGGATTAGCAGAAGCTCTGGAGCAGACCTTCGTTTCCCAGGCTATAGTATGAGTAAACAGCTCTGCAGACTCAACCATCTGTGTTACCCCATACTCAGACGGGCAGCTGGAGACTTGGGAGCTGTGAGGAAGCAAGTGCGATTGGGGTGACACCTCTGAGGACTGGAGTATTTGTGATGTTGAAATTGAGGTGGAGGAGAGCCCACTTAAAGGAGCACTTGATATCCGCTGAAGCACCTACTGTTTTTGTGCCTCATCTGGAATTTGGAGCGATGGGCGTGTCCGTAAGAAAGGGATCGTATCAGATTGTCCACGAAAAGAAGTCGACATCTTAGTTTCGCTGGAAGATGGTCTTTGTTCTGCAGATGTTACTCCTCCACCACCGCGGGGGGACTCGACCCACCATCGGACAGGCACCAGTATTGGGAGAGGGGGCTGGCCGTCAGGGTCCACCGAGGCTCTGGCACAAACCCGGCAACACGGAGGTGGCACGGGCAGGAACGAACTGGCCGTGTGGGCTTCTCACTTTTTGGATTTTAGAAGGGCATGACATGCCTATATCTGTGTTTCCCCCTCCTTTTACTCCTCCACCTCTTTTATTATCGCATGACTATATGTACTTGTCACTTTTCCATGTGTTAGTTATGTCTTCTGAGCAGTTTGTCAGCTTTTGGACACCTTTGAAGGTGTTTTCTATGTGTTTCTATGTGTTTTTGCTTGCCTGCCATTGGTTTTAACGGTGTTCGAAGGTATTCGATGAACAGTTCGATGAACAGTTTGGCGAACACACGGGTGTTCGACGAACCGAACCGAACTCGAACACTATGGGGGTGGCTCAACACTAACTAAGACCAAAAAAAGTTTTTTATTCAACTTTTTCAATTTTACCCCATGGGATATATATTCTACCCACACACATTTGGAACTCTCCTGGGGTACCCTCACACATATTATTCCCTCATTTCATGGATATTTTCACCAAAAAGTAAAATTTTCAAAAAGTCAGAAAACTGGCTGAAAACGACTAAATATCAAGGACTCATCGGGCGAATCACTCTGGAACTGAAATCGGAACGCTCACTGACATTTTCCCCTCTCTGAATGTTTGACAAACGCCGGAAAAATGACTAAGCCGAAAAAAAAATGTTTTCAACTTTTTTCAATTTTACCCGCGTGGGATATATATTCTACCCACACACATTTGAAACTCTCCTGGGGTAACCTCACACATATTATTCCCTCATTTAGTGGATATTTTCACAAAAAAAAGTGAAATTTTCAAAAATCCAGAAAATTGGCTGAAAACGACTAAATATCAAAGACTCATTGGGCGAATCGCTCTGGAACTGAAATCGGAACGCTCACGACCTAGCTGACTCCCTATCTGAACGTCTGATAAATGCCGGAAAAATAATTAAGTCCAAAAAAAAATTTTTTTAAACTTTTTTCAATTTTACCCCCGTGGCATATATATTCTACCCACACACATTTGGAACTCTCCTGGGGTACCCTCACACATATTATTCCCTCATTTAGTGGATATTTTCACAAAAAAAGTGAAATTTTCAAAAATCCAGAAAATTGCCTGACAACGACGAAATATCAAGGACTCATTGGGCGAATCGCTCTGGAACTGAAATCGGAACGTTCAGTGACATATGCCCTATCTGAAAGTCTGATAAACGCCGTAAAAATGACTAAGTACAAAAAAAAAAAAATTTTCAACTTTTTTCACTTTTACCCCCGTGGGATATATATTGTAACCACACACATTTGGAACTCTCCTGGGGTACCCTCACACATATTATTCCCTCATTTAGTGGATATTTTCACAAAAAAGTGAAATTTTTAAAAAATCCAGAAAATTTGCTGAAAACGACTAAATATCAAGGACACATTGAGCGTATCGCTATGGAACTGAAATCGGAACGCTCACTGACATATGCCCTATGTGAAAGTCTGATAAACGGCGTAAAAATGACTAAGTGCAAATAAAAAATTTTTTCAACTTTTTTCACTTTTACCTCGTAGGACATATATTCTACCCACACACATTTGGAACTCTCCTGGGGTACCCTCACACATATTATTCCCTCATTTAGTGGATATTTTCACAAAAAAGTGAAATTTTCAAAAATCCAGAAAATTGGCTGGAAACGACTAAATATCAAGGACTCATTGGGCGAATTGCTCTGGAACTGAAATCGGAACGCTCACTGACATTTCCCCTATCTGAAAGTCTGATAAACCCCGGAAAAATGACTAAGTCCAAAAAAAAATTTTTTCAACTTTTTTCACTTTTACCCCGTGGGATATATATTCTACCCACACACATTTGGAACTCTCCTGGGGTACCCTCACACATATTATTCCTTCATTTAGTGGATATTTAAAAAAAAAAAGTGAAATTTTCAAAAATCCAAAATATTGGCTGAAAACTACTAAATATCAAAGACTCATTGGGCGAATCGCTATGGAACTGAAATCGGATTGCTCACTGACATTTGCCCTATCTGAAAGTCTGATAAACGCTGGAAAAATGACTAAGTGCAAAAAAAAATTTTTTTAAACTTTTTTCAATTTTACCCCCGTGGGATATATATTCTACCCACACACATTTGGAACTCTTCTGGGGTACCCTCACACATATTATTCCCTCATTTAGTGGATATTTTCACAAAAAAGTGAAATTTTCAAAAATCCAGAAAATTGGCTGAAAACGACTAAATATCAAGGACTCATTGGGCGAATTGCTCTGGAACTGAAATCGGAACGCTCACTGACATTTCCCCTATCTGAAAGTCTGATAAACGCCGGAAAAATGACTAAGTCCAAAAAAAAATTTGTTCAACTTTTTTCAATTTTACCCCCGTAGGATATATATTCTACCCACACACATTTGGAACTCTCCTGGGGTACCCTCACACATATTACTCCCTCATTTAGTGGATATTTTCACAAAAAAAGTGAAATTTTCAAAAATCCAGAAAATTGCCTGACAACGACGAAATATCAAGGACTCATTGGGCGAATCGCTCTGGAACTGAAATCGGAATGCTCACTGACATTTCCCCTATCTGAAAGTCTGATAAACGCTGGAAAAATGACTAAGTCCAAAAAAAAGTTTTTTCAACTTTTTTCAATTTTACCCCCGTGGGATATATATTCTACCCACACACATTTGGAACTCTCCTGGGGTACCCTCACACATATTATTCCCTCATTTAGTGGATATTTTCACAAAAAAGTGAAATTTTCAAAGATCCAAATTATTGGCTGAAAACGACTAAATATCAAGGACTCATTGGGCGAATTGCTCTGGAACTGAAATCGGAACGCTCACTGACATTTCCCCTATCTGAAAGTCTGATAAACGCCGGAAAAATGACTAAGTCCAAAAAAAAATTTGTCCAACTTTTTTCAATTTTACCCCCGTGGGATATATATTCTACCCACACACATTTGGAACTCTCCTGGGGTACCCTCACACATATTATTCCCTCATTTAGTGGATATTTTCACAAAAAAGTGAAATTTTCAAAAATCCAAAATATTGGCTGAAAACGACTAAATATCAAGGACTCATTGGGCGAATCGCTCTGGAACTGAAATCGGAATGCTCACTGACATGTCCCCTATCTGGAAGTCTGATAAACGCCGTAAAAATGACTAAGTCCAAATAAAAACTTTTTTCAACTTTTTTCAATTTTACCCCGTGGGATATATATTCTACCCATACACATTTGGAACTCTCATGGGGTACCCTCACATATATTATTCCCTCATTTAGTGGATATTTTCACAAAAAAGTGAAATTTTTAAAAAATCCAGAAAATTTGCTGAAAACGACTAAATATCAAGGACACATTGAGCGAATCGCTATGGAACTGAAATCGGAACGCTCACTGACATATGCCCTATGTGAAAGTCTGATAAACGGCGTAAAAATGACTAAGTGCAAATAAAAAATTTTTTCAACTTTTTTCACTTTTACCCCGTGGGATATACATTCTACCCACACACATTTGGAACTCTCCTGGGGTACCCTCACACATATTATTCCCTCATTTAGTGGATATTTTCACAAAAAAGTGAAATTTTCAAAAATCCAGAAAATTGGCTGAAAACGACTAAATATCAAGGACTCATTGGGCGAATTGCTCTGGAACTGAAATCGGAACGCTCACTGATATTTCCCCTATCTGAAAGTCTGATAAACCCCGGAAAAATGACTAAGTCCAAAAAAAAATTTTTTTCAACTTTTTTCACTTTTACCCCGTGGGATATATATTCTACCCACACACATTTGGAACTCTCCTGGGGTACCCTCACACATATTATTCCTTCATTTAGTGGATATTTAAAAAAAAAAAGTGAAATTTTCAAAAATCCAAATTATTGGCTGAAAACGACTAAATATCAAGGACTCATTGGGCGAATTGCTCTGGAACTGAAATCGGAACGCTCACTGACATTTCCCCAATCTGAAAGTCTGATAAACGCCGGAAAAATGACTAAGTCCAAAAAAAAATTTTTTTCAACTTTTTTCAATTTTACCCCCGTGGGATATATATTCTACCCACACACATTTGGAACTCTCCTGGGGTACCCTCACACATATTATTCCCTCATTTAGTGGATATTTTCACAAAAAATTGAAATTTTCAAAAATCCAAAATATTGGCTGAAAACGACTAAATATCAAGGACTCATTGGGCGAATCGCTCTGGAACTGAAATCGGAATGCTCACTGACATGTGCCCTATCTGAAAGTCTGATAAACGCCGTAAAAATTACTAAGTCCAAATAAAAAATTTTTTCAACTTTTTTCAATTTTACCCCGTGGGATATCTATTCTACCCACACACATTTGGAACTCTCATGGGGTACCCTCACACATATTATTCCCTCATTTAGTGGATATTTTCACAAAAAAATGAAATTTTTAAAAAATCCATAAAATTTGCTGAAAACGACTAAATATGAAGGACTCATTTGGCTAATCGCTCTGGAACTGAAATCGGAACGCTCATTGACATTTGCCCAATCTGAAAGTCTGATAAACGCCGGAAAAATGACTAAGTCCAAAAAAAAATTTTTTTCAACTTTTTTCAATTTTACCCCCGTGGGATATATATTCTACCCACACACATTTGGAACTCTCCTGGGGTACCCTCACACATATTATTCCCTCATTTAGAGGATATTTTCACAAAAAAGTGAAATTTTCAAAAATCCAAATTATTGGCTGAAAACGACTAAATATCAAGGACTCATTGGGCGAATTGCTCTGGAACTGAAATCGGAACGCTCACTGACATTTCCCCTATCTGAAAGTCTGATAAACGCCAGAAAAATGACTAAGTCCAAAAAAAAATTTGTCCAACTTTTTTCAATTTTACACCCGTGGGATATATATTCTACCCACACACATTTGGAACTCTCCTGGGGTACCCTCACACATATTATTCCCTCGTTTAGTGGATATTTTCACAAAAAAGTGAAATTTTTAAAAAATCCAGAAAATTTGCTGAAAACGACTAAATATCAAGGACTCATTGGGCTAATCGCTCTGGAACTGAAATCGGAACGCTCATTGACATTTGCCCTATCTGAAAGTCTGATAAACGCCGGAAAAATGACTAAGTCCAAAAAAAATTTTTTTCAACTTTTTCCAATTTGACCCCCGTGGGATATATATTGTACCCACACACACATTTGGAACTCTCCTGGGGTACCCTCACACATATTATTCCTTCATTTAGTGGATATTTAAAAAAAAAAAGTGAAATTTTCAAAAATCCAAAATATTGGCTGAAAACGACTAAATATCAAGGACTCATTGGGCGAATCGCTCTGGAACTGGAATCGGAATGCTCACTGACATTTCCCCTATCTGAAAGTCTGATAAACGCTGGAAAAATGACTAAGTCCAAAAAAAAATTTTTTTAAACTTTTTTCAATTTTACCCCCGTGGGATATATATTCTACCCACACACATTTGTAACTCTCCTGGGGTACCCTCACACATATTATTCCCTGATTTAGTGGATATTTTCACAAAAAAGTGACATTTTCAAAAATCCAAAATATTGGCTGAAAACGACTAAATATCAAGGACACATTGGGCGAATCGCTATGGAACTGAAATCGGAACGCTCACTGACATATGCCCTATGTGAAAGTCTGATAAACGGCGTAAAAATGACTAAGTGCAAATAAAAAATTTTTTCAACTTTTTTCACTTTTACCCCGTGGGATATATATTCTACCCACACACATTTGGAACTCTCCTGAGGTACCCTCACACATATTATTCCTTCATTTAGTGGATATTTAAAAAAAAAAAGTGAAATTTTCAAAAATCCAAAATATTGGCTGAAAACTACTAAATATCAAATACTCATTGGGCGAATCGCTATGGAACTGAAATCGGATTGCTCACTGACATTTGCCCTATCTGAAAGTCTGATAAACGCTGGAAAAATGACTAAGTCCAAAAAAAAATTTTTTTAAACTTTTTTCAATTTTACCCCCGTGGGATATATATTCTACCCACACACATTTGGAACTCTCCTGGGTTACCCTCACACATATTATTCCCTCATTTAGTGGATATTTTCACAAAAAAGTGAAATTTTCAAAAATCCAAAATATTGGCTGAAAACGACTAAATATCAAGGACTCATTGGGCGTATTGCTCTGGAGCTGAAATCGGAACGCTCACTGAAATTTTGCCCTATCTGAAAGTCTGATAAACGGCGGAAAAATGACTAAGTCCAAAAAAAATTTTTTTTCAACTTTTTTCAATTTTACCCCCGTGGGATATATATTCTACCCACACACATTTGGAACTCTCCTGGGGTACCCTCACACATATTATTTCCTCATTTAGTGGATATTTTCACAAAAAAGTGAAATTTTCAAAAATCCAAATTATTGGCTGAAAACGACTAAATATCAAGGACTCATTGGGCGAATTGCTCTGGAACTGAAATCGGAACGCTCACTGACATTTCCCCTATCTGAAAGTCTGATAAACGCCGGAAAAATGACTAAGTCCAAAAAAAAATTTTTTTCAACTTTTTTAAATTTTACCCCCGTGGGATATATATTCTACCCACACACATTTGGAACTCTCCTGGGGTACCCTCACACATATTATTCCCTCATTTAGTGGATATTTTCACAAAAAAGTGAAATTTTCAAAAGTCCAGAAAATTGGCTGAAAACGACTAAATATCAAGGACTCATTGGGCGAATTGCTCTGGAACTGAAATCGGAACGCTCACTGACATTTCCCCTATCTGAAAGTCTGATAAACGCCGGAAAAATGACTTAGTCCAAAAAAAAAATTTTTTCAACTTTTTTCAATTTTACCCCCGTGGGATACATATTCTACCCACACACATTTGGAACTCTCCTGGGGTACCCTCACACATATTATTCCCTCATTTAGTGGATATTTTCACAAAAAAGTGAAATTTTCAAAAATCCAAATTATTGGCTGAAAACGACTAAATATCAAGGACTCATTGGGCGAATTGCTCTGGAACTGAAATCGGAACGCTCACTGACATTTCCCCTATCTGAAAGTCTGATAAACGCCGGAAAAATGACTAAGTCCAAAAAAAAATGTTTTTTCAACTTTTTTAAATTTTACCCCCGTGGGATATATATTCTACCCACACACATTTGGAACTCTCCTGGGGTACCCTCACACATATTATTCCCTCATTTAGTGGATATTTTCACAAAAAAGTGAAATTTTCAAAAATCCAAATTATTGGCTGAAAACGACTAAATATCAAGGACTCATTGGGCGAATTGCTCTGGAACTGAAATCGGAACGCTCACTGACATTTCCCCTATCTGAAAGTCTGATAAATGCCGGAAAAATGACTAAGTCCAAAAAAAAATTTTTTTCAACTTTTTTCAATTTTACCCCCATGGGATATATATTCTACCCACACACATTTGGAACTCTCCTGGGGTACCCTCACACATATTATTCCCTCATTTCATGGATATTTTCACCAAAAAGTAAAATTTTCAAAAAGTCAGAAAACTGGCTGAAAACGACTAAATATCAAGGACTCATCGGGCGAATCACTCTGGAACTGAAATCGGAACGCTCACTGACATTTTCCCCTCTCTGAATGTTTGACAAACGCCGGAAAAATGACTAAGCCGAAAAAAAAATGTTTTCAACTTTTTTCAATTTTACCCGCGTGGGATATATATTCTACCCACACACATTTGAAACTCTCCTGGGGTAACCTCACACATATTATTCCCTCATTTAGTGGATATTTTCACAAAAAAAAGTGAAATTTTCAAAAATCCAGAAAATTGGCTGAAAACGACTAAATATCAAAGACTCATTGGGCGAATCGCTCTGGAACTGAAATCGGAACGCTCACGACCTAGCTGACTCCCTATCTGAACGTCTGATAAATGCCGGAAAAATAATTAAGTCCAAAAAAAAATTTTTTTAAACTTTTTTCAATTTTACCCCCGTGGCATATATATTCTACCCACACACATTTGGAACTCTCCTGGGGTACCCTCACACATATTATTCCCTCATTTAGTGGATATTTTCACAAAAAAAGTGAAATTTTCAAAAATCCAGAAAATTGCCTGACAACGACGAAATATCAAGGACTCATTGGGCGAATCGCTCTGGAACTGAAATCGGAACGTTCAGTGACATATGCCCTATCTGAAAGTCTGATAAACGCCGTAAAAATGACTAAGTACAAAAAAAAAAAAATTTTCAACTTTTTTCACTTTTACCCCCGTGGGATATATATTGTAACCACACACATTTGGAACTCTCCTGGGGTACCCTCACACATATTATTCCCTCATTTAGTGGATATTTTCACAAAAAAGTGAAATTTTTAAAAAATCCAGAAAATTTGCTGAAAACGACTAAATATCAAGGACACATTGAGCGTATCGCTATGGAACTGAAATCGGAACGCTCACTGACATATGCCCTATGTGAAAGTCTGATAAACGGCGTAAAAATGACTAAGTGCAAATAAAAAATTTTTTCAACTTTTTTCACTTTTACCCCGTAGGACATATATTCTACCCACACACATTTGGAACTCTCCTGGGGTACCCTCACACATATTATTCCCTCATTTAGTGGATATTTTCACAAAAAAGTGAAATTTTCAAAAATCCAGAAAATTGGCTGGAAACGACTAAATATCAAGGACTCATTGGGCGAATTGCTCTGGAACTGAAATCGGAACGCTCACTGACATTTCCCCTATCTGAAAGTCTGATAAACCCCGGAAAAATGACTAAGTCCAAAAAAAAATTTTTTCAACTTTTTTCACTTTTACCCCGTGGGATATATATTCTACCCACACACATTTGGAACTCTCCTGGGGTACCCTCACACATATTATTCCTTCATTTAGTGGATATTTAAAAAAAAAAAGTGAAATTTTCAAAAATCCAAAATATTGGCTGAAAACTACTAAATATCAAAGACTCATTGGGCGAATCGCTATGGAACTGAAATCGGATTGCTCACTGACATTTGCCCTATCTGAAAGTCTGATAAACGCTGGAAAAATGACTAAGTGCAAAAAAAAATTTTTTTAAACTTTTTTCAATTTTACCCCCGTGGGATATATATTCTACCCACACACATTTGGAACTCTTCTGGGGTACCCTCACACATATTATTCCCTCATTTAGTGGATATTTTCACAAAAAAGTGAAATTTTCAAAAATCCAGAAAATTGGCTGAAAACGACTAAATATCAAGGACTCATTGGGCGAATTGCTCTGGAACTGAAATCGGAACGCTCACTGACATTTCCCCTATCTGAAAGTCTGATAAACGCCGGAAAAATGACTAAGTCCAAAAAAAAATTTGTTCAACTTTTTTCAATTTTACCCCCGTAGGATATATATTCTACCCACACACATTTGGAACTCTCCTGGGGTACCCTCACACATATTACTCCCTCATTTAGTGGATATTTTCACAAAAAAAGTGAAATTTTCAAAAATCCAGAAAATTGCCTGACAACGACGAAATATCAAGGACTCATTGGGCGAATCGCTCTGGAACTGAAATCGGAATGCTCACTGACATTTCCCCTATCTGAAAGTCTGATAAACGCTGGAAAAATGACTAAGTCCAAAAAAAAGTTTTTTCAACTTTTTTCAATTTTACCCCCGTGGGATATATATTCTACCCACACACATTTGGAACTCTCCTGGGGTACCCTCACACATATTATTCCCTCATTTAGTGGATATTTTCACAAAAAAGTGAAATTTTCAAAGATCCAAATTATTGGCTGAAAACGACTAAATATCAAGGACTCATTGGGCGAATTGCTCTGGAACTGAAATCGGAACGCTCACTGACATTTCCCCTATCTGAAAGTCTGATAAACGCCGGAAAAATGACTAAGTCCAAAAAAAAATTTGTCCAACTTTTTTCAATTTTACCCCCGTGGGATATATATTCTACCCACACACATTTGGAACTCTCCTGGGGTACCCTCACACATATTATTCCCTCATTTAGTGGATATTTTCACAAAAAAGTGAAATTTTCAAAAATCCAAAATATTGGCTGAAAACGACTAAATATCAAGGACTCATTGGGCGAATCGCTCTGGAACTGAAATCGGAATGCTCACTGACATGTCCCCTATCTGGAAGTCTGATAAACGCCGTAAAAATGACTAAGTCCAAATAAAAACTTTTTTCAACTTTTTTCAATTTTACCCCGTGGGATATATATTCTACCCATACACATTTGGAACTCTCATGGGGTACCCTCACATATATTATTCCCTCATTTAGTGGATATTTTCACAAAAAAGTGAAATTTTTAAAAAATCCAGAAAATTTGCTGAAAACGACTAAATATCAAGGACACATTGAGCGAATCGCTATGGAACTGAAATCGGAACGCTCACTGACATATGCCCTATGTGAAAGTCTGATAAACGGCGTAAAAATGACTAAGTGCAAATAAAAAATTTTTTCAACTTTTTTCACTTTTACCCCGTGGGATATACATTCTACCCACACACATTTGGAACTCTCCTGGGGTACCCTCACACATATTATTCCCTCATTTAGTGGATATTTTCACAAAAAAGTGAAATTTTCAAAAATCCAGAAAATTGGCTGAAAACGACTAAATATCAAGGACTCATTGGGCGAATTGCTCTGGAACTGAAATCGGAACGCTCACTGACATTTCCCCTATCTGAAAGTCTGATAAACGGCGTAAAAATGACTAAGTCCAAAAAAAAATTTTTTTCAACTTTTTTCAATTTTACCCCCGTGGGATATATATTCTACCCACACACATTTGTAACTCTCCTGGGGTACCCTCACACATATTATTCCCTGATTTAGTGGATATTTTCACAAAAAAGTGACATTTTCAAAAATCCAAAATATTGGCTGAAAACGACTAAATATCAAGGACACATTGGGCGAATCGCTATGGAACTGAAATCGGAACGCTCACTGACATATGCCCTATGTGAAAGTCTGATAAACGGCGTAAAAATGACTAAGTGCAAATAAAAAATTTTTTCAACTTTTTTCACTTTTACCCCGTGGGATATATATTCTACCCACACACATTTGGAACTCTCCTGAGGTACCCTCACACATATTATTCCTTCATTTAGTGGATATTTAAAAAAAAAAAGTGAAATTTTCAAAAATCCAAAATATTGGCTGAAAACTACTAAATATCAAATACTCATTGGGCGAATCGCTATGGAACTGAAATCGGATTGCTCACTGACATTTGCCCTATCTGAAAGTCTGATAAACGCTGGAAAAATGACTAAGTCCAAAAAAAAATTTTTTTAAACTTTTTTCAATTTTACCCCCGTGGGATATATATTCTACCCACACACATTTGGAACTCTCCTGGGTTACCCTCACACATATTATTCCCTCATTTAGTGGATATTTTCACAAAAAAGTGAAATTTTCAAAAATCCAAAATATTGGCTGAAAACGACTAAATATCAAGGACTCATTGGGCGTATTGCTCTGGAGCTGAAATCGGAACGCTCACTGAAATTTTGCCCTATCTGAAAGTCTGATAAACGGCGGAAAAATGACTAAGTCCAAAAAAAATTTTTTTTCAACTTTTTTCAATTTTACCCCCGTGGGATATATATTCTACCCACACACATTTGGAACTCTCCTGGGGTACCCTCACACATATTATTTCCTCATTTAGTGGATATTTTCACAAAAAAGTGAAATTTTCAAAAATCCAAATTATTGGCTGAAAACGACTAAATATCAAGGACTCATTGGGCGAATTGCTCTGGAACTGAAATCGGAACGCTCACTGACATTTCCCCTATCTGAAAGTCTGATAAACGCCGGAAAAATGACTAAGTCCAAAAAAAAATTTTTTTCAACTTTTTTAAATTTTACCCCCGTGGGATATATATTCTACCCACACACATTTGGAACTCTCCTGGGGTACCCTCACACATATTATTCCCTCATTTAGTGGATATTTTCACAAAAAAGTGAAATTTTCAAAAGTCCAGAAAATTGGCTGAAAACGACTAAATATCAAGGACTCATTGGGCGAATTGCTCTGGAACTGAAATCGGAACGCTCACTGACATTTCCCCTATCTGAAAGTCTGATAAACGCCGGAAAAATGACTTAGTCCAAAAAAAAAATTTTTTCAACTTTTTTCAATTTTACCCCCGTGGGATATATATTCTACCCACACACATTTGGAACTCTCCTGGGGTACCCTCACACATATTATTCCCTCATTTAGTGGATATTTTCACAAAAAAGTGAAATTTTCAAAAATCCAAATTATTGGCTGAAAACGACTAAATATCAAGGACTCATTGGGCGAATTGCTCTGGAACTGAAATCGGAACGCTCACTGACATTTCCCCTATCTGAAAGTCTGATAAACGCCGGAAAAATGACTAAGTCCAAAAAAAAATGTTTTTTCAACTTTTTTAAATTTTACCCCCGTGGGATATATATTCTACCCACACACATTTGGAACTCTCCTGGGGTACCCTCACACATATTATTCCCTCATTTAGTGGATATTTTCACAAAAAAGTGAAATTTTCAAAAATCCAAATTATTGGCTGAAAACGACTAAATATCAAGGACTCATTGGGCGAATTGCTCTGGAACTGAAATCGGAACGCTCACTGACATTTCCCCTATCTGAAAGTCTGATAAATGCCGGAAAAATGACTAAGTCCAAAAAAAAATTTTTTTCAACTTTTTTCAATTTTACCCCCATGGGATATATATTCTACCCACACACATTTGGAACTCTCCTGGGGTACCCTCACACATATTATTCCCTCATTTCATGGATATTTTCACCAAAAAGTAAAATTTTCAAAAAGTCAGAAAACTGGCTGAAAACGACTAAATATCAAGGACTCATCGGGCGAATCACTCTGGAACTGAAATCGGAACGCTCACTGACATTTTCCCCTCTCTGAATGTTTGACAAACGCCGGAAAAATGACTAAGCCGAAAAAAAAATGTTTTCAACTTTTTTCAATTTTACCCGCGTGGGATATATATTCTACCCACACACATTTGAAACTCTCCTGGGGTAACCTCACACATATTATTCCCTCATTTAGTGGATATTTTCACAAAAAAAAGTGAAATTTTCAAAAATCCAGAAAATTGGCTGAAAACGACTAAATATCAAAGACTCATTGGGCGAATCGCTCTGGAACTGAAATCGGAACGCTCACGACCTAGCTGACTCCCTATCTGAACGTCTGATAAATGCCGGAAAAATAATTAAGTCCAAAAAAAAATTTTTTTAAACTTTTTTCAATTTTACCCCCGTGGCATATATATTCTACCCACACACATTTGGAACTCTCCTGGGGTACCCTCACACATATTATTCCCTCATTTAGTGGATATTTTCACAAAAAAAGTGAAATTTTCAAAAATCCAGAAAATTGCCTGACAACGACGAAATATCAAGGACTCATTGGGCGAATCGCTCTGGAACTGAAATCGGAACGTTCAGTGACATATGCCCTATCTGAAAGTCTGATAAACGCCGTAAAAATGACTAAGTACAAAAAAAAAAAAATTTTCAACTTTTTTCACTTTTACCCCCGTGGGATATATATTGTAACCACACACATTTGGAACTCTCCTGGGGTACCCTCACACATATTATTCCCTCATTTAGTGGATATTTTCACAAAAAAGTGAAATTTTTAAAAAATCCAGAAAATTTGCTGAAAACGACTAAATATCAAGGACACATTGAGCGTATCGCTATGGAACTGAAATCGGAACGCTCACTGACATATGCCCTATGTGAAAGTCTGATAAACGGCGTAAAAATGACTAAGTGCAAATAAAAAATTTTTTCAACTTTTTTCACTTTTACCCCGTAGGACATATATTCTACCCACACACATTTGGAACTCTCCTGGGGTACCCTCACACATATTATTCCCTCATTTAGTGGATATTTTCACAAAAAAGTGAAATTTTCAAAAATCCAGAAAATTGGCTGGAAACGACTAAATATCAAGGACTCATTGGGCGAATTGCTCTGGAACTGAAATCGGAACGCTCACTGACATTTCCCCTATCTGAAAGTCTGATAAACCCCGGAAAAATGACTAAGTCCAAAAAAAAATTTTTTCAACTTTTTTCACTTTTACCCCGTGGGATATATATTCTACCCACACACATTTGGAACTCTCCTGGGGTACCCTCACACATATTATTCCTTCATTTAGTGGATATTTAAAAAAAAAAAGTGAAATTTTCAAAAATCCAAAATATTGGCTGAAAACTACTAAATATCAAAGACTCATTGGGCGAATCGCTATGGAACTGAAATCGGATTGCTCACTGACATTTGCCCTATCTGAAAGTCTGATAAACGCTGGAAAAATGACTAAGTGCAAAAAAAAATTTTTTTTAAACTTTTTACAATTTTATCCCCGTGGGATATATATTCTACCCACACACATTTGGAACTCTTCTGGGGTACCCTCACACATATTATTCCCTCATTTAGTGGATATTTTCACAAAAAAGTGAAATTTTCAAAAATCCAGAAAATTGGCTGAAAACGACTAAATATCAAGGACTCATTGGGCGAATTGCTCTGGAACTGAAATCGGAACGCTCACTGACATTTCCCCTATCTGAAAGTCTGATAAACGCCGGAAAAATGACTAAGTCCAAAAAAAAATTTGTTCAACTTTTTTCAATTTTACCCCCGTAGGATATATATTCTACCCACACACATTTGGAACTCTCCTGGGGTACCCTCACACATATTACTCCCTCATTTAGTGGATATTTTCACAAAAAAAGTGAAATTTTCAAAAATCCAGAAAATTGCCTGACAACGACGAAATATCAAGGACTCATTGGGCGAATCGCTCTGGAACTGAAATCGGAATGCTCACTGACATTTCCCCTATCTGAAAGTCTGATAAACGCTGGAAAAATGACTAAGTCCAAAAAAAAGTTTTTTCAACTTTTTTCAATTTTACCCCCGTGGGATATATATTCTACCCACACACATTTGGAACTCTCCTGGGGTACCCTCACACATATTATTCCCTCATTTAGTGGATATTTTCACAAAAAAGTGAAATTTTCAAAGATCCAAATTATTGGCTGAAAACGACTAAATATCAAGGACTCATTGGGCGAATTGCTCTGGAACTGAAATCGGAACGCTCACTGACATTTCCCCTATCTGAAAGTCTGATAAACGCCGGAAAAATGACTAAGTCCAAAAAAAAATTTGTCCAACTTTTTTCAATTTTACCCCCGTGGGATATATATTCTACCCACACACATTTGGAACTCTCCTGGGGTACCCTCACACATATTATTCCCTCATTTAGTGGATATTTTCACAAAAAAGTGAAATTTTCAAAAATCCAAAATATTGGCTGAAAACGACTAAATATCAAGGACTCATTGGGCGAATCGCTCTGGAACTGAAATCGGAATGCTCACTGACATGTCCCCTATCTGGAAGTCTGATAAACGCCGTAAAAATGACTAAGTCCAAATAAAAACTTTTTTCAACTTTTTTCAATTTTACCCCGTGGGATATATATTCTACCCATACACATTTGGAACTCTCATGGGGTACCCTCACATATATTATTCCCTCATTTAGTGGATATTTTCACAAAAAAGTGAAATTTTTAAAAAATCCAGAAAATTTGCTGAAAACGACTAAATATCAAGGACACATTGAGCGAATCGCTATGGAACTGAAATCGGAACGCTCACTGACATATGCCCTATGTGAAAGTCTGATAAACGGCGTAAAAATGACTAAGTGCAAATAAAAAATTTTTTCAACTTTTTTCACTTTTACCCCGTGGGATATACATTCTACCCACACACATTTGGAACTCTCCTGGGGTACCCTCACACATATTATTCCCTCATTTAGTGGATATTTTCACAAAAAAGTGAAATTTTCAAAAATCCAGAAAATTGGCTGAAAACGACTAAATATCAAGGACTCATTGGGCGAATTGCTCTGGAACTGAAATCGGAACGCTCACTGACATTTCCCCTATCTGAAAGTCTGATAAACGGCGTAAAAATGACTAAGTCCAAAAAAAAATTTTTTTCAACTTTTTTCACTTTTACCCCGTGGGATATATATTCTACCCACACACATTTGGAACTCTCCTGGGGTACCCTCACACATATTATTCCTTCATTTAGTGGATATTTAAAAAAAAAAAGTGAAATTTTCAAAAATCCAAATTATTGGCTGAAAACGACTAAATATCAAGGACTCATTGGGCGAATTGCTCTGGAACTGAAATCGGAACGCTCACTGACATTTCCCCAATCTGAAAGTCTGATAAACGCCGGAAAAATGACTAAGTCCAAAAAAAAATTTTTTTCAACTTTTTTCAATTTTACCCCCGTGGGATATATATTCTACCCACACACATTTGGAACTCTCCTGGGGTACCCTCACACATATTATTCCCTCATTTAGTGGATATTTTCACAAAAAATTGAAATTTTCAAAAATCCAAAATATTGGCTGAAAACGACTAAATATCAAGGACTCATTGGGCGAATCGCTCTGGAACTGAAATCGGAATGCTCACTGACATGTGCCCTATCTGAAAGTCTGATAAACGCCGTAAAAATTACTAAGTCCAAATAAAAAATTTTTTCAACTTTTTTCAATTTTACCCCGTGGGATATCTATTCTACCCACACACATTTGGAACTCTCATGGGGTACCCTCACACATATTATTCCCTCATTTAGTGGATATTTTCACAAAAAAATGAAATTTTTAAAAAATCCATAAAATTTGCTGAAAACGACTAAATATGAAGGACTCATTTGGCTAATCGCTCTGGAACTGAAATCGGAACGCTCATTGACATTTGCCCAATCTGAAAGTCTGATAAACGCCGGAAAAATGACTAAGTCCAAAAAAAAATTTTTTTCAACTTTTTTCAATTTTACCCCCGTGGGATATATATTCTACCCACACACATTTGGAACTCTCCTGGGGTACCCTCACACATATTATTCCCTCATTTAGAGGATATTTTCACAAAAAAGTGAAATTTTCAAAAATCCAAATTATTGGCTGAAAACGACTAAATATCAAGGACTCATTGGGCGAATTGCTCTGGAACTGAAATCGGAACGCTCACTGACATTTCCCCTATCTGAAAGTCTGATAAACGCCGGAATAATGACTAAGTCCAAAAAAAAATTTGTTCAACTTTTTTCAATTTTACCCCCGTGGGATATATATTCTACCCACACACATTTGGAACTCTCCTGGGGTACCCTCACACATATTATTCCCTCGTTTAGTGGATATTTTCACAAAAAAGTGAAATTTTCAAAAATCCAGAAAATTGGCTGAAAACGACTAAATATCAAGGACTCATTGGGCGAATTGCTCTGGAACTGAAATCGGAACGCTCACTGACATTTCCCCTATCTGAAAGTCTGATAAACGCCGGAAAAATGACTAAGTCCAAAAAAAAAATTTTTTCAACTTTTTTCAATTTTACCCCCGTGGGATATATATTCTACCCACACACATTTGGAACTCTCCTGGGGTACCCTCACACATATTATTCCCTCATTTAGTGGATATTTTCACAAAAAAGTGAAATTTTCAAAAATCCAAATTATTGGCTGAAAAAGACTAAATATCAAGGACTCATTGGGCGAATTGCTCTGGAACTGAAATCGGAACGCTCACTGACATTTTCCCTATCTGAAAGTCTGATAAACGCCGGAAAAATGACTAAGTCCAAAAAAAAATTTTTTTCAACTTTTTTCAATTTTACCCCCGTGGGATATATATTCTACCCACACACATGTGGAACTCTCCTGGGGTACCCTCACACATATTATTCCCTCATTTAGTGGATACTTTCACAAAAAAGTGAAATTTTCAAAAATCCAAATTATTGGCTGAAAATGACTAAATATCAAGGACTCATTGGGCGAATAGCTCTGGAACTGAAATCGGAACGCTCACTGACATTTCCCCTATCTGAAAGTCTGATAAACGCCGGAAAAATGACTAAGTCCAAAAAAAAATTTTTTTCAACTTTTTTCAATTTTACCCCCGTGGGATATATATTCTACCCACACACATTTAGAACTCTCCTGGGGTACCCTCACACATATTATTCCCTCATTTAGTGGATATTTTCACAAAAAAGTGAAATTTTCAAAAATCCAAAATATTGGCTGAAAACGACTAAATATCAAGGACTCATTGGGCGAATCGCTCTGGAACTGAAATCGGAATGCTCACTTACATTTCCCCTATCTGAAAGTCTGATAAACGCTGGAAAAATGACTAAGTCCAAAAAAAAATTTGTTCAACTTTTTTCAATTTTACCCCCGTGGGATATATATTCTACCCACACACATTTGGAACTCTCCTGGGGTACCCTCACACATATTATTCCCTCATTTAGTGGATATTTTCACAAAAAAGTGAAATTTTCAAAAATCCAAATTATTGGCTGAAAACGACTAAATATCAAGGACTCATTGGGCGAATTGCTCTGGAACTGAAATCGGAACGCTCACTGACATTTCCCCTATCTGAAAGTCTGATAAACGCCGGAATAATGACTAAGTCCAAAAAAAAATTTGTTCAACTTTTTTCAATTTTACCCCCGTGGGATATATATTCTACCCACACACATTTGGAACTCTCCTGGGGTACCCTCACACATATTATTCCCTCGTTTAGTGGATATTTTCACAAAAAAGTGAAATTTTCAAAAATCCAGAAAATTGGCTGAAAACGACTAAATATCAAGGACTCATTGGGCGAATTGCTCTGGAACTGAAATCGGAACGCTCACTGACATTTCCCCTATCTGAAAGTCTGATAAACGCCGGAAAAATGACTAAGTCCAAAAAAAAATTTTTTTCAACTTTTTTCAATTTTACCCCCGTGGGATATATATTCTACCCACACACATGTGGAACTCTCCTGGGGTACCCTCACACATATTATTCCCTCATTTAGTGGATACTTTCACAAAAAAGTGAAATTTTCAAAAATCCAAATTATTGGCTGAAAATGACTAAATATCAAGGACTCATTGGGCGAATAGCTCTGGAACTGAAATCGGAACGCTCACTGACATTTCCCCTATCTGAAAGTCTGATAAACGCCGGAAAAATGACTAAGTCCAAAAAAAAATTTTTTTCAACTTTTTTCAATTTTACCCCCGTGGGATATATATTCTACCCACACACATTTGGAACTCTCCTGGGGTACCCTCACACATATTATTCCCTCATTTAGTGGATATTTTCAGAAAAAAGTGAAATTTTCAAAAATCCAAAATATTGGCTGAAAACGACTAAATATCAAGGACTCATTGGGCGAATTGCTCTGGAACTGAAATCGGAACGCTCACTGACATTTCCCCTATCTGAAAGTCTGATAAACGCCGGAAAAATGACTAAGTCCAAAAAAAATTTTTTTTCAACTTATTTCAATTTTACCCCCGTGGGATATATATTCTACCCACACACATTTAGAACTCTCCTGGGGTACCCTCACACATATTATTCCCTCATTTAGTGGATATTTTCACAAAAAAGTGAAATTTTCAAAAATCCAAAATATTGGCTGAAAACGACTAAATATCAAGGACTCATTGGGAGAATTGCTCTGGAACTGAAATCGGAACGCTCACTGACATTTCCCCTATCTGAAAGTCTGATAAACGCCGGAAAAATTACTAAGTCCAAAAAAAAATTTTTTTTCAACTTTTTTCAATTTTACCCCCGTGGGATATTTGTTCTACCCACACACATTTGGAACTCTCCTGGGGTACCCTCACACATATTATTCCCTCATTTAGTGGATATTTTCACAAAAAAGTGAAATTTTCAAAAATCCAGAAAATTGGCTGAAAACGACTAAATATCAAGGACTCATTGGGCGAATCGCTCTGGAACCGAAATTGGAACGCTCACTCACATTTCCCCTATCTGAAAGTCTGATAAACGCCGGAAAAATGACTAAGTCCAAAAAAAAATTTTTTTAAACTTTTTTCATTTTTACCCCCGTGGGATATATATTCTACTCACACACATTTGGAACTCACCTGGGGTTCCCTCACACATATTATTCCCTCATTTAGTGGATATTTTCACAAAAAAGTGAAATTTTCAAAAATCCAGAAAATTGGCTGAAAACGACTAAATATCAAGGACTCATTGGGCGAATTGCTCTGGAACTGAAATCAGAACGCTCACTGACATTTCCCCTATCTGAAAGTCTGATAAACGCCGGAAAAATGACTAAGTCCAAAAAAAAATTTTTTTCAACTTTTTTCAAGTTTACCCCCGTGGGATATATATTCTACCCACACACATTTAGAACTCTCCTGGGGTACCCTCACACATATTATTCCCTCATTTAGTGGATATTTTCACAAAAAAGTGAAATTTTCAAAAATCCAAAATATTGGCTGAAAACGACTAAATATCAAGGACTCATTGGGCGAATTGCTCTGGAACTGAAATCGGAACGCTCACTGACATTTCCCCTATCTGAAAGTCTGATAAACGCCGGAAAAATGACTAAGTCCAAAAAAAAATTTTTTTCAACTTTTTTCAATTTTACCCCCGTGGGATATATATTCTACCCACACACATTTAGAACTCTCCTGGGGTACCCTCACACATATTATTCCTTCATTTAGTGGATATTTTCACAAAAAAGTGAAATTTTCAAAAATCCAGAAAATTGGCTGAAAACGACTAAATATCAAGGACTCATTGGGCGAATTGCTCTGGAACTGAAATCGGAACGCTCACTGACATTTCCCCTATCTGAAAGTCTGATAAACGCCGGAAAAATGACTAAGAACAAAAAAAAATTTTTTTCAACTTTTTTCAATTTTACCCCCGTGGGATATATATTCTACCCACACACATTTGGAACTCTCCTGGGGTACCCTGACACATATTATTCCCTCATTTAGTGGATATTTTCACAAAAAAGTGAAATTTTCAAAAATCCAAAATATTGGCTGAAAACGACTAAATATCAAGGACTCATTGGGCGAATTGCTCTGGAACTGAAATCGGAACGCTCACTGACATTTCCCCTATCTGAAATTCTGATAAACGCCGGAAAAATGACTAAGTCCAAAAAAAAATTTTTTTCAACTTTTTTCAATTTTACCCCCGTGGGATATATATTCTACCCACACACATTTAGAACTCTCCTGGGGTACCCTCACACATATTATTCCCTCATTTAGTGGATATTTTCACAAAAAAGTGAAATTTTCAAAAATCCAAATTATTGGCTGAAAACGACTAAATATCAAGGACTCATTGGGCGAATTGCTCTGGAACTGAAATCGGAACGCTCACTGACATTTCCCCTATCTGAAAGTCTGATAAACGCTGGAAAAATGACTAAGTCCAAAAAAAAATTTTTTTCAACTTTTTTCAATTTTACCCCCGTGGGATATATATTCTACCCACACACATTTGGAACTCTCCTGGGGTACCCTCACACATATTATTCCCTCATTTAGTGGATATTTTCACAAAAAAGTGAAATTTTCAAAAATCCAGAAAATTGGCTGAAAACGACTAAATATCAAGGACTCATTGGGCGAATTGCTCTGGAACTGAAATCGGAACGCTCACTGACATTTCCCCTATCTGAAAGTCTGATAAACGCCGGAAAAATGACTAAGTCCAAAAAAAAATTTTTTTAAACTTTTTTCATTTTTACCCCCGTGGGATATATATTCTACTCACACACATTTGGAACTCTCCTGGGGTTCCCTCACACATATTATTCCCTCATTTAGTGGATATTTTCACAAAAAAGTGAAATTTTCAAAAATCCAGAAAATTGGCTGAAAACGACTAAATATCAAGGACTCATTGGGCGAATTGCTCTGGAACTGAAATCGGAGCGCTCACTGACATTTCCCCTATCTGAAAGTCTGATAAACGCCGGAAAAATGACTAAGTCCAAAAAAAAATTTTTTTCAACTTTTTTCAATTTTACCCCCGTGGGATATATATTCTACCCACACACATTTGGAACTCTCCTGGGGTACCCTCACACATATTATTCCCTCATTTAGTGGATATTTTCACAAAAAAGTGAAATTTTTAAAAATCCAAAATATTGGCTGAAAACGACTAAATATCAAGGACTCATTGGGCGAATCGCTCTGGAACCGAAATCGGAATGCTCACTCACATTTCCCCTATCTGAAAGTCTGATAAACGCCGGAAAAATGACTAAGTCCAAAAAAAAATTTTTTTCAACTTTTTTCAATTTTACCCCCGTGGGATATATATTCTACCCACACACATTTGGAACTCTCCTGGGGTACCCTCACACATATTATTCCCTCATTTAGTGGATATTTTCACAAAAAAGTGAAATTTTCAAAATTCCAAAATATTGGCTGAAAATGACTAAATATCAAAGACTCATTGGGCGAATTGCTCTGGAACTGAAATCGGAATGCTCACTGACATTTCCCCTATCTGAAAGTCTGATAAACGCCGGAAAAATGACTAAGTCCAAAAAAAAATTTTTATAAACTTTTTTCATTTTTACCCCCGTGGGATATATATTCTACTCACACACATTTGGAACTCTCCTGGGGTTCCCTCACACATATTATTCCCTCATTTAGTGGATATTTTCACAAAAAAGTGAAATTTTCAAAAATCCAGAAAATTGGCTGAAAACGACTAAATATCAAGGACTCATTGGGCGAATTGCTCTGGAACTGAAATTGGAACGCTCACTGACATTTCCCCTATCTGAAAGTCTGATAAACGCCAGAAAAATGACTAAGTCCAAAAAAAAATTTTTTTCAACTTTTTTCAATTTTACCCCCGTGGGATATATATTCTACCCACACACATTTGGAACTCTCCTGGGGTACCCTCACACATATTATTCCCTCATTTAGTGGATATTTTCACAAAAAAGTGAAATTTTCAAAAATCCAAAATATTGGCTGAAAACGACTAAATATCAAGGACTCATTGGGCGAATCACTCTGGAACTGAAATCGGAACGCTCACTGACATTTCCCCTATCTGAAAGTCTGATAAACGCTGGAAAAATGACTAAGTCCAAAAAAAAATTTTTTTAAACTTTTTTCAATTTTACCCCCGTGGGATATATATTCTACCCACACACATTTGGAACTCTCCTGGGGTACCCTCACACATATTATTCCCTCATTTAGTGGATATTTTCACAAAAAAGTGAAATTTTCAAAAATCCAAATTATTAGATGAAAACGACTAAATATCAAGGACTCATTGGGCGAATCACTCTGGAACTGAAATCGGAATGCTCACTGACATTTCCCCTATCTGAAAGTCTGATAAACGCTGGAAAAATGACTAAGTCCAAAAAAATATTTTTTTAAACTTTTTTCAATTTTACCCCCGTGGGATATATATTCTACCCACACACATTTGGAACTCTCCTGGGGTACCCTCACACATATTATTCCCTCATTTAGTGGATATTTTCACAAAAAAGTGAAATTTTCAAAAATCCAGAAAATTGGCTGAAAACGACTAAATATCAAGGACTCATTGGGCGAATTGCTCTGGAACTGAAATCGAAACACTCACTGACATTTCCCCTATCTGAAAGTCTGATAAACGTCGGAAAAATGACTAAGTCCAAAAAAAAATTTTTTTCAACTTTTTTCAATTTTACCCCCGTGGGATATATATTCTACCCACACACATTTGGAACTCTCCTGGGGTACCCTCACACATATTATTCCCTCATTTAGTGGATATTTTCACAAAAAAGTGAAATTTTCAAAAATCCAAAATATTGGCTGAAAACGACTAAATATCAAGGACTCATTGGGCGAATTGCTCTGGAACTGAAATCGGAACGCTCACTGACATTTCCCCTATCTGAAAATCTGATAAACGCCGGAAAAATGACTAAGTCCAAAAAAAAATTTTTTTCAACTTTTTTCAATTTTACCCCCGTGGGATATATATTCTACCCACACACATTTGGAACTCTCCTGAGGTACCCTCACACATATTATTCCCTCATTTAGTGGATATTTTCACAAAAAAGTGAAATTTTCAAAAATCCAAAATCTTGGCTGAAAACGACTAAATATCAAGGACTCATTGGGCGAATTGCTCTGGAACTGAAATCGGAACGCTCACTGACATTTCCCCTATCTGAAAGTCTGATAAACGCCGGAAAAATGACTAAGTCCAAAAAAAAATTTTTTTAAACTTTTTTCATTTTTACCCCCGTGGGATATATATTCTACTCACACACATTTGGAACTCACCTGGGGTTCCCTCACACATATTATTCCCTCATTTAGTGGATATTTTCACAAAAAAGTGAAATTTTCAAAAATCCAGAAAATTGGCTGAAAACGACTAAATATCAAGGACTCATTGGGCGAATTGCTCTGGAACTGAAATCAGAACGCTCACTGACATTTCCCCTATCTGAAAGTCTGATAAACGCCGGAAAAATGACTAAGTCCAAAAAAAAATTTTTTTCAACTTTTTTCAATTTTACCCCCGTGGGATATATATTCTACCCACACACATTTAGAACTCTCCTGGGGTACCCTCACACATATTATTCCCTCATTTAGTGGATATTTTCACAAAAAAGTGAAATTTTCAAAAATCCAAAATATTGGCTGAAAACGACTAAATATCAAGGACTCATTGGGCGAATTGCTCTGGAACTGAAATCGGAACGCTCACTGACATTTCCCCTATCTGAAAGTCTGATAAACGCCGGAAAAATGACTAAGTCCAAAAAAAAATTTTTTTCAACTTTTTTCAATTTTACCCCCGTGGGATATATATTCTACCCACACACATTTAGAACTCTCCTGGGGTACCCTCACACATATTATTCCTTCATTTAGTGGATATTTTCACAAAAAAGTGAAATTTTCAAAAATCCAGAAAATTGGCTGAAAACGACTAAATATCAAGGACTCATTGGGCGAATTGCTCTGGAACTGAAATCGGAACGCTCACTGACATTTCCCCTATCTGAAAGTCTGATAAACGCCGGAAAAATGACTAAGAACAAAAAAAAATTTTTTTCAACTTTTTTCAATTTTACCCCCGTGGGATATATATTCTACCCACACACATTTGGAACTCTCCTGGGGTACCCTGACACATATTATTCCCTCATTTAGTGGATATTTTCACAAAAAAGTGAAATTTTCAAAAATCCAAAATATTGGCTGAAAACGACTAAATATCAAGGACTCATTGGGCGAATTGCTCTGGAACTGAAATCGGAACGCTCACTGACATTTCCCCTATCTGAAATTCTGATAAACGCCGGAAAAATGACTAAGTCCAAAAAAAAATTTTTTTCAACTTTTTTCAATTTTACCCCCGTGGGATATATATTCTACCCACACACATTTGGAACTCTCCTGAGGTACCCTCACACATATTATTCCCTCATTTAGTGGATATTTTCACAAAAAAGTGAAATTTTCAAAAATCCAAAATCTTGGCTGAAAACGACTAAATATCAAGGACTCATTGGGCGAATTGCTCTGGAACTGAAATCGGAACGCTCACTGACATTTCCCCTATCTGAAAGTCTGATAAACGCCGGAAAAATGACTAAGTCCAAAAAAAAATTTTTTTAAACTTTTTTCATTTTTACCCCCGTGGGATATATATTCTACTCACACACATTTGGAACTCACCTGGGGTTCCCTCACACATATTATTCCCTCATTTAGTGGATATTTTCACAAAAAAGTGAAATTTTCAAAAATCCAGAAAATTGGCTGAAAACGACTAAATATCAAGGACTCATTGGGCGAATTGCTCTGGAACTGAAATCAGAACGCTCACTGACATTTCCCCTATCTGAAAGTCTGATAAACGCCGGAAAAATGACTAAGTCCAAAAAAAAATTTTTTTCAACTTTTTTCAATTTTACCCCCGTGGGATATATATTCTACCCACACACATTTAGAACTCTCCTGGGGTACCCTCACACATATTATTCCCTCATTTAGTGGATATTTTCACAAAAAAGTGAAATTTTCAAAAATCCAAAATATTGGCTGAAAACGACTAAATATCAAGGACTCATTGGGCGAATTGCTCTGGAACTGAAATCGGAACGCTCACTGACATTTCCCCTATCTGAAAGTCTGATAAACGCCGGAAAAATGACTAAGTCCAAAAAAAAATTTTTTTCAACTTTTTTCAATTTTACCCCCGTGGGATATATATTCTACCCACACACATTTAGAACTCTCCTGGGGTACCCTCACACATATTATTCCTTCATTTAGTGGATATTTTCACAAAAAAGTGAAATTTTCAAAAATCCAGAAAATTGGCTGAAAACGACTAAATATCAAGGACTCATTGGGCGAATTGCTCTGGAACTGAAATCGGAACGCTCACTGACATTTCCCCTATCTGAAAGTCTGATAAACGCCGGAAAAATGACTAAGAACAAAAAAAAATTTTTTTCAACTTTTTTCAATTTTACCCCCGTGGGATATATATTCTACCCACACACATTTGGAACTCTCCTGGGGTACCCTGACACATATTATTCCCTCATTTAGTGGATATTTTCACAAAAAAGTGAAATTTTCAAAAATCCAAAATATTGGCTGAAAACGACTAAATATCAAGGACTCATTGGGCGAATTGCTCTGGAACTGAAATCGGAACGCTCACTGACATTTCCCCTATCTGAAATTCTGATAAACGCCGGAAAAATGACTAAGTCCAAAAAAAAATTTTTTTCAACTTTTTTCAATTTTACCCCCGTGGGATATATATTCTACCCACACACATTTAGAACTCTCCTGGGGTACCCTCACACATATTATTCCCTCATTTAGTGGATATTTTCACAAAAAAGTGAAATTTTCAAAAATCCAAAATATTGGCTGAAAACGACTAAATATCAAGGACTCATTGGGCGAATTGCTCTGGAACTGAAATCGGAACGCTCACTGACATTTCCCCTATCTGAAAATCTGATAAACGCCGGAAAAATGACTAAGTCCAAAAAAAAATTTTTTTCAACTTTTTTCAATTTTACCCCCGTGGGATATATATTCTACCCACACACATTTGGAACTCTCCTGAGGTACCCTCACACATATTATTCCCTCATTTAGTGGATATTTTCACAAAAAAGTGAAATTTTCAAAAATCCAAAATCTTGGCTGAAAACGACTAAATATCAAGGACTCATTGGGCGAATTGCTCTGGAACTGAAATCGGAACGCTCACTGACATTTCCCCTATCTGAAAGTCTGATAAACGCCGGAAAAATGACTAAGTCCAAAAAAAAATTTTTTTAAACTTTTTTCATTTTTACCCCCGTGGGATATATATTCTACTCACACACATTTGGAACTCACCTGGGGTTCCCTCACACATATTATTCCCTCATTTAGTGGATATTTTCACAAAAAAGTGAAATTTTCAAAAATCCAGAAAATTGGCTGAAAACGACTAAATATCAAGGACTCATTGGGCGAATTGCTCTGGAACTGAAATCAGAACGCTCACTGACATTTCCCCTATCTGAAAGTCTGATAAACGCCGGAAAAATGACGAAGTCCAAAAAAAAATTTTTTTCAACTTTTTTCAATTTTACCCCCGTGGGATATATATTCTACCCACACACATTTAGAACTCTCCTGGGGTACCCTCACACATATTATTCCCTCATTTAGTGGATATTTTCACAAAAAAGTGAAATTTTCAAAAATCCAAAATATTGGCTGAAAACGACTAAATATCAAGGACTCATTGGGCGAATTGCTCTGGAACTGAAATCGGAACGCTCACTGACATTTCCCCTATCTGAAAGTCTGATAAACGCCGGAAAAATGACTAAGTCCAAAAAAAAATTTTTTTCAACTTTTTTCAATTTTACCCCCGTGGGATATATATTCTACCCACACACATTTAGAACTCTCCTGGGGTACCCTCACACATATTATTCCTTCATTTAGTGGATATTTTCACAAAAAAGTGAAATTTTCAAAAATCCAGAAAATTGGCTGAAAACGACTAAATATCAAGGACTCATTGGGCGAATTGCTCTGGAACTGAAATCGGAACGCTCACTGACATTTCCCCTATCTGAAATTCTGATAAACGCCGGAAAAATGACTAAGTCCAAAAAAAAATTTTTTTCAACTTTTTTCAATTTTACCCCCGTGGGATATATATTCTACCCACACACATTTAGAACTCTCCTGGGGTACCCTCACACATATTATTCCCTCATTTAGTGGATATTTTCACAAAAAAGTGAAATTTTCAAAAATCCAAAATATTGGCTGAAAACGACTAAATATCAAGGACTCATTGGGCGAATTGCTCTGGAACTGAAATCGGAACGCTCACTGACATTTCCCCTATCTGAAAATCTGATAAACGCCGGAAAAATGACTAAGTCCAAAAAAAAATTTTTTTCAACTTTTTTCAATTTTACCCCCGTGGGATATATATTCTACCCACACACATTTGGAACTCTCCTGAGGTACCCTCACACATATTATTCCCTCATTTAGTGGATATTTTCACAAAAAAGTGAAATTTTCAAAAATCCAAAATCTTGGCTGAAAACGACTAAATATCAAGGACTCATTGGGCGAATTGCTCTGGAACTGAAATCGGAATGCTCACTGACATTTCCCCTATCTGAAAGTCTGATAAACGCCGGAAAAATGACTAAGTCCAAAAAAAAATTTTTTTAAACTTTTTTCATTTTTAGCCCCGTGGGATATATATTCTACTCACACACATTTGGAACTCACCTGGGGTTCCCTCACACATATTATTCCCTCATTTAGTGGATATTTTCACAAAAAAGTGAAATTTTCAAAAATCCAGAAAATTGGCTGAAAACGACTAAATATCAAGGACTCATTGGGCGAATTGCTCTGGAACTGAAATCAGAACGCTCACTGACATTTCCCCTATCTGAAAGTCTGATAAACGCCGGAAAAATGACTAAGTCCAAAAAAAAATTTTTTTCAACTTTTTTCAATTTTACCCCCGTGGGATATATATTCTACCCACACACATTTAGAACTCTCCTGGGGTACCCTCACACATATTATTCCCTCATTTAGTGGATATTTTCACAAAAAAGTGAAATTTTCAAAAATCCAAAATATTGGCTGAAAACGACTAAATATCAAGGACTCATTGGGCGAATTGCTCTGGAACTGAAATCGGAACGCTCACTGACATTTCCCCTATCTGAAAGTCTGATAAACGCCGGAAAAATGACTAAGTCCAAAAAAAAATTTTTTTCAACTTTTTTCAATTTTACCCCCGTGGGATATATATTCTACCCACACACATTTAGAACTCTCCTGGGGTACCCTCACACATATTATTCCTTCATTTAGTGGATATTTTCACAAAAAAGTGAAATTTTCAAAAATCCAGAAAATTGGCTGAAAACGACTAAATATCAAGGACTCATTGGGCGAATTGCTCTGGAACTGAAATCGGAACGCTCACTGACATTTCCCCTATCTGAAAGTCTGATAAACGCCGGAAAAATGACTAAGAACAAAAAAAAATTTTTTTCAACTTTTTTCAATTTTACCCCCGTGGGATATATATTCTACCCACACACATTTGGAACTCTCCTGGGGTACCCTGACACATATTATTCCCTCATTTAGTGGATATTTTCACAAAAAAGTGAAATTTTCAAAAATCCAAAATATTGGCTGAAAACGACTAAATATCAAGGACTCATTGGGCGAATTGCTCTGGAACTGAAATCGGAACGCTCACTGACATTTCCCCTATCTGAAAGTCTGATAAACGCTGGAAAAATGACGAAGTCCAAAAAAAATTTTTTTCAACTTTTTTCAATTTTACCCCCGTGGGATATATATTCTACCCACACACATTTGGAACTCTCCTGGGGTACCCTCACACATATTATTCCCTCATTTAGTGGATATTTTCACAAAAAAGTGAAATTTTCAAAAATCCAGAAAATTGGCTGAAAACGACTAAATATCAAGGACTCATTGGGCGAATTGCTCTGGAACTGAAATCGGAACGCTCACTGACATTTCCCCTATCTGAAAATCTGATAAACGCCGGAAAAATGACTAAGTCCAAAAAAAAATTTTTTTCAACTTTTTTCAATTTTACCCCCGTGGGATATATATTCTACCCACACACATTTGGAACTCTCCTGAGGTACCCTCACACATATTATTCCCTCATTTAGTGGATATTTTCACAAAAAAGTGAAATTTTCAAAAATCCAAAATCTTGGCTGAAAACGACTAAATATCAAGGACTCATTGGGCGAATTGCTCTGGAACTGAAATCGGAACGCTCACTGACATTTCCCCTATCTGAAAGTCTGATAAACGCCGGAAAAATGACTAAGTCCAAAAAAAAATTTTTTTAAACTTTTTTCATTTTTACCCCCGTGGGATATATATTCTACTCACACACATTTGGAACTCTCCTGGGGTTCCCTCACACATATTATTCCCTCATTTAGTGGATATTTTCACAAAAAAGTGAAATTTTCAAAAATCCAAAATATTGGCTGAAAACGACTAAATATCAAGGACTCATTGGGCGAATTGCTCTGGAACTGAAATCGGAACGCTCACTGACATTTCCCCTATCTGAAAGTCTGATAAACGCCGGAAAAATGACTAAGTCCAAAAAAAAATTTTTTTCAACTTTTTTCAATTTTACCCCCGTGGGATATATATTCTACCCACACACATTTAGAACTCTCCTGGGGTACCCTCACACATATTATTCCTTCATTTAGTGGATATTTTCACAAAAAAGTGAAATTTTCAAAAATCCAGAAAATTGGCTGAAAACGACTAAATATCAAGGACTCATTGGGCGAATTGCTCTGGAACTGAAATCGGAACGCTCACTGACATTTCCCCTATCTGAAAGTCTGATAAACGCCGGAAAAATGACTAAGAACAAAAAAAAATTTTTTTCAACTTTTTTCAATTTTACCCCCGTGGGATATATATTCTACCCACACACATTTGGAACTCTCCTGGGGTACCCTGACACATATTATTCCCTCATTTAGTGGATATTTTCACAAAAAAGTGAAATTTTCAAAAATCCAAAATATTGGCTGAAAACGACTAAATATCAAGGACTCATTGGGCGAATTGCTCTGGAACTGAAATCGGAACGCTCACTGACATTTCCCCTATCTGAAATTCTGATAAACGCCGGAAAAATGACTAAGTCCAAAAAAAAATTTTTTTCAACTTTTTTCAATTTTACCCCCGTGGGATATATATTCTACCCACACACATTTAGAACTCTCCTGGGGTACCCTCACACATATTATTCCCTCATTTAGTGGATATTTTCACAAAAAAGTGAAATTTTCAAAAATCCAAAATATTGGCTGAAAACGACTAAATATCAAGGACTCATTGGGCGAATCGCTCTGGAACTGAAATCGGAATGCTCACTGACATTTCCCCTATCTGAAAGTCTGATAAACGCTGGAAAAATGACTAAGTCCAAAAAAAAATTTTTTTAAACTTTTTTCAATTTTACCCCCGTGGGATATATATTCTACCCACACACATTTGGAACTCACCTGGGGTACCCTCACACATATTATTCCCTCATTTAGTGGATATTTTCACAAAAAAGTGAAATTTTCAAAATTCCAAATTATTGGCTGAAAACGACTAAATATCAAGGACTCATTGGGCGAATTGCTCTGGAACTGAAATCGGAACGCTCACTGACATTTCCCCTATCTGAAAGTCTGATAAACGCCGGAGAAATGACTAAGTCCAAAAAAAAATTTTTTTCAACTTTTTTCAATTTTACCCCCGTGGGATATATATTCTACCCACACACATTTGGAACTCTCCTGGGGTACCCTCACACATATTATTCCCTCATTTAGTGGATATTTTCACAAAAAAGTGAAATTTTCAAAAATCCAAAATATTGGCTGAAAACGACTAAATATCAAGGACTCATTGGGCGAATCACTCTGGAACTGAAATCGGAATGCTCACTGACATTTCCCCTATCTGAAAGTCTGATAAACGCTGGAAAAATGACGAAGTCCAAAAAAAATTTTTTTCAACTTTTTTCAATTTTACCCCCGTGGGATATATATTCTACCCACACACATTTGGAACTCTCCTGGGGTACCCTCACACATATTATTCCCTCATTTAGTGGATATTTTCACAAAAAAGTGAAATTTTCAAAAATCCAGAAAATTGGCTGAAAACGACTAAATATCAAGGACTCATTGGGCGAATTGCTCTGGAACTGAAATCGGAACGCTCACTGACATTTCCCCTATCTGAAAATCTGATAAACGCCGGAAAAATGACTAAGTCCAAAAAAAAATTTTTTTCAACTTTTTTCAATTTTACCCCCGTGGGATATATATTCTACCCACACACATTTGGAACTCTCCTGAGGTACCCTCACACATATTATTCCCTCATTTAGTGGATATTTTCACAAAAAAGTGAAATTTTCAAAAATCCAAAATCTTGGCTGAAAACGACTAAATATCAAGGACTCATTGGGCGAATTGCTCTGGAACTGAAATCGGAACGCTCACTGACATTTCCCCTATCTGAAAGTCTGATAAACGCCGGAAAAATGACAAAGTCCAAAAAAAAATTTTTTTAAACTTTTTTCATTTTTACCCCCGTGGGATATATATTCTACTCACACACATTTGGAACTCTCCTGGGGTTCCCTCACACATATTATTCCCTCATTTAGTGGATATTTTCACAAAAAAGTGAAATTTTCAAAAATCCAAAATATTGGCTGAAAACGACTAAATATCAAGGACTCATTGGGCGAATTGCTCTGGAACTGAAATCGGAACGCTCACTGACATTTCCCCTATCTGAAAGTCTGATAAACGCCGGAAAAATGACTAAGTCCAAAAAAAAATTTTTTTCAACTTTTTTCAATTTTACCCCCGTGGGATATATATTCTACCCACACACATTTAGAACTCTCCTGGGGTACCCTCACACATATTATTCCTTCATTTAGTGGATATTTTCACAAAAAAGTGAAATTTTCAAAAATCCAGAAAATTGGCTGAAAACGACTAAATATCAAGGACTCATTGGGCGAATTGCTCTGGAACTGAAATCGGAACGCTCACTGACATTTCCCCTATCTGAAAGTCTGATAAACGCCGGAAAAATGACTAAGAACAAAAAAAAATTTTTTTCAACTTTTTTCAATTTTACCCCCGTGGGATATATATTCTACCCACACACATTTGGAACTCTCCTGGGGTACCCTGACACATATTATTCCCTCATTTAGTGGATATTTTCACAAAAAAGTGAAATTTTCAAAAATCCAAAATATTGGCTGAAAACGACTAAATATCAAGGACTCATTGGGCGAATTGCTCTGGAACTGAAATCGGAACGCTCACTGACATTTCCCCTATCTGAAATTCTGATAAACGCCGGAAAAATGACTAAGTCCAAAAAAAAATTTTTTTCAACTTTTTTCAATTTTACCCCCGTGGGATATATATTCTACCCACACACATTTAGAACTCTCCTGGGGTACCCTCACACATATTATTCCCTCATTTAGTGGATATTTTCACAAAAAAGTGAAATTTTCAAAAATCCAAAATATTGGCTGAAAACGACTAAATATCAAGGACTCATTGGGCGAATCGCTCTGGAACTGAAATCGGAATGCTCACTGACATTTCCCCTATCTGAAAGTCTGATAAACGCTGGAAAAATGACTAAGTCCAAAAAAAAATTTTTTTAAACTTTTTTCAATTTTACCCCCGTGGGATATATATTCTACCCACACACATTTGGAACTCTCCTGGGGTACCCTCACACATATTATTCCCTCATTTAGTGGATATTTTCACAAAAAAGTGAAATTTTCAAAATTCCAAATTATTGGCTGAAAACGACTAAATATCAAGGACTCATTGGGCGAATTGCTCTGGAACTGAAATCGGAACGCTCACTGACATTTCCCCTATCTGAAAGTCTGATAAACGCCGGAGAAATGACTAAGTCCAAAAAAAAATTTTTTTCAACTTTTTTCAATTTTACCCCCGTGGGACATATATTCTACCCACACACATTTGGAACTCTCCTGGGGTACCCTCACACATATTATTCCCTCATTTAGTGGATATTTTCACAAAAAAGTGAAATTTTCAAAAATCCAAAATATTGGCTGAAAACGACTAAATATCAAGGACTCATTGGGCGAATCACTCTGGAACTGAAATCGGAATGCTCACTGACATTTCCCCTATCTGAAAGTCTGATAAACGCTGGAAAAATGACGAAGTCCAAAAAAAATTTTTTTCAACTTTTTTCAATTTTACCCCCGTGGGATATATATTCTACCCACACACATTTGGAACTCTCCTGGGGTACCCTCACACATATTATTCCCTCATTTAGTGGATATTTTCACAAAAAAGTGAAATTTTCAAAAATCCAGAAAATTGGCTGAAAACGACTAAATATCAAGGACTCATTGGGCGAATTGCTCTGGAACTGAAATCGGAACGCTCACTGACATTTCCCCTATCTGAAAGTCTGATAAACGCCGGAAAAATGACTAAGTCCAAAAAAAAATTTTTTTAAACTTTTTTCATTTTTACCACCGTGGGATATATATTCTACTCACACACATTTGGAACTCTCCTGGGGTTCCCTCACACATATTATTCCCTCATTTAGTGGATATTTTCACAAAAAAGTGAAATTTTCAAAAATCCAAAATATTGGCTGAAAACGACTAAATATCAAGGACTCATTGGGCGAATTGCTCTGGAACTGAAATCGGAACGCTCACTGACATTTCCCCTATCTGAAATTCTGATAAACGCCGAAAAAATGACTAAGTCCAAAAAAAAATTTTTTTCAACTTTTTTCAATTTTACCCCCGTGGGATATATATTCTACCCACACACATTTAGAACTCTCCTGGGGTACCCTCACACATATTATTCCCTCATTTAGTGGATATTTTCACAAAAAAGTGAAATTTTCAAAAATCCAAAATATTGGCTGAAAACGACTAAATATCAAGGACTCATTGGGCGAATTGCTCTGGAACTGAAATCGGAACGCTCACTGACATTTCCCCTATCTGAAAGTCTGATAAACGCCGGAAAAATGACTAAGTCCAAAAAAAAATTTTTTTCAACTTTTTTCAATTTTACCCCCGTGGGATATATATTCTACCCACACACATTTAGAACTCTCCTGGGGTACCCTCACACATATTATTCCTTCATTTAGTGGATATTTTCACAAAAAAGTGAAATTTTCAAAAATCCAGAAAATTGGCTGAAAACGACTAAATATCAAGGACTCATTGGGCGAATTGCTCTGGAACTGAAATCGGAACGCTCACTGACATTTCCCCTATCTGAAAGTCTGATAAACGCCGGAAAAATGACTAAGAACAAAAAAAAATTTTTTTCAACTTTTTTCAATTTTACCCCCGTGGGATATATATTCTACCCACACACATTTGGAACTCTCCTGGGGTACCCTGACACATATTATTCCCTCATTTAGTGGATATTTTCACAAAAAAGTGAAATTTTCAAAAATCCAAAATATTGGCTGAAAACGACTAAATATCAAGGACTCATTGGGCGAATTGCTCTGGAACTGAAATCGGAACGCTCACTGACATTTCCCCTATCTGAAATTCTGATAAACGCCGGAAAAATGACTAAGTCCAAAAAAAAATTTTTTTCAACTTTTTTCAATTTTACCCCCGTGGGATATATATTCTACCCACACACATTTAGAACTCTCCTGGGGTACCCTCACACATATTATTCCCTCATTTAGTGGATATTTTCACAAAAAAGTGAAATTTTCAAAAATCCAAATTATTGGCTGAAAACGACTAAATATCAAGGACTCATTGGGCGAATTGCTCTGGAACTGAAATCGGAACGCTCACTGACATTTCCCCTATCTGAAAGTCTGATAAACGCTGGAAAAATGACTAAGTCCAAAAAAAAATTTTTTTCAACTTTTTTCAATTTTACCCCCGTGGGATATATATTCTACCCACACACATTTGGAACTCTCCTGGGGTACCCTCACACATATTATTCCCTCATTTAGTGGATATTTTCACAAAAAAGTGAAATTTTCAAAAATCCAGAAAATTGGCTGAAAACGACTAAATATCAAGGACTCATTGGGCGAATTGCTCTGGAACTGAAATCGGAACGCTCACTGACATTTCCCCTATCTGAAAGTCTGATAAACGCCGGAAAAATGACTAAGTCCAAAAAAAAATTTTTTTAAACTTTTTTCATTTTTACCCCCGTGGGATATATATTCTACTCACACACATTTGGAACTCTCCTGGGGTTCCCTCACACATATTATTCCCTCATTTAGTGGATATTTTCACAAAAAAGTGAAATTTTCAAAAATCCAGAAAATTGGCTGAAAACGACTAAATATCAAGGACTCATTGGGCGAATTGCTCTGGAACTGAAATCGGAGCGCTCACTGACATTTCCCCTATCTGAAAGTCTGATAAACGCCGGAAAAATGACTAAGTCCAAAAAAAAATTTTTTTCAACTTTTTTCAATTTTACCCCCGTGGGATATATATTCTACCCACACACATTTGGAACTCTCCTGGGGTACCCTCACACATATTATTCCCTCATTTAGTGGATATTTTCACAAAAAAGTGAAATTTTTAAAAATCCAAAATATTGGCTGAAAACGACTAAATATCAAGGACTCATTGGGCGAATCGCTCTGGAACCGAAATCGGAATGCTCACTCACATTTCCCCTATCTGAAAGTCTGATAAACGCCGGAAAAATGACTAAGTCCAAAAAAAAATTTTTTTCAACTTTTTTCAATTTTACCCCCGTGGGATATATATTCTACCCACACACATTTGGAACTCTCCTGGGGTACCCTCACACATATTATTCCCTCATTTAGTGGATATTTTCACAAAAAAGTGAAATTTTCAAAATTCCAAAATATTGGCTGAAAATGACTAAATATCAAAGACTCATTGGGCGAATTGCTCTGGAACTGAAATCGGAATGCTCACTGACATTTCCCCTATCTGAAAGTCTGATAAACGCCGGAAAAATGACTAAGTCCAAAAAAAAATTTTTATAAACTTTTTTCATTTTTACCCCCGTGGGATATATATTCTACTCACACACATTTGGAACTCTCCTGGGGTTCCCTCACACATATTATTCCCTCATTTAGTGGATATTTTCACAAAAAAGTGAAATTTTCAAAAATCCAGAAAATTGGCTGAAAACGACTAAATATCAAGGACTCATTGGGCGAATTGCTCTGGAACTGAAATTGGAACGCTCACTGACATTTCCCCTATCTGAAAGTCTGATAAACGCTGGAAAAATGACTAAGTCCCAAAAAATATTTTTTTAAACTTTTTTCAATTTTACCCCCGTGGGATATATATTCTACCCACACACATTTGGAACTCTCCTGGGGTACCCTCACACATATTATTCCCTCATTTAGTGGATATTTTCACAAAAAAGTGAAATTTTCAAAAATCCAAATTATTAGATGAAAACGACTAAATATCAAGGACTCATTGGGCGAATCACTCTGGAACTGAAATCGGAATGCTCACTGACATTTCCCCTATCTGAAAGTCTGATAAACGCTGGAAAAATGACTAAGTCCAAAAAAATATTTTTTTAAACTTTTTTCAATTTTACCCCCGTGGGATATATATTCTACCCACACACATTTGGAACTCTCCTGGGGTACCCTCACACATATTATTCCCTCATTTAGTGGATATTTTCACAAAAAAGTGAAATTTTCAAAAATCCAGAAAATTGGCTGAAAACGACTAAATATCAAGGACTCATTGGGCGAATTGCTCTGGAACTGAAATCGAAACACTCACTGACATTTCCCCTATCTGAAAGTCTGATAAACGTCGGAAAAATGACTAAGTCCAAAAAAAAATTTTTTTCAACTTTTTTCAATTTTACCCCCGTGGGATATATATTCTACCCACACACATTTGGAACTCTCCTGGGGTACCCTCACACATATTATTCCCTCATTTAGTGGATATTTTCACAAAAAAGTGAAATTTTCAAAAATCCAAAATATTGGCTGAAAACGACTAAATATCAAGGACTCATTGGGCGAATTGCTCTGGAACTGAAATCGGAACGCTCACTGACATTTCCCCTATCTGAAAATCTGATAAACGCCGGAAAAATGACTAAGTCCAAAAAAAAATTTTTTTCAACTTTTTTCAATTTTACCCCCGTGGGATATATATTCTACCCACACACATTTGGAACTCTCCTGAGGTACCCTCACACATATTATTCCCTCATTTAGTGGATATTTTCACAAAAAAGTGAAATTTTCAAAAATCCAAAATCTTGGCTGAAAACGACTAAATATCAAGGACTCATTGGGCGAATTGCTCTGGAACTGAAATCGGAACGCTCACTGACATTTCCCCTATCTGAAAGTCTGATAAACGCCGGAAAAATGACTAAGTCCAAAAAAAAATTTTTTTAAACTTTTTTCATTTTTACCCCCGTGGGATATATATTCTACTCACACACATTTGGAACTCACCTGGGGTTCCCTCACACATATTATTCCCTCATTTAGTGGATATTTTCACAAAAAAGTGAAATTTTCAAAAATCCAAAATATTGGCTGAAAACGACTAAATATCAAGGACTCATTGGGCGAATTGCTCTGGAACTGAAATCGGAACGCTCACTGACATTTCCCCTATCTGAAAGTCTGATAAACGCCGGAAAAATGACTAAGTCCAAAAAAAAATTTTTTTCAACTTTTTTCAATTTTACCCCCGTGGGATATATATTCTACCCACACACATTTAGAACTCTCCTGGGGTACCCTCACACATATTATTCCTTCATTTAGTGGATATTTTCACAAAAAAGTGAAATTTTCAAAAATCCAGAAAATTGGCTGAAAACGACTAAATATCAAGGACTCATTGGGCGAATTGCTCTGGAACTGAAATCGGAACGCTCACTGACATTTCCCCTATCTGAAAGTCTGATAAACGCCGGAAAAATGACTAAGAACAAAAAAAAATTTTTTTTAACTTTTTTCAATTTTACCCCCGTGGGATATATATTCTACCCACACACATTTGGAACTCTCCTGGGGTACCCTGACACATATTATTCCCTCATTTAGTGGATATTTTCACAAAAAAGTGAAATTTTCAAAAATCCAAAATATTGGCTGAAAACGACTAAATATCAAGGACTCATTGGGCGAATTGCTCTGGAACTGAAATCGGAACGCTCACTGACATTTCCCCTATCTGAAATTCTGATAAACGCCGGAAAAATGACTAAGTCCAAAAAAAAATTTTTTTCAACTTTTTTCAATTTTACCCCCGTGGGATATATATTCTACCCACACACATTTAGAACTCTCCTGGGGTACCCTCACACATATTATTCCCTCATTTAGTGGATATTTTCACAAAAAAGTGAAATTTTCAAAAATCCAAAATATTGGCTGAAAACGACTAAATATCAAGGACTCATTGGGCGAATCGCTCTGGAACTGAAATCGGAATGCTCACTGACATTTCCCCTATCTGAAAGTCTGATAAACGCTGGAAAAATGACTAAGTCCAAAAAAAAATTTTTTTAAACTTTTTTCAATTTTACCCCCATGGGATATATATTCTACCCACACACATTTGGAACTCTCCTGGGGTACCCTCACACATATTATTCCCTCATTTAGTGGATATTTTCACAAAAAAGTGAAATTTTCAAAATTCCAAATTATTGGCTGAAAACGACTAAATATCAAGGACTCATTGGGCGAATTGCTCTGGAACTGAAATCGGAACGCTCACTGACATTTCCCCTATCTGAAAGTCTGATAAACGCCGGAGAAATGACTAAGTCCAAAAAAAAATTTTTTTCAACTTTTTTCAATTTTACCCCCGTGGGATATATATTCTACCCACACACATTTGGAACTCTCCTGGGGTACCCTCACACATATTATTCCCTCATTTAGTGGATATTTTCACAAAAAAGTGAAATTTTCAAAAATCCAAAATATTGGCTGAAAACGACTAAATATCAAGGACTCATTGGGCGAATCACTCTGGAACTGAAATCGGAATGCTCACTGACATTTCCCCTATCTGAAAGTCTGATAAACGCTGGAAAAATGACGAAGTCCAAAAAAAATTTTTTTCAACTTTTTTCAATTTTACCCCCGTGGGATATATATTCTACCCACACACATTTGGAACTCTCCTGGGGTACCCTCACACATATTATTCCCTCATTTAGTGGATATTTTCACAAAAAAGTGAAATTTTCAAAAATCCAGAAAATTGGCTGAAAACGACTAAATATCAAGGACTCATTGGGCGAATTGCTCTGGAACTGAAATCGGAACGCTCACTGACATTTCCCCTATCTGAAAATCTGATAAACGCCGGAAAAATGACTAAGTCCAAAAAAAAATTTTTTTCAACTTTTTTCAATTTTACCCCCGTGGGATATATATTCTACCCACACACATTTGGAACTCTCCTGAGGTACCCTCACACATATTATTCCCTCATTTAGTGGATATTTTCACAAAAAAGTGAAATTTTCAAAAATCCAAAATCTTGGCTGAAAACGACTAAATATCAAGGACTCATTGGGCGAATTGCTCTGGAACTGAAATCGGAACGCTCACTGACATTTCCCCTATCTGAAAGTCTGATAAACGCCGGAAAAATGACTAAGTCCAAAAAAAAATTTTTTTAAACTTTTTTCATTTTTACCCCCGTGGGATATATATTCTACTCACACACATTTGGAACTCTCCTGGGGTTCCCTCACACATATTATTCCCTCATTTAGTGGATATTTTCACAAAAAAGTGAAATTTTCAAAAATCCAAAATATTGGCTGAAAACGACTAAATATCAAGGACTCATTGGGCGAATTGCTCTGGAACTGAAATCGGAACGCTCACTGACATTTCCCCTATCTGAAAGTCTGATAAACGCCGGAAAAATGACTAAGTCCAAAAAAAAATTTTTTTCAACTTTTTTCAATTTTACCCCCGTGGGATATATATTCTACCCACACACATTTAGAACTCTCCTGGGGTACCCTCACACATATTATTCCTTCATTTAGTGGATATTTTCACAAAAAAGTGAAATTTTCAAAAATCCAGAAAATTGGCTGAAAACGACTAAATATCAAGGACTCATTGGGCGAATTGCTCTGGAACTGAAATCGGAACGCTCACTGACATTTCCCCTATCTGAAAGTCTGATAAACGCCGGAAAAATGACTAAGAACAAAAAAAAATTTTTTTTAACTTTTTTCAATTTTACCCCCGTGGGATATATATTCTACCCACACACATTTGGAACTCTCCTGGGGTACCCTGACACATATTATTCCCTCATTTAGTGGATATTTTCACAAAAAAGTGAAATTTTCAAAAATCCAAAATATTGGCTGAAAACGACTAAATATCAAGGACTCATTGGGCGAATTGCTCTGGAACTGAAATCGGAACGCTCACTGACATTTCCCCTATCTGAAATTCTGATAAACGCCGGAAAAATGACTAAGTCCAAAAAAAAATTTTTTTCAACTTTTTTCAATTTTACCCCCGTGGGATATATATTCTACCCACACACATTTAGAACTCTCCTGGGGTACCCTCACACATATTATTCCCTCATTTAGTGGATATTTTCACAAAAAAGTGAAATTTTCAAAAATCCAAAATATTGGCTGAAAACGACTAAATATCAAGGACTCATTGGGCGAATCGCTCTGGAACTGAAATCGGAATGCTCACTGACATTTCCCCTATCTGAAAGTCTGATAAACGCTGGAAAAATGACTAAGTCCAAAAAAAAATTTTTTTAAACTTTTTTCAATTTTACCCCCGTGGGATATATATTCTACCCACACACATTTGGAACTCTCCTGGGGTACCCTCACACATATTATTCCCTCATTTAGTGGATATTTTCACAAAAAAGTGAAATTTTCAAAATTCCAAATTATTGGCTGAAAACGACTAAATATCAAGGACTCATTGGGCGAATTGCTCTGGAACTGAAATCGGAACGCTCACTGACATTTCCCCTATCTGAAAGTCTGATAAACGCCGGAGAAATGACTAAGTCCAAAAAAAAATTTTTTTCAACTTTTTTCAATTTTACCCCCGTGGGATATATATTCTACCCACACACATTTGGAACTCTCCTGGGGTACCCTCACACATATTATTCCCTCATTTAGTGGATATTTTCACAAAAAAGTGAAATTTTCAAAAATCCAAAATATTGGCTGAAAACGACTAAATATCAAGGACTCATTGGGCGAATCACTCTGGAACTGAAATCGGAATGCTCACTGACATTTCCCCTATCTGAAAGTCTGATAAACGCTGGAAAAATGACGAAGTCCAAAAAAAATTTTTTTCAACTTTTTTCAATTTTACCCCCGTGGGATATATATTCTACCCACACACATTTGGAACTCTCCTGGGGTACCCTCACACATATTATTCCCTCATTTAGTGGATATTTTCACAAAAAAGTGAAATTTTCAAAAATCCAGAAAATTGGCTGAAAACGACTAAATATCAAGGACTCATTGGGCGAATTGCTCTGGAACTGAAATCGGAACGCTCACTGACATTTCCCCTATCTGAAAATCTGATAAACGCCGGAAAAATGACTAAGTCCAAAAAAAAATTTTTTTCAACTTTTTTCAATTTTACCCCCGTGGGATATATATTCTACCCACACACATTTGGAACTCTCCTGAGGTACCCTCACACATATTATTCCCTCATTTAGTGGATATTTTCACAAAAAAGTGAAATTTTCAAAAATCCAAAATCTTGGCTGAAAACGACTAAATATCAAGGACTCATTGGGCGAATTGCTCTGGAACTGAAATCGGAACGCTCACTGACATTTCCCCTATCTGAAAGTCTGATAAACGCCGGAAAAATGACTAAGTCCAAAAAAAAATTTTTTTAAACTTTTTTCATTTTTACCCCCGTGGGATATATATTCTACTCACACACATTTGGAACTCTCCTGGGGTTCCCTCACACATATTATTCCCTCATTTAGTGGATATTTTCACAAAAAAGTGAAATTTTCAAAAATCCAAAATATTGGCTGAAAACGACTAAATATCAAGGACTCATTGGGCGAATTGCTCTGGAACTGAAATCGGAACGCTCACTGACATTTCCCCTATCTGAAAGTCTGATAAACGCCGGAAAAATGACTAAGTCCAAAAAAAAATTTTTTTCAACTTTTTTCAATTTTACCCCCGTGGGATATATATTCTACCCACACACATTTAGAACTCTCCTGGGGTACCCTCACACATATTATTCCTTCATTTAGTGGATATTTTCACAAAAAAGTGAAATTTTCAAAAATCCAGAAAATTGGCTGAAAACGACTAAATATCAAGGACTCATTGGGCGAATTGCTCTGGAACTGAAATCGGAACGCTCACTGACATTTCCCCTATCTGAAAGTCTGATAAACGCCGGAAAAATGACTAAGAACAAAAAAAAATTTTTTTAAACTTTTTTCAATTTTACCCCCGTGGGATATATATTCTACCCACACACATTTGGAACTCTCCTGGGGTACCCTGACACATATTATTCCCTCATTTAGTGGATATTTTCACAAAAAAGTGAAATTTTCAAAAATCCAAAATATTGGCTGAAAACGACTAAATATCAAGGACTCATTGGGCGAATTGCTCTGGAACTGAAATCGGAACGCTCACTGACATTTCCCCTATCTGAAATTCTGATAAACGCCGGAAAAATGACTAAGTCCAAAAAAAAATTTTTTTCAACTTTTTTCAATTTTACCCCCGTGGGATATATATTCTACCCACACACATTTAGAACTCTCCTGGGGTACCCTCACACATATTATTCCCTCATTTAGTGGATATTTTCACAAAAAAGTGAAATTTTCAAAAATCCAAAATATTGGCTGAAAACGACTAAATATCAAGGACTCATTGGGCGAATCGCTCTGGAACTGAAATCGGAATGCTCACTGACATTTCCCCTATCTGAAAGTCTGATAAACGCTGGAAAAATGACTAAGTCCAAAAAAAAATTTTTTTAAACTTTTTTCAATTTTACCCCCGTGGGATATATATTCTACCCACACACATTTGGAACTCTCCTGGGGTACCCTCACACATATTATTCCCTCATTTAGTGGATATTTTCACAAAAAAGTGAAATTTTCAAAATTCCAAATTATTGGCTGAAAACGACTAAATATCAAGGACTCATTGGGCGAATTGCTCTGGAACTGAAATCGGAACGCTCACTGACATTTCCCCTATCTGAAAGTCTGATAAACGCCGGAGAAATGACTAAGTCCAAAAAAAAATTTTTTTCAACTTTTTTCAATTTTACCCCCGTGGGACATATATTCTACCCACACACATTTGGAACTCTCCTGGGGTACCCTCACACATATTATTCCCTCATTTAGTGGATATTTTCACAAAAAAGTGAAATTTTCAAAAATCCAAAATATTGGCTGAAAACGACTAAATATCAAGGACTCATTGGGCGAATCACTCTGGAACTGAAATCGGAATGCTCACTGACATTTCCCCTATCTGAAAGTCTGATAAACGCTGGAAAAATGACGAAGTCCAAAAAAAATTTTTTTCAACTTTTTTCATTTTTACCCTCGTGGGATATATATTCTACTCACACACATTTGGAACTCTCCTGGGGTTCCCTCACACATATTATTCCCTCATTTAGTGGATATTTTCACAAAAAAGTGAAATTTTCAAAAATCCAGAAAATTGGCTGAAAACGACTAAATATCAAGGACTCATTGGGCGAATCGCTCTGGAACTGAAATCGGAATGCTCACTCACATTTCCCCTATCTGAAAGTCTGATAAACGCCGGAAAAATGACTAAGTCCAAAAAAAAATTTTTTTCAACTTTTTTCAATTTTACCCCCGTGGGATATATATTCTACCCACACACATTTGGAACTCTCCTGGGGTACCCTGACACATATTATTCCCTCATTTAGTGGATATTTTCACAAAAAAGTGAAATTTTCAAAAATCCAAAATATTGGCTGAAAACGACTAAATATCAAGGACTCATTGGGCGAATTGCTCTGGAACTGAAATCGGAACGCTCACTGACATTTCCCCTATCTGAAATTCTGATAAACGCCGGAAAAATGACTAAGTCCAAAAAAAAATTTTTTTCAACTTTTTTCAATTTTACCCCCGTGGGATATATATTCTACCCACACACATTTAGAACTCTCCTGGGGTACCCTCACACATATTATTCCCTCATTTAGTGGATATTTTCACAAAAAAGTGAAATTTTCAAAAATCCAAAATATTGGCTGAAAACGACTAAATATCAAGGACTCATTGGGCGAATCGCTCTGGAACTGAAATCGGAATGCTCACTGACATTTCCCCTATCTGAAAGTCTGATAAACGCCGGAAAAATGACTAAGTCCAAAAAAAAATTTTTTTAAACTTTTTTCAATTTTACCCCCGTGGGATATATATTCTACCCACACACATTTGGAACTCTCCTGGGGTACCCTCACACATATTATTCCCTCATTTAGTGGATATTTTCACAAAAAAGTGAAATTTTCAAAATTCCAAATTATTGGCTGAAAACGACTAAATATCAAGGACTCATTGGGCGAATTGCTCTGGAACTGAAATCGGAACGCTCACTGACATTTCCCCTATCTGAAAGTCTGATAAACGCTGGAAAAATGACTAAGTCCAAAAAAAAAATTTTTTCAACTTTTTTCAATTTTACCCCCGTGGGATATATATTCTACCCACACACATTTGGAACTCTCCTGGGGTTCCCTCACACATATTATTCCCTCATTTAGTGGATATTTTCACAAAAAAGTGAAATTTTCAAAAATCCAGAAAATTGGCTGAAAACGACTAAATATCAAGGACTCATTGGGCGAATTGCTCTGGAACTGAAATCAGAACGCTCACTGACATTTCCCCTATCTGAAAGTCTGATAAACGCCGGAAAAATGACTAAGTCGAAAAAAAAATTTTTTTCAACTTTTTTCAATTTTACCCCCGTGGGATATATATTCTACCCACACACATTTAGAACACTCCTGGGGTACCCTCACACATATTATTCCCTCATTTAGTGGATATTTTCACAAAAAAGTGAAATTTTCAAAAATCCAAAATATTGGCTGAAAACGACTAAATATCAAGGACTCATTGGGCGAATTGCTCTGTAACTGAAATCGGAACGCTCACTGACATTTCCCCTATCTGAAAGTCTGATAAACGCCGGAAAAATGACTAAGTCCAAAAAAAAATTTTTTTCAACTTTTTTCAATTTTACCCCCGTGGGATATATATTCTACCCACACACATTTAGAACTCTCCTGGGGTACCCTCACACATATTATTCCTTCATTTAGTGGATATTTTCACAAAAAAGTGAAATTTTCAAAAATCCAGAAAATTGGCTGAAAACGACTAAATATCAAGGACTCATTGGGCGAATTGCTCTGGAACTGAAATCGGAACGCTCACTGACATTTCCCCTATCTGAAAGTCTGATAAACGCCGGAAAAATGACTAAGAACAAAAAAAAATTTTTTTCAACTTTTTTCAATTTTACCCCCGTGGGATATATATTCTACCCACACACATTTGGAACTCTCCTGGGGTACCCTGACACATATTATTCCCTCATTTAGTGGATATTTTCACAAAAAAGTGAAATTTTCAAAAATCCAAAATATTGGCTGAAAACGACTAAATATCAAGGACTCATTGGGCGAATTGCTCTGGAACTGAAATCGGAACGCTCACTGACATTTCCCCTATCTGAAATTCTGATAAACGCCGGAAAAATGACTAAGTCCAAAAAAAAATTTTTTTCAACTTTTTTCAATTTTACCCCCGTGGGATATATATTCTACCCACACACATTTAGAACTCTCCTGGGGTACCCTCACACATATTATTCCCTCATTTAGTGGATATTTTCACAAAAAAGTGAAATTTTCAAAAATCCAAAATATTGGCTGAAAACGACTAAATATCAAGGACTCATTGGGCGAATCGCTCTGGAACTGAAATCGGAATGCTCACTGACATTTCCCCTATCTGAAAGTCTGATAAACGCTGGAAAAATGACTAAGTCCAAAAAAAAATTTTTTTAAACTTTTTTCAATTTTACCCCCGTGGGATATATATTCTACCCACACACATTTGGAACTCTCCTGGGGTACCCTCACACATATTATTCCCTCATTTAGTGGATATTTTCAGAAAAAAGTGAAATTTTTAAAAATCCAAATTATTGGCTGAAAACGACTAAATATCAAGGACTCATTGGGCAAATTGCTCTGGAACTGAAATCGGAACGCTCACTGACATTTCCCCTATCTGAAAGTCTGATAAACGCCGGAAAAATGACTAAGTCCAAAAAAAAATTTTTTTCAACTTTTTTCAATTTTACCCCCGTGGGATATATATTCTACCCACACACATTTGGAACTCTCCTGGGGTACCCTCACACATATTATTCCCTCATTTAGTGGATATTTTCACAAAAAAGTGAAATTTTCAAAAATCCAGAAAATTGGCTGAAAACGACTAAATATCAAGGACTCATTGGGCGAATTGCTCTGGAACTGAAATCAGAACGCTCACTGACATTTCCCCTATCTGAAAGTCTGATAAACGCCGGAAAAATGACTAAGTCGAAAAAAAAATTTTTTTCAACTTTTTTCAATTTTACCCCCGTGGGATATATATTCTACCCACACACATTTAGAACACTCCTGGGGTACCCTCACACATATTATTCCCTCATTTAGTGGATATTTTCACAAAAAAGTGAAATTTTCAAAAATCCAAAATATTGGCTGAAAACGACTAAATATCAAGGACTCATTGGGCGAATTGCTCTGGAACTGAAATCGGAACGCTCACTGACATTTCCCCTATCTGAAAGTCTGATAAACGCCGGAAAAATGACTAAGTCCAAAAAAAAATTTTTTTCAACTTTTTTCAATTTTACCCCCGTGGGATATATATTCTACCCACACACATTTAGAACTCTCCTGGGGTACCCTCACACATATTATTCCTTCATTTAGTGGATATTTTCACAAAAAAGTGAAATTTTCAAAAATCCAGAAAATTGGCTGAAAACGACTAAATATCAAGGACTCATTGGGCGAATTGCTCTGGAACTGAAATCGGAACGCTCACTGACATTTCCCCTATCTGAAAGTCTGATAAACGCCGGAAAAATGACTAAGAACAAAAAAAAATTTTTTTCAACTTTTTTCAATTTTACCCCCGTGGGATATATATTCTACCCACACACATTTGGAACTCTCCTGGGGTACCCTGACACATATTATTCCCTCATTTAGTGGATATTTTCACAAAAAAGTGAAATTTTCAAAAATCCAAAATATTGGCTGAAAACGACAAAATATCAAGGACTCATTGGGCGAATTGCTCTGGAACTGAAATCGGAACGCTCACTGACATTTCCCCTATCTGAAATTCTGATAAACGCCGGAAAAATGACTAAGTCCAAAAAAAAATTTTTTTCAACTTTTTTCAATTTTACCCCCGTGGGATATATATTCTACCCACACACATTTAGAACTCTCCTGGGGTACCCTCACACATATTATTCCCTCATTTAGTGGATATTTTCACAAAAAAGTGAAATTTTCAAAAATCCAAAATATTGGCTGAAAACGACTAAATATCAAGGACTCATTGGGCGAATCGCTCTGGAACTGAAATCGGAATGCTCACTGACATTTCCCCTATCTGAAAGTCTGATAAACGCTGGAAAAATGACTAAGTCCAAAAAAAAATTTTTTTAAACTTTTTTCAATTTTACCCCCGTGGGATATATATTCTACCCACACACATTTGGAACTCTCCTGGGGTACCCTCACACATATTATTCCCTCATTTAGTGGATATTTTCAGAAAAAAGTGAAATTTTTAAAAATCCAAATTATTGGCTGAAAACGACTAAATATCAAGGACTCATTGGGCAAATTGCTCTGGAACTGAAATCGGAACGCTCACTGACATTTCCCCTATCTGAAAGTCTGATAAACGCCGGAAAAATGACTAAGTCCAAAAAAAAATTTTTTTCAACTTTTTTCAATTTTACCCCCGTGGGATATATATTCTACCCACACACATTTGGAACTCTCCTGGGGTACCCTCACACATATTATTCCCTCATTTAGTGGATATTTTCACAAAAAAGTGAAATTTTCAAAAATCCAGAAAATTGGCTGAAAACGACTAAATATCAAGGACTCATTGGGCGAATTGCTCTGGAACTGAAATCGGAACGCTCACTGACATTTCCCCTATCTGAAAGTCTGATAAACGCCGGAAAAATGACTAAGTCGAAAAAAAAATTTTTTTAAACTTTTTTCATTTTTACCCCCGTGGGATATATATTCTACTCACACACATTTGGAACTCTCCTGGGGTTCCCTCACACATATTATTCCCTCATTTAGTGGATATTTTCACAAAAAAGTGAAATTTTCAAAAATCCAGAAAATTGGCTGAAAACGACTAAATATCAAGGACTCATTGGGCGAATTGCTCTGGAACTGAAATCGGAGCGCTCACTGACATTTCCCCTATCTGAAAGTCTGATAAACGCCGGAAAAATGACTAAGTCCAAAAAAAAATTTTTTTCAACTTTTTTCAATTTTACCCCCGTGGGATATATATTCTACCCACACACATTTGGAACTCTCCTGGGGTACCCTCACACATATTATTCCCTCATTTAGTGGATATTTTCACAAAAAAGTGAAATTTTTAAAAATCCAAAATATTGGCTGAAAACGACTAAATATCAAGGACTCATTGGGCGAATCGCTCTGGAACCGAAATCGGAATGCTCACTCACATTTCCCCTATCTGAAAGTCTGATAAACGCCGGAAAAATGACTAAGTCCAAAAAAAAATTTTTTTCAACTTTTTTCAATTTTACCCCCGTGGGATATATATTCTACCCACACACATTTGGAACTCTCCTGGGGTACCCTCACACATATTATTCCCTCATTTATTGGATATTTTCACAAAAAAGTGAAATTTTCAAAATTCCAAAATATTGGCTGAAAATGACTAAATATCAAAGACTCATTGGGCGAATCGCTCTGGAACTGAAATCGGAATGCTCACTGACATTTCCAGTATCTGAAAGTCTGATAAACGCCGGAAAAATGACTAAGTCCAAAAAAAAAATTTTATAAACTTTTTTCATTTTTACCCCCGTGGGATATATATTCTACTCACACACATTTGGAACTCTCCTGGGGTTCCCTCACACATATTATTCCCTCATTTAGTGGATATTTTCACAAAAAAGTGAAATTTTCAAAAATCCAGAAAATTGGCTGAAAACGACTAAATATCAAGGACTCATTGGGCGAATTGCTCTGGAACTGAAATCGGAACGCTCACTGACATTTCCCCTATCTGAAAGTCTGATAAACGCCGGAAAAATGACTAAGTCCAAAAAAAAATTTTTTTAAACTTTTTTCATTTTTACCCCCGTGGGATATATATTCTACTCACACACATTTGGAACTCTCCTGGGGTTCCCTCACACATATTATTCCCTCATTTAGTGGATATTTTCACAAAAAAGTGAAATTTTCAAAATTCCAAATTATTGGCTGAAAACGACTAAATATCAAGGACTCATTGGGCGAATTGCTCTGGAACTGAAATCGGAACGCTCACTGACATTTCCCCTATCTGAAAGTCTGATAAACGCCGGAAAAATGACTAAGTCCAAAAAAAAATTTTTTTTCAACTTTTTTCAATTTTACCCCCGTGGGATATTTGTTCTACCCACACACATTTGGAACTCTCCTGGGGTACCCTCATACATATTATTCCCTTATTTAGTGGATATTTTCACAAAAAAGTGAAATTTTCAAAAATCCAGAAAATTGGCTGAAAACGACTAAATATCAAGGACTCATTGGGCGAATCGCTCTGGAACCGAAATCAGAACGCTCACTCACATTTCCCCTATCTGAAACTCTGATAAACGCCGGAAAAATGACTAAGTCCAAAAAAAAATTTTTTTCAACTTTTTTCATTTTTACCCCCGTGGGATATATATTCTACTCACACACATTTGGAACTCTCCTGGGGTTCCCTCACACATATTATTCCCTCATTTAGTGGATATTTTCACAAAAAAGTGAAATTTTCAAAAATCCAGAAAATTGGCTGAAAACGACTAAATATCAAGGACTCATTGGGCGAATTGCTCTGGAACTGAAATCGGAACGCTCACTGACATTTCCCCTATCTGAAAGTCTGATAAACGCCGGAAAAATGACTAAGTCGAAAAAAAAATTTTTTTAAACTTTTTTCATTTTTACCCCCGTGGGATATATATTCTACTCACACACATTTGGAACTCTCCTGGGGTTCCCTCACACATATTATTCCCTCATTTAGTGGATATTTTCACAAAAAAGTGAAATTTTCAAAAATCCAGAAAATTGGCTGAAAACGACTAAATATCAAGGACTCATTGGGCGAATTGCTCTGGAACTGAAATCGGAGCGCTCACTGACATTTCCCCTATCTGAAAGTCTGATAAACGCCGGAAAAATGACTAAGTCCAAAAAAAAATTTTTTTCAACTTTTTTCAATTTTACCCCCGTGGGATATATATTCTACCCACACACATTTGGAACTCTCCTGGGGTACCCTCACACATATTATTCCCTCATTTAGTGGATATTTTCACAAAAAAGGGAAATTTTTAAAAATCCAAAATATTGGCTGAAAACGACTAAATATCAAGGACTCATTGGGCGAATCGCTCTGGAACCGAAATCGGAATGCTCACTCACATTTCCCCTATCTGAAAGTCTGATAAACGCCGGAAAAATGACTAAGTCCAAAAAAAAATTTTTTTCAACTTTTTTCAATTTTACCCCCGTGGGATATATATTCTACCCACACACATTTGGAACTCTCCTGGGGTACCCTCACACATATTATTCCCTCATTTATTGGATATTTTCACAAAAAAGTGAAATTTTCAAAATTCCAAAATATTGGCTGAAAATGACTAAATATCAAAGACTCATTGGGCGAATCGCTCTGGAACTGAAATCGGAATGCTCACTGACATTTCCAGTATCTGAAAGTCTGATAAACGCCGGAAAAATGACTAAGTCCAAAAAAAAAATTTTATAAACTTTTTTCATTTTTACCCCCGTGGGATATATATTCTACTCACACACATTTGGAACTCTCCTGGGGTTCCCTCACACATATTATTCCCTCATTTAGTGGATATTTTCACAAAAAAGTGAAATTTTCAAAAATCCAGAAAATTGGCTGAAAACGACTAAATATCAAGGACTCATTGGGCGAATTGCTCTGGAACTGAAATCGGAGTGCTCACTGACATTTCCCCTATCTGAAAGTCTGATAAACGCCGGAAAAATGACTAAGTCCAAAAAAAAATTTTTTTCAACTTTTTTCAATTTTAACCACGTGGGATATATAATCTACCCACACACATTTGGAACTCTCCTGGGGTACCCTCACACATATTATTCCCTCATTTAGTGGATATTTTCAGAAAAAAGTGAAATTTTTAAAAATCCAAATTATTGGCTGAAAACGACTAAATATCAAGGACTCATTGGGCGAATTGCTCTGGAACTGAAATCGGAACGCTCACTGACATTTCCCCTATCTGAAAGTCTGATAAACGCCGGAAAAATGACTAAGTCCAAAAAAAAATTTTTTTCAACTTTTTTCAATTTTACCCCCGTGGGATATATATTCTACCCACACACATTTGGAACTCTCCTGGGGTACCCTCACACATATTATTCCCTCATTTAGTGGATATTTTCACAAAAAAGTGAAATTTTCAAAAATCCAGAAAATTGGCTGAAAACGACTAAATATCAAGGACTCATTGGGCGAATTGCTCTGGAACTGAAATCGGAACGCTCACTGACATTTCCCCTATCTGAAAGTCTGATAAACGCCGGAAAAATGACTAAGTCCAAAAAAAAATTTTTTTAAACTTTTTTCATTTTTACCCCCGTGGGATATATATTCTACTCACACACATTTGGAACTCTCCTGGGGTTCCCTCACACATATTATTCCCTCATTTAGTGGATATTTTCACAAAAAAGTGAAATTTTCAAAATTCCAAATTATTGGCTGAAAACGACTAAATATCAAGGACTCATTGGGCGAATTGCTCTGGAACTGAAATCGGAACGCTCACTGACATTTCCCCTATCTGAAAGTCTGATAAACGCCGGAAAAATGACTAAGTCCAAAAAAAAATTTTTTTTCAACTTTTTTCAATTTTACCCCCGTGGGATATTTGTTCTACCCACACACATTTGGAACTCTCCTGGGGTACCCTCATACATATTATTCCCTTATTTAGTGGATATTTTCACAAAAAAGTGAAATTTTCAAAAATCCAGAAAATTGGCTGAAAACGACTAAATATCAAGGACTCATTGGGCGAATCGCTCTGGAACCGAAATCAGAACGCTCACTCACATTTCCCCTATCTGAAACTCTGATAAACGCCGGAAAAATGACTAAGTCCAAAAAAAAATTTTTTTCAACTTTTTTCATTTTTACCCCCGTGGGATATATATTCTACTCACACACATTTGGAACTCTCCTGGGGTTCCCTCACACATATTATTCCCTCATTTAGTGGATATTTTCACAAAAAAGTGAAATTTTCAAAAATCCAGAAAATTGGCTGAAAACGACTAAATATCAAGGACTCATTGGGTGAATCGCTCTGGAACCGAAATCGGAATGCTCACTCACATTTCCCTTATCTGAAAGTCTGATAAACGCCGGAAAAATGACTAAGTCCAAAAAAAAATTTTTTTCAACTTTTTTCAATTTTAACCACGTGGGATATATAATCTACCCACACACATTTGGAACTCTCCTGGGGTACCCTCACACATATTATTCCCTCATTTAGTGGATATTTTCAGAAAAAAGTGAAATTTTTAAAAATCCAAATTATTGGCTGAAAATGACTAAATATCAAGGACTCATTGGGCAAATTGCTCTGGAACTGAAATCGGAACGCTCACTGACATTTCCCCTATCTGAAAGTCTGATAAACGCCGGAAAAATGACTAAGTCCAAAAAAAAATTTTTTTCAACTTTTTTCAATTTTACCCCCGTGGGATATATATTCTACCCACACACATTTGGAACTCTCCTGGGGTACCCTCACACATATTATTCCCTCATTTAGTGGATATTTTCACAAAAAAGTGAAATTTTCAAAAATCCAGAAAATTGGCTGAAAACGACTAAATATCAAGGACTCATTGGGCGAATTGCTCTGGAACTGAAATCGGAACGCTCACTGACATTTCCCCTATCTGAAAGTCTGATAAACGCCGGAAAAATGACTAAGTCGAAAAAAAAATTTTTTTAAACTTTTTTCATTTTTACCCCCGTGGGATATATATTCTACTCACACACATTTGGAACTCTCCTGGGGTTCCCTCACACATATTATTCCCTCATTTAGTGGATATTTTCACAAAAAAGTGAAATTTTCAAAAATCCAGAAAATTGGCTGAAAACGACTAAATATCAAGGACTCATTGGGCGAATTGCTCTGGAACTGAAATCGGAGCGCTCACTGACATTTCCCCTATCTGAAAGTCTGATAAACGCCGGAAAAATGACTAAGTCCAAAAAAAAATTTTTTTCAACTTTTTTCAATTTTACCCCCGTGGGATATATATTCTACCCACACACATTTGGAACTCTCCTGGGGTACCCTCACACATATTATTCCCTCATTTAGTGGATATTTTCACAAAAAAGTGAAATTTTTAAAAATCCAAAATATTGGCTGAAAACGACTAAATATCAAGGACTCATTGGGCGAATCGCTCTGGAACCGAAATCGGAATGCTCACTCACATTTCCCCTATCTGATAGTCTGATAAACGCCGGAAAAATGACTAAGTCCAAAAAAAAATTTTTTTCAACTTTTTTCAATTTTACCCCCGTGGGATATATATTCTACCCACACACATTTGGAACTCTCCTGGGGTACCCTCACACATATTATTCCCTCATTTATTGGATATTTTCACAAAAAAGTGAAATTTTCAAAATTCCAAAATATTGGCTGAAAATGACTAAATATCAAAGACTCATTGGGCGAATCGCTCTGGAACTGAAATCGGAATGCTCACTGACATTTCCAGTATCTGAAAGTCTGATAAACGCCGGAAAAATGACTAAGTCCAAAAAAAAAATTTTATAAACTTTTTTCATTTTTACCCCCGTGGGATATATATTCTACTCACACACATTTGGAACTCTCCTGGGGTTCCCTCACACATATTATTCCCTCATTTAGTGGATATTTTCACAAAAAAGTGAAATTTTCAAAAATCCAGAAAATTGGCTGAAAACGACTAAATATCAAGGACTCATTGGGCGAATTGCTCTGGAACTGAAATCGGAGTGCTCACTGACATTTCCCCTATCTGAAAGTCTGATAAACGCCGGAAAAATGACTAAGTCCAAAAAAAAATTTTTTTCAACTTTTTTCAATTTTAACCACGTGGGATATATAATCTACCCACACACATTTGGAACTCTCCTGGGGTACCCTCACACATATTATTCCCTCATTTAGTGGATATTTTCACAAAAAAGTGAAATTTTCAAAAATCCAGAAAATTGGCTGAAAACGACTAAATATCAAGGACTCATTGGGCGAATTGCTCTGGAACTGAAATCGGAGCGCTCACTGACATTTCCCCTATCTGAAAGTCTGATAAACGCCGGAAAAATGACTAAGTCCAAAAAAAAATTTTTTTCAACTTTTTTCAATTTTACCCCCGTGGGATATATATTCTACCCACACACATTTGGAACTCTCCTGGGGTACCCTCACACATATTATTCCCTCATTTAGTGGATATTTTCACAAAAAAGTGAAATTTTTAAAAATCCAAAATATTGGCTGAAAACGACTAAATATCAAGGACTCATTGGGCGAATCGCTCTGGAACCGAAATCAGAACGCTCACTCACATTTCCCCTATCTGAAACTCTGATAAACGCCGGAAAAATGACTAAGTCCAAAAAAAAATTTTTTTCAACTTTTTTCAATTTTACCCCCGTGGGATATATATTCTACCCACACACATTTGGAACTCTCCTGGGGTACCCTCACACATATTATTCCCTCATTTAGTGGATATTTTCACAAAAAAGTGAAATTTTTAAAAATCCAAAATATTGGCTGAAAACGACTAAATATCAAGGACTCATTGGGCGAATCGCTCTGGAACCGAAATCAGAACGCTCACTCACATTTCCCCTATCTGAAACTCTGATAAACGCCGGAAAAATGACTAAGTCCAAAAAAAAATTTTTTTCAACTTTTTTCATTTTTACCCCCGTGGGATATATATTCTACTCACACACATTTGGAACTCTCCTGGGGTTCCCTCACACATATTATTCCCTCATTTAGTGGATATTTTCACAAAAAAGTGAAATTTTCAAAAATCCAGAAAATTGGCTGAAAACGACTAAATATCAAGGACTCATTGGGTGAATCGCTCTGGAACCGAAATCGGAATGCTCACTCACATTTCCCTTATCTGAAAGTCTGATAAACGCCGGAAAAATGACTAAGTCCAAAAAAAAATTTTTTTCAACTTTTTTCAATTTTAACCACGTGGGATATATAATCTACCCACACACATTTGGAACTCTCCTGGGGTACCCTCACACATATTATTCCCTCATTTAGTGGATATTTTCAGAAAAAAGTGAAATTTTTAAAAATCCAAATTATTGGCTGAAAATGACTAAATATCAAGGACTCATTGGGCAAATTGCTCTGGAACTGAAATCGGAACGCTCACTGACATTTCCCCTATCTGAAAGTCTGATAAACGCCGGAAAAATGACTAAGTCCAAAAAAAAATTTTTTTCAACTTTTTTCAATTTTACCCCCGTGGGATATATATTCTACCCACACACATTTGGAACTCTCCTGGGGTACCCTCACACATATTATTCCCTCATTTAGTGGATATTTTCACAAAAAAGTGAAATTTTCAAAAATCCAGAAAATTGGCTGAAAACGACTAAATATCAAGGACTCATTGGGCGAATTGCTCTGGAACTGAAATCGGAACGCTCACTGACATTTCCCCTATCTGAAAGTCTGATAAACGCCGGAAAAATGACTAAGTCGAAAAAAAAATTTTTTTAAACTTTTTTCATTTTTACCCCCGTGGGATATATATTCTACTCACACACATTTGGAACTCTCCTGGGGTTCCCTCACACATATTATTCCCTCATTTAGTGGATATTTTCACAAAAAAGTGAAATTTTCAAAAATCCAGAAAATTGGCTGAAAACGACTAAATATCAAGGACTCATTGGGCGAATTGCTCTGGAACTGAAATCGGAGCGCTCACTGACATTTCCCCTATCTGAAAGTCTGATAAACGCCGGAAAAATGACTAAGTCCAAAAAAAAATTTTTTTCAACTTTTTTCAATTTTACCCCCGTGGGATATATATTCTACCCACACACATTTGGAACTCTCCTGGGGTACCCTCACACATATTATTCCCTCATTTAGTGGATATTTTCACAAAAAAGTGAAATTTTTAAAAATCCAAAATATTGGCTGAAAACGACTAAATATCAAGGACTCATTGGGCGAATCGCTCTGGAACCGAAATCGGAATGCTCACTCACATTTCCCCTATCTGATAGTCTGATAAACGCCGGAAAAATGACTAAGTCCAAAAAAAAATTTTTTTCAACTTTTTTCAATTTTACCCCCGTGGGATATATATTCTACCCACACACATTTGGAACTCTCCTGGGGTACCCTCACACATATTATTCCCTCATTTATTGGATATTTTCACAAAAAAGTGAAATTTTCAAAATTCCAAAATATTGGCTGAAAATGACTAAATATCAAAGACTCATTGGGCGAATCGCTCTGGAACTGAAATCGGAATGCTCACTGACATTTCCAGTATCTGAAAGTCTGATAAACGCCGGAAAAATGACTAAGTCCAAAAAAAAAATTTTATAAACTTTTTTCATTTTTACCCCCGTGGGATATATATTCTACTCACACACATTTGGAACTCTCCTGGGGTTCCCTCACACATATTATTCCCTCATTTAGTGGATATTTTCACAAAAAAGTGAAATTTTCAAAAATCCAGAAAATTGGCTGAAAACGACTAAATATCAAGGACTCATTGGGCGAATTGCTCTGGAACTGAAATCGGAGTGCTCACTGACATTTCCCCTATCTGAAAGTCTGATAAACGCCGGAAAAATGACTAAGTCCAAAAAAAAATTTTTTTCAACTTTTTTCAATTTTAACCACGTGGGATATATAATCTACCCACACACATTTGGAACTCTCCTGGGGTACCCTCACACATATTATTCCCTCATTTAGTGGATATTTTCAGAAAAAAGTGAAATTTTTAAAAATCCAAATTATTGGCTGAAAACGACTAAATATCAAGGACTCATTGGGCGAATTGCTCTGGAACTGAAATCGGAACGCTCACTGACATTTCCCCTATCTGAAAGTCTGATAAACGCCGGAAAAATGACTAAGTCCAAAAAAAAATTTTTTTCAACTTTTTTCAATTTTACCCCCGTGGGATATATATTCTACCCACACACATTTGGAACTCTCCTGGGGTACCCTCACACATATTATTCCCTCATTTAGTGGATATTTTCACAAAAAAGTGAAATTTTCAAAAATCCAGAAAATTGGCTGAAAACGACTAAATATCAAGGACTCATTGGGCGAATTGCTCTGGAACTGAAATCGGAACGCTCACTGACATTTCCCCTATCTGAAAGTCTGATAAACGCCGGAAAAATGACTAAGTCCAAAAAAAAATTTTTTTAAACTTTTTTCATTTTTACCCCCGTGGGATATATATTCTACTCACACACATTTGGAACTCTCCTGGGGTTCCCTCACACATATTATTCCCTCATTTAGTGGATATTTTCACAAAAAAGTGAAATTTTCAAAAATCCAGAAAATTGGCTGAAAACGACTAAATATCAAGGACTCATTGGGCGAATTGCTCTGGAGCTGAAATCGGAGCGCTCACTGACATTTCCCCTATCTGAAAGTCTGATAAACGCCGGAAAAATGACTAAGTCCAAAAAAAAATTTTTTTCAACTTTTTTCAATTTTACCCCCGTGGGATATATATTCTACCCACACACATTTGGAACTCTCCTGGGGTACCCTCACACATATTATTCCCTCATTTAGTGGATATTTTCACAAAAAAGTGAAATTTTTAAAAATCCAAAATATTGGCTGAAAACGACTAAATATCAAGGACTCATTGGGCGAATCGCTCTGGAACCGAAATCGGAATGCTCACTCACATTTCCCCTATCTGAAAGTCTGATAAACGCCGGAAAAATGACTAAGTCCAAAAAAAAATTTTTTTCAACTTTTTTCAATTTTACCCCCGTGGGATATATATTCTACCCACACACATTTGGAACTCTCCTGGGGTACCCTCACACATATTATTCCCTCATTTATTGGATATTTTCACAAAAAAGTGAAATTTTCAAAATTCCAAAATATTGGCTGAAAATGACTAAATATCAAAGACTCATTGGGCGAATCGCTCTGGAACTGAAATCGGAATGCTCACTGACATTTCCAGTATCTGAAAGTCTGATAAACGCCGGAAAAATGACTAAGTCCAAAAAAAAAATTTTATAAACTTTTTTCATTTTTACCCCCGTGGGATATATATTCTACTCACACACATTTGGAACTCTCCTGGGGTTCCCTCACACATATTATTCCCTCATTTAGTGGATATTTTCACAAAAAAGTGAAATTTTCAAAAATCCAGAAAATTGGCTGAAAACGACTAAATATCAAGGACTCATTGGGCGAATTGCTCTGGAACTGAAATCGGAGCGCTCACTGACATTTCCCCTATCTGAAAGTCTGATAAACGCCGGAAAAATGACTAAGTCCAAAAAAAAATTTTTTTCAACTTTTTTCAATTTTACCCCCGTGGGATATATATTCTACCCACACACATTTGGAACTCTCCTGGGGTACCCTCACACATATTATTCCCTCATTTAGTGGATATTTTCACAAAAAAGTGAAATTTTTAAAAATCCAAAATATTGGCTGAAAACGACTAAATATCAAGGACTCATTGGGCGAATCGCTCTGGAACCGAAATCGGAATGCTCACTCACATTTCCCCTATCTGATAGTCTGATAAACGCCGGAAAAATGACTAAGTCCAAAAAAAAATTTTTTTCAACTTTTTTCAATTTTACCCCCGTGGGATATATATTCTACCCACACACATTTGGAACTCTCCTGGGGTACCCTCACACATATTATTCCCTCATTTATTGGATATTTTCACAAAAAAGTGAAATTTTCAAAATTCCAAAATATTGGCTGAAAATGACTAAATATCAAAGACTCATTGGGCGAATCGCTCTGGAACTGAAATCGGAATGCTCACTGACATTTCCAGTATCTGAAAGTCTGATAAACGCCGGAAAAATGACTAAGTCCAAAAAAAAAATTTTATAAACTTTTTTCATTTTTACCCCCGTGGGATATATATTCTACTCACACACATTTGGAACTCTCCTGGGGTTCCCTCACACATATTATTCCCTCATTTAGTGGATATTTTCACAAAAAAGTGAAATTTTCAAAAATCCAGAAAATTGGCTGAAAACGACTAAATATCAAGGACTCATTGGGCGAATTGCTCTGGAACTGAAATCGGAGTGCTCACTGACATTTCCCCTATCTGAAAGTCTGATAAACGCCGGAAAAATGACTAAGTCCAAAAAAAAATTTTTTTCAACTTTTTTCAATTTTAACCACGTGGGATATATAATCTACCCACACACATTTGGAACTCTCCTGGGGTACCCTCACACATATTATTCCCTCATTTAGTGGATATTTTCAGAAAAAAGTGAAATTTTTAAAAATCCAAATTATTGGCTGAAAACGACTAAATATCAAGGACTCATTGGGCGAATTGCTCTGGAACTGAAATCGGAACGCTCACTGACATTTCCCCTATCTGAAAGTCTGATAAACGCCGGAAAAATGACTAAGTCCAAAAAAAAATTTTTTTAAACTTTTTTCATTTTTACCCCCGTGGGATATATATTCTACTCACACACATTTGGAACTCTCCTGGGGTTCCCTCACACATATTATTCCCTCATTTAGTGGATATTTTCACAAAAAAGTGAAATTTTCAAAAATCCAGAAAATTGGCTGAAAACGACTAAATATCAAGGACTCATTGGGCGAATTGCTCTGGAACTGAAATCGGAGCGCTCACTGACATTTCCCCTATCTGAAAGTCTGATAAACGCCGGAAAAATGACTAAGTCCAAAAAAAAATTTTTTTCAACTTTTTTCAATTTTACCCCCGTGGGATATATATTCTACCCACACACATTTGGAACTCTCCTGGGGTACCCTCACACATATTATTCCCTCATTTATTGGATATTTTCACAAAAAAGTGAAATTTTCAAAATTCCAAAATATTGGCTGAAAATGACTAAATATCAAAGACTCATTGGGCGAATCGCTCTGGAACTGAAATCGGAATGCTCACTGACATTTCCAGTATCTGAAAGTCTGATAAACGCCGGAAAAATGACTAAGTCCAAAAAAAAAATTTTATAAACTTTTTTCATTTTTACCCCCGTGGGATATATATTCTACTCACACACATTTGGAACTCTCCTGGGGTTCCCTCACACATATTATTCCCTCATTTAGTGGATATTTTCACAAAAAAGTGAAATTTTCAAAAATCCAGAAAATTGGCTGAAAACGACTAAATATCAAGGACTCATTGGGCGAATTGCTCTGGAACTGAAATCGGAGTGCTCACTGACATTTCCCCTATCTGAAAGTCTGATAAACGCCGGAAAAATGACTAAGTCCAAAAAAAAATTTTTTTCAACTTTTTTCAATTTTAACCACGTGGGATATATAATCTACCCACACACATTTGGAACTCTCCTGGGGTACCCTCACACATATTATTCCCTCATTTAGTGGATATTTTCAGAAAAAAGTGAAATTTTTAAAAATCCAAATTATTGGCTGAAAACGACTAAATATCAAGGACTCATTGGGCGAATTGCTCTGGAACTGAAATCGGAACGCTCACTGAAATTTCCCCTATCTGAAAGTCTGATAAACGCCGGAAAAATGACTAAGTCCAAAAAAAAATTTTTTTCAACTTTTTTCAATTTTACCCCCGTGGGATATATATTCTACCCACACACATTTGGAACTCTCCTGGGGTACCCTCACACATATTATTCCCTCATTTAGTGGATATTTTCACAAAAAAGTGAAATTTTCAAAAATCCAGAAAATTGGCTGAAAACGACTAAATATCAAGGACTCATTGGGCGAATTGCTCTGGAACTGAAATCGGAACGCTCACTGACATTTCCCCTATCTGAAAGTCTGATAAACGCCGGAAAAATGACTAAGTCCAAAAAAAAATTTTTTTAAACTTTTTTCATTTTTACCCCCGTGGGATATATATTCTACTCACACACATTTGGAACTCTCCTGGGGTTCCCTCACACATATTATTCCCTCATTTAGTGGATATTTTCACAAAAAAGTGAAATTTTCAAAAATCCAGAAAATTGGCTGAAAACGACTAAATATCAAGGACTCATTGGGCGAATTGCTCTGGAACTGAAATCGGAGCGCTCACTGACATTTCCCCTATCTGAAAGTCTGATAAACGCCGGAAAAATGACTAAGTCCAAAAAAAAATTTTTTTCAACTTTTTTCAATTTTACCCCCGTGGGATATATATTCTACCCACACACATTTGGAACTCTCCTGGGGTACCCTCACACATATTATTCCCTCATTTAGTGGATATTTTCACAAAAAAGTGAAATTTTTAAAAATCCAAAATATTGGCTGAAAACGACTAAATATCAAGGACTCATTGGGCGAATTGCTCTGGAACTGAAATCGGAACGCTCACTGACATTTCCCCTATCTGAAAGTCTGATAAACGCCGGAAAAATGACTAAGTCCAAAAAAAAATTTTTTTAAACTTTTTTCATTTTTACCCCCGTGGGATATATATTCTACTCACACACATTTGGAACTCTCCTGGGGTTCCCTCACACATATTATTCCCTCATTTAGTGGATATTTTCACAAAAAAGTGAAATTTTTAAAAATCCAAAATATTGGCTGAAAACGACTAAATATCAAGGACTCATTGGGCGAATCGCTCTGGAACCGAAATCGGAATGCTCACTCACATTTCCCCTATCTGAAAGTCTGATAAACGCCGGAAAAATGACTAAGTCCAAAAAAAAATTTTTTTCAACTTTTTTCAATTTTACCCCCGTGGGATATATATTCTACCCACACACATTTGGAACTCTCCTGGGGTACCCTCACACATATTATTCCCTCATTTATTGGATATTTTCACAAAAAAGTGAAATTTTCAAAATTCCAAAATATTGGCTGAAAATGACTAAATATCAAAGACTCATTGGGCGAATCGCTCTGGAACTGAAATCGGAATGCTCACTGACATTTCCAGTATCTGAAAGTCTGATAAACGCCGTAAAAATGACTAAGTCCAAAAAAAAAATTTTATAAACTTTTTTCATTTTTACCCCCGTGGGATATATATTCTACTCACACACATTTGGAACTCTCCTGGGGTTCCCTCACACATATTATTCCCTCATTTAGTGGATATTTTCACAAAAAAGTGAAATTTTCAAAAATCCAGAAAATTGGCTGAAAACGACTAAATATCAAGGACTCATTGGGCGAATTGCTCTGGAACTGAAATCGGAGTGCTCACTGACATTTCCCCTATCTGAAAGTCTGATAAACGCCGGAAAAATGACTAAGTCCAAAAAAAAATTTTTTTCAACTTTTTTCAATTTTACCCCCGTGGGATATATATTCTACCCACACACATTTGGAACTCTCCTGGGGTACCCTCACACATATTATTCCCTCATTTAGTGGATATTTTCACAAAAAAGTGAAATTTTCAAAAATCCAGAAAATTGGCTGAAAACAACTAAATATCAAGGACTCATTGGGTGAATCGCTCTGGAACCGAAATCGGAATGCTCACTCACATTTCCCCTATCTGAAAGTCTGATAAACGCCGGAAAAATGACTAAGTCCAAAAAAAAATTTTTTTCAACTTTTTTCAATTTTACCCCCGTGGGATATATATTCTACCCACACACATTTGGAACTCTCCTGGGGTACCCTCACACATATTATTCCCTCATTTAGTGGATATTTTCAGAAAAAAGTGAAATTTTCAAAAATCCAAATTATTGGCTGAAAACGACTAAATATCAAGGACTCATTGGGCGAAATACTCTGGAACTGAAATCGGAACGCTCACTGACATTTCCCCTATCTGAAAGTCTGATAAACGCTGGAAAAATGACGAAGTCCAAAAAAAAATTTTTTTCAACTTTTTTCATTTTTACCCCCGTGGGATATATATTCTACTCACACACATTTGGAACTCTCCTGGGGTTCCCTCACACATATTATTCCCTCATTTAGTGGATATTTTCACAAAAAAGTGAAATTTTCAAAAATCCAGAAAATTGGCTGAAAACGACTAAATATCAAGGACTCATTGGGTGAATCGCTCTGGAACCGAAATCGGAATGCTCACTCACATTTCCCCTATCTGAAAGTCTGATAAACGCCGGAAAAATGACTAAGTCCAAAAAAAAATTTTTTTCAACTTTTTTCAATTTTAACCACGTGGGATATATAATCTACCCACACACATTTGGAACTCTCCTGGGGTACCCTCACACATATTATTCCCTCATTTAGTGGATATTTTCAGAAAAAAGTGAAATTTTTAAAAATCCAAATTATTGGCTGAAAACGACTAAATATCAAGGACTCATTGGGCGAATTGCTCTGGAACTGAAATCGGAACGCTCACTGACATTTCCCCTATCTGAAAGTCTGATAAACGCCGGAAAAATGACTAAGTCCAAAAAAAAATTTTTTTCAACTTTTTTCAATTTTACCCCCGTGGGATATATATTCTACCCACACACATTTGGAACTCTCCTGGGGTACCCTCACACATATTATTCCCTCATTTAGTGGATATTTTCACAAAAAAGTGAAATTTTCAAAAATCCAGAAATTTGGCTGAAAATGACTAAATATCAAGGACTCATTGGGCGAATTGCTCTGGAACTGAAATCGGAGCGCTCACTGACATTTCCCCTATCTGAAAGTCTGATAAACGCCGGAAAAATGACTAAGTCCAAAAAAAAATTTTTTTCAACTTTTTTCAATTTTACCCCCGTGGGATATATATTCTACCCACACACATTTGGAACTCTCCTGGGGTACCCTCACACATATTATTCCCTCATTTAGTGGATATTTTCACAAAAAAGTGAAATTTTTAAAAATCCAAAATATTGGCTGAAAACGACTAAATATCAAGGACTCATTGGGCGAATCGCTCTGGAACCGAAATCGGAATGCTCACTCACATTTCCCCTATCTGAAAGTCTGATAAACGCCGGAAAAATGACTAAGTCCAAAAAAAAATTTTTTTCAACTTTTTTCAATTTTACCCCCGTGGGATATATATTCTACCCACACACATTTGGAACTCTCCTGGGGTACCCTCACACATATTATTCCCTCATTTATTGGATATTTTCACAAAAAAGTGAAATTTTCAAAATTCCAAAATATTGGCTGAAAATGACTAAATATCAAAGACTCATTGGGCGAATCGCTCTGGAACTGAAATCGGAATGCTCACTGACATTTCCAGTATCTGAAAGTCTGATAAACGCCGGAAAAATGACTAAGTCCAAAAAAAAAATTTTATAAACTTTTTTCATTTTTACCCCCGTGGGATATATATTCTACTCACACACATTTGGAACTCTCCTGGGGTTCCCTCACACATATTATTCCCTCATTTAGTGGATATTTTCACAAAAAAGTGAAATTTTCAAAAATCCAGAAAATTGGCTGAAAACGACTAAATATCAAGGACTCATTGGGTGAATCGCTCTGGAACCGAAATCGGAATGCTCACTCACATTTCCCCTATCTGAAAGTCTGATAAACGCCGGAAAAATGACTAAGTCCAAAAAAAAATTTTTTTCAACTTTTTTCAATTTTACCCCCGTGGGATATATATTCTACCCACACACATTTGGAACTCTCCTGGGGTACCCTCACACATATTATTCCCTCATTTAGTGGATATTTTCAGAAAAAAGTGAAATTTTCAAAAATCCAAATTATTGGCTGAAAACGACTAAATATCAAGGACTCATTGGGCGAAATACTCTGGAACTGAAATCGGAACGCTCACTGACATTTCCCCTATCTGAAAGTCTGATAAACGCTGGAAAAATGACGAAGTCCAAAAAAAAATTTTTTTCAACTTTTTTCATTTTTACCCCCGTGGGATATATATTCTACTCACACACATTTGGAACTCTCCTGGGGTTCCCTCACACATATTATTCCCTCATTTAGTGGATATTTTCACAAAAAAGTGAAATTTTCAAAAATCCAGAAAATTGGCTGAAAACGACTAAATATCAAGGACTCATTGGGCGAATTGCTCTGGAACTGAAATCGGAGTGCTCACTGACATTTCCCCTATCTGAAAGTCTGATAAACGCCGGAAAAATGACTAAGTCCAAAAAAAAATTTTTTTCAACTTTTTTCAATTTTACCCCCGTGGGATATATATTCTACCCACACACATTTGGAACTCTCCTGGGGTACCCTCACACATATTATTCCCTCATTTAGTGGATATTTTCACAAAAAAGTGAAATTTTCAAAAATCCAGAAAATTGGCTGAAAACGACTAAATATCAAGGACTCATTGGGTGAATCGCTCTGGAACCGAAATCGGAATGCTCACTCACATTTCCCCTATCTGAAAGTCTGATAAACGCCGGAAAAATGACTAAGTCCAAAAAAAAATTTTTTTCAACTTTTTTCAATTTTACCCCCGTGGGATATATAATCTACCCACACACATTTGGAACTCTCCTGGGGTACCCTCACACATATTATTCCCTCATTTAGTGGATATTTTCAGAAAAAAGTGAAATTTTTAAAAATCCAAATTATTGGCTGAAAACGACTAAATATCAAGGACTCATTGGGCGAATTGCTCTGGAACTGAAATCGGAACGCTCACTGACATTTCCCCTATCTGAAAGTCTGATAAACGCCGGAAAAATGACTAAGTCCAAAAAAAAATTTTATTCAACTTTTTTCAATTTTACCCCCGTGGGATATATATTCTACCCACACACATTTGGAACTCTCCTGGGGTACCCTCACACATATTATTCCCTCATTTAGTGGATATTTTCACAAAAAAGTGAAATTTTCAAAAATCCAGAAAATTGGCTGAAAACGACTAAATATCAAGGACTCATTGGGCGAATTGCTCTGGAACTGAAATCGGAACGCTCACTGACATTTCCCCTATCTGAAAGTCTGATAAACGCCGGAAAAATGACTAAGTCCAAAAAAAAATTTTTTTAAACTTTTTTCATTTTTACCCCCGTGGGATATATATTCTACTCACACACATTTGGAACTCTCCTGGGGTTCCCTCACACATATTATTCCCTCATTTAGTGGATATTTTCACAAAAAAGTGAAATTTTCAAAAATCCAGAAAATTGGCTGAAAACGACTAAATATCAAGGACTCATTGGGCGAATTGCTCTGGAACTGAAATCGGAGCGCTCACTGACATTTCCCCTATCTGAAAGTCTGATAAACGCCGGAAAAATGACTAAGTCCAAAAAAAAATTTTTTTCAACTTTTTTCAATTTTACCCCCGTGGGATATATATTCTACCCCCACACATTTGGAACTCTCCTGGGGTACCCTCACACATATTATTCCCTCATTTATTGGATATTTTCACAAAAAAGTGAAATTTTCAAAATTCCAAAATATTGGCTGAAAATGACTAAATATCAAAGACTCATTGGGCGAATCGCTCTGGAACTGAAATCGGAATGCTCACTGACATTTCCAGTATCTGAAAGTCTGATAAACGCCGGAAAAATGACTAAGTCCAAAAAAAAAATTTTATAAACTTTTTTCATTTTTACCCCCGTGGGATATATATTCTACTCACACACATTTGGAACTCTCCTGGGGTTCCCTCACACATATTATTCCCTCATTTAGTGGATATTTTCACAAAAAAGTGAAATTTTCAAAAATCCAGAAAATTGGCTGAAAACGACTAAATATCAAGGACTCATTGGGCGAATTGCTCTGGAACTGAAATCGGAGTGCTCACTGACATTTCCCGTATCTGAAAGTCTGATAAACGCCGGAAAAATGACTAAGTCCAAAAAAAAATTTTTTTCAACTTTTTTCAATTTTACCCCCGTGGGATATATATTCTACCCACACACATTTGGAACTCTCCTGGGGTACCCTCACACATATTATTCCCTCATTTAGTGGATATTTTCACAAAAAAGTGAAATTTTCAAAAATCCAGAAATTTGGCTGAAAATGACTAAATATCAAGGACTCATTGGGCGAATTGCTCTGGAACTGAAATCGGAACGCTCACTGACATTTCCCCTATCTGAAAGTCTGATAAACGCCGGAAAAATGACTAAGTCCAAAAAAAAATTTTATTCAACTTTTTTCAATTTTACCCCCGTGGGATATATATTCTACCCACACACATTTGGAACTCTCCTGGGGTACCCTCACACATATTATTCCCTCATTTAGTGGATATTTTCACAAAAAAGTGAAATTTTCAAAAATCCAGAAAATTGGCTGAAAACGACTAAATATCAAGGACTCATTGGGCGAATTGCTCTGGAACTGAAATCGGAACGCTCACTGACATTTCCCCTATCTGAAAGTCTGATAAACGCCGGAAAAATGACTAAGTCCAAAAAAAAATTTTTTTAAACTTTTTTCATTTTTACCCCCGTGGGATATATATTCTACTCACACACATTTGGAACTCTCCTGGGGTTCCCTCACACATATTATTCCCTCATTTAGTGGATATTTTCACAAAAAAGTGAAATTTTCAAAAATCCAGAAAATTGGCTGAAAACGACTAAATATCAAGGACTCATTGGGCGAATTGCTCTGGAACTGAAATCGGAGCGCTCACTGACATTTCCCCTATCTGAAAGTCTGATAAACGCCGGAAAAATGACTAAGTCCAAAAAAAAATTTTTTTCAACTTTTTTCAATTTTACCCCCGTGGGATATATATTCTACCCACACACATTTGGAACTCTCCTGGGGTACCCTCACACATATTATTCCCTCATTTAGTGGATATTTTCACAAAAAAGTGAAATTTTTAAAAATCCAAAATATTGGCTGAAAATGACTAAATATCAAGGACTCATTGGGCGAATCGCTCTGGAACCGAAATCGGAATGCTCACTCACATTTCCCCTATCTGAAAGTCTGATAAACGCCAGAAAAATGACTAAGTCCAAAAAAAAATTTTTTTCAACTTTTTTCAATTTTACCCCCGTGGGATATATATTCTACCCACACACATTTGGAACTCTCCTGGGGTACCCTCACACATATTATTCCCTCATTTATTGGATATTTTCACAAAAAAGTGAAATTTTCAAAATTCCAAAATATTGGCTGAAAATGACTAAATATCAAAGACTCATTGGGCGAATCGCTCTGGAACTGAAATCGGAATGCTCACTGACATTTCCAGTATCTGAAAGTCTGATAAACGCCGGAAAAATGACTAAGTCCAAAAAAAAAATTTTATAAACTTTTTTCATTTTTACCCCCGTGGGATATATATTCTACCCACACACATTTGGAACTCTCCTGGGGTACCCTCACACATATTATTCCCTCATTTAGTGGATATTTTCACAAAAAAGTGAAATTTTCAAAAATCCAGAAAATTGGCTGAAAACGACTAAATATCAAGGACTCATTGGGTGAATCGCTCTGGAACCGAAATCGGAATGCTCACTCACATTTCCCCTATCTGAAAGTCTGATAAACGCCGGAAAAATGACTAAGTCCAAAAAAAAATTTTTTTCAACTTTTTTCAATTTTACCCCCGTGGGATATATATTCTACCCACACACATTTGGAACTCTCCTGGGGTACCCTCACACATATTATTCCCTCATTTAGTGGATATTTTCAGAAAAAAGTGAAATTTTCAAAAATCCAAATTATTGGCTGAAAACGACTAAATATCAAGGACTCATTGGGCGAAATACTCTGGAACTGAAATCGGAACGCTCACTGACATTTCCCCTATCTGAAAGTCTGATAAACGCTGGAAAAATGACGAAGTCCAAAAAAAAATTTTTTTCAACTTTTTTCATTTTTACCCCCGTGGGATATATATTCTACTCACACACATTTGGAACTCTCCTGGGGTTCCCTCACACATATTATTCCCTCATTTAGTGGATATTTTCACAAAAAAGTGAAATTTTCAAAAATCCAGAAAATTGGCTGAAAACGACTAAATATCAAGGACTCATTGGGTGAATCGCTCTGGAACCGAAATCGGAATGCTCACTCACATTTCCCCTATCTGAAAGTCTGATAAACGCCGGAAAAATGACTAAGTCCAAAAAAAAATTTTTTTCAACTTTTTTCAATTTTAACCACGTGGGATATATAATCTACCCACACACATTTGGAACTCTCCTGGGGTACCCTCACACATATTATTCCCTCATTTAGTGGATATTTTCAGAAAAAAGTGAAATTTTTAAAAATCCAAATTATTGGCTGAAAACGACTAAATATCAAGGACTCATTGGGCGAAATACTCTGGAACTGAAATCGGAACGCTCACTGACATTTCCCCTATCTGAAAGTCTGATAAACGCTGGAAAAATGACGAAGTCCAAAAAAAAATTTTTTTCAACTTTTTTCAATTTTACCCCCGTGGGATATATATTCTACCCACACACATTTGGAACTCTCCTGGGGTACCCTCACACATATTATTCCCTCATTTAGTGGATATTTTCACAAAAAAGTGAAATTTTCAAAAATCCAGAAAATTGGCTGAAAACGACTAAATATCAAGGACTCATTGGGCGAATTGCTCTGGAACTGAAATCGGAATGCTCACTGACATTTCCAGTATCTGAAAGTCTGATAAACGCCGGAAAAATGACTAAGTCCAAAAAAAAAATTTTATAAACTTTTTTCATTTTTACCCCCGTGGGATATATATTCTACTCACACACATTTGGAACTCTCCTGGGGTTCCCTCACACATATTATTCCCTCATTTAGTGGATATTTTCACAAAAAAGTGAAATTTTCAAAAATCCAGAAAATTGGCTGAAAACGACTAAATATCAAGGACTCATTGGGTGAATCGCTCTGGAACCGAAATCGGAATGCTCACTCACATTTCCCCTATCTGAAAGTCTGATAAACGCCGGAAAAATGACTAAGTCCAAAAAAAAATTTTTTTCAACTTTTTTCAATTTTACCCCCGTGGGATATATATTCTACCCACACACATTTGGAACTCTCCTGGGGTACCCTCACACATATTATTCCCTCATTTAGTGGATATTTTCAGAAAAAAGTGAAATTTTCAAAAATCCAAATTATTGGCTGAAAACGACTAAATATCAAGGACTCATTGGGCGAATCACTCTGGAACTGAAATCGGAACGCTCACTGACATTTCCCCTATCTGAAAGTCTGATAAACGCTGGAAAAATGACGAAGTCCAAAAAAAAATTTTTTTCAACTTTTTTCAATTTTACCCCCGTGGGATATATATTCTACCCACACACATTTGGAACTCTCCTGGGGTACCCTCACACATATTATTCCCTCATTTAGTGGATATTTTCACAAAAAAGTGAAATTTTCAAAAATCCAGAAAATTGGCTGAAAACGACTAAATATCAAGGACTCATTGGGCGAATTGCTCTGGAACTGAAATCGGAACGCTCACTGACATTTCCCCTATCTGAAAGTCTGATAAACGCCGGAAAAATGACTAAGTCCAAAAAAAAATTTTTTTAAACTTTTTTCATTTTTACCCCCGTGGGATATATATTCTACTCACACACATTTGGAACTCTCCTGGGGTTCCCTCACACATATTATTCCCTCATTTAGTGGATATTTTCACAAAAAAGTGAAATTTTCAAAAATCCACAATATTGGCTGAAAACGACTAAATATCAAGGACTCATTGGGCGAATCACTCTGGAACTGAAATCAGAATGCTCACTGACATTTCCCCTATCTGAAAGTCTGATAAACGCTGGAAAAATGACTAAGTCCAAAAAAATATTTTTTTAAACTTTTTTCAATTTTACCCCCGTGGGATATATATTCTACTCACACACATTTGGAACTCTCCTGGGGTTCCCTCACACATATTATTCCCTCATTTAGTGGATATTTTCACAAAAAAGTGAAATTTTCAAAAATCCAGAAAATTGTCTGAAAACGACTAAATATCAAGGACTCATTGGGTGAATCGCTCTGGAACCGAAATCGGAATGCTCACTCACATTTCCCCTATCTGAAAGTCTGATAAACGCCGGAAAAATGACTAAGTCCAAAAAAAAATTTTTTTCAACTTTTTTCAATTTTACCCCCGTGGGATATATATTCTACCCACACACATTTGGAACTCTCCTGGGGTACCCTCACACATATTATTCCCTCATTTAGTGGATATTTTCAGAAAAAAGTGAAATTTTCAAAAATCCAAATTATTGGCTGAAAACGACTAAATATCAAGGACTCATTGGGCGAATCACTCTGGAACTGAAATCGGAACGCTCACTGACATTTCCCCTATCTGAAAGTCTGATAAACGCTGGAAAAATGACGAAGTCCAAAAAAAAATTTTTTTCAACTTTTTTCAATTTTACCCCCGTGGGATATATATTCTACCCACACACATTTGGAACTCTCCTGGGGTACCCTCACACATATTATTCCCTCATTTAGTGGATATTTTCACAAAAAAGTGAAATTTTCAAAAATCCAGAAAATTGGCTGAAAACGACTAAATATCAAGGACTCATTGGGCGAATTGCTCTGGAACTGAAATCGGAACGCTCACTGACATTTCCCCTATCTGAAAGTCTGATAAACGCCGGAAAAATGACTAAGTCCAAAAAAAAATTTTTTTAAACTTTTTTCATTTTTACCCCCGTGGGATATATATTCTACTCACACACATTTGGAACTCTCCTGGGGTTCCCTCACACATATTATTCCCTCATTTAGTGGATATTTTCACAAAAAAGTGAAATTTTCAAAAATCCACAATATTGGCTGAAAACGACTAAATATCAAGGACTCATTGGGCGAATCACTCTGGAACTGAAATCAGAATGCTCACTGACATTTCCCCTATCTGAAAGTCTGATAAACGCTGGAAAAATGACTAAGTCCAAAAAAATATTTTTTTAAACTTTTTTCAATTTTACCCCCGTGGGATATATATTCTACTCACACACATTTGGAACTCTCCTGGGGTTCCCTCACACATATTATTCCCTCATTTAGTGGATATTTTCACAAAAAAGTGAAATTTTCAAAAATCCAGAAAATTGTCTGAAAACGACTAAATATCAAGGACTCATTGGGTGAATCGCTCTGGAACCGAAATCGGAATGCTCACTCACATTTCCCCTATCTGAAAGTCTGATAAACGCCGGAAAAATGACTAAGTCCAAAAAAAATTTTTTTTCAACTTTTTTCAATTTTAACCACGTGGGATATATAATCTACCCACACACATTTGGAATTCTCCTGGGGTACCCTCACACATATTATTCCCTCATTTAGTGGATATTTTCAGAAAAAAGTGAAATTTTCAAAAATCCAAATTATTGGCTGAAAACGACTAAATATCAAGGACTCATTGGGCGAATTGCTCTGGAACTGAAATCGGAACGCTCACTGACATTTCCCCTATCTGAAAGTCTGATAAACGCCGGAAAAATGACTAAGTCCAAAAAAAAATTTTTTTCAACTTTTTTCAATTTTACCCCCGTGGGATATATATTCTACCCACACACATTTGGAACTCTCCTGGGGTTCCCTCACACATATTATTCCCTCATTTATTGGATATTTTCACAAAAAAGTGAAATTTTCAAAATTCCAAAATATTGGCTGAAAATGACTAAATATCAAAGACTCATTGGGCGAATCGCTCTGGAACTGAAATCGGAATGCTCACTGACATTTCCAGTATCTGAAAGTCTGATAAACGCCGGAAAAATGACTAAGTCCAAAAAAAAAATTTTATAAACTTTTTTCATTTTTACCCCCGTGGGATATATATTCTACTCACACACATTTGGAACTCTCCTGGGGTTCCCTCACACATATTATTCCCTCATTTAGTGGATATTTTCACAAAAAAGTGAAATTTTCAAAAATCCAGAAAATTGGCTGAAAACGACTAAATATCAAGGACTCATTGGGCGAATTGCTCTGGAACTGAAATCGGAACGCTCACTGACATTTCCCCTATCTGAAAGTCTGATAAACGCCGGAAAAATGACTAAGTCCAAAAAAAAATTTTTTTCAACTTTTTTCAATTTTACCCCCGTGGGATATATATTCTACCCACACACATTTGGAACTCTCCTGGGGTACCCTCACACATATTATTCCCTCATTTAGTGGATATTTTCACAAAAAAGTGAAATTTTCAAAAATCCAAAATATTGGCTGAAAACGACTAAATATCAAGGACTCATTGGGCGAATCACTCTGGAACTGAAATCGGAACGCTCACTGACATTTCCCCTATCTGAAAGTCTGATAAACGCTGGAAAAATGACGAAGTCCAAAAAAAATTTTTTTTCAACTTTTTTCAATTTTACCCCCGTGGGATATATATTCTACCCACACACATTTGGAACTCTCCTGGGGTTCCCTCACACATATTATTCCCTCATTTAGTGGATATTTTCACAAAAAAGTGAAATTTTCAAAAATCCAGAAAATTGGCTGAAAACGACTAAATATCAAGGACTCATTGGGCGAATTGCTCTGGAACTGAAATCGGAGTGCTCACTGACATTTCCCCTATCTGAAAGTCTGATAAACGCCGGAAAAATGACTAAGTCCAAAAAAAAATTTTTTTCAACTTTTTTCAATTTTACCCCCGTGGGATATATATTCTACCCACACACATTTGGAACTCTCCTGGGGTACCCTCACACATATTATTCCCTCATTTAGTGGATATTTTCACAAAAAAGTGAAATTTTCAAAAATCCAGAAAATTGGCTGAAAACGACTAAATATCAAGGACTCATTGGGTGAATCGCTCTGGAACCGAAATCGGAATGCTCACTCACATTTCCCCTATCTGAAAGTCTGATAAACGCCGGAAAAATGACTAAGTCCAAAAAAAAATTTTTTTCAACTTTTTTCAATTTTACCCCCGTGGGATATATATTCTACCCACACACATTTGGAACTCTCCTGGGGTACCCTCACACATATTATTCCCTCATTTAGTGGATATTTTCAGAAAAAAGTGAAATTTTCAAAAATCCAAATTATTGGCTGAAAACGACTAAATATCAAGGACTCATTGGGCGAATCACTCTGGAACTGAAATCGGAACGCTCACTGACATTTCCCCTATCTGAAAGTCTGATAAACGCTGGAAAAATGACGAAGTCCAAAAAAAAATTTTTTTCAACTTTTTTCAATTTTACCCCCGTGGGATATATATTCTACCCACACACATTTGGAACTCTCCTGGGGTACCCTCACACATATTATTCCCTCATTTAGTGGATATTTTCACAAAAAAGTGAAATTTTCAAAAATCCAGAAAATTGGCTGAAAACGACTAAATATCAAGGACTCATTGGGCGAATTGCTCTGGAACTGAAATCGGAACGCTCACTGACATTTCCCCTATCTGAAAGTCTGATAAACGCCGGAAAAATGACTAAGTCCAAAAAAAAATTTTTTTAAACTTTTTTCATTTTTACCCCCGTGGGATATATATTCTACTCACACACATTTGGAACTCTCCTGGGGTTCCCTCACACATATTATTCCCTCATTTAGTGGATATTTTCACAAAAAAGTGAAATTTTCAAAAATCCAGAAAATTGGCTGAAAACGACTAAATATCAAGGACTCATTGGGCGAATTGCTCTGGAACTGAAATCGGAGCGCTCACTGACATTTCCCCTATCTGAAAGTCTGATAAACGCCGGAAAAATGACTAAGTCCAAAAAAAAATTTTTTTAAACTTTTTTCAATTTTACCCCCGTGGGATATATATTCTACCCACACACATTTGGAACTCTCCTGGGGTACCCTCACACATATTATTCCCTCATTTAGTGGATATTTTCACAAAAAAGTGAAATTTTCAAAAATCCACAATATTGGCTGAAAACGAATAAATATCAAGGACTCATTGGGCGAATCACTCTGGAACTGAAATCGGAATGCTCACTGACATTTCCCCTATCTGAAAGTCTGATAAACGCTGGAAAAATGACTAAGTCCAAAAAAAAATTTTTTTCAACTTTTTTCAATTTTACCCCCGTGGGATATATATTCTACCCACACACATTTGGAACTCTCCTGGGGTACCCTCACACATATTATTCCCTCATTTAGTGGATATTTTCACAAAAAAGTGAAATTTTCAAAAATCCAAAATATTGGCTGAAAACGACTAAATATCAAGGACTCATTGGGCGAATCACTCTGGAACTGAAATCGGAACGCTCACTGACATTTCCCCTATCTGAAAGTCTGATAAACGCTGGAAAAATGACGAAGTCCAAAAAAAAATTTTTTTCAACTTTTTTCAATTTTACCCCCGTGGGATATATATTCTACCCACACACATTTGGAACTCTCCTGGGGTACCCTCACACATATTATTCCCTCATTTAGTGGATATTTTCACAAAAAAGTGAAATTTTCAAAAATCCAGAAAATTGGCTGAAAACGACTAAATATCAAGGACTCATTGGGCGAATTGCTCTGGAACTGAAATCGGAACGCTCACTGACATTTCCCCTATCTGAAAGTCTGATAAACGCCGGAAAAATGACTAAGTCCAAAAAAAAATTTTTTTAAACTTTTTTCAATTTTACCCCCGTGGGATATATATTCTACCCACACACATTTGGAACTCTCCTGGGGTACCCTCACACATATTATTCCCTCATTTAGTGGATATTTTCACAAAAAAGTGAAATTTTCAAAAATCCACAATATTGGCTGAAAACGACTAAATATCAAGGACTCATTGGGCGAATCACTCTGGAACTGAAATCGGAATGCTCACTGACATTTCCCCTATCTGAAAGTCTGATAAACGCTGGAAAAATGACTAAGTCCAAAAAAATATTTTTTTAAACTTTTTTCAATTTTACCCCCGTGGGATATATATTCTACTCACACACATTTGGAACTCTCCTGGGGTTCCCTCACACATATTATTCCCTCATTTAGTGGATATTTTCACAAAAAAGTGAAATTTTCAAAAATCCAGAAAATTGTCTGAAAACGACTAAATATCAAGGACTCATTGGGTGAATCGCTCTGGAACCGAAATCGGAATGCTCACTCACATTTCCCCTATCTGAAAGTCTGATAAACGCCGGAAAAATGACTAAGTCCAAAAAAAATTTTTTTTCAACTTTTTTCAATTTTAACCACGTGGGATATATAATCTACCCACACACATTTGGAATTCTCCTGGGGTACCCTCACACATATTATTCCCTCATTTAGTGGATATTTTCAGAAAAAAGTGAAATTTTCAAAAATCCAAATTATTGGCTGAAAACGACTAAATATCAAGGACTCATTGGGCGAATTGCTCTGGAACTGAAATCGGAACGCTCACTGACATTTCCCCTATCTGAAAGTCTGATAAACGCCGGAAAAATGACTAAGTCCAAAAAAAAATTTTTTTCAACTTTTTTCAATTTTACCCCCGTGGGATATATATTCTACCCACACACATTTGGAACTCTCCTGGGGTACCCTCACACATATTATTCCCTCATTTAGTGGATATTTTCACAAAAAAGTGAAATTTTCAAAAATCCAGAAATTTGGCTGAAAATGACTAAATATCAAGGACTCATTGGGCGAATTGCTCTGGAACTGAGATCGGAACGCTCACTGACATTTCCCCTATCTGAAAGTCTGATAAACGCCGGAAAAATGACTAAGTCCAAAAAAAAATTTTTTTCAACTTTTTTCAATTTTACCCCCGTGGGATATATATTCTACCCACACACATTTGGAACTCTCCTGGGGTACCCTCACACATATTATTCCCTCATTTAGTGGATATTTTCACAAAAAAGTGAAATTTTCAAAAATCCAGAAAATTGGCTGAAAACGACTAAATATCAAGGACTCATTGGGCGAATTGCTCTGGAACTGAAATCGGAACGCTCACTGACATTTCCCCTATCTGAAAGTCTGATAAACGCCGGAAAAATGACTAAGTCCAAAAAAAAATTTTTTTAAACTTTTTTCATTTTTACCCCCGTGGGATATATATTCTACTCACACACATTTGGAACTCTCCTGGGGTTCCCTCACACATATTATTCCCTCATTTATTGGATATTTTCACAAAAAAGTGAAATTTTCAAAATTCCAAAATATTGGCTGAAAATGACTAAATATCAAAGACTCATTGGGCGAATCGCTCTGGAACTGAAATCGGAATGCTCACTGACATTTCCAGTATCTGAAAGTCTGATAAACGCCGGAAAAATGACTAAGTCCAAAAAAAAAATTTTATAAACTTTTTTCATTTTTACCCCCGTGGGATATATATTCTACTCACACACATTTGGAACTCTCCTGGGGTTCCCTCACACATATTATTCCCTCATTTAGTGGATATTTTCACAAAAAAGTGAAATTTTCAAAAATCCAGAAAATTGGCTGAAAACGACTAAATATCAAGGACTCATTGGGCGAATTGCTCTGGAACTGAAATCGGAACGCTCACTGACATTTCCCCTATCTGAAAGTCTGATAAACGCCAGAAAAATGACTAAGTCCAAAAAAAAATTTTTTTCAACTTTTTTCAATTTTACCCCCGTGGGATATATATTCTACCCACACACATTTGGAACTCTCCTGGGGTACCCTCACACATATTATTCCCTCATTTAGTGGATATTTTCACAAAAAAGTGAAATTTTCAAAAATCCAAAATATTGGCTGAAAACGACTAAATATCAAGGACTCATTGGGCGAATCACTCTGGAACTGAAATCGGAACGCTCACTGACATTTCCCCTATCTGAAAGTCTGATAAACGCTGGAAAAATGACGAAGTCCAAAAAAAATTTTTTTTCAACTTTTTTCAATTTTACCCCCGTGGGATATATATTCTACCCACACACATTTGGAACTCTCCTGGGGTTCCCTCACACATATTATTCCCTCATTTAGTGGATATTTTCACAAAAAAGTGAAATTTTCAAAAATCCAGAAAATTGGCTGAAAACGACTAAATATCAAGGACTCATTGGGCGAATTGCTCTGGAACTGAAATCGGAGCGCTCACTGGCATTTCCCCTATCTGAAAGTCTGATAAACGCCGGAAAAATGACTAAGTCCAAAAAAAAATTTTTTTAAACTTTTTTCAATTTTACCCCCGTGGGATATATATTCTACCCACACACATTTGGAACTCTCCTGGGGTACCCTCACACATATTATTCCCTCATTTAGTGGATATTTTCACAAAAAAGTGAAATTTTCAAAAATCCACAATATTGGCTGAAAACGACTAAATATCAAGGACTCATTGGGCGAATCACTCTGGAACTGAAATCGGAATGCTCACTGACATTTCCCCTATCTGAAAGTCTGATAAACGCTGGAAAAATGACTAAGTCCAAAAAAAAATTTTTTTCAACTTTTTTCAATTTTACCCCCGTGGGATATATATTCTACCCACACACATTTGGAACTCTCCTGGGGTACCCTCACACATATTATTCCCTCATTTAGTGGATATTTTCACAAAAAAGTGAAATTTTCAAAAATCCAGAAAATTGGCTGAAAACGACTAAATATCAAGGACTCATTGGGCGAATTGCTCTGGAACTGAAATCGGAACGCTCACTGACATTTCCCCTATCTGAAAGTCTGATAAACGCCGGAAAAATGACTAAGTCCAAAAAAAAATTTTTTTAAACTTTTTTCATTTTTACCCCCGTGGGATATATATTCTACTCACACACATTTGGAACTCTCCTGGGGTTCCCTCACACATATTATTCCCTCATTTATTGGATATTTTCACAAAAAAGTGAAATTTTCAAAATTCCAAAATATTGGCTGAAAATGACTAAATATCAAAGACTCATTGGGCGAATCGCTCTGGAACTGAAATCGGAATGCTCACTGACATTTCCAGTATCTGAAAGTCTGATAAACGCCGGAAAAATGACTAAGTCCAAAAAAAAAATTTTATAAACTTTTTTCATTTTTACCCCCGTGGGATATATATTCTACTCACACACATTTGGAACTCTCCTGGGGTTCCCTCACACATATTATTCCCTCATTTAGTGGATATTTTCACAAAAAAGTGAAATTTTCAAAAATCCAGAAAATTGGCTGAAAACGACTAAATATCAAGGACTCATTGGGCGAATTGCTCTGGAACTGAAATCGGAACGCTCACTGACATTTCCCCTATCTGAAAGTCTGATAAACGCCAGAAAAATGACTAAGTCCAAAAAAAAATTTTTTTCAACTTTTTTCAATTTTACCCCCGTGGGATATATATTCTACCCACACACATTTGGAACTCTCCTGGGGTACCCTCACACATATTATTCCCTCATTTAGTGGATATTTTCACAAAAAAGTGAAATTTTCAAAAATCCAAAATATTGGCTGAAAACGACTAAATATCAAGGACTCATTGGGCGAATCACTCTGGAACTGAAATCGGAACGCTCACTGACATTTCCCCTATCTGAAAGTCTGATAAACGCCGGAAAAATGACGAAGTCCAAAAAAAATTTTTTTTCAACTTTTTTCAATTTTACCCCCGTGGGATATATATTCTACCCACACACATTTGGAACTCTCCTGGGGTTCCCTCACACATATTATTCCCTCATTTAGTGGATATTTTCACAAAAAAGTGAAATTTTCAAAAATCCAGAAAATTGGCTGAAAACGACTAAATATCAAGGACTCATTGGGCGAATTGCTCTGGAACTGAAATCGGAGCGCTCACTGGCATTTCCCCTATCTGAAAGTCTGATAAACGCCGGAAAAATGACTAAGTCCAAAAAAAAATTTTTTTTAACTTTTTTCAATTTTACCCCCGTGGGATATATATTCTACCCACACACATTTGGAACTCTCCTGGGGTACCCTCACACATATTATTCCCTCATTTAGTGGATATTTTCACAAAAAAGTGAAATTTTCAAAAATCCACAATATTGGCTGAAAACGACTAAATATCAAGGACTCATTGGGCGAATCACTCTGGAACTGAAATCGGAATGCTCACTGACATTTCCCCTATCTGAAAGTCTGATAAACGCTGGAAAAATGACTAAGTCCAAAAAAATATTTTTTTAAACTTTTTTCAATTTTACCCCCGTGGGATATATATTCTACTCACACACATTTGGAACTCTCCTGGGGTTCCCTCACACATATTATTCCCTCATTTAGTGGATATTTTCACAAAAAAGTGAAATTTTCAAAAATCCAGAAAATTGTCTGAAAACGACTAAATATCAAGGACTCATTGGGCGAATCGCTCTGGAACCGAAATCGGAATGCTCACTCACATTTCCCCTATCTGAAAGTCTGATAAACGCCGGAAAAATTACTAAGTCCAAAAAAAAAATGTTTTCAACTTTTTTCAATTTTACCCCCGTGGGATATATATTCTACCCACACACATTTGGAACTCTCCTGGGGTACCCTCACACATATTATTCCCTCATTTAGTGGATATTTTCACAAAAAAGTGAAATTTTCAAAAATCCAGAAAATTGGCTGAAAACGACTAAATATCAAGGACTCATTGGGCGAATTGCTCTGGAACTGAAATCGGAACGCTCACTGACATTTCCCCTATCTGAAAGTCTGATAAACGCCGGAAAAATGACTAAGTCCAAAAAAAAATTTTTTTAAACTTTTTTCATTTTTACCCCCGTGGGATATATATTCTACTCACACACATTTGGAACTCTCCTGGGGTTCCCTCACACATATTATTCCCTCATTTAGTGGATATTTTCACAAAAAAGTGAAATTTTCAAAAATCCAGAAAATTGGCTGAAAACGACTAAATATCAAGGACTCATTGGGCGAATTGCTCTGGAACTGAAATCGGAACGCTCACTGACATTTCCCCTATCTGAAAGTCTGATAAACGCCGGAAAAATGACTAAGTCCAAAAAATTATTTTTTTCAACTTTTTTCAATTTTACCCACGTGGGATATATATTCTACCCACACACATTTGGAACTCTCCTGGGGTACCCTCACACATATTATTCCCTCATTTAGTGGATATTTTCACAAAAAAGTGAAATTTTCAAAAATCCAGAAAATTGGCTGAAAACGACTAAATATCAAGGACTCATTGGGCGAATCGCTCTGGAACTGAAATCGGAATGCTCACTCACATTTCCCCTATCTGAAAGTCTGATAAACGCCGGAAAAATGACTAAGTCCAAAAAAAAATTTTTTTCAACTTTTTTCAATTTTACCCTCGTGGGATATATATTCTACCCACACACATTTGGAACTCTCCTGGGGTACCCTCACACATATTATTCCCTCATTTAGTGGATATTTTCACAAAAAAGTGAAATTTTCAAAAATCCAGAAAATTGGCTGAAAACGACTAAATATCAAGGACTCATTGGGCGAATTGCTCTGGAACTGAAATCGGAACGCTCACTGACATTTCCCCTATCTGAAAGTCTGATAAACGCCGGAAAAATGACTAAGTCCAAAAAAAAATTTTTTTAAACTTTATTCATTTTTACCCCCGTGGGATATATATTCTACTCACACACATTTGGAACTCTCCTGGGGATCCCTCACACATATTATTCCCTCATTTAGTGGATATTTTCACAAAAAAGTGAAATTTTCAAAAATCCAGAAAATTGGCTGAAAACGACTAAATATCAAGGACTCATTGGGCGAATCGCTCTGGAACTGAAATCGGAATGCTCACTCACATTTCCCCTATCTGAAAGTCTGATAAACGCCGGAAAAATGACTAAGTCCAAAAAAAAATTTTTTTCAACTTTTTTCAATTTTACCCTCGTGGGATATATATTCTACCCACACACATTTGGAACTCTCCTGGGGTTCCCTCACACATATTATTCCCTCATTTAGTGGATATTTTCACAAAAAAGTGAAATTTTCAAAAATCCAGAAAATTGGCTGAAAACTACTAAATATCAAGGACTCATTGGGCGAATTGCTCTGGAACTGAAATCGGAGCGCTCACTGACATTTCCCCTATCTGAAAGTCTGATAAACGCCGGAAAAATGACTAAGTCCAAAAAAAAATTTTTTTCAACTTTTTTCAATTTTACCCCCGTGGGATATATATTCTACCCACACACATTTGGAACTCTCCTGGGGTACCCTCACACATATTATTCCCTCATTTAGTGGATATTTTCACAAAAAAGTGAAATTTTCAAAAATCCAGAAAATTGGCTGAAAACGACTAAATATCAAGGACTCATTGGGCGAATTGCTCTGGAACTGAAATCGGAACGCTCACTGACATTTCCCCTATCTGAAAGTCTGATAAACGCCGGAAAAATGACTAAGTCCAAAAAATTATTTTTTTCAACTTTTTTCAATTTTACCCACGTGGGATATATATTCTACCCACACACATTTAGAACTCTCCTGGGGTACCCTCACACATATTATTCCCTCATTTAGTGGATATTTTCACAAAAAAGTGAAATTTTCAAAAATCCAAAATATTGGCTGAAAACGACTAAATATCAAGGACTCATTGGGCGAATCGCTCTGGAACTGAAATCGGAATGCTCACTGACATTTCCCCTATCTGAAAGTCTGATAAACGCTGGAAAAATGACTAAGTCCAAAAAAAAATTTTTTTAAACTTTTTTCAATTTTACCCCCGTGGGATATATATTCTACCCACACACATTTGGAACTCTCCTGGGGTACCCTCACACATATTATTCCCTCATTTAGTGGATATTTTCACAAAAAAGTGAAATTTTCAAAAATCCAGAAAATTGGCTGAAAACGACTAAATATCAAGGACTCATTGGGCGAATTGCTCTGGAACTGAAATCGGAACGCTCACTGACATTTCCCCTATCTGAAAGTCTGATAAACGCCGGAAAAATGACTAAGTCCAAAAAAAAATTTTTTTAAACTTTATTCATTTTTACCCCCGTGGGATATATATTCTACTCACACACATTTGGAACTCTCCTGGGGTTCCCTCACACATATTATTCCCTCATTTAGTGGATATTTTCACAAAAAAGTGAAATTTTCAAAAATCCAGAAAATTGGCTGAAAACGACTAAATATCAAGGACTCATTGGGCGAATCGCTCTGGAACTGAAATCGGAATGCTCACTCACATTTCCCCTATCTGAAAGTCTGATAAACGCCGGAAAAATGACTAAGTCCAAAAAAAAATTTTTTTCAACTTTTTTCAATTTTACCCTCGTGGGATATATATTCTACCCACACACATTTGGAACTCTCCTGGGGTACCCTCACACATATTATTCCCTCATTTAGTGGATATTTTCACAAAAAAGTGAAATTTTCAAAAATCCAGAAAATTGGCTGAAAACGACTAAATATCAAGGACTCATTGGGCGAATTGCTCTGGAACTGAAATCGGAACGCTCACTGACATTTCCCCTATCTGAAAGTCTGATAAACGCCGGAAAAATGACTAAGTCCAAAAAAAAATTTTTTTAAACTTTATTCATTTTTAACCCCGTGGGATATATATTCTACTCACACACATTTGGAACTCTCCTGGGGATCCCTCACACATATTATTCCCTCATTTAGTGGATATTTTCACAAAAAAGTGAAATTTTCAAAAATCCAGAAAATTGGCTGAAAACGACTAAATATCAAGGACTCATTGGGCGAATCGCTCTGGAACTGAAATCGGAATGCTCACTCACATTTCCCCTATCTGAAAGTCTGATAAACGCCGGAAAAATGACTAAGTCCAAAAAAAAATTTTTTTCAACTTTTTTCAATTTTACCCTCGTGGGATATATATTCTACCCACACACATTTGGAACTCTCCTGGGGTACCCTCACACATATTATTCCCTCATTTAGTGGATATTTTCACAAAAAAGTGAAATTTTCAAAATTCCAAAATATTGGCTGAAAACGACTAAATATCAAGGACTCATTGGGCGAAGCGCTCTGGAAGTGAAATCGGAATGCTCACTGACATTTCCCCTATCTGAAAGTCTGATAAACGCTGGAAAAATGACTAAGTCCAAAAAAAAATTTTTTTCAACTTTTTTCAATTTTACCCCCGTGGGATATATATTCTACCCACACACATTTGGAACTCTCCTGGGGTACCCTCACACATATTATTCCCTCATTTAGTGGATATTTTCACAAAAAAGTGAAATTTTCAAAAATCCAGAAAATTGGCTGAAAACGACTAAATATCAAGGACTCATTGGGCGAATCGCTCTGGAACTGAAATTGGAATGCTCACTCACATTTCCCCTATCTGAAAGTCTGATAAACGCCGGAAAAATGACTAAGTCTAAAAAAAAATTTTTTTCAACTTTTTTCAATTTTACCCCCGTGGGATATATATTCTACCCACACACATTTGGAACTCTCCTGGGGTACCCTCACACATATTATTCCCTCATTTAGTGGATATTTTCACAAAAAAGTGAAATTTTCAAAAATCCAGAAAATTGGCTGAAAACGACTAAATATCAAGGACTCATTGGGCGAATTGCTCTGGAACTGAAATCGGAACGCTCACTGACATTTCCCCTATCTGAAAGTCTGATAAACGCCGGAAAAATGACTAAGTCCAAAAAAAAATTTTTTTAAACTTTTTTCATTTTTACCCCCGTGGGATATATATTCTACTCACACACATTTGGAACTCTCCTGGGGTTCCCTCACACATATTATTCCCTCATTTAGTGGATATTTTCACAAAAAAGTGAAATTTTCAAAAATCCAGAAAATTGGCTGAAAACTACTAAATATCAAGGACTCATTGGGCGAATTGCTCTGGAACTGAAATCGGAGCGCTCACTGACATTTCCCCTATCTGAAAGTCTGATAAACGCCGGAAAAATGACTAAGTCCAAAAAAAAATTTTTTTCAACTTTTTTCAATTTTACCCCCGTGGGATATATATTCTACCCACACACATTTGGAACTCTCCTGGGGTACCCTCACACATATTATTCCCTCATTTAGTGGATATTTTCACAAAAAAGTGAAATTTTCAAAAATCCAGAAAATTGGCTGAAAACGACTAAATATCAAGGACTCATTGGGCGAATTGCTCTGGAACTGAAATCGGAACGCTCACTGACATTTCCCCTATCTGAAAGTCTGATAAACGCCGGAAAAATGACTAAGTCCAAAAAATTATTTTTTTCAACTTTTTTCAATTTTACCCACGTGGGATATATATTCTACCCACACACATTTGGAACTCTCCTGGGGTACCCTCACACATATTATTCCCTCATTTAGTGGATATTTTCACAAAAAAGTGAAATTTTCAAAAATCCAAAATATTGGCTGAAAACGACTAAATATCAAGGACTCATTGGGCGAATTGCTCTGGAACTGAAATCGGAACGCTCACTGACATTTCCCCTATCTGAAAATCTGATAAACGCCGGAAAAATGACTAAGTCCAAAAAAAAATTTTTTTCAACTTTTTTCAATTTTACCCCCGTGGGATATATATTCTACCCACACACATTTGGAACTCTCCTGAGGTACCCTCACACATATTATTCCCTCATTTAGTGGATATTTTCTCAAAAAAGTGAAATTTTCAAAAATCCAGAAAATTGGCTGAAAACGACTAAATATCAAGGACTCATTGGGCGAATTGCTCTGGAACTGAAATCGGAACGCTCACTGACATTTCCCCTATCTGAAAGTCTGATAAACGCCGGAAAAATGACTAAGAACAAAAAAAAATTTTTTTCAACTTTTTTCAATTTTACCCCCGTGGGATATATATTCTACCCACACACATTTAGAACTCTCCTGGGGTACCCTCACACATATTATTCCCTCATTTAGTGGATATTTTCACAAAAAAGTGAAATTTTCAAAAATCCAAAATATTGGCTGAAAACGACTAAATATCAAGGACTCATTGGGCGAATCGCTCTGGAACTGAAATCGGAATGCTCACTGACATTTCCCCTATCTGAAAGTCTGATAAACGCTGGAAAAATGACTAAGTCCAAAAAAAAATTTTTTTAAACTTTTTTCAATTTTACCCCCGTGGGATATATATTCTACCCACACACATTTGGAACTCTCCTGGGGTACCCTCACACATATTATTCCCTCATTTAGTGGATATTTTCACAAAAAAGTGAAATTTTCAAAAATCCAGAAAATTGGCTGAAAACGACTAAATATCAAGGACTCATTGGGCGAATTGCTCTGGAACTGAAATCGGAACGCTCACTGACATTTCCCCTATCTGAAAGTCTGATAAACGCCGGAAAAATGACTAAGTCCAAAAAAAAATTTTTTTAAACTTTATTCATTTTTACCCCCGTGGGATATATATTCTACTCACACACATTTGGAACTCTCCTGGGGTTCCCTCACACATATTATTCCCTCATTTAGTGGATATTTTCACAAAAAAGTGAAATTTTCAAAAATCCAGAAAATTGGCTGAAAACGACTAAATATCAAGGACTCATTGGGCGAATCGCTCTGGAACTGAAATCGGAATGCTCACTCACATTTCCCCTATCTGAAAGTCTGATAAACGCCGGAAAAATGACTAAGTCCAAAAAAAAATTTTTTTCAACTTTTTTCAATTTTACCCTCGTGGGATATATATTCTACCCACACACATTTGGAACTCTCCTGGGGTACCCTCACACATATTATTCCCTCATTTAGTGGATATTTTCACAAAAAAGTGAAATTTTCAAAAATCCAGAAAATTGGCTGAAAACGACTAAATATCAAGGACTCATTGGGCGAATTGCTCTGGAACTGAAATCGGAACGCTCACTGACATTTCCCCTATCTGAAAGTCTGATAAACGCCGGAAAAATGACTAAGTCCAAAAAAAAATTTTTTTAAACTTTATTCATTTTTACCCCCGTGGGATATATATTCTACTCACACACATTTGGAACTCTCCTGGGGATCCCTCACACATATTATTCCCTCATTTAGTGGATATTTTCACAAAAAAGTGAAATTTTCAAAAATCCAGAAAATTGGCTGAAAACGACTAAATATCAAGGACTCATTGGGCGAATCGCTCTGGAACTGAAATCGGAATGCTCACTCACATTTCCCCTATCTGAAAGTCTGATAAACGCCGGAAAAATGACTAAGTCCAAAAAAAAATTTTTTTCAACTTTTTTCAATTTTACCCTCGTGGGATATATATTCTACCCACACACATTTGGAACTCTCCTGGGGTTCCCTCACACATATTATTCCCTCATTTAGTGGATATTTTCACAAAAAAGTGAAATTTTCAAAAATCCAGAAAATTGGCTGAAAACTACTAAATATCAAGGACTCATTGGGCGAATTGCTCTGGAACTGAAATCGGAGCGCTCACTGACATTTCCCCTATCTGAAAGTCTGATAAACGCCGGAAAAATGACTAAGTCCAAAAAAAAATTTTTTTCAACTTTTTTCAATTTTACCCCCGTGGGATATATATTCTACCCACACACATTTGGAACTCTCCTGGGGTACCCTCACACATATTATTCCCTCATTTAGTGGATATTTTCACAAAAAAGTGAAATTTTCAAAAATCCAGAAAATTGGCTGAAAACGACTAAATATCAAGGACTCATTGGGCGAATTGCTCTGGAACTGAAATCGGAACGCTCACTGACATTTCCCCTATCTGAAAGTCTGATAAACGCCGGAAAAATGACTAAGTCCAAAAAATTATTTTTTTCAACTTTTTTCAATTTTACCCACGTGGGATATATATTCTACCCACACACATTTGGAACTCTCCTGGGGTACCCTCACACATATTATTCCCTCATTTAGTGGATATTTTCACAAAAAAGTGAAATTTTCAAAAATCCAAAATATTGGCTGAAAACGACTAAATATCAAGGACTCATTGGGCGAATTGCTCTGGAACTGAAATCGGAACGCTCACTGACATTTCCCCTATCTGAAAATCTGATAAACGCCGGAAAAATGACTAAGTCCAAAAAAAAATTTTTTTCAACTTTTTTCAATTTTACCCCCGTGGGATATATATTCTACCCACACACATTTGGAACTCTCCTGAGGTACCCTCACACATATTATTCCCTCATTTAGTGGATATTTTCTCAAAAAAGTGAAATTTTCAAAAATCCAGAAAATTGGCTGAAAACGACTAAATATCAAGGACTCATTGGGCGAATTGCTCTGGAACTGAAATCGGAACGCTCACTGACATTTCCCCTATCTGAAAGTCTGATAAACGCCGGAAAAATGACTAAGAACAAAAAAAAATTTTTTTCAACTTTTTTCAATTTTACCCCCGTGGGATATATATTCTACCCACACACATTTAGAACTCTCCTGGGGTACCCTCACACATATTATTCCCTCATTTAGTGGATATTTTCACAAAAAAGTGAAATTTTCAAAAATCCAAAATATTGGCTGAAAACGACTAAATATCAAGGACTCATTGGGCGAATCGCTCTGGAACTGAAATCGGAATGCTCACTGACATTTCCCCTATCTGAAAGTCTGATAAACGCTGGAAAAATGACTAAGTCCAAAAAAAAATTTTTTTAAACTTTTTTCAATTTTACCCCCGTGGGATATATATTCTACCCACACACATTTGGAACTCTCCTGGGGTACCCTCACACATATTATTCCCTCATTTAGTGGATATTTTCACAAAAAAGTGAAATTTTCAAAAATCCAGAAAATTGGCTGAAAACGACTAAATATCAAGGACTCATTGGGCGAATTGCTCTGGAACTGAAATCGGAACGCTCACTGACATTTCCCCTATCTGAAAGTCTGATAAACGCCGGAAAAATGACTAAGTCCAAAAAAAAATTTTTTTAAACTTTATTCATTTTTACCCCCGTGGGATATATATTCTACTCACACACATTTGGAACTCTCCTGGGGTTCCCTCACACATATTATTCCCTCATTTAGTGGATATTTTCACAAAAAAGTGAAATTTTCAAAAATCCAGAAAATTGGCTGAAAACGACTAAATATCAAGGACTCATTGGGCGAATCGCTCTGGAACTGAAATCGGAATGCTCACTCACATTTCCCCTATCTGAAAGTCTGATAAACGCCGGAAAAATGACTAAGTCCAAAAAAAAATTTTTTTCAACTTTTTTCAATTTTACCCTCGTGGGATATATATTCTACCCACACACATTTGGAACTCTCCTGGGGTACCCTCACACATATTATTCCCTCATTTAGTGGATATTTTCACAAAAAAGTGAAATTTTCAAAAATCCAGAAAATTGGCTGAAAACGACTAAATATCAAGGACTCATTGGGCGAATTGCTCTGGAACTGAAATCGGAACGCTCACTGACATTTCCCCTATCTGAAAGTCTGATAAACGCCGGAAAAATGACTAAGTCCAAAAAAAAATTTTTTTAAACTTTATTCATTTTTAACCCCGTGGGATATATATTCTACTCACACACATTTGGAACTCTCCTGGGGATCCCTCACACATATTATTCCCTCATTTAGTGGATATTTTCACAAAAAAGTGAAATTTTCAAAAATCCAGAAAATTGGCTGAAAACGACTAAATATCAAGGACTCATTGGGCGAATCGCTCTGGAACTGAAATCGGAATGCTCACTCACATTTCCCCTATCTGAAAGTCTGATAAACGCCGGAAAAATGACTAAGTCCAAAAAAAAATTTTTTTCAACTTTTTTCAATTTTACCCTCGTGGGATATATATTCTACCCACACACATTTGGAACTCTCCTGGGGTACCCTCACACATATTATTCCCTCATTTAGTGGATATTTTCACAAAAAAGTGAAATTTTCAAAATTCCAAAATATTGGCTGAAAACGACTAAATATCAAGGACTCATTGGGCGAAGCGCTCTGGAAGTGAAATCGGAATGCTCACTGACATTTCCCCTATCTGAAAGTCTGATAAACGCTGGAAAAATGACTAAGTCCAAAAAAAAATTTTTTTCAACTTTTTTCAATTTTACCCCCGTGGGATATATATTCTACCCACACACATTTGGAACTCTCCTGGGGTACCCTCACACATATTATTCCCTCATTTAGTGGATATTTTCACAAAAAAGTGAAATTTTCAAAAATCCAGAAAATTGGCTGAAAACGACTAAATATCAAGGACTCATTGGGCGAATCGCTCTGGAACTGAAATCGGAATGCTCACTCACATTTCCCCTATCTGAAAGTCTGATAAACGCCGGAAAAATGACTAAGTCTAAAAAAAAATTTTTTTCAACTTTTTTCAATTTTACCCCCGTGGGATATATATTCTACCCACACACATTTGGAACTCTCCTGGGGTACCCTCACACATATTATTCCCTCATTTAGTGGATATTTTCACAAAAAAGTGAAATTTTCAAAATTCCAAAATATTGGCTGAAAATGACTAAATATCAAGGACTCATTGGGCGAATCGCTCTGGAACTGAAATCGGAATGCTCACTGACATTTCCCCTATCTGAAAGTCTGATAAACGCTGGAAAAATGACTAAGTCCAAAAAAAAATTTTTTTCAACTTTTTTCAATTTTACCCCCGTGGGATATATATTCTACCCACACACATTTGGAACTCTCCTGGGGTACCCTCACACATATTATTCCCTCATTTAGTGGATATTTTCACAAAAAAGTGAAATTTTCAAAATTCCAAATTATTGGCTGAAAACGACTAAATATCAAGGACTCATTGGGCGAATCACTCTGGAACTGAAATCGGAATGCTCACTGACATTTCCCCTATCTGAAAGTCTGATAAACGCTGGAAAAATGACGAAGTCCAAAAAAAAATTTTTTTCAACTTTTTTCAATTTTACCCCCTTGGGATATATATTCTACCCACACACATTTGGAACTCTCCTGGGGTACCCTCACACATATTATTCCCTCATTTAGTGGATATTTTCACAAAAAAGTGAAATTTTCAAAAATCCAGAAAATTGGCTGAAAACGACTAAATATCAAGGACTCATTGGGCGAATTGCTCTGGAACTGAAATCGGAGCGCTCACTGACATTTCCCGTATCTGAAAGTCTGATAAACGCCAGAAAAATGACTAAGTCCAAAAAAAAATTTTTTTCAACTTTTTTCAATTTTACCCCCGTGGGATATATATTCTACCCACACACATTTGGAACTCTCCTGGGGTACCCTCACACATATTATTCCCTCATTTAGTGGATATTTTCACAAAAAAGTGAAATTTTCAAAAATCCAAAATATTGGCTGAAAACGACTAAATATCAAGGACTCATTGGGCGAATCACTCTGGAACTGAAATCGGAATGCTCACTGACATTTCCCCTATCTGAAAGTCTGATAAACGCTGGAAAAATGACTAAGTCCAAAAAAATATTTTTTTAAACTTTTTTCAATTTTACGCCCGTGGGATATATATTCTACCCACACACATTTGGAACTCTCCTGGGGTACCCTCACACATATTATTCCCTCATTTAGTGGATATTTTCACAAAAAAGTGAAATTTTCAAAAATCCAAAATATTGGCTGAAAACAACTAAATATCAAGGACTCATTGGGCGAATCGCTCTGGAACTGAAATCGGAATGCTCACTGACATTTCCCCTATCTGAAAGTCTGATAAACGCCGGAAAAATGACTAAGTGTAAACAAAATTTTTTTCATCTTTTTTCAATTTTACCCCCGTGGGATATATATTCTACCCACACACATTTGGAACTCTCCTGGGGTACCCTCACACATATTATTCCCTCATTTAGTGGATATTTTCACAAAAAAGTGAAATTTTCAAAAATCCAGAAAATTGGCTGAAAACGACTAAATATCAAGGACTCATTGGGCGAATTGCTCTGGAACTGAAATCGGAACGCTCACTGACATTTCCCCTATCTGAAAGTCTGATAAACGCCGGAAAAATGACTAAGTCCAAAAAAAAATTTTTTTAAACTTTATTCATTTTTACCCCCGTGGGATATATATTCTACTCACACACATTTGGAACTCTCCTGGGGTTCCCTCACACATATTATTCCCTCATTTAGTGGATATTTTCACAAAAAAGTGAAATTTTCAAAAATCCAGAAAATTGGCTGAAAACGACTAAATATCAAGGACTCATTGGGCGAATCGCTCTGGAACTGAAATCGGAATGCTCACTCACATTTCCCCTATCTGAAAGTCTGATAAACGCCGGAAAAATGACTAAGTCCAAAAAAAAATTTTTTTCAACTTTTTTCAATTTTACCCTCGTGGGATATATATTCTACCCACACACATTTGGAACTCTCCTGGGGTACCCTCACACATATTATTCCCTCATTTAGTGGATATTTTCACAAAAAAGTGAAATTTTCAAAAATCCAGAAAATTGGCTGAAAACGACTAAATATCAAGGACTCATTGGGCGAATTGCTCTGGAACTGAAATCGGAACGCTCACTGACATTTCCCCTATCTGAAAGTCTGATAAACGCCGGAAAAATGACTAAGTCCAAAAAAAAATTTTTTTAAACTTTATTCATTTTTACCCCCGTGGGATATATATTCTACTCACACACATTTGGAACTCTCCTGGGGATCCCTCACACATATTATTCCCTCATTTAGTGGATATTTTCACAAAAAAGTGAAATTTTCAAAAATCCAGAAAATTGGCTGAAAACGACTAAATATCAAGGACTCATTGGGCGAATCGCTCTGGAACTGAAATCGGAATGCTCACTCACATTTCCCCTATCTGAAAGTCTGATAAACGCCGGAAAAATGACTAAGTCCAAAAAAAAATTTTTTTCAACTTTTTTCAATTTTACCCTCGTGGGATATATATTCTACCCACACACATTTGGAACTCTCCTGGGGTACCCTCACACATATTATTCCCTCATTTAGTGGATATTTTCACAAAAAAGTGAAATTTTCAAAATTCCAAAATATTGGCTGAAAACGACTAAATATCAAGGACTCATTGGGCGAAGCGCTCTGGAAGTGAAATCGGAATGCTCACTGACATTTCCCCTATCTGAAAGTCTGATAAACGCTGGAAAAATGACTAAGTCCAAAAAAAAATTTTTTTCAACTTTTTTCAATTTTACCCCCGTGGGATATATATTCTACCCACACACATTTGGAACTCTCCTGGGGTACCCTCACACATATTATTCCCTCATTTAGTGGATATTTTCACAAAAAAGTGAAATTTTCAAAAATCCAGAAAATTGGCTGAAAACGACTAAATATCAAGGACTCATTGGGCGAATCGCTCTGGAACTGAAATCGGAATGCTCACTCACATTTCCCCTATCTGAAAGTCTGATAAACGCCGGAAAAATGACTAAGTCTAAAAAAAAATTTTTTTCAACTTTTTTCAATTTTACCCCCGTGGGATATATATTCTACCCACACACATTTGGAACTCTCCTGGGGTACCCTCACACATATTATTCCCTCATTTAGTGGATATTTTCACAAAAAAGTGAAATTTTCAAAATTCCAAAATATTGGCTGAAAATGACTAAATATCAAGGACTCATTGGGCGAATCGCTCTGGAACTGAAATCGGAATGCTCACTGACATTTCCCCTATCTGAAAGTCTGATAAACGCTGGAAAAATGACTAAGTCCAAAAAAAAATTTTTTTCAACTTTTTTCAATTTTACCCCCGTGGGATATATATTCTACCCACACACATTTGGAACTCTCCTGGGGTACCCTCACACATATTATTCCCTCATTTAGTGGATATTTTCACAAAAAAGTGAAATTTTCAAAATTCCAAATTATTGGCTGAAAACGACTAAATATCAAGGACTCATTGGGCGAATCACTCTGGAACTGAAATCGGAATGCTCACTGACATTTCCCCTATCTGAAAGTCTGATAAACGCTGGAAAAATGACGAAGTCCAAAAAAAAATTTTTTTCAACTTTTTTCAATTTTACCCCCTTGGGATATATATTCTACCCACACACATTTGGAACTCTCCTGGGGTACCCTCACACATATTATTCCCTCATTTAGTGGATATTTTCACAAAAAAGTGAAATTTTCAAAAATCCAGAAAATTGGCTGAAAACGACTAAATATCAAGGACTCATTGGGCGAATTGCTCTGGAACTGAAATCGGAGCGCTCACTGACATTTCCCGTATCTGAAAGTCTGATAAACGCCAGAAAAATGACTAAGTCCAAAAAAAAATTTTTTTCAACTTTTTTCAATTTTACCCCCGTGGGATATATATTCTACCCACACACATTTGGAACTCTCCTGGGGTACCCTCACACATATTATTCCCTCATTTAGTGGATATTTTCACAAAAAAGTGAAATTTTCAAAAATCCAAAATATTGGCTGAAAACGACTAAATATCAAGGACTCATTGGGCGAATCACTCTGGAACTGAAATCGGAATGCTCACTGACATTTCCCCTATCTGAAAGTCTGATAAACGCTGGAAAAATGACTAAGTCCAAAAAAATATTTTTTTAAACTTTTTTCAATTTTACGCCCGTGGGATATATATTCTACCCACACACATTTGGAACTCTCCTGGGGTACCCTCACACATATTATTCCCTCATTTAGTGGATATTTTCACAAAAAAGTGAAATTTTCAAAAATCCAAAATATTGGCTGAAAACAACTAAATATCAAGGACTCATTGGGCGAATCGCTCTGGAACTGAAATCGGAATGCTCACTGACATTTCCCCTATCTGAAAGTCTGATAAACGCCGGAAAAATGACTAAGTGTAAACAAAATTTTTTTCATCTTTTTTCAATTTTACCCCCGTGGGATATATATTCTACCCACACACATTTGGAACTCTCCTGGGGTACCCTCACACATATTATTCCCTCATTTAGTGGATATTTTCACAAAAAAAGTGAAATTTTAAAAAATCCAGAAAATTGGCTGAAAACGACTAAATATCAAGGACTCATTGGGCGAATTGCTCTGGAACTGAAATCGGAGCGCTCACTGACATTTTCCCTATCTGAAAGTCTGATAAACGCTGGAAAAATGACTAAGTCCAAAAAAAAATTTTTTTCAACTTTTTTCAATTTTACCCCCGTGGGATATATATTCTACCCACACACATTTGGAACTCTCCTGGGGTACCCTCACACATATTATTCCCTCATTTAGTGGATATTTTCACAAAAAAGTGAAATTTTCAAAATTCCAAAATATTGGCTGAAAACGACTAAATATCAAGGACTCATTGGGCGAAGCGCTCTGGAAGTGAAATCGGAATGCTCACTGACATTTCCCCTATCTGAAAGTCTGATAAACGCTGGAAAAATGACTAAGTCCAAAAAAAAATTTTTTTCAACTTTTTTCAATTTTACCCCCGTGGGATATATATTCTACCCACACACATTTGGAACTCTCCTGGGATACCCTCACACATATTATTCCCTCATTTAGTGGATATTTTCACAAAAAAGTGAAATTTTCAAAAATCCAGAAAATTGGCTGAAAACGACTAAATATCAAGGACTCATTGGGCGAATCGCTCTGGAACTGAAATCGGATTGCTCACTCACATTTCCCCTATCTGAAAGTCTGATAAACGCCGGAAAAATGACTAAGTCTAAAAAAAAATTTTTTTCAACTTTTTTCAATTTTACCCCCGTGGGATATATATTCTACCCACACACATTTGGAACTCTCCTGGGGTACCCTCACACATATTATTCCCTCATTTAGTGGATATTTTCACAAAAAAGTGAAATTTTCAAAATTCCAAAATATTGGCTGAAAACGACTAAATATCAAGGACTCATTGGGCGAATCGCTCTGGAACTGAAATCGGAATGCTCACTGACATTTCCCCTATCTGAAAGTCTGATAAACGCTGGAAAAATGACTAAGTCCAAAAAAAAATTTTTTTCAACTTTTTTCAATTTTACCCCCGTGGGATATATATTCTACCCACACACATTTGGAACTCTCCTGGGGTACCCTCACACATATTATTCCCTCATTTAGTGGATATTTTCACAAAAAAGTGAAATTTTCAAAATTCCAAAATATTGGCTGAAAACGACTAAATATCAAGGACTCATTGGGCGAATCGCTCTGGAACTGAAATCGGAATGCTCACTGACATTTCCCCTATCTGAAAGTCTGATAAACGCTGGAAAAATGACTAAGTCCAAAAAAAAATTTTTTTCAACTTTTTTCAATTTTACCCCCGTGGGATATATATTCTACCCACACACATTTGGAACTCTCCTGGGGTACCCTCACACATATTATTCCCTCATTTAGTGGATATTTTCACAAAAAAGTGAAATTTTCAAAATTCCAAATTATTGGCTGAAAACGACTAAATATCAAGGACTCATTGGGCGAATCGCTCTGGAACTGAAATCGGAATGCTCACTGACATTTCCCCTATCTGAAAGTCTGATAAACGCCGGAAAAATGACTAAGTCCAAAAAAAAATTTTTTTCAACTTTTTTCATTTTTACCCCCGTGGGATATATATTCTACTCACACACATTTGGAACTCTCCTGGGGTACCCTCACACATATTATTCCCTCATTTAGTGGATATTTTCACAAAAAAGTGAAATTTTCAAAATTCCAAATTATTGGCTGAAAACGACTAAATATCAAGGACTCATTGGGCGAATCACTCTGGAACTGAAATCGGAATGCTCACTGACATTTCCCCTATCTGAAAGTCTGATAAACGCCGGAAAAATGACTAAGTCCAAAAAAAAATTTTTTTCAACTTTTTTCATTTTTACCCCCGTGGGATATATATTCTACTCACACACATTTGGAACTCTCCTGGGGTACCCTCACACATATTATTCCCTCATTTAGTGGATATTTTCACAAAAAAGTGAAATTTTCAAAATTCCAAAATATTGGCTGAAAACGACTAAATATCAAGGACTCATTGGGCGAATCGCTCTGGAACTGAAATCGGAATGCTCACTGACATTTCCCCTATCTGAAAGTCTGATAAACGCTGGAAAAATGACTAAGTCCAAAAAAAAATTTTTTTCAACTTTTTTCAATTTTACCCCCGTGGGATATATATTCTACCCACACACATTTGGAAGTCTCCTGGGGTACCCTCACACATATTATTCCCTCATTTAGTGGATATTTTTACAAAAAAGTGAAATTTTCAAAAATCCAAAATATTGGCTGAAAACAACTAAATATCAAGGACTCATTGGGCGAATCGCTCTGGAACTGAAATCGGAATGCTCACTGACATTTCCCCTATCTGAAAGTCTGATAAACGCCGGAAAAATGACTAAGTGTAAACAAAATTTTTTTCATCTTTTTTCAATTTTACCCCCGTGGGATATATATTCTACCCACACACATTTGGAACTCTCCTGGGGTACCCTCACACATATTATTCCCTCATTTAGTGGATATTTTCACAAAAAAAGTGAAATTTTAAAAAATCCAGAAAATTGGCTGAAAACGACTAAATATCAAGGACTCATTGGGCGAATTGCTCTGGAACTGAAATCGGAGCGCTCACTGACATTTTCCCTATCTGAAAGTCTGATAAACGCTGGAAAAATGACTAAGTCCAAAAAAAAATTTTTTTCAACTTTTTTCAATTTTACCCCCGTGGGATATATATTCTACCCACACACATTTGGAACTCTCCTGGGGTACCCTCACACATATTATTCCCTCATTTAGTGGATATTTTCACAAAAAAGTGAAATTTTCAAAATTCCAAAATATTGGCTGAAAACGACTAAATATCAAGGACTCATTGGGCGAAGCGCTCTGGAAGTGAAATCGGAATGCTCACTGACATTTCCCCTATCTGAAAGTCTGATAAACGCTGGAAAAATGACTAAGTCCAAAAAAAAATTTTTTTCAACTTTTTTCAATTTTACCCCCGTGGGATATATATTCTACCCACACACATTTGGAACTCTCCTGGGATACCCTCACACATATTATTCCCTCATTTAGTGGATATTTTCACAAAAAAGTGAAATTTTCAAAAATCCAGAAAATTGGCTGAAAACGACTAAATATCAAGGACTCATTGGGCGAATCGCTCTGGAACTGAAATCGGATTGCTCACTCACATTTCCCCTATCTGAAAGTCTGATAAACGCCGGAAAAATGACTAAGTCTAAAAAAAAATTTTTTTCAACTTTTTTCAATTTTACCCCCGTGGGATATATATTCTACCCACACACATTTGGAACTCTCCTGGGGTACCCTCACACATATTATTCCCTCATTTAGTGGATATTTTCACAAAAAAGTGAAATTTTCAAAATTCCAAAATATTGGCTGAAAACGACTAAATATCAAGGACTCATTGGGCGAATCGCTCTGGAACTGAAATCGGAATGCTCACTGACATTTCCCCTATCTGAAAGTCTGATAAACGCTGGAAAAATGACTAAGTCCAAAAAAAAATTTTTTTCAACTTTTTTCAATTTTACCCCCGTGGGATATATATTCTACCCACACACATTTGGAACTCTCCTGGGGTACCCTCACACATATTATTCCCTCATTTAGTGGATATTTTCACAAAAAAGTGAAATTTTCAAAATTCCAAATTATTGGCTGAAAACGACTAAATATCAAGGACTCATTGGGCGAATCACTCTGGAACTGAAATCGGAATGCTCACTGACATTTCCCCTATCTGAAAGTCTGATAAACGCCGGAAAAATGACTAAGTCCAAAAAAAAATTTTTTTCAACTTTTTTCATTTTTACCCCCGTGGGATATATATTCTACTCACACACATTTGGAACTCTCCTGGGGTACCCTCACACATATTATTCCCTCATTTAGTGGATATTTTCACAAAAAAGTGAAATTTTCAAAATTCCAAAATATTGGCTGAAAACGACTAAATATCAAGGACTCATTGGGCGAATCGCTCTGGAACTGAAATCGGAATGCTCACTGACATTTCCCCTATCTGAAAGTCTGATAAACGCTGGAAAAATGACTAAGTCCAAAAAAAAATTTTTTTCAACTTTTTTCAATTTTACCCCCGTGGGATATATATTCTACCCACACACATTTGGAACTCTCCTGGGGTACCCTCACACATATTATTCCCTCATTTAGTGGATATTTTCACAAAAAAGTGAAATTTTCAAAATTCCAAATTATTGGCTGAAAACGACTAAATATCAAGGACTCATTGGGCGAATCACTCTGGAACTGAAATCGGAATGCTCACTGACATTTCCCCTATCTGAAAGTCTGATAAACGCCGGAAAAATGACTAAGTCCAAAAAAAAATTTTTTTCAACTTTTTTCATTTTTACCCCCGTGGGATATATATTCTACTCACACACATTTGGAACTCTCCTGGGGTACCCTCACACATATTATTCCCTCATTTAGTGGATATTTTCACAAAAAAGTGAAATTTTCAAAATTCCAAAATATTGGCTGAAAACGACTAAATATCAAGGACTCATTGGGCGAATCGCTCTGGAACTGAAATCGGAATGCTCACTGACATTTCCCCTATCTGAAAGTCTGATAAACGCTGGAAAAATGACTAAGTCCAAAAAAAAATTTTTTTCAACTTTTTTCAATTTTACCCCCGTGGGATATATATTCTACCCACACACATTTGGAAGTCTCCTGGGGTACCCTCACACATATTATTCCCTCATTTAGTGGATATTTTCACAAAAAAAGTGAAATTTTCAAAAATCCAGAAAATTGGCTGAAAACGACTAAATATCAAGGACTCATTGGGCGAATTGCTCTGGAACTGAAATCGGAGCGCTCACTGACATTTTCCCTATCTGAAAGTCTGATAAACGCTGGAAAAATGACTAAGTCCAAAAAAATATTTTTTTAAACTTTTTTCAATTTTACCCCCGTGGGATATATATTCTACCCACACACATTTGGAACTCTCCTGGGGTACCCTCACACATATTATTCCCTCATTTAGTGGATATTTTCACAAAAAAGTGAAATTTTCAAAAATCCAAAATATTGGCTGAAAACAACTAAATATCAAGGACTCATTGGGCGAATCGCTCTGGAACTGAAATCGGAATGCTCACTGACATTTCCCCTATCTGAAAGTCTGATAAACGCCGGAAAAATGACTAAGTGTAAACAAAATTTTTTTCATCTTTTTTCAATTTTACCCCCGTGGGATATATATTCTACCCACACACATTTGGAACTCTCCTGGGGTACCCTCACACATATTATTCCCTCATTTAGTGGATATTTTCACAAAAAAAGTGAAATTTTCAAAAATCCAGAAAATTGGCTGAAAACGACTAAATATCAAGGACTCATTGGGCGAATTGCTCTGGAACTGAAATCGGAGCGCTCACTGACATTTTCCCTATCTGAAAGTCTGATAAACGCTGGAAAAATGACTAAGTCCAAAAAAAAATTTTTTTCAACTTTTTTCAATTTTACCCCCGTGGGATATATATTCTACCCACACACATTTGGAACTCTCCTGGGGTACCCTCACACATATTATTCCCTCATTTAGTGGATATTTTCACAAAAAAGTGAAATTTTCAAAAATCCAAAATATTGGCTGAAAACGACTAAATATCAAGGACTCATTGGGCGAATCACTCTGGAACTGAAATCGGAATGCTCACTGACATTTCCCCTATCTGAAAGTCTGATAAACGCTGGAAAAATGACTAAGTCCAAAAAAATATTTTTTTAAACTTTTTTCAATTTTACCCCCGTGGGATATATATTCTACCCACACACATTTGGAACTCTCCTGGGGTACCCTCACACATATTATTCCCTCATTTAGTGGATATTTTCACAAAAAAGTGAAATTTTCAAAAATCCAAAATATTGGCTGAAAACAACTAAATATCAAGGACTCATTGGGCGAATCGCTCTGGAACTGAAATCGGAATGCTCACTGACATTTCCCCTATCTGAAAGTCTGATAAACGCCGGAAAAATGACTAAGTGTAAACAAAATTTTTTTCATCTTTTTTCAATTTTACCCCCGTGGGATATATATTCTACCCACACACATTTGAAACTCTCCTGGGGTACCCTCACACATATTATTCCCTCATTTAGTGGATATTTTCACAAAAAAAGTGAAATTTTCAAAAATCCAGAAAATTGGCTGAAAACGACTAAATATCAAGGACTCATTGGGCGAATTGCTCTGGAACTGAAATCGGAGCGCTCACTGACATTTTCCCTATCTGAAAGTCTGATAAACGCTGGAAAAATGACTAAGTCCAAAAAAAAATTTTTTTCAACTTTTTTCAATTTTACCCCCGTGGGATATATATTCTACCCACACACATTTGGAACTCTCCTGGGGTACCCTCACACATATTATTCCCTCATTTAGTGGATATTTTCACAAAAAAGTGAAATTTTCAAAAATCCAAAATATTGGCTGAAAACGACTAAATATCAAGGACTCATTGGGCGAATCACTCTGGAACTGAAATCGGAATGCTCACTGACATTTCCCCTATCTGAAAGTCTGATAAACGCTGGAAAAATGACTAAGTCCAAAAAAAAATTTTTTTCAACTTTTTTCAATTTTACCCCCGTGGGATATATATTCTACCCACACACATTTGGAACTCTCCTGGGGTACCCTCACACATATTATTCCCTCATTTAGTGGATATTTTCACAAAAAAGTGAAATTTTCAAAAATCTAAAATATTGGCTGAAAACGACTAAATATCAAGGACTCATTGGGCGAATCGCTCTGGAACTGAAATCGGAATGCTCACTGACATTTCCCCTATCTGAAAGTCTGATAAACGCCGGAAAAATGACTAAGTGTAAAAAAAAATTTTTTTCATCTTTTTTCAATTTTACCCCCGTGGGATATATATTCTACCCACACACATTTGGAACTCTCCTGGGGTACCCTCACACATATTATTCCCTCATTTAGTGGATATTTTCACAAAAAAGTGAAATTTTCAACAATCCAGAAAATTGGCTGAAAACGACTAAATATCAAGGACTCATTGGGCGAATTGCTCTGGAACTGAAATCGGAATGCTCACTGACATTTCCCCTATCTGAAAGTCTGATAAACGCCGGAAAAATGACTAAGTGTAAACAAAATTTTTTTCATCTTTTTTCAATTTTACCCCCGTGGGATATATATTCTACCCACACACATTTGGAACTCTCCTGGGGTACCCTCACACATATTATTCCCTCATTTAGTGGATATTTTCACAAAAAAAGTGAAATTTTCAAAAATCCAGAAAATTGGCTGAAAACGACTAAATATCAAGGACTCATTGGGCGAATTGCTCTGGAACTGAAATCGGAGCGCTCACTGACATTTTCCCTATCTGAAAGTCTGATAAACGCTGGAAAAATGACTAAGTCCAAAAAAAAATTTTTTTCAACTTTTTTCAATTTTACCCCCGTGGGATATATATTCTACCCACACACATTTGGAACTCTCCTGGGGTACCCTCACACATATTATTCCCTCATTTAGTGGATATTTTCACAAAAAAGTGAAATTTTCAAAAATCCAAAATATTGGCTGAAAACGACTAAATATCAAGGACTCATTGGGCGAATCACTCTGGAACTGAAATCGGAATGCTCACTGACATTTCCCCTATCTGAAAGTCTGATAAACGCCGGAAAAATGACTAAGTCCAAAAAAAAATTTTTTTCAACTTATTTCATTTTTACCCCCGTGGGATATATATTCTACTCACACACATTTGGAACTCTCCTGGGGTACCCTCACACATATTATTCCCTCATTTAGTGGATATTTTCACAAAAAAGTGAAATTTTCAAAATTCCAAAATATTGGCTGAAAACGACTAAATATCAAGGACTCATTGGGCGAATCGCTCTGGAACTGAAATCGGAATGCTCACTGACATTTCTCCTATCTGAGAGTCTGATAAACGCTGGAAAAATGACTAAGTCCAAAAAAAATTTTTTTTCAACTTTTTTAAATTTTACCCCCGTGGGATATAGATTCTACCCACACACATTTGGAACTCTCCTGGGGTACCCTCACACATATTATTCCCTCATTTAGTGGATATTTTCACAAAAAAGTGAAATTTTCAAAAATCCAAAATATTGGCTGAAAACAACTAAATATCAAGGACTCATTGGGCGAATCGCTCTGGAACTGAAATCGGAATGCTCACTGACATTTCCCCTATCTGAAAGTCTGATAAACGCCGGAAAAATGACTAAGTGTAAAAAAAATTTTTTTCATCTTTTTTCAATTTTACCCCCGTGGGATATATATTCTACCCACACACATTTGCAACTCTCCTGGGGTACCCTCACACATATTATTCCCTCATTTAGTGGATATTTTCACAAAAAAGTGAAATTTTCAAAAATCCAGAAAATTGGCTGAAAACGACTAAATATCAAGGACTCATTGGGCGAATTGCTCTGGAACTGAAATCGCAGCGCTCACTGACATTTCCCCTATCTGAAAGTCTGATAAACGAAGAAAAAATGACTAAGTTCAAAAAAATATTTTTTTAAACTTTTTTCATTTTTACCCCCGTGGGATATATATTCTACTCACACACATTTGGAACTCTCCTGGGGTTCCCTCACACATATTATTCCCTCATTTAGTGGATATTTTCACAAAAAAGTGAAATTTTCAAAAATCCAGAAAATTGGCTGAAAACGACTAAATATCAAGGACTCATTGGGCGAATCGCTCTGGAACTGAAATCGGAATGCTCACTCACATTTCCCCTATCTGAAAGTCTGATAAACGCTGGAAAAATGACTAAGTCCAAAAAAAAATTTTTTTCAACTTTTTTCAATTTTACACCCGTGGGATATATATTCTACCCACACACATTTGGAACTCTCCTGGGGTACCCTCACACATATTATTCCCTCATTTAGTGGATATTTTCACAAAAAAGTGAAATTTTCAAAATTCCAAAATATTGGCTGAAAACGACTAAATATCAAGGACTCATTGGGCGAATCACTCTGGAACTGAAATCGGAATGCTCACTGACATTTCCCCTATCTGAAAGTCTGATAAACGCTGGAAAAATGACTAAGTCCAAAAAAAAATATTTTTCAACTTTTTTCAATTTTACCCCCGTGGGATATATATTCTACCCACACACATTTGGAGCTCTCCTGGGGTACCCTCACACATATTATTCCCTCATTTAGTGGATATTTTCACAAAAAAGTGAAATTTTCAAAAATCCAAAATATTGGCTGAAAACGACTAAATATCAAGGACTCATTGGGCGAATCGCTCTGGAACTGAAATCGGAATGCTCACTGACATTTCCCCTATCTGAAAGTCTGATAAACGCCGGAAAAATGACTAAGTGTAAAAAAAATTTTTTTTCATCTTTTTTCAATTTTACCCCCGTGGGATATATATTCTACCCACACACATTTGGAACTCTCCTGGGGTACCCTCACACATATTATTCCCTCATTTAGTGGATATTTTCACAAAAAAGTGAAATTTTCAAAAATCCAGAAAATTGGCTGAAAACGACTAAATATCAAGGACTCATTGGGCGAATTGCTCTGGAACTGAAATCGGAGCGCTCACTGACATTTTCCCTATCTGAAAGTCTGATAAACGCTGGAAAAATGACTAAGTCCAAAAAAAAATTTTTTTCAACTTTTTTCAATTTTACCCCCGTGGGATATATATTCTACCCACACACATTTGGAACTCTCCTGGGGTACCCTCACACATATTATTCTCTCATTTAGTGGATATTTTCACAAAAAAGTGAAATTTTCAAAAATCCAAAATATTGGCTGAAAACGACTAAATATCAAGGACTCATTGGGCGAATCACTCTGGAACTGAAATCGGAATGCTCACTGACATTTCCCCTATCTGAAAGTCTGATAAACGCTGGAAAAATGACTAAGTCCAAAAAAAAATTTTTTTCAACTTTTTTCAATTTTACCCCCGTGGGATATATATTCTACCCACACACATTTGGAACTCTCCTGGGGTACCCTCACACATATTATTCCCTCATTTAGTGGATATTTTCACAAAAAAGTGAAATTTTCAAAAATCTAAAATATTGGCTGAAAACGACTAAATATCAAGGACTCATTGGGCGAATCGCTCTGGAACTGAAATCGGAATGCTCACTGACATTTCCCCTATCTGAAAGTCTGATAAACGCCGGAAAAATGACTAAGTGTAAAAAAAAATTTTTTTCATCTTTTTTCAATTTTACCCCCGTGGGATATATATTCTACCCACACACATTTGGAACTCTCCTGGGGTACCCTCACACATATTATTCCCTCATTTAGTGGATATTTTCACAAAAAAGTGAAATTTTCAAAATTCCAAAATATTGGCTGAAAACGACTAAATATCAAGGACTCATTGGGCGAATCGCTCTGGAACTGAAATCGGAATGCTCACTGACATTTCCCCTATCTGAGAGTCTGATAAACGCTGGAAAAATGACTAAGTCCAAAAAAAATTTTTTTACAACTTTTTTAAATTTTACCCCCGTGGGATATAGATTCTACCCACACACATTTGGAACTCTCCTGGGGTACCCTCACACATATTATTCCCTCATTTAGTGGATATTTTCACAAAAAAGTGAAATTTTCAAAAATCCAAAATATTGGCTGAAAACAACTAAATATCAAGGACTCATTGGGCGAATCGCTCTGGAACTGAAATCGGAATGCTCACTGACATTTCCCCTATCTGAAAGTCTGATAAACGCCGGAAAAATGACTAAGTGTAAAAAAAATTTTTTTCATCTTTTTTCAATTTTACCCCCGTGGGATATATATTCTACCCACACACATTTGGAACTCTCCTGGGGTACCCTCACACATATTATTCCCTCATTTAGTGGATATTTTCACAAAAAAGTGAAATTTTCAAAAATCCAGAAAATTGGCTGAAAACGACTAAATATCAAGGACTCATTGGGCGAATTGCTCTGGAACTGAAATCGCAGCGCTCACTGACATTTCCCCTATCTGAAAGTCTGATAAACGAAGAAAAAATGACTAAGTTCAAAAAAATATTTTTTTAAACTTTTTTCATTTTTACCCCCGTGGGATATATATTCTACTCACACACATTTGGAACTCTCCTGGGGTTCCCTCACACATATTATTCCCTCATTTAGTGGATATTTTCACAAAAAAGTGAAATTTTCAAAAATCCAGAAAATTGGCTGAAAACGACTAAATATCAAGGACTCATTGGGCGAATCGCTCTGGAACTGAAATCGGAATGCTCACTCACATTTCCCCTATCTGAAAGTCTGATAAACGCTGGAAAAATGACTAAGTCCAAAAAAAAATTTTTTTCAACTTTTTTCAATTTTACCCCCGTGGGATATATATTCTACCCACACACATTTGGAACTCTCCTGGGGTACCCTCACACATATTATTCCCTCATTTAGTGGATATTTTCACAAAAAAGTGAAATTTTCAAAATTCCAAAATATTGGCTGAAAACGACTAAATATCAAGGACTCATTGGGCGAATCACTCTGGAACTGAAATCGGAATGCTCACTGACATTTCCCCTATCTGAAAGTCTGATAAACGCTGGAAAAATGACTAAGTCCAAAAAAAAATATTTTTCAACTTTTTTCAATTTTACCCCCGTGGGATATATATTCTACCCACACACATTTGGAGCTCTCCTGGGGTACCCTCACACATATTATTCCCTCATTTAGTGGATATTTTCACAAAAAAGTGAAATTTTCAAAAATCCAAAATATTGGCTGAAAACGACTAAATATCAAGGACTCATTGGGCGAATCGCTCTGGAACTGAAATCGGAATGCTCACTGACATTTCCCCTATCTGAAAGTCTGATAAACGCCGGAAAAATGACAAAGTGTAAAAAAAATTTTTTTTCATCTTTTTTCAATTTTACCCCCGTGGGATATATATTCTACCCACACACATTTGGAACTCTCCTGGGGTACCCTCACACATATTATTCCCTCATTTAGTGGATATTTTCACAAAAAAGTGAAATTTTCAAAAATCCAGAAAATTGGCTGAAAACGACTAAATATCAAGGACTCATTGGGCGAATTGCTCTGGAACTGAAATCGGAGCGCTCACTGACATTTTCCCTATCTGAAAGTCTGATAAACGCTGGAAAAATGACTAAGTCCAAAAAAAAATTTTTTTCAACTTTTTTCAATTTTACCCCCGTGGGATATATATTCTACCCACACACATTTGGAACTCTCCTGGGGTACCCTCACACATATTATTCCCTCATTTAGTGGATATTTTCACAAAAAAGTGAAATTTTCAAAAATCCAAAATATTGGCTGAAAACGACTAAATATCAAGGACTCATTGGGCGAATCGCTCTGGAACTGAAATCGGAATGCTCACTGACATTTCCCCTATCTGAGAGTCTGATAAACGCTGGAAAAATGACTAAGTCCAAAAAAAATTTTTTTTCAACTTTTTTAAATTTTACCCCCGTGGCATATATATTCTACCCACACACATTTGGAACTCTCCTGGGGTACCCTCACACATATTATTCCCTCATTTAGTGGATATTTTCACAAAAAAGTGAAATTTTCAAAAATCCAGAAAATTGGCTGAAAACGACTAAATATCAAGGACTCATTGGGCGAATTGCTCTGGAACTGAAATCGGAATGCTCACTGACATTTCCCCTATCTGAAAGTCTGATAAACGCTGGAAAAATGACTAAGTCCAAAAAAATATTTTTTTAAACTTTTTTCAATTTTACCCCCGTGGGATATATATTCTACCCACACACATGTGGAACTCTCCTGGGGTACCCTCACACATATTATTCCCTCATTTAGTGGATATTTTCACAAAAAAGTGAAATTTTCAAAAATCCAAAATATTGGCTGAAAACAACTAAATATCAAGGACTCATTGGGCGAATCGCTCTGGAACTGAAATCGGAATGCTCACTGACATTTCCCCTATCTGAAAGTCTGATAAACGCCGGAAAAATGACTAAGTGTAAAAAAAATTTTTTTCATCTTTTTTCAATTTTACCCCCGTGGGATATATATTCTACCCACACACATTTGGAACTCTCCTGGGGTACCCTCACACATATTATTCCCTCATTTAGTGGATATTTTCACAAAAAAGTGAAATTTTCAAAAATCCAGAAAATTGGCTGAAAACGACTAAATATCAAGGACTCATTGGGCGAAATGCTCTGGAACTGAAATCGCAGCGCTCACTGACATTTCCCCTATCTGAAAGTCTGATAAACGAAGAAAAAATGACTAAGTTCAAAAAAATATTTTTTTAAACTTTTTTCATTTTTACCCCCGTGGGATATATATTCTACTCACACACATTTGGAACTCTCCTGGGGTTCCCTCACACATATTATTCCCTCATTTAGTGGATATTTTCACAAAAAAGTGAAATTTTCAAAAATCCAGAAAATTGGCTGAAAACGACTAAATATCAAGGACTCATTGGGCGAATCGCTCTGGAACTGAAATCGGAATGCTCACTCACATTTCCCCTATCTGAAAGTCTGATAAACGCTGGAAAAATGACTAAGTCCAAAAAAAATTTTTTTTCAACTTTTTTCAATTTTACCCCCGTGGGATATATATTCTACCCACACACATTTGGAACTCTCCTGGGGTACCCTCACACATATTATTCCCTCATTTAGTGGATATTTTCACAAAAAAGTGAAATTTTCAAAATTCCAAAATATTGGCTGAAAACGACTAAATATCAAGGACTCATTGGGCGAATCGCTCTGGAACTGAAATCGGAATGCTCACTGACATTTCCCCTATCTGAAAGTCTGATAAACGCTGGAAAAATGACTAAGTCCAAAAAAAAATATTTTTCAACTTTTTTCAATTTTACCCCCGTGGGATATATATTCTACCCAAACACATTTGGAGCTCTCCTGGGGTACCCTCACACATATTATTCCCTCATTTAGTGGATATTTTCACAAAAAAGTGAAATTTTCAAAAATCCAAAATATTGGCTGAAAACGACTAAATATCAAGGACTCATTGGGCGAATCGCTCTGGAACTGAAATCGGAATGCTCACTGACATTTCCCCTATCTGAAAGTCTGATAAACGCCGGAAAAATGACTAAGTGTAAAAAAAATTTTTTTTCATCTTTTTTCAATTTTACCCCCGTGGGATATATATTCTACCCACACACATTTGGAACTCTCCTGGGGTACCCTCACACATATTATTCCCTCATTTAGTGGATATTTTCACAAAAAAGTGAAATTTTCAAAAATCCAGAAAATTGGCTGAAAACGACTAAATATCAAGGACTCATTGGGCGAATTGCTCTGGAACTGAAATCGGAGCGCTCACTGACATTTTCCCTATCTGAAAGTCTGATAAACGCTGGAAAAATGACTAAGTCCAAAAAAAAATTTTTTTCAACTTTTTTCAATTTTACCCCCGTGGGATATATATTCTACCCACACACATTTGGAACTCTCCTGGGGTACCCTCACACATATTATTCCCTCATTTAGTGGATATTTTCACAAAAAAGTGAAATTTTCAAAAATCCAGAAAATTGGCTGAAAACGACTAAATATCAAGGACTCATTGGGCGAATTGCTCTGGAACTGAAATCGGAACGCTCACTGACATTTCCCCTATCTGAAAGTCTGATAAACGCCGGAAAAATGACTAAGTCCAAAAAAAAATTTTTTTCAACTTTTTTCAATTTTACCCCCGTGGGATATATATTCTACCCACACACATTTGGAACTCTCCTGGGGTACCCTCACACATATTATTCCCTCATTTAGTGGATATTTTCACAAAAAAGTGAAATTTTCAAAAATCCAGAAAATTGGCTGAAAACGACTAAATATCAAGGACTCATTGGGCGAATTGCTCTGGAACTGAAATCGGAACGCTCACTGACATTTCCCCTATCTGAAAGTCTGATAAACGCCGGAAAAATGACTAAGTCCAAAAATAAATTTTTTTCAACTTTTTTCAGCTTTACCCCCGTGGGATATATATTCTACCCACACACATTTGGAACTCTCCTGGGGTACCCTCACACATATTATTCCCTCATTTAGTGGATATTTTCACAAAAAAGTGAAATTTTCAAAAATCCAAAATATTGGCTGAAAACGACTAAATATCAAGGACTCATTGGGCGAATCGCTCTGGAACTGAAATCGGAATGCTCACTGACATTTCCCCTATCTGAAAGTCTGATAAACGCCGGAAAAATGACTAAGTGTAAAAAAAAATTTTTTTCATCTTTTTTCAATTTTACCCCCGTGGGATATATATTCTACCCACACACATTTGGAACTCTCCTGGGGTACCCTCACACATATTATTCCCTCATTTAGTGGATATTTTCACAAAAAAGTGAAATTTTCAAAAATCCAGAAAATTGGCTGAAAACGACTAAATATCAAGGACTCATTGGGCGAATCGCTCTGGAACTGAAATCGGAATGCTCACTCACATTTCCCCTATCTGAAAGTCTGATAAACGCCGGAAAAATGACTAAGTCCAAAAAAAAATTTTTTTCAACTTTTTTCAATTTTACCCCCGTGGGATATATATTCTACCCACACACATTTGGAACTCTCCTGGGGTACCCTCACACATATTATTCCCTCATTTAGTGGATATTTTCACAAAAAAGTGAAATTTTGAAAAATTCCAAAATATTGGCTGAAAACGAATAAATATCAAGGACTCATTGGGCGAATCGCTCTGGAACTGAAATCGGAATGCTCACTGACATTTCCCCTATCTGAAAGTCTGATAAACGCTGGAAAAATGACTAAGTCCAAAAAAAAATATTTTTCAACTTTTTTCAATTTTACCCCCGTGGGATATATATTCTACCCACACACATTTGGAACTCTCCTGGGGTACCCTCACACATATTATTCCCTCATTTAGTGGATATTTTCACAAAAAAGTGAAATTTTCAAAAATCCAAAATATTGGCTGAAAACGACTAAATATCAAGGACTCATTGGGCGAATCGCTCTGGAACTGAAATCGGAATGCTCACTGACATTTCCCCTATCTGAGAGTCTGATAAACGCTGGAAAAATGACTAAGTCCAAAAAAAATTTTTTTTCAACTTTTTTAAATTTTACCCCCGTGGCATATATATTCTACCCACACACATTTGGAACTCTCCTGGGGTACCCTCACACATATTATTCCCTCATTTAGTGGATATTTTCACAAAAAAGTGAAATTTTCAAAAATCCAGAAAATTGGCTGAAAACGACTAAATATCAAGGACTCATTGGGCGAATTGCTCTGGAACTGAAATCGGAACGCTCACTGACATTTCCCCTATCTGAAAGTCTGATAAACGCCGGAAAAATGACTAAGTCCAAAAAAAAATTTTTTTCAACTTTTTTCAATTTTACCCCCGTGGGATATATATTCTACCCACACACATTTGGAACTCTCCTGGGGTACCCTCACACATATTATTCCCTCATTTAGTGGATATTTTCACAAAAAAGTGAAATTTTCAAAAATCCAGAAAATTGGCTGAAAACGACTAAATATCAAGGACTCATTGGGCGAATTGCTCTGGAACTGAAATCGGAACGCTCACTGACATTTCCCCTATCTGAAAGTCTGATAAACGCCGGAAAAATGACTAAGTCCAAAAATAAATTTTTTTCAACTTTTTTCAGCTTTACCCCCGTGGGATATATATTCTACCCACACACATTTGGAACTCTCCTGGGGTACCCTCACACATATTATTCCCTCATTTAGTGGATATTTTCACAAAAAAGTGAAATTTTCAAAATTCCAAAATATTGGCTGAAAACGACTAAATATCAACGACTCATTGGGCGAATCGCTCTGGAACTGAAATCGGAATGCTCACTGACATTCCCCTATCTGAAAGTCTGATAAACGCCGGAAAAATGACTAAGTGTAAAAAAAAATTTTTTTCATCTTTTTTCAATTTTACCCCCGTGGGATATATATTCTACCCACACACATTTGGAACTCTCCTGGGGTACCCTCACACATATTATTCCCTCATTTAGTGGATATTTTCACAAAAAAGTGAAATTTTCAAAAATCCAGAAAATTGGCAGAAAACGACTAAATATCAAGGACTCATTGGGCGAATTGCTCTGGAACTGAAATCGGAACACTCACTGACATTTCCCCTATCTGAAAGTCTGATAAACGAAGAAAAAATGACTAAGTTCAAAAAAATATTTTTTTAAACTTTTTTCATTTTTACCCCCGTGGGATATATATTCTACTCACACACATTTGGAACTCTCCTGGGGTTCCCTCACACATATTATTCCCTCATTTAGTGGATATTTTCACAAAAAAGTGAAATTTTCAAAAATCCAGAAAATTGGCTGAAAACGACTAAATATCAAGGACTCATTGGGCGAATCGCTCTGGAACTGAAATCGGAATGCTCACTCACATTTCCCCTATCTGAAAGTCTGATAAATGCCGGAAAAATGACTAAGTCCAAAAAAAAATTTTTTTCAACTTTTTTCAATTTTACCCCCGTGGGATATATATTCTACCCACACACATTTGGAACTCTCCTGGGGTACACTCACACATATTATTCCCTCATTTAGTGGATATTTTCACAAAAAAGTGAAATTTTCAAAATTCCAAAATATTGGCTGAAAATGAATAAATATCAAGGACTCATTGGGCGAATCGCTCTGGAACTGAAATCGGAATGCTCACTGACATTTCCCCTATCTGAAAGTCTGATAAACGCTGGAAAAATGACTAAGTCCAAAAAAAAATATTTTTCAACTTTTTTCAATTTTACCCCCGTGGGATATATATTCTACCCACACACATTTGGAACTCTCCTGGGGTACCCTCACACATATTATTCCCTCATTTAGTGGATATTTTCACAAAAAAGTGAAATTTTCAAAAATCCAAAATATTGGCTGAAAACGACTAAATATCAAGGACTCATTGGGCGAATCGCTCTGGAACTGAAATCGGAATGCTCACTGACATTTCCCCTATCTGAAAGTCTGATAAACGCCGGAAAAATGACTAAGTGTAAAAAAAATTTTTTTTCATCTTTTTTCAATTTTACCCCCGTGGGATATATATTCTACCCACACACATTTGGAACTCTCCTGGGGTACCCTCACACATATTATTCCCTCATTTAGTGGATATTTTCACAAAAAAGTGAAATTTTCAAAAATCCAGAAAATTGGCTGAAAACGACTAAATATCAAGGACTCATTGGGCGAATTGCTCTGGAACTGAAATCGGAGCGCTCACTGACATTTTCCCTATCTGAAAGTCTGATAAACGCTGGAAAAATGACTAAGTCCAAAAAAAAATTTTTTTCAACTTTTTTCAATTTTACCCCCGTGGGATATATATTCTACCCACACACATTTGGAACTCTCCTGGGGTACCCTCACACATATTATTCCCTCATTTAGTGGATATTTTCACAAAAAAGTGAAATTTTCAAAAATCCAGAAAATTGGCTGAAAACGACTAAATATCAAGGACTCATTGGGCGAATTGCTCTGGAACTGAAATCGGAACACTCACTGACATTTCCCCTATCTGAAAGTCTGATAAACGAAGAAAAAATGACTAAGTTCAAAAAAATATTTTTTTAAACTTTTTTCATTTTTACCCCCGTGGGATATATATTCTACTCACACACATTTGGAACTCTCCTGGGGTTCCCTCACACATATTATTCCCTCATTTAGTGGATATTTTCACAAAAAAGTGAAATTTTCAAAAATCCAGAAAATTGGCTGAAAACGACTAAATATCAAGGACTCATTGGGCGAATCGCTCTGGAACTGAAATCGGAATGCTCACTCACATTTCCCCTATCTGAAAGTCTGATAAACGCCGGAAAAATGACTAAGTCCAAAAAAAAATTTTTTTCAACTTTTTTCAATTTTACCCCCGTGGGATATATATTCTACCCACACACATTTGGAACTCTCCTGGGGTACCCTCACACATATTATTCCCTCATTTAGTGGATATTTTCACAAAAAAGTGAAATTTTCAAAATTCCAAAATATTGGCTGAAAACGAATAAATATCAAGGACTCATTGGGCGAATCGCTCTGGAACTGAAATCGGAACGCTCACTGACATTTCCCCTATCTGAAAGTCTGATAAACGCTGGAAAAATGACTAAGTCCAAAAAAAAATTTTTTTCAACTTTTTTCAATTTTACCCCCGTGGGATATATATTCTACCCACACACATTTGGAACTCTCCTGGGGTACCCTCACACATATTATTCCCTCATTTAGTGGATATTTTCACAAAAAAGTGAAATTTTCAAAATTCCAAAATATTGGCTGAAAACGAATAAATATCAAGGACTCATTGGGCGAATCGCTCTGGAACTGAAATCGGAACGCTCACTGACATTTCCCCTATCTGAAAGTCTGATAAACGCTGGAAAAATGACTAAGTCCAAAAAAAAATTTTTTTCAACTTTTTTCAATTTTACCCCCGTGGGATATATATTCTACCCACACACATTTGGAACTCTCCTGGGGTACCCTCACACATATTATTCCCTCATTTAGTGGATATTTTCACAAAAAAGTGAAATTTTCAAAAATCCAAAATATTGGCTGAAAACGACTAAATATCAAGGACTCATTGGGCGAATCGCTCTGGAACTGAAATCGGAATGCTCACTGACATTTCCCCTATCTGAAAGTCTGATAAACGCCGGAAAAATGACTAAGTGTAAAAAAAAATTTTTTTCATCTTTTTTCAATTTTACCCCCGTGGGATATATATTCTACCCACACACATTTGGAACTCTCCTGGGGTACCCTCACACATATTATTCCCTCATTTAGTGGATATTTTCACAAAAAAGTGAAATTTTCAAAAATCCAGAAAATTGGCTGAAAACGACTAAATATCAAGGACTCATTGGGCGAATTGCTCTGGAACTGAAATCGGAACACTCACTGACATTTCCCCTATCTGAAAGTCTGATAAACGAAGAAAAAATGACTAAGTTCAAAAAAATATTTTTTTAAACTTTTTTCATTTTTACCCCCGTGGGATATATATTCTACTCACACACATTTGGAACTCTCCTGGGGTTCCCTCACACATATTATTCCCTCATTTAGTGGATATTTTCACAAAAAAGTGAAATTTTCAAAAATCCAGAAAATTGGCTGAAAACGACTAAATATCAAGGACTCATTGGGCGAATCGCTCTGGAACTGAAATCGGAATGCTCACTCACATTTCCCCTATCTGAAAGTCTGATAAACGCCGGAAAAATGACTAAGTCCAAAAAAAAATTTTTTTAAACTTTTTTCAATTTTACCCCCGTGGGATATATATTCTACCCACACACATTTGGAACTCTCCTGGGGTACCCTCACACATATTATTCCCTCATTTAGTGGATAGTTTCACAAAAAAGTGAAATTTTCAAAAATCCAGGAAATTGGCTGAAAACGACTAAATATCAAGGACTCATTGGGCGAATCGCTCTGGAACTGAAATCGGAATGCTCACTCACATTTCCCCTATCTGAAAGTCTGATAAACGCCGGAAACATGACTAAGTCCAAAAAAAAATTTTTTTCAACTTTTTTCAATTTTACCCCCGTGGGATATATATTCTACCCACACACATTTGGAACTCTCCTGGGGTACCCTCACACATATTATTCCCTCATTTAGTGGATATTTTCACAAAAAAGTGAAATTTTCAAAAATCCAAAATATTGGCTGAAAACGACTAAATATCAAGGACTCATTGGGCGAATCGCTCTGGAACTGAAATCGGAATGCTCTCTGACATTTCCCCTATCTGAAAGTCTGATAAACGCCGGAAAAATGACTAAGTGTAAAAAAAAATTTTTTTCATCTTTTTTCATTTTTACCCCCGTGGGATATATATTCTACTCACACACATTTGGAACTCTCCTGGGGTTCCCTCACACATATTATTCCCTCATTTAGTGGATATTTTCACAAAAAAGTGAAATTTTCAAAAATCCAAAATATTGGCTGAAAACGACTAAATATCAAGGACTCATTGGGCGAATCGCTCTGGAACTGAAATCGGAATGCTCACTGACATTTCCCCTATCTGAAAGTCTGATAAACGCCGGAAAAATGACTAAGTGTAAAAAAAATTTTTTTTCATCTTTTTTCAATTTTACCCCCGTGGGATATATATTCTACCCACACACATTTGGAACTCTCCTGGGGTACCCTCACACATATTATTCCCTCATTTAGTGGATATTTTCACAAAAAAGTGAAATTTTCAAAAATCCAGAAAATTGGCTGAAAACGACTAAATATCAAGGACTCATTGGGCGAATTGCTCTGGAACTGAAATCGGAGCGCTCACTGACATTTTCCCTATCTGAAAGTCTGATAAACGCTGGAAAAATGACTAAGTCCAAAAAAAAATTTTTTTCAACTTTTTTCAATTTTACCCCCGTGGGATATATATTCTACCCACACACATTTGGAACTCTCCTGGGGTACCCTCACACATATTATTCCCTCATTTAGTGGATATTTTCACAAAAAAGTGAAATTTTCAAAAATCCAGAAAATTGGCTGAAAACGACTAAATATCAAGGACTCATTGGGCGAATTGCTCTGGAACTGAAATCGGAACACTCACTGACATTTCCCCTATCTGAAAGTCTGATAAACGAAGAAAAAATGACTAAGTTCAAAAAAATATTTTTTTAAACTTTTTTCATTTTTACCCCCGTGGGATATATATTCTACTCACACACATTTGGAACTCTCCTGGGGTTCCCTCACACATATTATTCCCTCATTTAGTGGATATTTTCACAAAAAAGTGAAATTTTCAAAAATCCAGAAAATTGGCTGAAAACGACTAAATATCAAGGACTCATTGGGCGAATCGCTCTGGAACTGAAATCGGAATGCTCACTCACATTTCCCCTATCTGAAAGTCTGATAAACGCCGGAAAAATGACTAAGTCCAAAAAAAAATTTTTTTCAACTTTTTTCAATTTTACCCCCGTGGGATATATATTCTACCCACACACATTTGGAACTCTCCTGGGGTACCCTCACACATATTATTCCCTCATTTAGTGGATATTTTCACAAAAAAGTGAAATTTTCAAAATTCCAAAATATTGGCTGAAAACGAATAAATATCAAGGACTCATTGGGCGAATCGCTCTGGAACTGAAATCGGAACGCTCACTGACATTTCCCCTATCTGAAAGTCTGATAAACGCTGGAAAAATGACTAAGTCCAAAAAAAAATTTTTTTCAACTTTTTTCAATTTTACCCCCGTGGGATATATATTCTACCCACACACATTTGGAACTCTCCTGGGGTACCCTCACACATATTATTCCCTCATTTAGTGGATATTTTCACAAAAAAGTGAAATTTTCAAAATTCCAAAATATTGGCTGAAAACGAATAAATATCAAGGACTCATTGGGCGAATCGCTCTGGAACTGAAATCGGAACGCTCACTGACATTTCCCCTATCTGAAAGTCTGATAAACGCTGGAAAAATGACTAAGTCCAAAAAAAAATTTTTTTCAACTTTTTTCAATTTTACCCCCGTGGGATATATATTCTACCCACACACATTTGGAACTCTCCTGGGGTACCCTCACACATATTATTCCCTCATTTAGTGGATATTTTCACAAAAAAGTGAAATTTTCAAAAATCCAAAATATTGGCTGAAAACGACTAAATATCAAGGACTCATTGGGCGAATCGCTCTGGAACTGAAATCGGAATGCTCACTGACATTTCCCCTATCTGAAAGTCTGATAAACGCCGGAAAAATGACTAAGTGTAAAAAAAAATTTTTTTCATCTTTTTTCAATTTTACCCCCGTGGGATATATATTCTACCCACACACATTTGGAACTCTCCTGGGGTACCCTCACACATATTATTCCCTCATTTAGTGGATATTTGTCACAAAAAAGTGAAATTTTCAAAAATCCAGAAAATTGGCTGAAAACGACTAAATATCAAGGACTCATTGGGCGAATTGCTCTGGAACTGAAATCGGAACACTCACTGACATTTCCCCTATCTGAAAGTCTGATAAACGAAGAAAAAATGACTAAGTTCAAAAAAATATTTTTTTAAACTTTTTTCATTTTTACCCCCGTGGGATATATATTCTACTCACACACATTTGGAACTCTCCTGGGGTTCCCTCACACATATTATTCCCTCATTTAGTGGATATTTTCACAAAAAAGTGAAATTTTCAAAAATCCAGAAAATTGGCTGAAAACGACTAAATATCAAGGACTCATTGGGCGAATCGCTCTGGAACTGAAATCGGAATGCTCACTCACATTTCCCCTATCTGAAAGTCTGATAAACGCCGGAAAAATGACTAAGTCCAAAAAAAAATTTTTTTAAACTTTTTTCAATTTTACCCCCGTGGGATATATATTCTACCCACACACATTTGGAACTCTCCTGGGGTACCCTCACACATATTATTCCCTCATTTAGTGGATAGTTTCACAAAAAAGTGAAATTTTCAAAAATCCAGGAAATTGGCTGAAAACGACTAAATATCAAGGACTCATTGGGCGAATCGCTCTGGAACTGAAATCGGAATGCTCACTCACATTTCCCCTATCTGAAAGTCTGATAAACGCCGGAAACATGACTAAGTCCAAAAAAAAATTTTTTTCAACTTTTTTCAATTTTACCCCCGTGGGATATATATTCTACCCACACACATTTGGAACTCTCCTGGGGTACCCTCACACATATTATTCCCTCATTTAGTGGATATTTTCACAAAAAAGTGAAATTTTCAAAAATCCAAAATATTGGCTGAAAACGACTAAATATCAAGGACTCATTGGGCGAATCGCTCTGGAACTGAAATCGGAATGCTCACTGACATTTCCCCTATCTGAAAGTCTGATAAACGCCGGAAAAATGACTAAGTGTAAAAAAAAATTTTTTTCATCTTTTTTCATTTTTACCCCCGTGGGATATATATTCTACTCACACACATTTGGAACTCTCCTGGGGTTCCCTCACACATATTATTCCCTCATTTAGTGGATATTTTCACAAAAAAGTGAAATTTTCAAAAATCCAGAAAATTGGCTGAAAACGACTAAATATCAAGGACTCATTGGGCGAATTGCTCTGGAACTGAAATCGGAGCGCTCACTGACATTTCCCCTATCTGAAAGTCTGATAAACGCCGGAAAAATGACTAAGTCCAAAAAAAAATTTTTTTCAACTTTTTTCAATTTTACCCCCGTGGGATATATATTCTACCCACACACATTTGGAACTCTCCTGGGGTACCCTCACACATATTATTCCCTCATTTAGTGGATATTTTCACAAAAAAGTGAAATTTTCAAAAATCCAAAATATTGGCTGAAAACGACTAAATATCAAGGACTCATTGGGCGAATCACTCTGGAACTGAAATCGGAATGCTCACTGACATTTCCCCTATCTGAAAGTCTGATAAACGCTGGAAAAATGACTAAGTCCAAAAAAATATTTTTTTAAACTTTTTTCAATTTTACCCCCGTGGGATATATATTCTACCCACACACATTTGGAACTCTCCTGGGGTACCCTCACACATATTATTCCCTCATTTAGTGGATATTTTCACAAAAAAGTGAAATTTTCAAAATTCCAAAATATTGGCTGAAAACGACTAAATATCAAGGACTCATTGGGCGAATCGCTCTGGAACTGAAATCGGAATGCTCACTGACATTTCCCCTATCTGAAAGTCTGATAAACGCTGGAAAAATGACTAAGTCCAAAAAAATATTTTTTTCAACTTTTTTCAATTTTACCCCCGTGGGATATATATTCTACCCACACACATTTGGAACTCTCCTGGGGTACCCTCACACATATTATTCCCTCATTTAGTGGATATTTTCACAAAAAAGTGAAATTTTCAAAAATCCAGAAAATTGGCTGAAAACGACTAAATATCAAGGACTCATTGGGCGAATCGCTCTGGAACTGAAATCGGAATGCTCACTGACATTTCCCCTATCTGAAAGTCTGATATACGCTGGAAAAATGACTAAGTCCAAAAAACAATTTTTTTCATCTTTTTTCAATTTTACCCCCGTGGGATATATATTCTACCCACACACATTTGGAACTCTCCTGGGGTACCCTCACACATATTATTCCCTCATTTAGTGGATATTTTCACAAAAAAGTGAAATTTTCAAAAATCCAAAATATTGGCTGAAAACGACTAAATATCAAGGACTCATTGGGCGAATCACTCTGGAACTGAAATCGGAATGCTCACTGACATTTCCCCTATCTGAAAGTCTGATAAACGCTGGAAAAATGACTAAGTCCAAAAAAATATTTTTTTAAACTTTTTTCAATTTTACCCCCGTGGGATATATATTCTACCCACACACATTTGGAACTCTCCTGGGGTACCCTCACACATATTATTCCCTCATTTAGTGGATATTTTCACAAAAAAGTGAAATTTTCAAAAATCCAAAATATTGGCTGAAAACGACTAAATATCAAGGACTCATTGGGCGAATCACTCTGGAACTGAAATCGGAATGCTCACTGACATTTCCCCTATCTGAAAGTCTGATAAACGCTGGAAAAATGACTAAGTCCAAAAAAAAATTTTTTTCAACTTTTTTCAATTTTACCCCCGTGGGATATATATTCTACCCACACACATTTGGAACTCTCCTGGGGTAACCTCACACATATTATTCCCTCATTTAGTGGATATTTTCACAAAAAAGTGAAATTTTTCAAAAATCCAAATTATTGGCTGAAAACGACTAAATATCAAGGACTCATTGGGCGAATTGCTATGGAACTGAAATCGGAACGCTCACTGACATTTCCCCTATCTGAAAGTCTGATAAACGCCGGAAAAATGACTAAGTCCAAAAAAAATTTTTTTTCAACTTTTTTCAATTTTACCCCCGTGGGATATATATTCTACCCACACACATTTGGAACTCTCCTGGGGTCCCCTCACACATATTATTCCCTCATTTAGTGGATATTTTCACAAAAAAGTGAAATTTTCAAAAATCCAGAAAATTGGCTGAAAACGACAAAATATCAAGGACTCATTGGGCGAATTGCTCTGGAACTGAAATCGGAACGCTCACTGACATTTCCCCTATCTGAAAGTCTGATAAACGCCGGAAAAATGACTAAGTGTAAAAAAAAATTTTTTTCAACTTTTTTCAATTTTACCCCCGTGGGATATATATTCTACCCACACACATTTGGAACTCTCCTGGGGTACCCTCACACATATTATTCCCTCATTTAGTGGATATTTTCACAAAAAAGTGAAATTTTTCAAAAATCCAAATTATTGGCTGAAAACGACTAAATATCAAGGACTCATTGGGCGAATTGCTCTGGAACTGAAATCGGAACGCTCACTGACATTTCCCCTATCTGAAAGTCTGATAAACGCCGGAAAAATGACTAAGTCCAAAAAAAATTTTTTTTCAACTTTTTTCAATTTTACCCCCGTGGGATATATATTCTACCCACACACATTTGGAACTCTCCTGGGGTCCCCTCACACATATTATTCCCTCATTTAGTGGATATTTTCACAAAAAAGTGAAATTTTCAAAAATCCAGAAAATTGGCTGAAAACGACTAAATATCAAGGACTCATTGGGCGAATTGCTCTGGAACTGAAATCGGAATGCTCACTGACATTTCCCCTATCTGAAAGTCTGATAAACGCCAGAAAAATGACTAAGTGTAAAAAAAAAATTTTTTCAACTTTTTTCAATTTTACCCCCGTGGGATATATATTCTACCCACACACATTTGGAACTCTCCTGGGGTACCCTCACACATATTATTCCCTCATTTAGTGGATATTTTCACAAAAAAGTGAAATTTTCAAAAATCCAGAAAATTGGCTGAAAACGACTAAATATCAAGGACTCATTGGGCGAATCGCTCTGGAACTGAGATCGGAATGCTCATTGACATTTCCCCTATCTGAAAGTCTGATAAACGCCGGAAAAATGACTAAGTCCAAAAAAAAATGTTTTTCAACTTTTTTCAATTTTACCCCCGTGGGATATATATTCTACCCACACACATTTGGAACTCTCCTGGGGTACCCTCACACATATTATTCCCTCATTTAGTGGATATTTTCACAAAAAAGTTAAATTTTCAAAAATCCAGAAAATTGGCTGAAAACGACTAAATATCAAGAACTCATTGGGCGAATCACTCTGGAACTGAAATCGGAACGCTCACTGACATTTCCCCTATCTGAAAGTCTGATAAACGCCGGAAAAATGACTAAGTCCAAAAAAAAATTTTTTTCAACTTTTTTCAATTTTACCCCCGTGGGATATATATTCTACCCACACACATTTGGAACTCTCCTGGGGTACCCTCACACATATTATTCCCTCATTTAGTGAATATTTTCACAAAAAAGTGAAATTTTCAAAATTCCAAAATATTGGCTGAAAACGACTAAATATCAAGAACTCATTGGGCGAATCGCTCTGGAACTGAAATCGGAATGCTCACTGACATTTCCCCTATCTGAAAGTCTGATAAACGCTGGAAAAATGACTAAGTCCAAAAAAAATTTTTTTTCAACTTTTTTCAATTTTACCCCCGTGGGATATATATTCTACCCACACACATTTGGAACTCTCCTGGGGTACCCTCACACATATTATTCCCTCATTTAGTGGGTATTTTCACAAAAAAGTGAAATTTTCAAAAATCCAGAAAACTGGCTGAAAACGACTAAATATCAAGGACTCATTGGGCGAATTGCTCTGGAACTGAAATCGGAACGCTCACTGACATTTCCCCTATCTGAAAGTCTGATAAACGCCGGAAAAATGACTAAGTTCAAAAAAAATTTTTTTAAACTTTTTTCATTTTTACCCCCGTGGGATATATATTCTACTCACACACATTTGGAACTCTCCTGGGGTTCCCTCACACATATTATTCCCTCATTTAGTGGATATTTTCACAAAAAAGTGAAATTTTCAAAAATCCAGAAAATTGGCTGAAAACGACTAAATATCAAGGACTCATTGGGCGAATCGCTCTGGAACTGAGATCGGAATGCTCACTGACATTTCCCCTATCTGAAAGTCTGATAAACGCCGGAAAAATGACTAAGTCCAAAAAAAATTTTTTTTCAACTTTTTTCAATTTTACCCCCGTGGGATATATATTCTACCCACACACATTTGGAACTCTCCTGGGGTACCCTCACACATATTATTCCCTCATTTAGTGGATATTTTCACAAAAAAGTGAAATTTTCAAAAATCCAAAATATTGGCTGAAAACGACTAAATATCAAGGACTCATTGGGCGAATCGCTCTGGAACTGAAATCGGAATGCTCACTGACATTTCCCCTATCTGAAAGTCTGATAAACGCCGGAAAAATGACTAAGTGTAAAAATAAATTTTTTTCATCTTTTTTCAATTTTACCCCCGTGGGATATATATTCTACCCACACACATTTGGAACTCTCCTGGGGTACCCTCACACATATTATTCCCTCATTTAGTGGATATTTTCACAAAAAAGTTAAATTTTCAAAAATCCAGAAAATTGGCTGAAAACGACTAAATATCAAGAACTCATTGGGCGAATCACTCTGGAACTGAAATCGGAACGCTCACTGACATTTCCCCTATCTGAAAGTCTGATAAACGCCGGAAAAATGACTAAGTCCAAAAAAAAATTTTTTTCAACTTTTTTCAATTTTACCCCCGTGGGATATATATTCTACCCACACACATTTGGAACTCTCCTGGGGTACCCTCACACATATTACTCCCTCATTTAGTGAATATTTTCACAAAAAAGTGAAATTTTCAAAAATCCAAAATATTGGCTGAAAACGACTAAATATCAAGGACTCATTGGGCGAATCGCTCTGGAACTGAAATCGGAATGCTCACTGACATTTCCCCTATCTGAAAGTCTGATAAACGCCGGAAAAATGACTAAGTGTAAAAAAGAATTTTTTTCATCTTTTTTCAATTTTACCCCCGTGGGATATATATTCTACCCACACACATTTGGAACTCTCCTGGGGTACCCTCACACATATTATTCCCTCATTTAGTGGATATTTTCACAAAAAAGTGAAATTTTCAAAAATCCAGAAAATTGGCTGAAAACGACTAAATATCAAGGACTCATTGGGCGAATTGCTCTGGAACTGAAATTGGAGCGCTCACTGACATTTCCCCTATCTGAAAGTCTGATAAACGCCGGAAAAATGACTAAGTGTAAAAAAAAATTTTTTTCATCTTTTTTCATTTTTACCCCCGTGGGATATATATTCTACTCACACACATTTGGAACTCTCCTGGGGTTCCCTCACACATATTATTCCCTCATTTAGTGGATATTTTCACAAAAAAGTGAAATTTTCAAAAATCCAGAAAATTGGCTGAAAACGACTAAATATCAAGGACTCATTGGGCGAATTGCTCTGGAACTGAAATCGGAGCGCTCACTGACATTTCCCCTATCTGAAAGTCTGATAAACGCCGGAAAAATGACTAAGTCCAAAAAAAAATTTTTTTCAACTTTTTTCAATTTTACCCCCGTGGGATATATATTCTACCCACACACATTTGGAACTCTCCTGGGGTACCCTCACACATATTATTCCCTCATTTAGTGGATATTTTCACAAAAAAGTGAAATTTTCAAAAATCCAGAAAATTGGCTGAAAACGACTAAATATCAAGGACTCATTGGGCGAATCGCTCTGGAACTGAGATCGGAATGCTCATTGACATTTCCCCTATCTGAAAGTCTGATAAACGCCGGAAAAATGACTAAGTCCAAAAAAAAATGTTTTTCAACTTTTTTCAATTTTACCCCCGTGGGATATATATTCTACCCACACACATTTGGAACTCTCCTGGGGTACCCTCACACATATTATTCCCTCATTTAGTGGATATTTTCACAAAAAAGTTAAATTTTCAAAAATCCAGAAAATTGGCTGAAAACGACTAAATATCAAGAACTCATTGGGCGAATCACTCTGGAACTGAAATCGGAACGCTCACTGACATTTCCCCTATCTGAAAGTCTGATAAACGCCGGAAAAATGACTAAGTCCAAAAAAAAATTTTTTTCAACTTTTTTCAATTTTACCCCCGTGGGATATATATTCTACCCACACACATTTGGAACTCTCCTGGGGTACCCTCACACATATTATTCCCTCATTTAGTGGATATTTTCACAAAAAAGTGAAATTTTTCAAAAATCCAAATTATTGGCTGAAAACGACTAAATATCAAGGACTCATTGGGCGAATTGCTCTGGAACTGAAATCGGAACGCTCACTGACATTTCCCCTATCTGAAAGTCTGATAAACGCCGGAAAAATGACTAAGTCCAAAAAAAATTTTTTTTCAACTTTTTTCAATTTTACCCCCGTGGGATATATATTCTACCCACACACATTTGGAACTCTCCTGGGGTCCCCTCACACATATTATTCCCTCATTTAGTGGATATTTTCACAAAAAAGTGAAATTTTCAAAAATCCAGAAAATTGGCTGAAAACGACTAAATATCAAGGACTCATTGGGCGAATTGCTCTGGAACTGAAATCGGAATGCTCACTGACATTTCCCCTATCTGAAAGTCTGATAAACGCCAGAAAAATGACTAAGTGTAAAAAAAAAATTTTTTCAACTTTTTTCAATTTTACCCCCGTGGGATATATATTCTACCCACACACATTTGGAACTCTCCTGGGGTACCCTCACACATATTATTCCCTCATTTAGTGGATATTTTCACAAAAAAGTGAAATTTTCAAAAATCCAGAAAATTGGCTGAAAACGACTAAATATCAAGGACTCATTGGGCGAATCGCTCTGGAACTGAGATCGGAATGCTCATTGACATTTCCCCTATCTGAAAGTCTGATAAACGCCGGAAAAATGACTAAGTCCAAAAAAAAATGTTTTTCAACTTTTTTCAATTTTACCCCCGTGGGATATATATTCTACCCACACACATTTGGAACTCTCCTGGGGTACCCTCACACATATTATTCCCTCATTTAGTGGATATTTTCACAAAAAAGTTAAATTTTCAAAAATCCAGAAAATTGGCTGAAAACGACTAAATATCAAGAACTCATTGGGCGAATCACTCTGGAACTGAAATCGGAACGCTCACTGACATTTCCCCTATCTGAAAGTCTGATAAACGCCGGAAAAATGACTAAGTCCAAAAAAAAATTTTTTTCAACTTTTTTCAATTTTACCCCCGTGGGATATATATTCTACCCACACACATTTGGAACTCTCCTGGGGTACCCTCACACATATTACTCCCTCATTTAGTGAATATTTTCACAAAAAAGTGAAATTTTCAAAAATCCAAAATATTGGCTGAAAACGACTAAATATCAAGGACTCATTGGGCGAATCGCTCTGGAACTGAAATCGGAATGCTCACTGACATTTCCCCTATCTGAAAGTCTGATAAACGCCGGAAAAATGACTAAGTGTAAAAAAGAATTTTTTTCATCTTTTTTCAATTTTACCCCCGTGGGATATATATTCTACCCACACACATTTGGAACTCTCCTGGGGTACCCTCACACATATTATTCCCTCATTTAGTGGATATTTTCACAAAAAAGTGAAATTTTCAAAAATCCAGAAAATTGGCTGAAAACGACTAAATATCAAGGACTCATTGGGCGAATTGCTCTGGAACTGAAATTGGAGCGCTCACTGACATTTCCCCTATCTGAAAGTCTGATAAACGCCGGAAAAATGACTAAGTGTAAAAAAAAATTTTTTTCATCTTTTTTCATTTTTACCCCCGTGGGATATATATTCTACTCACACACATTTGGAACTCTCCTGGGGTTCCCTCACACATATTATTCCCTCATTTAGTGGATATTTTCACAAAAAAGTGAAATTTTCAAAAATCCAGAAAATTGGCTGAAAACGACTAAATATCAAGGACTCATTGGGCGAATTGCTCTGGAACTGAAATCGGAGCGCTCACTGACATTTCCCCTATCTGAAAGTCTGATAAACGCCGGAAAAATGACTAAGTCCAAAAAAAAATTTTTTTCAACTTTTTTCAATTTTACCCCCGTGGGATATATATTCTACCCACACACATTTGGAACTCTCCTGGGGTACCCTCACACATATTATTCCCTCATTTAGTGGATATTTTCACAAAAAAGTGAAATTTTCAAAAATCCAGAAAATTGGCTGAAAACGACTAAATATCAAGGACTCATTGGGCGAATCGCTCTGGAACTGAGATCGGAATGCTCATTGACATTTCCCCTATCTGAAAGTCTGATAAACGCCGGAAAAATGACTAAGTCCAAAAAAAAATGTTTTTCAACTTTTTTCAATTTTACCCCCGTGGGATATATATTCTACCCACACACATTTGGAACTCTCCTGGGGTACCCTCACACATATTATTCCCTCATTTAGTGGATATTTTCACAAAAAAGTTAAATTTTCAAAAATCCAGAAAATTGGCTGAAAACGACTAAATATCAAGAACTCATTGGGCGAATCACTCTGGAACTGAAATCGGAACGCTCACTGACATTTCCCCTATCTGAAAGTCTGATAAACGCCGGAAAAATGACTAAGTCCAAAAAAAAATTTTTTTCAACTTTTTTCAATTTTACCCCCGTGGGATATATATTCTACCCACACACATTTGGAACTCTCCTGGGGTACCCTCACACATATTATTCCCTCATTTAGTGAATATTTTCACAAAAAAGTGAAATTTTCAAAATTCCAAAATATTGGCTGAAAACGACTAAATATCAAGAACTCATTGGGCGAATCGCTCTGGAACTGAAATCGAAATGCTCACTGACATTTCCCCTATCTGAAAGTCTGATAAACGCTGGAAAAATGACTAAGTCCAAAAAAAATTTTTTTTCAACTTTTTTCAATTTTACCCCCGTGGGATATATATTCTACCCACACACATTTGGAACTCTCCTGGGGTACCCTCACACATATTATTCCCTCATTTAGTGGGTATTTTCACAAAAAAGTGAAATTTTCAAAAATCCAGAAAACTGGCTGAAAACGACTAAATATCAAGGACTCATTGGGCGAATTGCTCTGGAACTGAAATCGGAACGCTCACTGACATTTCCCCTATCTGAAAGTCTGATAAACGCCGGAAAAATGACTAAGTTCAAAAAAAATTTTTTTAAACTTTTTTCATTTTTACCCCCGTGGGATATATATTCTACTCACACACATTTGGAACTCTCCTGGGGTTCCCTCACACATATTATTCCCTCATTTAGTGGATATTTTCACAAAAAAGTGAAATTTTCAAAAATCCAGAAAATTGGCTGAAAACGACTAAATATCAAGGACTCATTGGGCGAATCGCTCTGGAACTGAGATCGGAATGCTCACTGACATTTCCCCTATCTGAAAGTCTGATAAACGCCGGAAAAATGACTAAGTCCAAAAAAAATTTTTTTTCAACTTTTTTCAATTTTACCCCCGTGGGATATATATTCTACCCACACACATTTGGAACTCTCCTGGGGTACCCTCACACATATTATTCCCTCATTTAGTGGATATTTTCACAAAAAAGTGAAATTTTCAAAAATCCAAAATATTGGCTGAAAACGACTAAATATCAAGGACTCATTGGGCGAATCGCTCTGGAACTGAAATCGGAATGCTCACTGACATTTCCCCTATCTGAAAGTCTGATAAACGCCGGAAAAATGACTAAGTGTAAAAATAAATTTTTTTCATCTTTTTTCAATTTTACCCCCGTGGGATATATATTCTACCCACACACATTTGGAACTCTCCTGGGGTACCCTCACACATATTATTCCCTCATTTAGTGGATATTTTCACAAAAAAGTTAAATTTTCAAAAATCCAGAAAATTGGCTGAAAACGACTAAATATCAAGAACTCATTGGGCGAATCACTCTGGAACTGAAATCGGAACGCTCACTGACATTTCCCCTATCTGAAAGTCTGATAAACGCCGGAAAAATGACTAAGTCCAAAAAAAAATTTTTTTCAACTTTTTTCAATTTTACCCCCGTGGGATATATATTCTACCCACACACATTTGGAACTCTCCTGGGGTACCCTCACACATATTACTCCCTCATTTAGTGAATATTTTCACAAAAAAGTGAAATTTTCAAAAATCCAAAATATTGGCTGAAAACGACTAAATATCAAGGACTCATTGGGCGAATCGCTCTGGAACTGAAATCGGAATGCTCACTGACATTTCCCCTATCTGAAAGTCTGATAAACGCCGGAAAAATGACTAAGTGTAAAAAAGAATTTTTTTCATCTTTTTTCAATTTTACCCCCGTGGGATATATATTCTACCCACACACATTTGGAACTCTCCTGGGGTACCCTCACACATATTATTCCCTCATTTAGTGGATATTTTCACAAAAAAGTGAAATTTTCAAAAATCCAGAAAATTGGCTGAAAACGACTAAATATCAAGGACTCATTGGGCGAATTGCTCTGGAACTGAAATCGGAGCGCTCACTGACATTTCCCCTATCTGAAAGTCTGATAAACGCCGGAAAAATGACTAAGTCCAAAAAAAAATTTTTTTCAACTTTTTTCAATTTTACCCCCGTGGGATATATATTCTACCCACACACATTTGGAACTCTCCTGGGGTACCCTCACACATATTATTCCCTCATTTAGTGGATATTTTCACAAAAAAGTGAAATTTTCAAAAATCCAGAAAATTGGCTGAAAACGACTAAATATCAAGGACTCATTGGGCGAATCGCTCTGGAACTGAGATCGGAATGCTCATTGACATTTCCCCTATCTGAAAGTCTGATAAACGCCGGAAAAATGACTAAGTCCAAAAAAAAATGTTTTTCAACTTTTTTCAATTTTACCCCCGTGGGATATATATTCTACCCACACACATTTGGAACTCTCCTGGGGTACCCTCACACATATTATTCCCTCATTTAGTGGATATTTTCACAAAAAAGTTAAATTTTCAAAAATCCAGAAAATTGGCTGAAAACGACTAAATATCAAGAACTCATTGGGCGAATCACTCTGGAACTGAAATCGGAACGCTCACTGACATTTCCCCTATCTGAAAGTCTGATAAACGCCGGAAAAATGACTAAGTGTAAAAAAGAATTTTTTTCATCTTTTTTCAATTTTACCCCCGTGGGATATATATTCTACCCACACACATTTGGAACTCTCCTGGGGTACCCTCACACATATTATTCCCTCATTTAGTGGATATTTTCACAAAAAAGTGAAATTTTCAAAAATCCAGAAAATTGGCTGAAAACGACTAAATATCAAGGACTCATTGGGCGAATTGCTCTGGAACTGAAATCGGAGCGCTCACTGACATTTCCCCTATCTGAAAGTCTGATAAACGCCGGAAAAATGACTAAGTCCAAAAAAAAATTTTTTTCAACTTTTTTCAATTTTACCCCCGTGGGATATATATTCTACCCACACACATTTGGAACTCTCCTGGGGTACCCTCACACATATTATTCCCTCATTTAGTGGATATTTTCACAAAAAAGTGAAATTTTCAAAAATCCAGAAAATTGGCTGAAAACGACTAAATATCAAGGACTCATTGGGCGAATCGCTCTGGAACTGAGATCGGAATGCTCATTGACATTTCCCCTATCTGAAAGTCTGATAAACGCCGGAAAAATGACTAAGTCCAAAAAAAAATGTTTTTCAACTTTTTTCAATTTTACCCCCGTGGGATATATATTCTACCCACACACATTTGGAACTCTCCTGGGGTACCCTCACACATATTATTCCCTCATTTAGTGGATATTTTCACAAAAAAGTTAAATTTTCAAAAATCCAGAAAATTGGCTGAAAACGACTAAATATCAAGAACTCATTGGGCGAATCACTCTGGAACTGAAATCGGAACGCTCACTGACATTTCCCCTATCTGAAAGTCTGATAAACGCCGGAAAAATGACTAAGTCCAAAAAAAAATTTTTTTCAACTTTTTTCAATTTTACCCCCGTGGGATATATATTCTACCCACACACATTTGGAACTCTCCTGGGGTACCCTCACACATATTATTCCCTCATTTAGTGGATATTTTCACAAAAAAGTGAAATTTTCAAAAATCCAGAAAATTGGCTGAAAACGACTAAATATCAAGGACTCATTGGGCGAATCGCTCTGGAACTGAGATCGGAATGCTCATTGACATTTCCCCTATCTGAAAGTCTGATAAACGCCGGAAAAATGACTAAGTCCAAAAAAAAATGTTTTTCAACTTTTTTCAATTTTACCCCCGTGGGATATATATTCTACCCACACACATTTGGAACTCTCCTGGGGTACCCTCACACATATTATTCCCTCATTTAGTGGATATTTTCACAAAAAAGTTAAATTTTCAAAAATCCAGAAAATTGGCTGAAAACGACTAAATATCAAGAACTCATTGGGCGAATCACTCTGGAACTGAAATCGGAACGCTCACTGACATTTCCCCTATCTGAAAGTCTGATAAACGCCGGAAAAATGACTAAGTCCAAAAAAAAATTTTTTTCAACTTTTTTCAATTTTACCCCCGTGGGATATATATTCTACCCACACACATTTGGAACTCTCCTGGGGTACCCTCACACATATTATTCCCTCATTTAGTGAATATTTTCACAAAAAAGTGAAATTTTCAAAATTCCAAAATATTGGCTGAAAACGACTAAATATCAAGAACTCATTGGGCGAATCGCTCTGGAACTGAAATCGAAATGCTCACTGACATTTCCCCTATCTGAAAGTCTGATAAACGCTGGAAAAATGACTAAGTCCAAAAAAAATTTTTTTTCAACTTTTTTCAATTTTACCCCCGTGGGATATATATTCTACCCACACACATTTGGAACTCTCCTGGGGTACCCTCACACATATTATTCCCTCATTTAGTGGGTATTTTCACAAAAAAGTGAAATTTTCAAAAATCCAGAAAACTGGCTGAAAACGACTAAATATCAAGGACTCATTGGGCGAATTGCTCTGGAACTGAAATCGGAACGCTCACTGACATTTCCCCTATCTGAAAGTCTGATAAACGCCGGAAAAATGACTAAGTTCAAAAAAAATTTTTTTAAACTTTTTTCATTTTTACCCCCGTGGGATATATATTCTACTCACACACATTTGGAACTCTCCTGGGGTTCCCTCACACATATTATTCCCTCATTTAGTGGATATTTTCACAAAAAAGTGAAATTTTCAAAAATCCAGAAAATTGGCTGAAAACGACTAAATATCAAGGACTCATTGGGCGAATCGCTCTGGAACTGAGATCGGAATGCTCACTGACATTTCCCCTATCTGAAAGTCTGATAAACGCCGGAAAAATGACTAAGTCCAAAAAAAATTTTTTTTCAACTTTTTTCAATTTTACCCCCGTGGGATATATATTCTACCCACACACATTTGGAACTCTCCTGGGGTACCCTCACACATATTATTCCCTCATTTAGTGGATATTTTCACAAAAAAGTGAAATTTTCAAAAATCCAAAATATTGGCTGAAAACGACTAAATATCAAGGACTCATTGGGCGAATCGCTCTGGAACTGAAATCGGAATGCTCACTGACATTTCCCCTATCTGAAAGTCTGATAAACGCCGGAAAAATGACTAAGTGTAAAAATAAATTTTTTTCATCTTTTTTCAATTTTACCCCCGTGGGATATATATTCTACCCACACACATTTGGAACTCTCCTGGGGTACCCTCACACATATTATTCCCTCATTTAGTGGATATTTTCACAAAAAAGTTAAATTTTCAAAAATCCAGAAAATTGGCTGAAAACGACTAAATATCAAGAACTCATTGGGCGAATCACTCTGGAACTGAAATCGGAACGCTCACTGACATTTCCCCTATCTGAAAGTCTGATAAACGCCGGAAAAATGACTAAGTCCAAAAAAAAATTTTTTTCAACTTTTTTCAATTTTACCCCCGTGGGATATATATTCTACCCACACACATTTGGAACTCTCCTGGGGTACCCTCACACATATTACTCCCTCATTTAGTGAATATTTTCACAAAAAAGTGAAATTTTCAAAAATCCAAAATATTGGCTGAAAACGACTAAATATCAAGGACTCATTGGGCGAATCGCTCTGGAACTGAAATCGGAATGCTCACTGACATTTCCCCTATCTGAAAGTCTGATAAACGCCGGAAAAATGACTAAGTGTAAAAAAGAATTTTTTTCATCTTTTTTCAATTTTACCCCCGTGGGATATATATTCTACCCACACACATTTGGAACTCTCCTGGGGTACCCTCACACATATTATTCCCTCATTTAGTGGATATTTTCACAAAAAAGTGAAATTTTCAAAAATCCAGAAAATTGGCTGAAAACGACTAAATATCAAGGACTCATTGGGCGAATTGCTCTGGAACTGAAATCGGAGCGCTCACTGACATTTCCCCTATCTGAAAGTCTGATAAACGCCGGAAAAATGACTAAGTCCAAAAAAAAATTTTTTTCAACTTTTTTCAATTTTACCCCCGTGGGATATATATTCTACCCACACACATTTGGAACTCTCCTGGGGTACCCTCACACATATTATTCCCTCATTTAGTGGATATTTTCACAAAAAAGTGAAATTTTCAAAAATCCAGAAAATTGGCTGAAAACGACTAAATATCAAGGACTCATTGGGCGAATCGCTCTGGAACTGAGATCGGAATGCTCATTGACATTTCCCCTATCTGAAAGTCTGATAAACGCCGGAAAAATGACTAAGTCCAAAAAAAAATGTTTTTCAACTTTTTTCAATTTTACCCCCGTGGGATATATATTCTACCCACACACATTTGGAACTCTCCTGGGGTACCCTCACACATATTATTCCCTCATTTAGTGGATATTTTCACAAAAAAGTTAAATTTTCAAAAATCCAGAAAATTGGCTGAAAACGACTAAATATCAAGAACTCATTGGGCGAATCACTCTGGAACTGAAATCGGAACGCTCACTGACATTTCCCCTATCTGAAAGTCTGATAAACGCCGGAAAAATGACTAAGTCCAAAAAAAAATTTTTTTCAACTTTTTTCAATTTTACCCCCGTGGGATATATATTCTACCCACACACATTTGGAACTCTCCTGGGGTACCCTCACACATATTATTCCCTCATTTAGTGAATATTTTCACAAAAAAGTGAAATTTTCAAAATTCCAAAATATTGGCTGAAAACGACTAAATATCAAGAACTCATTGGGCGAATCGCTCTGGAACTGAAATCGGAATGCTCACTGACATTTCCCCTATCTGAAAGTCTGATAAACGCTGGAAAAATGACTAAGTCCAAAAAAAATTTTTTTTCAACTTTTTTCAATTTTACCCCCGTGGGATATATATTCTACCCACACACATTTGGAACTCTCCTGGGGTACCCTCACACATATTATTCCCTCATTTAGTGGGTATTTTCACAAAAAAGTGAAATTTTCAAAAATCCAGAAAACTGGCTGAAAACGACTAAATATCAAGGACTCATTGGGCGAATTGCTCTGGAACTGAAATCGGAACGCTCACTGACATTTCCCCTATCTGAAAGTCTGATAAACGCCGGAAAAATGACTAAGTTCAAAAAAAATTTTTTTAAACTTTTTTCATTTTTACCCCCGTGGGATATATATTCTACTCACACACATTTGGAACTCTCCTGGGGTTCCCTCACACATATTATTCCCTCATTTAGTGGATATTTTCACAAAAAAGTGAAATTTTCAAAAATCCAGAAAATTGGCTGAAAACGACTAAATATCAAGGACTCATTGGGCGAATCGCTCTGGAACTGAGATCGGAATGCTCACTGACATTTCCCCTATCTGAAAGTCTGATAAACGCCGGAAAAATGACTAAGTCCAAAAAAAATTTTTTTTCAACTTTTTTCAATTTTACCCCCGTGGGATATATATTCTACCCACACACATTTGGAACTCTCCTGGGGTACCCTCACACATATTATTCCCTCATTTAGTGGATATTTTCACAAAAAAGTGAAATTTTCAAAAATCCAAAATATTGGCTGAAAACGACTAAATATCAAGGACTCATTGGGCGAATCGCTCTGGAACTGAAATCGGAATGCTCACTGACATTTCCCCTATCTGAAAGTCTGATAAACGCCGGAAAAATGACTAAGTGTAAAAATAAATTTTTTTCATCTTTTTTCAATTTTACCCCCGTGGGATATATATTCTACCCACACACATTTGGAACTCTCCTGGGGTACCCTCACACATATTATTCCCTCATTTAGTGGATATTTTCACAAAAAAGTGAAATTTTCAAAAATCCAGAAAATTGGCTGAAAACGACTAAATATCAAGGACTCATTGGGCAAATTGCTCTGGAACTGAAATCGGAGCGCTCACTGACATTTCCCCTATCTGAAAGTCTGATAAACGCCGGAAAAATGACTAAGTGTAAAAAAAAATTTTTTTCATCTTTTTTCATTTTTACCCCCGTGGGATATATATTCTACTCACACACATTTGGAACTCTCCTGGGGTTCCCTCACACATATTATTCCCTCATTTAGTGGATATTTTCACAAAAAAGTGAAATTTTCAAAAATCCAGAAAATTGGCTGAAAATGACTAAATATCAAGGACTCATTGGGCGAATTGCTCTGGAACTGAAATCGGAGCGCTCACTGACATTTCCCCTATCTGAAAGTCTGATAAACGCCGGAAAAATGACTAAGTCCAAAAAAAAATTTTTTTCAACTTTTTTCAATTTTACCCCCGTGGGATATATATTCTACCCACACACATTTGGAACTCTCCTGGGGTACCCTCACACATATTATTCCCTCATTTAGTGGATATTTTCACAAAAAAGTGAAATTTTCAAAAATCCAAAATATTGGCTGAAAACGACTAAATATCAAGGACTCATTGGGCGAATCACTCTGGAACTGAAATCGGAATGCTCACTGACATTTCCCCTATCTGAAAGTCTGATAAACGCTGGAAAAATGACTAAGTCCAAAAAAATATATTTTTAAACTTTTTTCAATTTTACCCCCGTGGGATATATATTCTACCCACACACATTTGGAACTCTCCTGGGGTACCCTCACACATATTATTCCCTCATTTAGTGGATATTTTCACAAAAAAGTGAAATTTTCAAAATTCCAAAATATTGGCTGAAAACGACTAAATATCAAGGACTCATTGGGCGAATCGCTCTGGAACTGAAATCGGAATGCTCACTGACATTTCCCCTATCTGAAAGTCTGATAAACGCTGGAAAAATGACTAAGTCCAAAAAAATATTTTTTTAAACTTTTTTCAATTTTACCCCCGTGGTATATGTATTCTACCCACACACATTTGGAACTCTCCTGGGGTACCCTCACACATATTATTCCCTCATTTAGTGGATATTTTCACAAAAAAGTGAAATTTTCAAAAATCCAGAAAATTGGCTGAAAACGACTAAATATCAAGGACTCATTGGGCGAATTGCTCTGGAACTGAAATCGGAACACTCACTGACATTTCCCCTATCTGAAAGTCTGATAAACGAAGAAAAAATGACTAAGTTCAAAAAAAAAATTTTTTAAACTTTTTTCATTTTTACCCCCGTGGGATATATATTCTACTCACACACATTTGGAACTCTCCTGGGGTTCCCTCACACATATTATTCCCTCATTTAGTGGATATTTTCACAAAAAAGTGAAATTTTCAAAAATCCAGAAAATTGGCTGAAAACGACTAAATATCAAGGACTCATTGGGCGAATTGCTCTGGAACTGAAATCGGAGCGCTCACTGACATTTCCCCTATCTGAAAGTCTGATAAACGCCGGAAAAATGACTAAGTCCAAAAAAAATTTTTTTTCAACTTTTTTCAATTTTACCCCCGTGGGATATATATTCTACCCACACACATTTGGAACTCTCCTGGGGTCCCCTCACACATATTATTCCCTCATTTAGTGGATATTTTCACAAAAAAGTGAAATTTTCAAAAATCCAGAAAATTGGCTGAAAACGACTAAATATCAAGGACTCATTGGGCGAATTGCTCTGGAACTGAAATCGGAACGCTCACTGACATTTCCCCTATCTGAAAGTCTGATAAACGCCGGAAAAATGACTAAGTGTAAAAAAAAATTTTTTTCAACTTTTTTCAATTTTACCCCCGTGGGATATATATTCTACCCACACACATTTGGAACTCTCCTGGGGTACCCTCACACATATTATTCCCTCATTTAGTGGATATTTTCACAAAAAAGTGAAATTTTTCAAAAATCCAAATTATTGGCTGAAAACGACTAAATATCAAGGACTCATTGGGCGAATTGCTCTGGAACTGAAATCGGAACGCTCACTGACATTTCCCCTATCTGAAAGTCTGATAAACGCCGGAAAAATGACTAAGTCCAAAAAAAATTTTTTTTCAACTTTTTTCAATTTTACCCCCGTGGGATATATATTCTACCCACACACATTTGGAACTCTCATGGGGTACCCTCACACATATTATTCCCTCATTTAGTGGATATTTTCACAAAAAAGTGAAATTTTCAAAAATCCAGAAAATTGGCTGAAAACGACTAAATATCAAGGACTCATTGGGCGAATCGCTCTGGAACTGAGATCGGAATGCTCATTGACATTTCCCCTATCTGAAAGTCTGATAAACGCCGGAAAAATGACTAAGTCCAAAAAAAAATGTTTTTCAACTTTTTTCAATTTTACCCCCGTGGGATATATATTCTACCCACACACATTTGGAACTCTCCTGGGGTACCCTCACACATATTATTCCCTCATTTAGTGGATATTTTCACAAAAAAGTTAAATTTTCAAAAATCCAGAAAATTGGCTGAAAACGACTAAATATCAAGAACTCATTGGGCGAGTCACTCTGGAACTGAAATCGGAACGCTCACTGACATTTCCCCTATCTGAAAGTCTGATAAACGCCGGAAAAATGACTAAGTCCAAAAAAAAATTTTTTTCAACTTTTTTCAATTTTACCCCCGTGGGATATATATTCTACCCACACACATTTGGAACTCTCCTGGGGTACCCTCACACATATTATTCCCTCATTTAGTGGATATTTTCACAAAAAAGTGAAATTTTCAAAATTCCAAAATATTGGCTGAAAACGACTAAATATCAAGGACTCATTGGGCGAATCGCTCTGGAACTGAAATCGGAATGCTCACTGACATTTCCCCTATCTGAAAGTCTGATAAACGCTGGAAAAATGACTAAGTCCAAAAAAAATTTTTTTTCAACTTTTTTCAATTTTACCCCCGTGGGATATATATTCTACCCACACACATTTGGAACTCTCCTGGGGTACCCTCACACATATTATTCCCTCATTTAGTGGGTATTTTCACAAAAAAGTGAAATTTTCAAAAATCCAGAAAACTGGCTGAAACGACTAAATATCAAGGACTCATTGGGCGAATTGCTCTGGAACTGAAATCGGAACGCTCACTGACATTTCCCCTATCTGAAAGTCTGATAAACGCCGGAAAAATGACTAAGTTCAAAAAAAATTTTTTTAAACTTTTTTCATTTTTACCCCCGTGGGATATATATTCTACTCACACACATTTGGAACTCTCCTGGGGTTCCCTCACACATATTATTCCCTCATTTAGTGGATATTTTCACAAAAAAGTGAAATTTTCAAAAATCCAGAAAATTGGCTGAAAACGACTAAATATCAAGGACTCATTGGGCGAATCGCTCTGGAACTGAGATCGGAATGCTCACTGACATTTCCCCTATCTGAAAGTCTGATAAACGCCGGAAAAATGACTAAGTCCAAAAAAAATTTTTTTTCAACTTTTTTCAATTTTACCCCCGTGGGATATATATTCTACCCACACACATTTGGAACTCTCCTGGGGTACCCTCACACATATTATTCCCTCATTTAGTGGATATTTTCACAAAAAAGTGAAATTTTCAAAAATCCAAAATATTGGCTGAAAACGACTAAATATCAAGGACTCATTGGGCGAATCGCTCTGGAACTGAAATCGGAATGCTCACTGACATTTCCCCTATCTGAAAGTCTGATAAACGCCAGAAAAATGACTAAGTGTAAAAAAAAATTTTTTTCATCTTTTTTCAATTTTACCCCCGTGGGATATATATTCTACCCACACACATTTGGAACTCTCCTGGGGTACCCTCACACATATTATTCCCTCATTTAGTGGATATTTTCACAAAAAAGTGAAATTTTCAAAAATCCAGAAAATTGGCTGAAAACGACTAAATATCAAGGACTCATTGGGCGAATTGCTCTGGAACTGAAATCGGAGCGCTCACTGACATTTCCCCTACCCGAAAGTCTGATAAACGCCGGAAAAATGACTAAGTCCAAAAAAAATTTTTTTTCAACTTTTTTCAATTTTACCCCCGTGGGATATATATTCTACCCACACACATTTGGAACTCTCCTGGGGTACCCTCACACATATTATTCACTCATTTAGTGGATATTTTCACAAAAAAGTGAAATTTTCAAAAATCCAAAATATTGGCTGAAAACGACTAAATATCAAGGACTCATTGGGCGAATTGCTCTGGAACTGAAATCGGAACACTCACTGACATTTCCCCTATCTGAAAGTCTGATAAACGAAGAAAAAATGACTAAGTTCAAAAAAAAATTTTTTTAAACTTTTTTCATTTTTACCCCCGTGGGATATATATTCTACTCACACACATTTGGAACTCTCCTGGGGTTCCCTCACACATATTATTCCCTCATTTAGTGGATATTTTCACAAAAAAGTGAAATTTTCAAAAATCCAGAAAATTGGCTGTAAACGACTAAATATCAAGGACTCATTGGGCGAATCGCTCTGGAACTGAAATCGGAATGCTCACTGACATTTCCCCTATCTGAAAATCTGATAAACGCTGGAAAAATGACTAAGTCCAAAAAAAAATTTTTTTCAACTTTTTTCAATTTTACCCCCGTGGGATATATATTCTACCCACACACATTTGGAACTCTCCTGGGGTACCCTCACACATATTATTCCCTCATTTAGTGGATATTTTCACAAAAAAGTGAAATTTTTCAAAAATCCAAGTTATTGGCTGAAAACGACTAAATATCAAGGACTCATTGGGCGAATTGCTATGGAACTGAAATCGGAACGCTCACTGACATTTCCCCTATCTGAAAGTCTGATAAACGCTGGAAAAATGACTAAGTCCAAAAAAAAATTTTTTTCAACTTTTTTCAATTTTACCCCCGTGGGATATATATTCTACCCACACACATTTGGAACTCTCCTGGGGTACCCTCACACATATTATTCCCTCATTTAGTGGATATTTTCACAAAAAAGTGAAATTTTCAAAAATCCAAATTATTGGCTGAAAACGACTAAATATCAAGGACTCATTGGGCGAATTGCTCTGGAACTGAAATCGGAATGCTCACTGACATTTCCCCTATCTGAAAGTCTGATAAACGCCGGAAAAATTACTAAGTCCAAAAAAACATTTTTTTCAACTTTTTTCAATTTTACCCCCGTGGGATATATATTCTACCCACACACATTTGGAACTCTCCTGGGGTACCCTCACACATATTATTCCCTCATTTAGTGGATATTTTCACAAAAAAGTGAAATTTTCAAAAATCCAGAAAATTGGCTGAAAACGACTAAATATCAAGGACTCATTGGGCGAATTGCTCTGGAACTGAAATCGGAACGCTCACTGACATTTCCCCTATCTGAAAGTCTGATAAACGCCGGAAAAATGACTAAGTCCAAAAAAAAATTTTTTTCAACTTCTTTCAATTTTACCCCCGTGGGATATATATTCTACCAACATACATTTGGAACTCTCCTGGGGTACCCTTACACATATTATTCCCTCATTTAGTGGATATTTTCACAAAAAAGTGAAATTTTCAAAAATCCAAAATATTGGCTGAAAACGACTAAATATCAAGGACTCATTGGGCGAATCGCTCTGGAACTGAGATCGGAATGCTCATTGACATTTCCCCTATCTGAAAGTCTGATAAACGCCGGAAAAATGACTAAGTCCAAAAAAAAATGTTTTTCAACTTTTTTCAATTTTACCCCCGTGGGATATATATTCTACCCACACACATTTGGAACTCTCCTGGGGTACCCTCACACATATTATTCCCTCATTTAGTGGATATTTTCACAAAAAAGTGAAATTTTCAAAAAACCAGAAAATTGGCTGAAAACGACTAAATATCAAGAACTCATTGGGCGAATCACTCTGGAACTGAAATCGGAATGCTCACTGACATTTCCCCTATCTGAAAGTCTGATAAACGCCGGAAAAATGACTAAGTCCAAAAAAAAATTTTTTTCAACTTTTTTCAATTTTACCCCCGTGGGATACATATTCTACCCACACACATTTGGAACTCTCCTGGGGTACCCTCACACATATTATTCCCTCATTTAGTGGATATTTTCACAAAAAAGTGAAATTTTTCAAAAATCCAAATTATTGGCTGAAAACGACTAAATATCAAGGACTCATTGGGCGAATTGCTATGGAACTGAAATCGGAACGCTCACTGACATTTCCCCTATCTGAAAGTGTGATAAACGCCGAAAAAATGACTAAGTCCAAAAAAAATTTTTTTTCAACTTTTTTCAATTTTACCCCCGTGGGATATATATTCTACCCACACACATTTGGAACTCTCCTGGGGTCCCCTCACACATATTATTCCCTCATTTAGTGAATATTTTCACAAAAAAGTGAAATTTTCAAAAATCCAGAAAATTGGCTGAAAACGACTAAATATCAAGGACTCATTGGGCGAATTGCTCTGGAACTGAAATCGGAGCGCTCACTGACATTTCCCCTATCTGAAAGTCTGATAAACGCCGGAAAAATGACTAAGTGTAAAAAAAAATTTTTTTCAACTTTTTTCAATTTTACCCCCGTGGGATATATATTCTACCCACACACATTTGGAACTCTCCTGGGGTACCCTCACACATATTATTCCCTCATTTAGTGGATATTTTCACAAAAAAGTGAAATTTTCAAAAATCCAAAATATTGGCTGAAAACGACTAAATATCAAGGACTCATTGGGCGAATCGCTCTGGAACTGAAATCGGAATGCTCACTGACATTTCCCCTATCTGAAAGTCTGATAAACGCTGGAAAAATGACTAAGTCCAAAAAAAAATTTTTTTCAACTTTTTTCAATTTTACCCCCGTGGGATATATATTCTACCCACACACATTTGGAACTCTCCTGGGGTACCCTCACACATATTATTCCCTCATTTAGTGGATATTTTCACAAAAAAGTGAAATTTTCAAAAATCCAAATTATTGGCTGAAAACGACTAAATATCAAGGACTCATTGGGCGAATTGCTCTGGAACTGAAATCGGAATGCTCACTGACATTTCCCCTATCTGAAAGTCTGATAAACGCCGGAAAAATTACTAAGTCCAAAAAAACATTTTTTTCAACTTTTTTCAATTTTACCCCCGTGGGATATATATTCTACCCACACACATTTGGAACTCTCCTGGGGTACCCTCACACATATTATTCCCTCATTTAGTGGATATTTTCACAAAAAAGTGAAATTTTCAAAAATCCAGAAAATTGGCTGAAAACGACTAAATAACAAGGACTCATTGGGCGAATCGCTCTGGAACCGAAATCGGAACGCTCACTCACATTTCCCCTATCTGAAAGTCTGATAAACGGCGTAAAAATGACTAAGTGCAAATAAAAAAATTTTTCAACTTTTTTCACTTTTACCCCGTGGGATATATATTCTACCCACACACATTTGGAACTCTCCTGGGGTACCCTCACACATATTATTCCCTCATTTAGTGGATATTTTCACAAAAAGTGAAATTTTCAAAAATCCAGAAAATTGGCTGAAAACGACTAAATATCAAGGACTCATTGGGCGAATTGCTCTGGAACTGAAATCGGAACGCTCACTGACATTTCCCCTATCTGAAAGTCTGATAAACGCCGGAAAAATGACTAAGTCCAAAAAAAAATTTTTTTCAACTTCTTTCAATTTTACCCCCGTGGGATATATATTCTACCCACATACATTTGGAACTCTCCTGGGGTACCCTCACACATATTATTCCCTCATTTAGTGGATATTTTCACAAAAAAGTGAAATTTTCAAAAATCCAAAATATTGGCTGAAAACGACTAAATATCAAGGACTCATTGGGCGAATCGCTCTGGAACTGAGATCGGAATGCTCATTGACATTTCCCCTATCTGAAAGTCTGATAAACGCCGGAAAAATGACTAAGTCCAAAAAAAAAATGTTTTTCAACTTTTTTCAATTTTACCCCCGTGGGATATATATTCTACCCACACACATTTGGAACTCTCCTGGGGTACCCTCACACATGTTATTCCCTCATTCAGTGGATATTTTCACAAAAATTGAAATTTTCAAAAATCCAGAAAATTGGCTGAAAACGACTAAATATCAAGGACTCATTGGGCGAATTGCTCTGGAACTGAAATCGGAACGCTCACTGACATTTCCCCTATCTGAAAGTCTGATAAACGCCGGAAAAATGACTAAGTCCAAAAAAAAATTTTTTTCAACTTTTTTCAATTTTACCCCGTGGGATATATATTCTACCCACACACATTTGGAACTCTCCTTGGGTACCCTCACACATATTATTCCCTCATTTAGTGGATATTTTCAGAAAAAAGTGAAATTTTCAAAAATCCAGAAAATTGGCTGAAAACGACTAAATATCAAGGACTCATTGGGCGAATCGCTCTGGAACCGAAATCGGAACGCTCACTCACATTTCCCCTATCTGAAACTCTGATAAACGCCGGAAAAATGACTAAGTCCAAAAAAAAATTTTTTTCAACTTTTTTCAATTTTACCCCCGTGGGATATATATTCTACCCACACACATTTGGAACTCTCCTGGGGTACCCTCACACATATTATTCCCTCGTTTAGTGGATATTTTCACAAAAAGGTGAAATTTTCAAAAATCCAAAATATTGGCTGAAAACGACTAAATATCAAGGACTCATTGGGCGAATCGCTCTGGAACTGAAATCGGAATGCTCACTGACATTTCCCCTATCTGAAAGTCTGATAAACGCCGGAAAAATGACTAAGTGTAAAAAAAAATTTTTTTCATCTTTTTTCAATTTTACCCCCGTGGGATATATATTCTACCCACACACATTTGGAACTCTCCTGGGGTACCCTCACACATATTATTCCCTCATTTAGTGGATATTTTCACAAAAAAGTGAAATTTTCAAAAATCCAAATTATTGGCTGAAAACGACTAAATATCAAGGACTCATTGGGCGAATTGCTCTGGAACTGAAATCGGAATGCTCACTGACATTTCCCCTATCTGAAAGTCTGATAAACGCCGGAAAAATTACTAAGTCCAAAAAAAAATTTTTTTCAACTTTTTTCAATTTTACCCCCGTGGGATACATATTCTACCCACACACATTTGGAACTCTCCTGGGGTACCCTCACACATATTATTCCCTCATTTAGTGGATATTTTCACAAAAAAGTGAAATTTTTCAAAAATCCAAATTATTGGCTGAAAACGACTAAATATCAAGGACTCATTGGGCGAATTGCTATGGAACTGAAATCGGAACGCTCACTGACATTTCCCCTATCTGAAAGTGTGATAAACGCCGAAAAAATGACTAAGTCCAAAAAAAATTTTTTTTCAACTTTTTTCAATTTTACCCCCGTGGGATATATATTCTACCCACACACATTTGGAACTCTCCTGGGGTCCCCTCACACATATTATTCCCTCATTTAGTGAATATTTTCACAAAAAAGTGAAATTTTCAAAAATCCAGAAAATTGGCTGAAAACGACTAAATATCAAGGACTCATTGGGCGAATTGCTCTGGAACTGAAATCGGAGCGCTCACTGACATTTCCCCTATCTGAAAGTCTGATAAACGCCGGAAAAATGACTAAGTGTAAAAAAAAATTTTTTTCAACTTTTTTCAATTTTACCCCCGTGGGATATATATTCTACCCACACACATTTGGAACTCTCCTGGGGTACCCTCACACATATTATTCCCTCATTTAGTGGATATTTTCACAAAAAAGTGAAATTTTCAAAAATCCAAAATATTGGCTGAAAACGACTAAATATCAAGGACTCATTGGGCGAATCGCTCTGGAACTGAAATCGGAATGCTCACTGACATTTCCCCTATCTGAAAGTCTGATAAACGCTGGAAAAATGACTAAGTCCAAAAAAAAATTTTTTTCAACTTTTTTCAATTTTACCCCCGTGGGATATATATTCTACCCACACACATTTGGAACTCTCCTGGGGTACCCTCACACATATTATTCCCTCATTTAGTGGATATTTTCACAAAAAAGTGAAATTTTCAAAAATCCAAATTATTGGCTGAAAACGACTAAATATCAAGGACTCATTGGGCGAATTGCTCTGGAACTGAAATCGGAATGCTCACTGACATTTCCCCTATCTGAAAGTCTGATAAACGCCGGAAAAATTACTAAGTCCAAAAAAACATTTTTTTCAACTTTTTTCAATTTTACCCCCGTGGGATATATATTCTACCCACACACATTTGGAACTCTCCTGGGGTACCCTCACACATATTATTCCCTCATTTAGTGGATATTTTCACAAAAAAGTGAAATTTTCAAAAATCCAGAAAATTGGCTGAAAACGACTAAATAACAAGGACTCATTGGGCGAATCGCTCTGGAACCGAAATCGGAACGCTCACTCACATTTCCCCTATCTGAAAGTCTGATAAACGGCGTAAAAATGACTAAGTGCAAATAAAAAAATTTTTCAACTTTTTTCACTTTTACCCCGTGGGATATATATTCTACCCACACACATTTGGAACTCTCCTGGGGTACCCTCACACATATTATTCCCTCATTTAGTGGATATTTTCACAAAAAAGTGAAATTTTCAAAAATCCAGAAAATTGGCTGAAAACGACTAAATATCAAGGACTCATTGGGCGAATTGCTCTGGAACTGAAATCGGAACGCTCACTGACATTTCCCCTATCTGAAAGTCTGATAAACGCCGGAAAAATGACTAAGTCCAAAAAAAAATTTTTTTCAACTTCTTTCAATTTTACCCCCGTGGGATATATATTCTACCCACATACATTTGGAACTCTCCTGGGGTACCCTCACACATATTATTCCCTCATTTAGTGGATATTTTCACAAAAAAGTGAAATTTTCAAAAATCCAAAATATTGGCTGAAAACGACTAAATATCAAGGACTCATTGGGCGAATCGCTCTGGAACTGAGATCGGAATGCTCATTGACATTTCCCCTATCTGAAAGTCTGATAAACGCCGGAAAAATGACTAAGTCCAAAAAAAAAATGTTTTTCAACTTTTTTCAATTTTACCCCCGTGGGATATATATTCTACCCACACACATTTGGAACTCTCCTGGGGTACCCTCACACATATTATTCCCTCATTTAGTGGATATTTTCACAAAAAAGTGAAATTTTCAAAAATCCAGAAAATTGGCTGAAAACGACTAAATATCAAGAACTCATTGGGCGAATCACTCTGGAACTGAAATCGGAATGCTCACTGACATTTCCCCTATCTGAAAGTCTGATAAACGCCGGAAAAATGACTAAGTCCAAAAAAAATTTTTTTTCAACTTTTTTCAATTTTACCCCCGTGGGATATATATTCTACCCACACACATTTGGAACTCTCCTGGGGTACCCTCACACATATTATTCCCTCGTTTAGTGGATATTTTCACAAAAAGGTGAAATTTTCAAAAATCCAAAATATTGGCTGAAAACGACTAAATATCAAGGACTCATTGGGCGAATCGCTCTGGAACTGAAATCGGAATGCTCACTGACATTTCCCCTATCTGAAAGTCTGATAAACGCCGGAAAAATGACTAAGTGTAAAAAAAAATTTTTTTCATCTTTTTTCAATTTTACCCCCGTGGGATATATATTCTACCCACACACATTTGGAACTCTCCTGGGGTACCCTCACACATATTATTCCCTCATTTAGTGGATATTTTCACAAAAAAGTGAAATTTTCAAAAATCCAAATTATTGGCTGAAAACGACTAAATATCAAGGACTCATTGGGCGAATTGCTCTGGAACTGAAATCGGAATGCTCACTGACATTTCCCCTATCTGAAAGTCTGATAAACGCCGGAAAAATTACTAAGTCCAAAAAAAAATTTTTTTCAACTTCTTTCAATTTTACCCCCGTGGGATATATATTCTACCCACATACATTTGGAACTCTCCTGGGGTACCCTCACACATATTATTCCCTCATTTAGTGGATATTTTCACAAAAAAGTGAAATTTTCAAAAAACCAGAAAATTGGCTGAAAACGACTAAATATCAAGAACTCATTGGGCGAATCACTCTGGAACTGAAATCGGAATGCTCACTGACATTTCCCCTATCTGAAAGTCTGATAAACGCCGGAAAAATGACTAAGTCCAAAAAAAAATTTTTTTCAACTTTTTTCAATTTTACCCCCGTGGGATATATATTCTACCCACACACATTTGGAACTCTCCTGGGGTACCCTCACACATATTATTCCCTCATTTAGTGGATATTTTCACAAAAAAGTGAAATTTTTCAAAAATCCAAATTATTGGCTGAAAACGACTAAATATCAAGGACTCATTGGGCGAATTGCTATGGAACTGAAATCGGAACGCTCACTGACATTTCCCCTATCTGAAAGTCTGATAAACGCCGGAAAAATGACTAAGTCCAAAAAAAATTTTTTTTCAACTTTTTTCAATTTTACCCCCGTGGGATATATATTCTACCCACACACATTTGGAACTCTCCTGGGGTCCCCTCACACATATTATTCCCTCATTTAGTGAATATTTTCACAAAAAAGTGAAATTTTCAAAAATCCAGAAAATTGGCTGAAAACGACTAAATATCAAGGACTCATTGGGCGAATTGCTCTGGAACTGAAATCGGAACGCTCACTGACATTTCCCCTATCTGAAAGTCTGATAAACGCCGGAAAAATGACTAAGTGTAAAAAAAAATTTTTTTCAACTTTTTTCAATTTTACCCCCGTGGGATATATATTCTACCCACACACATTTGGAACTCTCCTGGGGTACCCTCACACATATTATTCCCTCATTTAGTGGATATTTTCACAAAAAAGTGAAATTTTCAAAAATCCAAAATATTGGCTGAAAACGACTAAATATCAAGGACTCATTGGGCGAATCGCTCTGGAACTGAAATCGGAATGCTCACTGACATTTCCCCTATCTGAAAGTCTGATAAACGCTGGAAAAATGACTAAGTCCAAAAAAAAATTTTTTTCAACTTTTTTCAATTTTACCCCCGTGGGATATATATTCTACCCACACACATTTGGAACTCTCCTGGGGTACCCTCACACATATTATTCCCTCATTTAGTGGATATTTTCACAAAAAAGTGAAATTTTCAAAAATCCAAATTATTGGCTGAAAACGACTAAATATCAAGGACTCATTGGGCGAATTGCTCTGGAACTGAAATCGGAATGCTCACTGACATTTCCCCTATCTGAAAGACTGATAAACGCCGGAAAAATTACTAAGTCCAAAAAAACATTTTTTTCAACTTTTTTCAATTTTACCCCCGTGGGATATATATTCTACCCACACACATTTGGAACTCTCCTGGGGTACCCTCACACATATTATTCCCTCATTTAGTGGATATTTTCACAAAAAAGTGAAATTTTCAAAAATCCAGAAAATTGGCTGAAAACGACTAAATAACAAGGACTCATTGGGCGAATCGCTCTGGAACCGAAATCGGAATGCTCACTCACATTTCCCCTATCTGAAAGTCTGATAAACGGCGTAAAAATGACTAAGTGCAAATAAAAAAATTTTTCAACTTTTTTCACTTTTACCCCGTGGGATATATATTCTACCCACACACATTTGGAACTCTCCTGGGGTACCCTCACACATATTATTCCCTCATTTAGTGGATATTTTCACAAAAAAGTGAAATTTTCAAAAATCCAGAAAATTGGCTGAAAACGACTAAATATCAAGGACTCATTGGGCGAATTGCTCTGGAACTGAAATCGGAACGCTCACTGACATTTCCCCTATCTGAAAGTCTGATAAACGCCGGAAAAATGACTAAGTCCAAAAAAAAATTTTTTTCAACTTCTTTCAATTTTACCCCCGTGGGATATATATTCTACCCACATACATTTGGAACTCTCCTGGGGTACCCTCACACATATTATTCCCTCATTTAGTGGATATTTTCACAAAAAAGTGAAATTTTCAAAAATCCAAAATATTGGCTGAAAACGACTAAATATCAAGGACTCATTGGGCGAATCGCTCTGGAACTGAGATCGGAATGCTCATTGACATTTCCCCTATCTGAAAGACTGATAAACGCCGGAAAAATGACTAAGTCCAAAAAAAAAATGTTTTTCAACTTTTTTCAATTTTACCCCCGTGGGATATATATTCTACCCACACACATTTGGAACTCTCCTGGGGTACCCTCACACATATTATTCCCTCATTTAGTGGATATTTTCACAAAAAAGTGAAATTTTCAAAAATCCAGAAAATTGGCTGAAAACGACTAAATATCAAGAACTCATTGGGCGAATCACTCTGGAACTGAAATCGGAATGCTCACTGACATTTCCCCTATCTGAAAGTCTGATAAACGCCGGAAAAATGACTAAGTGTAAAAAAAAATTTTTTTCAACTTTTTTCAATTTTACCCCCGTGGGATATATATTCTACCCACACACATTTGGAACTCTCCTGGGGTACCCTCACACATATTATTCCCTCATTTAGTGGATATTTTCACAAAAAAGTGAAATTTTCAAAAATCCAAAATATTGGCTGAAAACGACTAAATATCAAGGACTCATTGGGCGAATCGCTCTGGAACTGAAATCGGAATGCTCACTGACATTTCCCCTATCTGAAAGTCTGATAAACGCTGGAAAAATGACTAAGTCCAAAAAAAAATTTTTTTCAACTTTTTTCAATTTTACCCCCGTGGGATATATATTCTACCCACACACATTTGGAACTCTCCTGGGGTACCCTCACACATATTATTCCCTCATTTAGTGGATATTTTCACAAAAAAGTGAAATTTTCAAAAATCCAAATTATTGGCTGAAAACGACTAAATATCAAGGACTCATTGGGCGAATTGCTCTGGAACTGAAATCGGAATGCTCACTGACATTTCCCCTATCTGAAAGTCTGATAAACGCCGGAAAAATTACTAAGTCCAAAAAAAAATTTTTTTCAACTTCTTTCAATTTTACCCCCGTGGGATATATATTCTACCCACATACATTTGGAACTCTCCTGGGGTACCCTCACACATATTATTCCCTCATTTAGTGGATATTTTCACAAAAAAGTGAAATTTTCAAAAATCCAAAATATTGGCTGAAAACGACTAAATATCAAGGGCTCATTGGGCGAATCGCTCTGGAACTGAGATCGGAATGCTCATTGACATTTCCCCTATCTGAAAGTCTGATAAACGCCGGAAAAATGACTAAGTCCAAAAAAAAATGTTTTTCAACTTTTTTCAATTTTACCCCCGTGGGATATATATTCTACCCACACACATTTGGAACTCTCCTGGGGTACCCTCACACATATTATTCCCTCATTTAGTGGATATTTTCACAAAAAAGTGAAATTTTCAAAAAACCAGAAAATTGGCTGAAAACGACTTAATATCAAGAACTCATTGGGCGAATCACTCTGGAACTGAAATCGGAATGCTCACTGACATTTCCCCTATCTGAAAGTCTGATAAACGCCGGAAAAATGACTAAGTCCAAAAAAAAATTTTTTTCAACTTTTTTCAATTTTACCCCCGTGGGATATATATTCTACCCACACACATTTGGAACTCTCCTGGGGTACCCTCACACATATTATTCCCTCATTTAGTGGATATTTTCACAAAAAAGTGAAATTTTCAAAAATCCAAATTATTGGCTGAAAACGACTAAATATCAAGGACTCATTGGGCGAATTGCTCTGGAACTGAAATCGGAATGCTCACTGACATTTCCCCTATCTGAAAGTCTGATAAACGCCGGAAAAATTACTAAGTCCAAAAAAAAATTTTTTTCAACTTCTTTCAATTTTACCCCCGTGGGATATATATTCTACCCACATACATTTGGAACTCTCCTGGGGTACCCTCACACATATTATTCCCTCATTTAGTGGATATTTTCACAAAAAAGTGAAATTTTCAAAAATCCAAAATATTGGCTGAAAACGACTAAATATCAAGGGCTCATTGGGCGAATCGCTCTGGAACTGAGATCGGAATGCTCATTGACATTTCCCCTATCTGAAAGTCTGATAAACGCCGGAAAAATGACTAAGTCCAAAAAAAAATGTTTTTCAACTTTTTTCAATTTTACCCCCGTGGGATATATATTCTACCCACACACATTTGGAACTCTCCTGGGGTACCCTCACACATATTATTCCCTCATTTAGTGGATATTTTCACAAAAAAGTGAAATTTTCAAAAAACCAGAAAATTGGCTGAAAACGACTTAATATCAAGAACTCATTGGGCGAATCACTCTGGAACTGAAATCGGAATGCTCACTGACATTTCCCCTATCTGAAAGTCTGATAAACGCCGGAAAAATGACTAAGTCCAAAAAAAAATTTTTTTCAACTTTTTTCAATTTTACCCCCGTGGGATATATATTCTACCCACACACATTTGGAACTCTCCTGGGGTACCCTCACACATATTATTCCCTCATTTAGTGGATATTTTCACAAAAAAGTGAAATTTTTCAAAAATCCAAATTATTGGCTGAAAACGACTAAATATCAAGGACTCATTGGGCGAATTGCTATGGAACTGAAATCGGAACGCTCACTGACATTTCCCCTATCTGAAAGTCTGATAAACGCCGGAAAAATGACTAAGTCCAAAAAAAATTTTTTTTCAACTTTTTTCAATTTTACCCCCGTGGGATATATATTCTACCCACACACATTTGGAACTCTCCTGGGGTCCCCTCACACATATTATTCCCTCATTTAGTGAATATTTTCACAAAAAAGTGAAATTTTCAAAAATCCAGAAAATTGGCTGAAAACGACTAAATATCAAGGACTCATTGGGCGAATTGCTCTGGAACTGAAATCGGAACGCTCACTGACATTTCCCCTATCTGAAAGTCTGATAAACGCCGGAAAAATGACTAAGTGTAAAAAAAAATTTTTTTCAACTTTTTTCAATTTTACCCCCGTGGGATATATATTCTACCCACACACATTTGGAACTCTCCTGGGGTACCCTCACACATATTATTCCCTCATTTAGTGGATATTTTCACAAAAAAGTGAAATTTTCAAAAATCCAAAATATTGGCTGAAAACGACTAAATATCAAGGACTCATTGGGCGAATCGCTCTGGAACTGAAATCGGAATGCTCACTGACATTTCCCCTATCTGAAAGTCTGATAAACGCTGGAAAAATGACTAAGTCCAAAAAAAAATTTTTTTCAACTTTTTTCAATTTTACCCCCGTGGGATATATATTCTACCCACACACATTTGGAACTCTCCTGGGGTACCCTCACACATATTATTCCCTCATTTAGTGGATATTGTCACAAAAAAGTGAAATTTTCAAAAATCCAAATTATTGGCTGAAAACGACTAAATATCAAGGACTCATTGGGCGAATTGCTCTGGAACTGAAATCGGAATGCTCACTGACATTTCCCCTATCTGAAAGACTGATAAACGCCGGAAAAATTACTAAGTCCAAAAAAACATTTTTTTCAACTTTTTTCAATTTTACCCCCGTGGGATATATATTCTACCCACACACATTTGGAACTCTCCTGGGGTTCCCTCACACATATTATTCCCTCATTTAGTGGATATTTTCACAAAAAAGTGAAATTTTCAAAAATCCAGAAAATTGGCTGAAAACGACTAAATAACAAGGACTCATTGGGCGAATCGCTCTGGAACCGAAATCGGAACGCTCACTCACATTTCCCCTATCTGAAAGTCTGATAAACGGCGTAAAAATGACTAAGTGCAAATAAAAAAATTTTTCAACTTTTTTCACTTTTACCCCGTGGGATATATATTCTACCCACACACATTTGGAACTCTCCTGGGGTACCCTCACACATATTATTCCCTCATTTAGTGGATATTTTCACAAAAAAGTGAAATTTTCAAAAATCCAGAAAATTGGCTGAAAACGACTAAATATCAAGGACTCATTGGGCGAATCGCTCTGGAACTGAGATCGGAATGCTCATTGACATTTCCCCTATCTGAAAGTCTGATAAACGCCGGAAAAATGACTAAGTCCAAAAAAAAAATGTTTTTCAACTTTTTTCAATTTTACCCCCGTGGGATATATATTCTACCCACACACATTTGGAACTCTCCTGGGGTACCCTCACACATATTATTCCCTCATTTAGTGGATATTTTCACAAAAAAGTGAAATTTTCAAAAATCCAGAAAATTGGCTGAAAACGACTAAATATCAAGAACTCATTGGGCGAATCACTCTGGAACTGAAATCGGAATGCTCACTGACATTTCCCCTATCTGAAAGTCTGATAAATGCCGGAAAAATTACTAAGTCCAAAAAAAATTTTTTTTCAACTTTTTTCAATTTTACCCCCGTGGGATATATATTCTACCCACACACATTTGGAACTCTCCTGGGGTACCCTCACACATATTATTCCCTCATTCAGTGGATATTTTCACAAAAATTGAAATTTTCAAAAATCCAGAAAATTGGCTGAAAACGACTAAATATCAAGGACTCATTGGGCGAATTGCTCTGGAACTGAAATCGGAACGCTCACTGACATTTCCCCTATCTGAAAGTCTGATAAACGCCGGAAAAATGACTAAGTCCAAAAAAAAATTTTTTTCAACTTTTTTCAATTTTACCCCGTGGGATATATATTCTACCCACACACATTTGGAACTCTCCTGGGGTACCCTCACACATATTATTCCCTCATTTAGTGGATATTTTCACAAAAAAGTGAAATTTTCAAAAATCCAGAAAATTGGCTGAAAACGACTAAATATCAAGGACTCATTGGGCGAATTGCTCTGGAACTGAAATCGGAGCGCTCACTGACATTTCCCCTATGTGAAAGTCTGATAAACGCCGGAAAAATGACTAAGTCCAAAAAAAAATTTTTTTCAACTTTTTTCAATTTTACCCCCGTGGGATATATATTCTACCCACACACATTTGGAACTCTCCTGGGGTACCCTCACACATATTATTCCCTCATTTAGTGGATATTTTCACAAAAAAGTGAAATTTTCAAAAATCCAAAATATTGGCTGAAAACGACTAAATATCAAGGACTCATTGGGCGAATCGCTCTGGAACTGAGATCGGAATGCTCATTGACATTTCCCCTATCTGAAAGTCTGATAAACGCCGGAAAAATGACTAAGTCCAAAAAAAAAATGTTTTTCAACTTTTTTCAATTTTACCCCCGTGGGATATATATTCTGCCCACACACATTTGGAACTCTCCTGGGGTACCCTCACACATATTATTCCCTCATTTAGTGGATATTTTCACAAAAAAGTGAAATTTTCAAAAATCCAGAAAATTGGCTGAAAACGACTAAATATCAAGAACTCATTGGGCGAATCACTCTGGAACTGAAATCGGAATGCTCACTGACATTTCCCCTATCTGAAAGTCTGATAAACGCCGGAAAAATGACTAAGTCCAAAAAAAAATTTTTTTCAACTTTTTTCAATTTTACCCCGTGGGATATATATTCTACCCACACACATTTGGAACTCTCCTGGGGTACCCTCACACATATTATTCCCTCATTTAGTGGATATTTTCACAAAAAAGTGAAATTTTCAAAATTCCAAAATATTGGCTGAAAACGACTAAATATCAAGGACTCATTGGGCGAATCGCTCTGGAACTGAAATCGGAATGCTCACTGACATTTCCCCTATCTGAAAGTCTGATAAACGCCGGAAAAATGACTAAGTTCAAAAAAAAATTTTTTAAACTTTTTTCATTTTTACCCCCGTGGGATATATATTCTACCCACACACATTTGGAACTCTCCTGGGGTACCCTCACACATATTATTCCCTCATTTAGTGGATATTTTCACAAAAAAGTGAAATTTTCAAAAATCCAAAATATTGGCTGAAAACGACTAAATATCAAAGACTCATTGGGCGAATCACTCTGGAACTGAAATCGGAATGCTCACTGACATTTCCCCTATCTGAAAGTCTGATAAACGCTGGAAAAATGACTAAGTCCAAAAAAATATTTTTTTAAACTTTTTTCAATTTTACCCCCGTGGGATATATATTCTACCCACACACATTTGGAACTCTCCTGGGGTACCCTCACACATATTATTCCCTCATTTAGTGGATATTTTCACAAAAAAGTGAAATTTTCAAAAATCCAGAAAATTGGCTGAAAACGACTAAATATCAAGAACTCATTGGGCGAATCACTCTGGAACTGAAATCGGAATGCTCACTGACATTTCCCCTATCTGAAAGTCTGATAAATGCCGGAAAAATGACTAAGTCCAAAAAAAATTTTTTTTCAACTTTTTTCAATTTTACCCCCGTGGGATATATATTCTACCCACACACATTTGGAACTCTCCTGGGGTACCCTCACACATATTATTCCCTCATTTAGTGGATATTTTCACAAAAAAGTGAAATTTTCAAAAATCCAGAAAATTGGCTGAAAATGACTAAATATCAAGGACTCATTGGGCGAATTGCTCTGGAACTGAAATCGGAACGCTCACTGACATTTCCCCTATCTGAAAGTCTGATAAACGCCGGAAAAATGACTAAGTTCAAAAAAAAATTTTTTAAACTTTTTTCATTTTTACCCCCGTGGGATATATATTCTACCCACACACATTTGGAACTCTCCTGGGGTACCCTCACACATATTATTCCCTCATTTAGTGGATATTTTCACAAAAAAGTGAAATTTTCAAAAATCCAGAAAATTGGCTGAAAACGACTAAATATCAAGGACTCATTGGGCGAATTGCTCTGGAACTGAAATCGGAGCGCTCACTGACATTTCCCCTATGTGAAAGTCTGATAAACGCCGGAAAAATGACTAAGTCCAAAAAAAAATTTTTTTCAACTTTTTTCAATTTTACCCCCGTGGGATATATATTCTACCCACACACATTTGGAACTCTCCTGGGGTACCCTCACACATATTATTCCCTCATTTAGTGGATATTTTCACAAAAAAGTGAAATTTTCAAAAATCCAAAATATTGGCTGAAAACGACTAAATATCAAGGACTCATTGGGCGAATCGCTCTGGAACTGAGATCGGAATGCTCATTGACATTTCCCCTATCTGAAAGTCTGATAAACGCCGGAAAAATGACTAAGTCCAAAAAAAAAATGTTTTTCAACTTTTTTCAATTTTACCCCCGTGGGATATATATTCTACCCACACACATTTGGAACTCTCCTGGGGTACCCTCACACATATTATTCCCTCATTTAGTGGATATTTTCACAAAAAAGTGAAATTTTCAAAAATCCAGAAAATTGGCTGAAAACGACTAAATATCAAGAACTCATTGGGCGAATCACTCTGGAACTGAAATCGGAATGCTCACTGACATTTCCCCTATCTGAAAGTCTGATAAACGCCGGAAAAATGACTAAGTCCAAAAAAAAATTTTTTTCAACTTTTTTCAATTTTACCCCGTGGGATATATATTCTACCCACACACATTTGGAACTCTCCTGGGGTACCCTCACACATATTATTCCCTCATTTAGTGGATATTTTCACAAAAAAGTGAAATTTTCAAAATTCCAAAATATTGGCTGAAAACGACTAAATATCAAGGACTCATTGGGCGAATCGCTCTGGAACTGAAATCGGAATGCTCACTGACATTTCCCCTATCTGAAAGTCTGATAAACGCTGGAAAAATGACTAAGTCCAAAAAAAAATTTTTTTCAACTTTTTTCAATTTTACCCCCGTGGGATATATATTCTACCCACACACATTTGGAACTCTCCTGGGGTACCCTCACACATATTATTCCCTCATTTAGTGGGTATTTTCACAAAAAAGTGAAATTTTCAAAAATCCAGAAAATTGGCTGAAAATGACTAAATATCAAGGACTCATTGGGCGAATTGCTCTGGAACTGAAATCGGAACGCTCACTGACATTTCCCCTATCTGAAAGTCTGATAAACGCCGGAAAAATGACTAAGTTCAAAAAAAAATTTTTTAAACTTTTTTCATTTTTACCCCCGTGGGATATATATTCTACCCACACACATTTGGAACTCTCCTGGGGTACCCTCACACATATTATTCCCTCATTTAGTGGATATTTTCACAAAAAAGTGAAATTTTCAAAAATCCAAAATATTGGCTGAAAACGACTAAATATCAAAGACTCATTGGGCGAATCACTCTGGAACTGAAATCGGAATGCTCACTGACATTTCCCCTATCTGAAAGTCTGATAAACGCTGGAAAAATGACTAAGTCCAAAAAAATATTTTTTTAAACTTTTTTCAATTTTACCCCCGTGGGATATATATTCTACCCACACACATTTGGAACTCTCCTGGGGTACCCTCACACATATTATTCCCTCATTTAGTGGATATTTTCACAAAAAAGTGAAATTTTCAAAAATCCAGAAAATTGGCTGAAAACGACTAAATATCAAGGACTCATTGGGCGAATTGCTCTGGAACTGAAATCGGAACGCTCACTGACATTTCCCCTATCTGAAAGTCTGATAAACGCTGGAAAAATGACTAAGTTCAAAAAAAAATTTTTTTCAACTTTTTTCAATTTTACCCCCGTGGGATATATATTCTACTCACACACATTTGGAACTCTCCTGGGGTACCCTCACACATATTATTCCCTCATTTAGTGGATATTTTCACAAAAAAGTGAAATTTTCAAAAATCCAGAAAATTGGCTGAAAACGACTAAATATCAAGGACTCATTGGGCGAATTGCTCTGGAACTGAAATCGGAATGCTCACTGACATTTCCCCTATCTGAAAGTCTGATAAACGCCGGAAAAATGACTAAGTGTAAAAAAAAATTTTTTTCAACTTTTTTCAATTTTACCCCCGTGGGATATATATTCTACCCACACACATTTGGAACTCTCCTGGGGTACCCTCACACATATTATTCCCTCATTTAGTGGATATTTTCACAAAAAAGTGAAATTTTCAAAAATCCAGAAAATTGGCTGAAAACGAATAAATATCAAGGACTCATTGGGCGAATCACTCTGGAACTGAAATCGGAATGCTCACTGACATTTCCCCTATCTGAAAGTCTGATAAACGCTGGAAAAATGACTAAGTCCAAAAAAAAAGTTTTTTCAACTTTTTTCAATTTTACCCCCGTGGGATATATATTCTACCCACACACATTTGGAACTCTCCTGGGGTACCCTCACACATATTATTCCCTCATTTAGTGGATATTTTCACAAAAAAAGTGAAATTTTCAAAAATCCAAATTATTGGCTGAAAACGACTAAATATCAAGGACTCATTGGGCGAATCGCTCTGGAACTGAAATCGGAATGCTCACTGACATTTCCCCTATCTGAAAGTCTGATAAACGCCAGAAAAATGACTAAGTCCAAAAAAAAATTTGTTCAACTTTTTTCAATTTTACCCCCGTGGGATATATATTCTACCCACACACATTTGGAACTCTCCTCGGGTACCCTCACACATATTATTACCTCGTTTAGTGGATATTTTCACAAAAAAGTGAAATTTTCAAAAATCCAGAAAATTGGCTGAAAACGACTAAATATCAAGGACTCATTGGGCGAATCGCTCTGGAACTGAGATCGGAATGCTCATTGACATTTCCCCTATCTGAAAGTCTGATAAACGCCGGAAAAATGACTAAGTCCAAAAAAAAAATGTTTTTCAACTTTTTTCAATTTTACCCCCGTGGGATATATATTCTACCCACACACATTTGGAACTCTCCTGGGGTACCCTCACACATATTATTCCCTCATTTAGTGGATATTTTCACAAAAAAGTGAAATTTTCAAAAATCCAGAAAATTGGCTGAAAACGACTAAATATCAAGAACTCATTGGGCGAATCACTCTGGAACTGAAATCGGAATGCTCACTGACATTTCCCCTATCTGAAAGTCTGATAAACGCCGGAAAAATGACTAAGTCCAAAAAAAATTTTTTTTAAACTTTTTTCAATTTTACCCCCATGGGATATATATTCTACCCACACACATTTGGAACTCTCCTGGGGTACCCTCACACATATTATTCCCTCATTCAGTGGATATTTTCACAAAAAAGTGAAATTTTCAAAAATCCAGAAAATTGGCTGAAAACGACTAAATATCAAGGACTCATTGGGCGAATCGCTCTGGAACCGAAATCGGAACGCTCACTCACATTTCCCCTATCTGAAACTCTGATAAACGCCGGAAAAATGACTAAGTCCAAAAAAAAATTTTTTTAAACTTTTTTCAATTTTACCCCGTGGGATATATATTCTACCCACACACATTTGGAACTCTCCTGGGGTACCCTCACACATATTATTCCCTCATTTAGTGGATATTTTCACAAAAAAGTGAAATTTTCAAAATTCCAAAATATTGGCTGAAAACGACTAAATATCAAGGACTCATTGGGCGAATCGCTCTGGAACTGAAATCGGAATGCTCACTGACATTTCCCCTATCTGAAAGTCTGATAAACGCTGGAAAAATGACTAAGTCCAAAAAAAAATTTTTTTCAACTTTTTTCAATTTTACCCCCGTGGGATATATATTCTACCCACACACATTTGGAACTCTCCTGGGGTACCCTCACACATATTATTCCCTCATTTAGTGGGTATTTTCACAAAAAAGTGAAATTTTCAAAAATCCAGAAAATTGGCTGAAAATGACTAAATATCAAGGACTCATTGGTCGAATTGCTCTGGAACTGAAATCGGAACGCTCACTGACATTTCCCCTATCTGAAAGTCTGATAAACGCTGGAAAAATGACTAAGTCCAAAAAAATATTTTTTTAAACTTTTTTCAATTTTACCCCCGTGGGATATATATTCTACCCACACACATTTGGAACTCTCCTGGGGTACCCTCACACATATTATTCCCTCATTTAGTGGATATTTTCACAAAAAGTGAAATTTTCAAAATTCCAAAATATTGGCTGAAAACGACTAAATATCAAGGACTCATTGGGAGAATCGCTCTGGAACTGAGATCGGAATGCTCACTGACATTTCCCCTATCTGAAAGTCTGATAAACGCTGGAAAAATGACTAAGTTCAAAAAAAAAATTTTTTCAACTTTTTTCAATTTTACCCCCGTGGGATATATATTCTACCCACACACATTTGGAACTCTCCTGGGGTACCCTCACACATATTATTCCCTCATTTAGTGGGTATTTTCACAAAAAAGTGAAATTTTCAAAAATCCAGAAAATTGGCTGAAAATGACTAAATATCAAGGACTCATTGGGCGAATTGCTCTGGAACTGAAATCGGAACGCTCACTGACATTTCCCCTATCTGAAAGTCTGATAAACGCCGGAAAAATGACTAAGTTCAAAAAAAAATTTTTTAAACTTTTTTCATTTTTACCCCCGTGGGATATATATTCTACCCACACACATTTGGAACTCTCCTGGGCTACCCTCACACATATTATTCCCTCATTTAGTGGATATTTTCACAAAAAAGTGAAATTTTCAAAAATCCAAAATATTGGCTGAAAACGACTAAATATCAAAGACTCATTGGGCGAATCACTCTGGAACTGAAATCGGAATGCTCACTGACATTTCCCCTATCTGAAAGTCTGATAAACGCTGGAAAAATGACTAAGTCCAAAAAAATATTTTTTTAAACTTTTTTCAATTTTACCCCCGTGGGATATATATTCTACCCACACACATTTGGAACTCTCCTGGGGTACCCTCACACATATTATTCCCTCATTTAGTGGATATTTTCACAAAAAAGTGAAATTTTCAAAAATCCAGAAAATTGGCTGAAAACGACTAAATATCAAGGACTCATTGGGCGAATTGCTCTGGAACTGAAATCGGAACGCTCACTGACATTTCCCCTATCTGAAAGTCTGATAAACGCTGGAAAAATGACTAAGTTCAAAAAAAAATTTTTTTCAACTTTTTTCAATTTTACCCCCGTGGGATATATATTCTACTCACACACATTTGGAACTCTCCTGGGGTACCCTCACACATATTATTCCCTCATTTAGTGGATATTTTCACAAAAAAGTGAAATTTTCAAAAATCCAGAAAATTGGCTGAAAACGACTAAATATCAAGGACTCATTGGGCGAATCGCTCTGGAACCGAAATCGGAACGCTCACTCACATTTCCCCTATCTGAAAGTCTGATAAACGCCGGAAAAATGACTAAGTCCAAAAAAAAAATGTTTTTCAACTTTTTTCAATTTTACCCCCGTGGGATATATATTCTACCCACACACATTTGGAACTCTCCTGGGGTACCCTCACACATATTATTCCCTCATTTAGTGGATATTTTCACAAAAAAGTGAAATTTTCAAAAATCCAGAAAATTGGCTGAAAACGACTAAATATCAAGAACTCATTGGGCGAATCGCTCTGGAACTGAAATCGGAATGCTCACTGACATTTCCCCTATCTGAAAGTCTGATAAACGCTGGAAAAATGACTAAGTCCAAAAAAAAATTTTTTTCAACTTTTTTCAATTTTACCCCCGTGGGATATATATTCTACCCACACACATTTGGAACTCTCCTGGGGTACCCTCACACATATTATTCCCTCATTTAGTGGGTATTTTCACAAAAAAGTGAAATTTTCAAAAATCCAGAAAATTGGCTGAAAATGACTAAATATCAAGGACTCATTGGGCGAATTGCTCTGGAACTGAAATCGGAACGCTCACTGACATTTCCCCTATCTGAAAGTCTGATAAACGCCGGAAAAATGACTAAGTTCAAAAAAAAATTTTTTAAACTTTTTTCATTTTTACCCCCGTGGGATATATATTCTACCCACACACATTTGGAACTCTCCTGGGGTACCCTCACACATATTATTCCCTCATTTAGTGGATATTTTCACAAAAAAGTGAAATTTTCAAAAATCCAGAAAATTGGCTGAAAACGACTAAATATCAAGGACTCATTGGGCGAATTGCTCTGGAACTGAAATCGGAGCGCTCACTGACATTTCCCCTATGTGAAAGTCTGATAAACGCCGGAAAAATGACTAAGTCCAAAAAAAAATTTTTTTCAACTTTTTTCAATTTTACCCCCGTGGGATATATATTCTACCCACACACATTTGGAACTCTCCTGGGGTACCCTCACACATATTATTCCCTCATTTAGTGGATATTTTCACAAAAAAGTGAAATTTTCAAAAATCCAAAATATTGGCTGAAAACGACTAAATATCAAGGACTCATTGGGCGAATCGCTCTGGAACTGAGATCGGAATGCTCATTGACATTTCCCCTATCTGAAAGTCTGATAAACGCCGGAAAAATGACTAAGTCCAAAAAAAAAATGTTTTTCAACTTTTTTCAATTTTACCCCCGTGGGATATATATTCTACCCACACACATTTGGAACTCTCCTGGGGTACCCTCACACATATTATTCCCTCATTTAGTGGATATTTTCACAAAAAAGTGAAATTTTCAAAAATCCAGAAAATTGGCTGAAAACGACTAAATATCAAGAACTCATTGGGCGAATCACTCTGGAACTGAAATCGGAATGCTCACTGACATTTCCCCTATCTGAAAGTCTGATAAACGCCGGAAAAATGACTAAGTCCAAAAAAAAATTTTTTTCAACTTTTTTCAATTTTACCCCGTGGGATATATATTCTACCCACACACATTTGGAACTCTCCTGGGGTACCCTCACACATATTATTCCCTCATTTAGTGGATATTTTCACAAAAAAGTGAAATTTTCAAAATTCCAAAATATTGGCTGAAAACGACTAAATATCAAGGACTCATTGGGCGAATCGCTCTGGAACTGAAATCGGAATGCTCACTGACATTTCCCCTATCTGAAAGTCTGATAAACGCTGGAAAAATGACTAAGTCCAAAAAAAAATTTTTTTCAACTTTTTTCAATTTTACCCCCGTGGGATATATATTCTACCCACACACATTTGGAACTCTCCTGGGGTACCCTCACACATATTATTCCCTCATTTAGTGGGTATTTTCACAAAAAAGTGAAATTTTCAAAAATCCAGAAAATTGGCTGAAAATGACTAAATATCAAGGACTCATTGGGCGAATTGCTCTGGAACTGAAATCGGAACGCTCACTGACATTTCCCCTATCTGAAAGTCTGATAAATGCCGGAAAAATGACTAAGTTCAAAAAAAAAATTTTTAAACTTTTTTCATTTTTACCCCCGTGGGATATATATTCTACCCACACACATTTGGAACTCTCCTGGGGTACCCTCACACATATTATTCCCTCATTTAGTGGATATTTTCACAAAAAAGTGAAATTTTCAAAAATCCAGAAAATTGGCTGAAAACGACTAAATATCAAGGACTCATTGGGCGAATTGCTCTGGAACTGAAATCGGAACGCTCACTGACATTTCCCCTATCTGAAAGTCTGATAAACGCTGGAAAAATGACTAAGTTCAAAAAAAAATTTTTTTCAACTTTTTTCAATTTTACCCCCGTGGGATATATATTCTACTCACACACATTTGGAACTCTCCTGGGGTACCCTCACACATATTATTCCCTCATTTAGTGGATATTTTCACAAAAAAGTGAAATTTTCAAAAATCCAGAAAATTGGCTGAAAACGACTAAATATCAAGGACTCATTGGGCGAATCGCTCTGGAACCGAAATCGGAACGCTCACTCACATTTCCCCTATCTGAAAGTCTGATAAACGCCGGAAAAATGACTAAGTTCAAAAAAAAATTTTTTTAAACTTTTTTCATTTTTACCCCCGTGGGATATATATTCTACTCACACACATTTGGAACTCTCCTGTGGTTCCCTCACACATATTATTCCCTCATTTAGTGGATATTTTCACAAAAAAGTGAAATTTTCAAAAATCCAGAAAATTGGCTGAAAACGACTAAATATCAAGGACTCATTGGGCGAATTGCTCTGGAACTGAAATCGGAATGCTCACTGACATTTCCCCTATCTGAAAGTCTGATAAACGCCGGAAAAATGACTAAGTGTAAAAAAAAATTTTTTTCAACTTTTTTCAATTTTACCCCCGTGGGATATATATTCTACCCACACACATTTGGAACTCTCCTGGGGTACCCTCACACATATTATTCCCTCATTTAGTGGATATTTTCACAAAAAAGTGAAATTTTCAAAAATCCAGAAAATTGGCTGAAAACGAATAAATATCAAGGACTCATTGGGCGAATCACTCTGGAACTGAAATCGGAATGCTCACTGACATTTCCCCTATCTGAAAGTCTGATAAACGCTGGAAAAATGACTAAGTCCAAAAAAAAAGTTTTTTCAACTTTTTTCAATTTTACCCCCGTGGGATATATATTCTACCCACACACATTTGGAACTCTCCTGGGGTACCCTCACACATATTATTCCCTCATTTAGTGGATATTTTCACAAAAAAAGTGAAATTTTCAAAAATCCAAATTATTGGCTGAAAACGACTAAATATCAAGGACTCATTGGGCGAATCGCTCTGGAACTGAAATCGGAATGCTCACTGACATTTCCCCTATCTGAAAGTCTGATAAACGCCAGAAAAATGACTAAGTCCAAAAAAAAATTTGTTCAACTTTTTTCAATTTTACCCCCGTGGGATATATATTCTACCCACACACATTTGGAACTCTCCTCGGGTACCCTCACACATATTATTACCTCGTTTAGTGGATATTTTCACAAAAAAGTGAAATTTTCAAAAATCCAGAAAATTGGCTGAAAACGACTAAATATCAAGGACTCATTGGGCGAATCGCTCTGGAACTGAGATCGGAATGCTCATTGACATTTCCCCTATCTGAAAGTCTGATAAACGCCGGAAAAATGACTAAGTCCAAAAAAAAAATGTTTTTCAACTTTTTTCAATTTTACCCCCGTGGGATATATATTCTACCCACACACATTTGGAACTCTCCTGGGGTACCCTCACACATATTATTCCCTCATTTAGTGGATATTTTCACAAAAAAGTGAAATTTTCAAAAATCCAGAAAATTGGCTGAAAACGACTAAATATCAAGAACTCATTGGGCGAATCACTCTGGAACTGAAATCGGAATGCTCACTGACATTTCCCCTATCTGAAAGTCTGATAAACGCCGGAAAAATGACTAAGTCCAAAAAAAATTTTTTTTAAACTTTTTTCAATTTTACCCCCATGGGATATATATTCTACCCACACACATTTGGAACTCTCCTGGGGTACCCTCACACATATTATTCCCTCATTCAGTGGATATTTTCACAAAAAAGTGAAATTTTCAAAAATCCAGAAAATTGGCTGAAAACGACTAAATATCAAGGACTCATTGGGCGAATCGCTCTGGAACCGAAATCGGAACGCTCACTCACATTTCCCCTATCTGAAACTCTGATAAACGCCGGAAAAATGACTAAGTCCAAAAAAAAATTTTTTTAAACTTTTTTCAATTTTACCCCGTGGGATATATATTCTACCCACACACATTTGGAACTCTCCTGGGGTACCCTCACACATATTATTCCCTCATTTAGTGGATATTTTCACAAAAAAGGGAAATTTTCAAAAATCCAAAATAATGGCTGAAAACGACTAAATATCAAGGACTCATTGGGCGAATCGCTCTGGAACTGAAATCGGAATGCTCACTGACATTTCCCCTATCTGAAAGTCTGATAAAAGCTGGAAAAATTACTAAGTCCAAAAAAAAATTTTTTTCAACTTTTTTCAATTTTACCCCCGTGAGATATATATTCTACCCACACACATTTGGAACTCTCCTGGGGTACCCTCACACATATTATTACCTCATTTAGTGGATATTTTCACAAAAAAGTGAAATTTTTCAAAAATCCAAATTATTGGCTGAAAACGACTAAATATCAAGGACTCATTGGGCGAATTGCTCTGGAACTGAAATCGGAACGCTCACTGACATTTCCCCTATCTGAAAGTCTGATAAACGCCGGAAAAATGACTAAGTCCAAAAAAAATTTTTTTTCAACTTTTTTCAATTTTACCCCCGTGGGATATATATTCTACCCACACACATTTGGAACTCTCCTGGGGTCCCCTCACACATATTATTCCCTCATTTAGTGGATATTTTCAGAAAAAAGTGAAATTTTCAAAAATCCAGAAAATTGGCTGAAAACGACTAAATATCAAGGACTCATTGGGCGAATTGCTCTGGAACTGAAATCGGAATGCTCACTGACATTTCCCCTATCTGAAAGTCTGATAAACGCTGGAAAAATGACTAAGTCCAAAAAAAAATTTTTTTCAACTTTTTTCAATTTTACCCCCGTGGGATATATATTCTACCCACACACATTTGGAACTCTCCTGGGGTACCCTCACACATATTATTCCCTCATTTAGTGGGTATTTTCACAAAAAAGTGAAATTTTCAAAAATCCAGAAAATTGGCTGAAAATGACTAAATATCAAGGACTCATTGGGCGAATTGCTCTGGAACTGAAATCGGAACGCTCACTGACATTTCCCCTATCTGAAAGTCTGATAAACGCCGGAAAAATGACTAAGTTCAAAAAAAAATTTTTTAAACTTTTTTCATTTTTACCCCCGTGGGATATATATTCTACCCACACACATTTGGAACTCTCCTGGGGTACCCTCACACATATTATTCCCTCATTTAGTGGATATTTTCACAAAAAAGTGAAATTTTCAAAAATCCAAAATATTGGCTGAAAACGACTAAATATCAAAGACTCATTGGGCGAATCACTCTGGAACTGAAATCGGAATGCTCACTGACATTTCCCCTATCTGAAAGTCTGATAAACGCTGGAAAAATGACTAAGTCCAAAAAAATATTTTTTTAAACTTTTTTCAATTTTACCCCCGTGGGATATATATTCTACCCACACACATTTGGAACTCTCCTGGGGTACCCTCACACATATTATTCCCTCATTTAGTGGATATTTTCACAAAAAAGTGAAATTTTCAAAAATCCAGAAAATTGGCTGAAAACGACTAAATATCAAGGACTCATTGGGCGAATTGCTCTGGAACTGAAATCGGAACGCTCACTGACATTTCCCCTATCTGAAAGTCTGATAAACGCTGGAAAAATGACTAAGTTCAAAAAAAAATTTTTTTCAACTTTTTTCAATTTTACCCCCGTGGGATATATATTCTACTCACACACATTTGGAACTCTCCTGGGGTACCCTCACACATATTATTCCCTCATTTAGTGGATATTTTCACAAAAAAGTGAAATTTTCAAAAATCCAGAAAATTGGCTGAAAACGACTAAATATCAAGGACTCATTGGGCGAATTGCTCTGGAACTGAAATCGGAATGCTCACTGACATTTCCCCTATCTGAAAGTCTGATAAACGCCGGAAAAATGACTAAGTGTAAAAAAAAATTTTTTTCAACTTTTTTCAATTTTACCCCCGTGGGATATATATTCTACCCACACACATTTGGAACTCTCCTGGGGTACCCTCACACATATTATTCCCTCATTTAGTGGATATTTTCACAAAAAAGTGAAATTTTCAAAAATCCAGAAAATTGGCTGAAAACGAATAAATATCAAGGACTCATTGGGCGAATCACTCTGGAACTGAAATCGGAATGCTCACTGACATTTCCCCTATCTGAAAGTCTGATAAACGCTGGAAAAATGACTAAGTCCAAAAAAAAAGTTTTTTCAACTTTTTTCAATTTTACCCCCGTGGGATATATATTCTACCCACACACATTTGGAACTCTCCTGGGGTACCCTCACACATATTATTCCCTCATTTAGTGGATATTTTCACAAAAAAAGTGAAATTTTCAAAAATCCAAATTATTGGCTGAAAACGACTAAATATCAAGGACTCATTGGGCGAATCGCTCTGGAACTGAAATCGGAATGCTCACTGACATTTCCCCTATCTGAAAGTCTGATAAACGCCAGAAAAATGACTAAGTCCAAAAAAAAATTTGTTCAACTTTTTTCAATTTTACCCCCGTGGGATATATATTCTACCCACACACATTTGGAACTCTCCTCGGGTACCCTCACACATATTATTACCTCGTTTAGTGGATATTTTCACAAAAAAGTGAAATTTTCAAAAATCCAGAAAATTGGCTGAAAACGACTAAATATCAAGGACTCATTGGGCGAATCGCTCTGGAACTGAGATCGGAATGCTCATTGACATTTCCCCTATCTGAAAGTCTGATAAACGCCGGAAAAATGACTAAGTCCAAAAAAAAAATGTTTTTCAACTTTTTTCAATTTTACCCCCGTGGGATATATATTCTACCCACACACATTTGGAACTCTCCTGGGGTACCCTCACACATATTATTCCCTCATTTAGTGGATATTTTCACAAAAAAGTGAAATTTTCAAAAATCCAGAAAATTGGCTGAAAACGACTAAATATCAAGAACTCATTGGGCGAATCACTCTGGAACTGAAATCGGAATGCTCACTGACATTTCCCCTATCTGAAAGTCTGATAAACGCCGGAAAAATGACTAAGTCCAAAAAAAATTTTTTTTAAACTTTTTTCAATTTTACCCCCATGGGATATATATTCTACCCACACACATTTGGAACTCTCCTGGGGTACCCTCACACATATTATTCCCTCATTCAGTGGATATTTTCACAAAAAAGTGAAATTTTCAAAAATCCAGAAAATTGGCTGAAAACGACTAAATATCAAGGACTCATTGGGCGAATCGCTCTGGAACCGAAATCGGAACGCTCACTCACATTTCCCCTATCTGAAACTCTGATAAACGCCGGAAAAATGACTAAGTCCAAAAAAAAATTTTTTTAAACTTTTTTCAATTTTACCCCGTGGGATATATATTCTACCCACACACATTTGGAACTCTCCTGGGGTACCCTCACACATATTATTCCCTCATTTAGTGGATATTTTCACAAAAAAGTGAAATTTTCAAAATTCCAAAATATTGGCTGAAAACGACTAAATATCAAGGACTCATTGGGCGAATCGCTCTGGAACTGAAATCGGAATGCTCACTGACATTTCCCCTATCTGAAAGTCTGATAAACGCTGGAAAAATGACTAAGTCCAAAAAAAAATTTTTTTCAACTTTTTTCAATTTTACCCCCGTGGGATATATATTCTACCCACACACATTTGGAACTCTCCTGGGGTACCCTCACACATATTATTCCCTCATTTAGTGGGTATTTTCACAAAAAAGTGAAATTTTCAAAAATCCAGAAAATTGGCTGAAAATGACTAAATATCAAGGACTCATTGGTCGAATTGCTCTGGAACTGAAATCGGAACGCTCACTGACATTTCCCCTATCTGAAAGTCTGATAAACGCTGGAAAAATGACTAAGTCCAAAAAAATATTTTTTTAAACTTTTTTCAATTTTACCCCCGTGGGATATATATTCTACCCACACACATTTGGAACTCTCCTGGGGTACCCTCACACATATTATTCCCTCATTTAGTGGATATTTTCACAAAAAGTGAAATTTTCAAAATTCCAAAATATTGGCTGAAAACGACTAAATATCAAGGACTCATTGGGAGAATCGCTCTGGAACTGAGATCGGAATGCTCACTGACATTTCCCCTATCTGAAAGTCTGATAAACGCTGGAAAAATGACTAAGTTCAAAAAAAAAATTTTTTCAACTTTTTTCAATTTTACCCCCGTGGGATATATATTCTACCCACACACATTTGGAACTCTCCTGGGGTACCCTCACACATATTATTCCCTCATTTAGTGGGTATTTTCACAAAAAAGTGAAATTTTCAAAAATCCAGAAAATTGGCTGAAAATGACTAAATATCAAGGACTCATTGGGCGAATTGCTCTGGAACTGAAATCGGAACGCTCACTGACATTTCCCCTATCTGAAAGTCTGATAAACGCCGGAAAAATGACTAAGTTCAAAAAAAAATTTTTTAAACTTTTTTCATTTTTACCCCCGTGGGATATATATTCTACCCACACACATTTGGAACTCTCCTGGGCTACCCTCACACATATTATTCCCTCATTTAGTGGATATTTTCACAAAAAAGTGAAATTTTCAAAAATCCAAAATATTGGCTGAAAACGACTAAATATCAAAGACTCATTGGGCGAATCACTCTGGAACTGAAATCGGAATGCTCACTGACATTTCCCCTATCTGAAAGTCTGATAAACGCTGGAAAAATGACTAAGTCCAAAAAAATATTTTTTTAAACTTTTTTCAATTTTACCCCCGTGGGATATATATTCTACCCACACACATTTGGAACTCTCCTGGGGTACCCTCACACATATTATTCCCTCATTTAGTGGATATTTTCACAAAAAAGTGAAATTTTCAAAAATCCAGAAAATTGGCTGAAAACGACTAAATATCAAGGACTCATTGGGCGAATTGCTCTGGAACTGAAATCGGAACGCTCACTGACATTTCCCCTATCTGAAAGTCTGATAAACGCTGGAAAAATGACTAAGTTCAAAAAAAAATTTTTTTCAACTTTTTTCAATTTTACCCCCGTGGGATATATATTCTACTCACACACATTTGGAACTCTCCTGGGGTACCCTCACACATATTATTCCCTCATTTAGTGGATATTTTCACAAAAAAGTGAAATTTTCAAAAATCCAGAAAATTGGCTGAAAACGACTAAATATCAAGGACTCATTGGGCGAATCGCTCTGGAACCGAAATCGGAACGCTCACTCACATTTCCCCTATCTGAAAGTCTGATAAACGCCGGAAAAATGACTAAGTCCAAAAAAAAAATGTTTTTCAACTTTTTTCAATTTTACCCCCGTGGGATATATATTCTACCCACACACATTTGGAACTCTCCTGGGGTACCCTCACACATATTATTCCCTCATTTAGTGGATATTTTCACAAAAAAGTGAAATTTTCAAAAATCCAGAAAATTGGCTGAAAACGACTAAATATCAAGAACTCATTGGGCGAATCGCTCTGGAACTGAAATCGGAATGCTCACTGACATTTCCCCTATCTGAAAGTCTGATAAACGCTGGAAAAATGACTAAGTCCAAAAAAAAATTTTTTTCAACTTTTTTCAATTTTACCCCCGTGGGATATATATTCTACCCACACACATTTGGAACTCTCCTGGGGTACCCTCACACATATTATTCCCTCATTTAGTGGGTATTTTCACAAAAAAGTGAAATTTTCAAAAATCCAGAAAATTGGCTGAAAATGACTAAATATCAAGGACTCATTGGGCGAATTGCTCTGGAACTGAAATCGGAACGCTCACTGACATTTCCCCTATCTGAAAGTCTGATAAACGCCGGAAAAATGACTAAGTTCAAAAAAAAATTTTTTAAACTTTTTTCATTTTTACCCCCGTGGGATATATATTCTACCCACACACATTTGGAACTCTCCTGGGGTACCCTCACACATATTATTCCCTCATTTAGTGGATATTTTCACAAAAAAGTGAAATTTTCAAAAATCCAGAAAATTGGCTGAAAACGACTAAATATCAAGGACTCATTGGGCGAATTGCTCTGGAACTGAAATCGGAGCGCTCACTGACATTTCCCCTATGTGAAAGTCTGATAAACGCCGGAAAAATGACTAAGTCCAAAAAAAAATTTTTTTCAACTTTTTTCAATTTTACCCCCGTGGGATATATATTCTACCCACACACATTTGGAACTCTCCTGGGGTACCCTCACACATATTATTCCCTCATTTAGTGGATATTTTCACAAAAAAGTGAAATTTTCAAAAATCCAAAATATTGGCTGAAAACGACTAAATATCAAGGACTCATTGGGCGAATCGCTCTGGAACTGAGATCGGAATGCTCATTGACATTTCCCCTATCTGAAAGTCTGATAAACGCCGGAAAAATGACTAAGTCCAAAAAAAAAATGTTTTTCAACTTTTTTCAATTTTACCCCCGTGGGATATATATTCTACCCACACACATTTGGAACTCTCCTGGGGTACCCTCACACATATTATTCCCTCATTTAGTGGATATTTTCACAAAAAAGTGAAATTTTCAAAAATCCAGAAAATTGGCTGAAAACGACTAAATATCAAGAACTCATTGGGCGAATCACTCTGGAACTGAAATCGGAATGCTCACTGACATTTCCCCTATCTGAAAGTCTGATAAACGCCGGAAAAATGACTAAGTCCAAAAAAAAATTTTTTTCAACTTTTTTCAATTTTACCCCGTGGGATATATATTCTACCCACACACATTTGGAACTCTCCTGGGGTACCCTCACACATATTATTCCCTCATTTAGTGGATATTTTCACAAAAAAGTGAAATTTTCAAAATTCCAAAATATTGGCTGAAAACGACTAAATATCAAGGACTCATTGGGCGAATCGCTCTGGAACTGAAATCGGAATGCTCACTGACATTTCCCCTATCTGAAAGTCTGATAAACGCTGGAAAAATGACTAAGTCCAAAAAAAAATTTTTTTCAACTTTTTTCAATTTTACCCCCGTGGGATATATATTCTACCCACACACATTTGGAACTCTCCTGGGGTACCCTCACACATATTATTCCCTCATTTAGTGGGTATTTTCACAAAAAAGTGAAATTTTCAAAAATCCAGAAAATTGGCTGAAAATGACTAAATATCAAGGACTCATTGGGCGAATTGCTCTGGAACTGAAATCGGAACGCTCACTGACATTTCCCCTATCTGAAAGTCTGATAAATGCCGGAAAAATGACTAAGTTCAAAAAAAAAATTTTTAAACTTTTTTCATTTTTACCCCCGTGGGATATATATTCTACCCACACACATTTGGAACTCTCCTGGGGTACCCTCACACATATTATTCCCTCATTTAGTGGATATTTTCACAAAAAAGTGAAATTTTCAAAAATCCAAAATATTGGCTGAAAACGACTAAATATCAAAGACTCATTGGGCGAATCACTCTGGAACTGAAATCGGAATGCTCACTGACATTTCCCCTATCTGAAAGTCTGATAAACGCTGGAAAAATGACTAAGTCCAAAAAAATATTTTTTTAAACTTTTTTCAATTTTACCCCCGTGGGATATATATTCTACCCACACACATTTGGAACTCTCCTGGGGTACCCTCACACATATTATTCCCTCATTTAGTGGATATTTTCACAAAAAAGTGAAATTTTCAAAAATCCAGAAAATTGGCTGAAAACGACTAAATATCAAGGACTCATTGGGCGAATTGCTCTGGAACTGAAATCGGAACGCTCACTGACATTTCCCCTATCTGAAAGTCTGATAAACGCTGGAAAAATGACTAAGTTCAAAAAAAAATTTTTTTCAACTTTTTTCAATTTTACCCCCGTGGGATATATATTCTACTCACACACATTTGGAACTCTCCTGGGGTACCCTCACACATATTATTCCCTCATTTAGTGGATATTTTCACAAAAAAGTGAAATTTTCAAAAATCCAGAAAATTGGCTGAAAACGACTAAATATCAAGGACTCATTGGGCGAATCGCTCTGGAACCGAAATCGGAACGCTCACTCACATTTCCCCTATCTGAAAGTCTGATAAACGCCGGAAAAATGACTAAGTTCAAAAAAAAATTTTTTTAAACTTTTTTCATTTTTACCCCCGTGGGATATATATTCTACTCACACACATTTGGAACTCTCCTGTGGTTCCCTCACACATATTATTCCCTCATTTAGTGGATATTTTCACAAAAAAGTGAAATTTTCAAAAATCCAGAAAATTGGCTGAAAACGACTAAATATCAAGGACTCATTGGGCGAATTGCTCTGGAACTGAAATCGGAATGCTCACTGACATTTCCCCTATCTGAAAGTCTGATAAACGCCGGAAAAATGACTAAGTGTAAAAAAAAATTTTTTTCAACTTTTTTCAATTTTACCCCCGTGGGATATATATTCTACCCACACACATTTGGAACTCTCCTGGGGTACCCTCACACATATTATTCCCTCATTTAGTGGATATTTTCACAAAAAAGTGAAATTTTCAAAAATCCAGAAAATTGGCTGAAAACGAATAAATATCAAGGACTCATTGGGCGAAACACTCTGGAACTGAAATCGGAATGCTCACTGACATTTCCCCTATCTGAAAGTCTGATAAACGCTGGAAAAATGACTAAGTCCAAAAAAAAAGTTTTTTCAACTTTTTTCAATTTTACCCCCGTGGGATATATATTCTACCCACACACATTTGGAACTCTCCTGGGGTACCCTCACACATATTATTCCCTCATTTAGTGGATATTTTCACAAAAAAAGTGAAATTTTCAAAAATCCAAATTATTGGCTGAAAACGACTAAATATCAAGGACTCATTGGGCGAATCGCTCTGGAACTGAAATCGGAATGCTCACTGACATTTCCCCTATCTGAAAGTCTGATAAACGCCAGAAAAATGACTAAGTCCAAAAAAAAATTTGTTCAACTTTTTTCAATTTTACCCCCGTGGGATATATATTCTACCCACACACATTTGGAACTCTCCTCGGGTACCCTCACACATATTATTACCTCGTTTAGTGGATATTTTCACAAAAAAGTGAAATTTTCAAAAATCCAGAAAATTGGCTGAAAACGACTAAATATCAAGGACTCATTGGGCGAATCGCTCTGGAACTGAGATCGGAATGCTCATTGACATTTCCCCTATCTGAAAGTCTGATAAACGCCGGAAAAATGACTAAGTCCAAAAAAAAAATGTTTTTCAACTTTTTTCAATTTTACCCCCGTGGGATATATATTCTACCCACACACATTTGGAACTCTCCTGGGGTACCCTCACACATATTATTCCCTCATTTAGTGGATATTTTCACAAAAAAGTGAAATTTTCAAAAATCCAGAAAATTGGCTGAAAACGACTAAATATCAAGAACTCATTGGGCGAATCACTCTGGAACTGAAATCGGAATGCTCACTGACATTTCCCCTATCTGAAAGTCTGATAAACGCCGGAAAAATGACTAAGTCCAAAAAAAATTTTTTTTAAACTTTTTTCAATTTTACCCCCATGGGATATATATTCTACCCACACACATTTGGAACTCTCCTGGGGTACCCTCACACATATTATTCCCTCATTCAGTGGATATTTTCACAAAAAAGTGAAATTTTCAAAAATCCAGAAAATTGGCTGAAAACGACTAAATATCAAGGACTCATTGGGCGAATCGCTCTGGAACCGAAATCGGAACGCTCACTCACATTTCCCCTATCTGAAACTCTGATAAACGCCGGAAAAATGACTAAGTCCAAAAAAAAATTTTTTTAAACTTTTTTCAATTTTACCCCGTGGGATATATATTCTACCCACACACATTTGGAACTCTCCTGGGGTACCCTCACACATATTATTCCCTCATTTAGTGGATATTTTCACAAAAAAGGGAAATTTTCAAAAATCCAAAATAATGGCTGAAAACGACTAAATATCAAGGACTCATTGGGCGAATCGCTCTGGAACTGAAATCGGAATGCTCACTGACATTTCCCCTATCTGAAAGTCTGATAAAAGCTGGAAAAATTACTAAGTCCAAAAAAAAATTTTTTTCAACTTTTTTCAATTTTACCCCCGTGAGATATATATTCTACCCACACACATTTGGAACTCTCCTGGGGTACCCTCACACATATTATTACCTCATTTAGTGGATATTTTCACAAAAAAGTGAAATTTTTCAAAAATCCAAATTATTGGCTGAAAACGACTAAATATCAAGGACTCATTGGGCGAATTGCTCTGGAACTGAAATCGGAACGCTCACTGACATTTCCCCTATCTGAAAGTCTGATAAACGCCGGAAAAATGACTAAGTCCAAAAAAAATTTTTTTTCAACTTTTTTCAATTTTACCCCCGTGGGATATATATTCTACCCACACACATTTGGAACTCTCCTGGGGTCCCCTCACACATATTATTCCCTCATTTAGTGGATATTTTCAGAAAAAAGTGAAATTTTCAAAAATCCAGAAAATTGGCTGAAAACGACTAAATATCAAGGACTCATTGGGCGAATTGCTCTGGAACTGAAATCGGAATGCTCACTGACATTTCCCCTATCTGAAAGTCTGATAAACGCTGGAAAAATGACTAAGTCCAAAAAAAAATTTTTTTCAACTTTTTTCAATTTTACCCCCGTGGGATATATATTCTACCCACACACATTTGGAACTCTCCTGGGGTACCCTCACTCATATTATTCCCTCATTTAGTGGATATTTTCACAAAAAAAGTGAAATTTTCAAAAATCCAAATTATTGGCTGAAAACGACTAAATATCAAGGACTCATTGGGCGAATCGCTCTGGAACTGAAATCGGAATGCTCACTGACATTTCCCCTATCTGAAAGTCTGATAAACGCCAGAAAAATGACTAAGTCCAAAAAAAAATTTGTTCAACTTTTTTCAATTTTACCCCCGTGGGATATATATTCTACCCACACACATTTGGAACTCTCCTCGGGTACCCTCACACATATTATTACCTCGTTTAGTGGATATTTTCACAAAAAAGTGAAATTTTCAAAAATCCAGAAAATTGGCTGAAAACGACTAAATATCAAGGACTCATTGGGCGAATCGCTCTGGAACCGAAATCGGAACGCTCACTCACATTTCCCCTATCTGAAAGTCTGATAAACGCCGGAAAAATGACTAAGTCCAAAAAAAAATGTTTTTCAACTTTTTTCAATCTTACCCCCGTGGGATATATCTTCTACCCACACACATTTGGAACTCTCCTGGGGTACCCTCACACATATTATTCCCTCATTTAGTGGATATTTTCACAAAAAAGTGAAATTTTCAAAAATCCAGAAAATTGGCTGAAAACGACTAAATATCAAGGACTCATTGGGCGAATCGCTCTGGAACTGAGATCGGAATGCTCACTGACATTTCCCCTATCTGAAAGTCTGATAAACGCCGGAAAAATGACTAAGTCCAAAAAAAAATGTTTTTCAACTTTTTTCAATTTTACCCCCGTGGGATATATATTCTACCCACACACATTTGGAACTCTCCTGGGGTACCCTCACACATATTATTCCCTTATTTAGTGGATATTTTCACAAAAAAGTGAAATTTTCAAAAATCCAGAAAATTGGCTGAAAACGACTAAATATCAAGGACTCATTGGGCGAATCGCTCTGGAACCGAAATCGGAACGTTCACTGACATTTCCCCTATCTGAAAGTCTGATAAACGCCGGAAAAATGACTAAGTCCAAAAAAAAATGTTTTTCAACTTTTTTCAATCTTACCCCTGTGGGATATATATTCTACCCACACACATTTGGAACTCTCCTGGGGTACCCTCACACATATTATTCCCTCATTTAGTGGATATTTTCACAAAAAAGTGAAATTTTTCAAAAATCCAAATTATTGGCTGAAAACGACTAAATATCAAGGACTCATTGGGCGAATTGCTCTGGAACTGAAATCGGAACGCTCACTGACATTTCCCCTATCTGAAAGTCTGATAAACGCCGGAAAAATGACTAAGTCCAAAAAAAATTTTTTTTAAACTTTTTTCAATTTTACCCCCGTGGGATATATATTCTACCCACACACATTTGGAACTCTCCTGGGGTACCCTCACACATATTATTCCCTTATTTAGTGGATATTTTCACAAAAAAGTGAAATTTTCAAAAATCCAGAAAATTGGCTGAAAACGACTAAATATCAAGGACTCATTGGGCGAATTGCTCTGGAACTGAAATCGGAACGCTCACTGACATTTCCCCTATCTGAAAGTCTGATAAACGCCGGAAAAATGACTAAGTCCAAAAAAAATTTTTTTCAACTTTTTTCAATTTTACCCCGTGGGATATATATTCTACCCACACACATTTGGAACTCTCCTGGGGTACCCTCACACATATTATTCCCTCATTTAGTGGATATTTTCACAAAAAAGTGAAATTTTCAAAAATCCAAAATATTGGCTGAAAACGACTAAATATCAAGGACTCATTGGGCGAATCGCTCTGGAACTGAAATCGGAATGCTCACTGACATTTCCCCTATCTGAAAGTCTGATAAACGCCGGAAAAATGACTAAGTGTAAAAAAAAATTTTTTTCAACTTTTTTCAATTTTACCCCCGTGGGATATATATTCTACCCACACACATTTGGAACTCTCCTGGGGTACCCTCACACATATTATTCCCTCATTTAGTGGATATTTTCACAAAAAAGTGAAATTTTCAAAAATCCAAAATATTGGCTGAAAACGACTAAATATCATGGACTCATTGGGCGAATCGCTCTGGAACTGAAATCGGAATGCTCACTCACATTTCCCCTATCTGAAAGTCTGATAAACGCCGGAAAAATTACTAAGTCCAAAAAAACATTTTTTTCAACTTTTTTCAATTTTACCCCCGTGGGATATATATTCTACCCACACACATTTGGAACTCTCCTGGGGTACCCTCACACATATTATTCCCTCATTTAGTGGATATTTTCACAAAAAAGTGAAATTTTCAAAAATCCAGAAAATTGGCTGAAAACGACTAAATATCAAGGACTCATTGGGCGAATCGCTCTGGAACCGAAATCGGAACGCTCACTCACATTTCCCCTATCTGAAAGTCTGATAAACGCCGGAAAAATGACTAAGTCCAAAAAAAAATTTTTTTAAACTTTTTTCAATTTTACCCCCGTGGGATATATATTCTACCCACACACATTTGGAACTCTCCTGGGGTACCCTCACACATATTATTCCCTTATTTAGTGGATATTTTCACAAAAAAGTGAAATTTTCAAAAATCCAGAAAATTGGCTGAAAACGACTAAATATCAAGGACTCATTGGGCGAATTGCTCTGGAACTGAAATCGGAACGCTCACTGACATTTCCCCTATCTGAAAGTCTGATAAACGCCGGAAAAATGACTAAGTCCAAAAAAAATTTTTTTCAACTTTTTTCAATTTTACCCCGTGGGATATATATTCTACCCACACACATTTGGAACTCTCCTGGGGTACCCTCACACATATTATTCCCTCATTTAGTGGATATTTTCACAAAAAAGTGAAATTTTCAAAAATCCAAAATATTGGCTGAAAACGACTAAATATCAAGGACTCATTGGGCGAATCGCTCTGGAACTGAAATCGGAATGCTCACTGACATTTCCCCTATCTGAAAGTCTGATAAACGCCGGAAAAATGACTAAGTGTAAAAAAAAATTTTTTTCAACTTTTTTCAATTTTACCCCCGTGGGATATATATTCTACCCACACACATTTGGAACTCTCCTGGGGTACCCTCACACATATTATTCCCTCATTTAGTGGATATTTTCACAAAAAAGTGAAATTTTCAAAAATCCAAAATATTGGCTGAAAACGACTAAATATCATGGACTCATTGGGCGAATCGCTCTGGAACTGAAATCGGAATGCTCACTCACATTTCCCCTATCTGAAAGTCTGATAAACGCCGGAAAAATTACTAAGTCCAAAAAAACATTTTTTTCAACTTTTTTCAATTTTACCCCCGTGGGATATATATTCTACCCACACACATTTGGAACTCTCCTGGGGTACCCTCACACATATTATTCCCTCATTTAGTGGATATTTTCACAAAAAAGTGAAATTTTCAAAAATCCAGAAAATTGGCTGAAAACGACTAAATATCAAGGACTCATTGGGCGAATCGCTCTGGAACCGAAATCGGAACGCTCACTCACATTTCCCCTATCTGAAAGTCTGATAAACGCCGGAAAAATGACTAAGTCCAAAAAAAAATTTTTTTAAACTTTTTTCATTTTTACCCCCGTGGGATATATATTCTACTCACACACATTTGGAACTCTCCTGTGGTTCCCTCACACATATTATTCCCTCATTTAGTGGATATTTTCACAAAAAAGTGAAATTTTCAAAAATCCAGAAAATTGGCTGAAAACGACTAAATATCAAGGACTCATTGGGCGAATTGCTCTGGAACTGAAATCGGAGCGCTCACTGACATTTCCCCTATCTGAAAGTCTGATAAACGCCGGAAAAATGACTAAGTCCCAAAAAAAATTTTTTTCAACTTTTTTCAATTTTACCCCCGTGGGATATATATTCTACCCACACACATTTGGAACTCTCCTGGGGTACCCTCACACATATTATTCCCTCATTTAGTGGATATTTTCACAAAAAAGGGAAATTTTCAAAAATCCAAAATAATGGCTGAAAACGACTAAATATCAAGGACTCATTGGGCGAATCGCTCTGGAACTGAAATCGGAATGCTCACTGACATTTCCCCTATCTGAAAGTCTGATAAAAGCTGGAAAAATTACTAAGTCCAAAAAAAAATTTTTTTCAACTTTTTTCAATTTTACCCCCGTGAGATATATATTCTACCCACACACATTTGGAACTGTGAAATTTTTCAAAAATCCAAATTATTGGCTGAAAACGACTAAATATCAAGGACTCATTGGGCGAATTGCTCTGGAACTGAAATCGGAACGCTCACTGACATTTCCCCTATCTGAAAGTCTGATAAACGCCGGAAAAATGACTAAGTCCAAAAAAAATTTTTTTTCAACTTTTTTCAATTTTACCCCCGTGGGATATATATTCTACCCACACACATTTGGAACTCTCCTGGGGTCCCCTCACACATATTATTCCCTCATTTAGTGGATATTTTCAGAAAAAAGTGAAATTTTCAAAAATCCAGAAAATTGGCTGAAAACGACTAAATATCAAGGACTCATTGGGCGAATTGCTCTGGAACTGAAATCGGAATGCTCACTGACATTTCCCCTATCTGAAAGTCTGATAAACGCTGGAAAAATGACTAAGTCCAAAAAAAAATTTTTTTCAACTTTTTTCAATTTTACCCCCGTGGGATATATATTCTACCCACACACATTTGGAACTCTCCTGGGGTACCCTCACTCATATTATTCCCTCATTTAGTGGATATTTTCACAAAAAAAATGAAATTTTCAAAAATCCAAATTATTGGCTGAAAACGACTAAATATCAAGGACTCATTGGGCGAATCGCTCTGGAACTGAAATCGGAATGCTCACTGACATTTCCCCTCTCTGAAAGTCTGATAAACGCCAGAAAAATGACTAAGTCCAAAAAAAAATTTGTTCAACTTTTTTCAATTTTACCCCCGTGGGATATATATTCTACCCACACACATTTGGAACTCTCCTCGGGTACCCTCACACATATTATTACCTCGTTTAGTGGATATTTTCACAAAAAAGTGAAATTTTCAAAAATCCAGAAAATTGGCTGAAAACGACTAAATATCAAGGACTCATTGGGCGAATCGCTCTGGAACTGAGATCGGAATGCTCACTGACATTTCCCCTATCTGAAAGTCTGATAAACGCCGGAAAAATGACTAAGTCCAAAAAAAAATGTTTTTCAACTTTTTTCAATTTTACCCCCGTGGGATATATATTCTACCCACACACATTTGGAACTCTCCTGGGGTACCCTCACACATATTATTCCGTTATTTAGTGGATATTTTCACAAAAAAGTGAAATTTTCAAAAATCCAGAAAATTGGCTGAAAACGACTAAATATCAAGGACTCATTGGGCGAATCGCTCTGGAACCGAAATCGGAACGTTCACTGACATTTCCCCTATCTGAAAGTCTGATAAACGCCGGAAAAATGACTAAGTCCAAAAAAAAATGTTTTTCAACTTTTTTCAATCTTACCCCTGTGGGATATATATTCTACCCACACACATTTGGAACTCTCCTGGGGTACCCTCACACATATTATTCCCTCATTTAGTGGATATTTTCACAAAAAAGTGAAATTTTTCAAAAATCCAAATTATTGGCTGAAAACGACTAAATATCAAGGACTCATTGGGCGAATTGCTCTGGAACTGAAATCGGAACGCTCACTGACATTTCCCCTATCTGAAAGTCTGATAAACGCCGGAAAAATGACTAAGTCCAAAAAAAATTTTTTTTAAACTTTTTTCAATTTTACCCCCGTGGGATATATATTCTACCCACACACATTTGGAACTCTCCTGGGGTACCCTCACACATATTATTCCCTTATTTAGTGGATATTTTCACAAAAAAGTGAAATTTTCAAAAATCCAGAAAATTGGCTGAAAACGACTAAATATCAAGGACTCATTGGGCGAATTGCTCTGGAACTGAAATCGGAACGCTCACTGACATTTCCCCTATCTGAAAGTCTGATAAACGCCGGAAAAATGACTAAGTCCAAAAAAAATTTTTTTCAACTTTTTTCAATTTTACCCCGTGGGATATATATTCTACCCACACACATTTGGAACTCTCCTGGGGTACCCTCACACATATTATTCCCTCATTTAGTGGATATTTTCACAAAAAAGTGAAATTTTCAAAAATCCAAAATATTGGCTGAAAACGACTAAATATCAAGGACTCATTGGGCGAATCGCTCTGGAACTGAAATCGGAATGCTCACTGACATTTCCCCTATCTGAAAGTCTGATAAACGCCGGAAAAATGACTAAGTGTAAAAAAAAATTTTTTTCAACTTTTTTCAATTTTACCCCCGTGGGATATATATTCTACCCACACACATTTGGAACTCTCCTGGGGTACCCTCACACATATTATTCCCTCATTTAGTGGATATTTTCACAAAAAAGTGAAATTTTCAAAAATCCAAAATATTGGCTGAAAATGACTAAATATCATGGACTCATTGGGCGAATCGCTCTGGAACTGAAATCGGAATGCTCACTCACATTTCCCCTATCTGAAAGTCTGATAAACGCCGGAAAAATCACTAAGTCCAAAAAAATATTTTTTTCAACTTTTTTCAATTTTACCCCCGTGGGATATATATTCTACCCACACACATTTGGAACTCTCCTGGGGTACCCTCACACATATTATTCCCTCATTTAGTGGATATCTTCACAAAAAAGTGAAATTTTCAAAAATCCAGAAAATTGGCTGAAAACGACTAAATATCAAGGACTCATTGGGCGAATTGCTCTGGAACTGAAATCGGAATGCTCACTGACATTTCCCCTATCTGAAAGTCTGATAAACGCCGGAAAAATGACTAAGTCCAAAAAAAATTTTTTTTCAACTTTTTTCAATTTTACCCCCGTGGGATATATATTCTACCCACACACATTTGGATCTCTCCTGGGGTCCCCTCACACATATTATTCCCTCATTTAGTGGATATTTTCAGAAAAAAGTGAAATTTTCAAAAATCCAGAAAATTGGCTGAAAACGACTAAATATCAAGGACTCATTGGGCGAATTGCTCTGGAACTGAAATCGGAATGCTCACTGACATTTCCCCTATCTGAAAGTCTGATAAACGCCGGAAAAATGACTAAGTGTAAAAAAAAATTTTTTTCAACTTTTTTCAATTTTACCCCCGTGGGATATATATTCTACCCACACACATTTGGAACTCTCCTGGGGTACCCTCACACATATTATTCCCTCATTTAGTGGATATTTTCACAAAAAAGTGAAATTTTCAAAAATCCAGAAAATTGGCTGAAAACGACTAAATATCAAGGACTCATTGGGCGAATTGCTCTGGAACTGAAATCGGAATGCTCACTGACATTTCCCCTATCTGAAAGTCTGATAAACGCCGGAAAAATGACTAAGTGTAAAAAAATATTTTTTTCAACTTTTTTCAATTTTACCCCCGTGGGATATATATTCTACCCACACACATTTGGAACTCTCCTGGGGTACCCTCACACATATTATTCCCTCATTTAGTGGATATTTTCACAAAAAAGTGAAATTTTTCAAAAATCCAAATTATTGGCTGAAAACGACTAAATATCAAGGACTCATTGGGCGAATTGCTCTGGAACTGAAATCGGAACGCTCACTGACATTTCCCCTATCTGAAAGTCTGATAAACGCCGGAAAAATGACTAAGTCCAAAAAAAATTTTTTTTAAACTTTTTTCAATTTTACCCCCGTGGGATATATATTCTACCCACACACATTTGGAACTCTCCTGGGGTACCCTCACACATATTATTCCCTTATTTAGTGGATATTTTCACAAAAAAGTGAAATTTTCAAAAATCCAGAAAATTGGCTGAAAACGACTAAATATCAAGGACTCATTGGGCGAATTGCTCTGGAACTGAAATCGGAACGCTCACTGACATTTCCCCTATCTGAAAGTCTGATAAACGCCGGAAAAATGACTAAGTCCAAAAAAAATTTTTTTCAACTTTTTTCAATTTTACCCCGTGGGATATATATTCTACCCACACACATTTGGAACTCTCCTGGGGTACCCTCACACATATTATTCCCTCATTTAGTGGATATTTTCACAAAAAAGTGAAATTTTCAAAAATCCAAAATATTGGCTGAAAACGACTAAATATCAAGGACTCATTGGGCGAATCGCTCTGGAACTGAAATCGGAATGCTCACTGACATTTCCCCTATCTGAAAGTCTGATAAACGCCGGAAAAATGACTAAGTGTAAAAAAAAATTTTTTTCAACTTTTTTCAATTTTACCCCCGTGGGATATATATTCTACCCACACACATTTGGAACTCTCCTGGGGTACCCTCACACATATTATTCCCTCATTTAGTGGATATTTTCACAAAAAAGTGAAATTTTCAAAAATCCAAAATATTGGCTGAAAATGACTAAATATCATGGACTCATTGGGCGAATCGCTCTGGAACTGAAATCGGAATGCTCACTCACATTTCCCCTATCTGAAAGTCTGATAAACGCCGGAAAAATCACTAAGTCCAAAAAAATATTTTTTTCAACTTTTTTCAATTTTACCCCCGTGGGATATATATTCTACCCACACACATTTGGAACTCTCCTGGGGTACCCTCACACATATTATTCCCTCATTTAGTGGATATCTTCACAAAAAAGTGAAATTTTCAAAAATCCAGAAAATTGGCTGAAAACGACTAAATATCAAGGACTCATTGGGCGAATTGCTCTGGAACTGAAATCGGAATGCTCACTGACATTTCCCCTATCTGAAAGTCTGATAAACGCCGGAAAAATGACTAAGTCCAAAAAAAATTTTTTTTCAACTTTTTTCAATTTTACCCCCGTGGGATATATATTCTACCCACACACATTTGGATCTCTCCTGGGGTCCCCTCACACATATTATTCCCTCATTTAGTGGATATTTTCAGAAAAAAGTGAAATTTTCAAAAATCCAGAAAATTGGCTGAAAACGACTAAATATCAAGGACTCATTGGGCGAATTGCTCTGGAACTGAAATCGGAATGCTCACTGACATTTCCCCTATCTGAAAGTCTGATAAACGCCGGAAAAATGACTAAGTGTAAAAAAATATTTTTTTCAACTTTTTTCAATTTTACCCCCGTGGGATATATATTCTACCCACACACATTTGGAACTCTCCTGGGGTACCCTCACACATATTATTCCCTCATTTAGTGGATATTTTCACAAAAAAAGTGAAATTTTCAAAAATCCAAATTATTGGCTGAAAACGACTAAATATCAAGGACTCATTGGGCGAATCGCTCTGGAACTGAAATCGGAATGCTCACTGACATTTCCCCTATCTGAAAGTCTGATAAACGCCAGAAAAATGACTAAGTCCAAAAAAAAATTTGTTCAACTTTTTTCAATTTTACCCCCGTGGGATATATATTCTACCCACACACATTTGGAACTCTCCTCGGGTACCCTCACACATATTATTACCTCGTTTAGTGGATATTTTCACAAAAAAGTGAAATTTTCAAAAATCCAGAAAATTGGCTGAAAACGACTAAATATCAAGGACTCATTGGGCGAATCGCTCTGGAACCGAAATCGGAACGCTCACTCACATTTCCCCTATCTGAAAGTCTGATAAACGCCGGAAAAATGACTAAGTCCAAAAAAAAATGTTTTTCAACTTTTTTCAATCTTACCCCCGTGGGATATATATTCTACCCACACACATTTGGAACTCTCCTGGGGTACCCTCACACATATTATTCCCTCATTTAGTGGATATTTTCACAAAAAAGTGAAATTTTCAAAAATCCAGAAAATTGGCTGAAAACGACTAAATATCAAGGACTCATTGGGCGAATCGCTCTGGAACTGAGATCGGAATGCTCACTGACATTTCCCCTATCTGAAAGTCTGATAAACGCCGGAAAAATGACTAAGTCCAAAAAAAAATGTTTTTCAACTTTTTTCAATCTTACCCCTGTGGGATATATATTCTACCCACACACATTTGGAACTCTCCTGGGGTACCCTCACACATATTATTCCCTCATTTAGTGGATATTTTCACAAAAAAGTGAAATTTTTCAAAAATCCAAATTATTGGCTGAAAACGACTAAATATCAAGGACTCATTGGGCGAATTGCTCTGGAACTGAAATCGGAACGCTCACTGACATTTCCCCTATCTGAAAGTCTGATAAACGCCGGAAAAATGACTAAGTCCAAAAAAAATTTTTTTTCAACTTTTTTCAATTTTACCCCCGTGGGATATATATTCTACCCACACACATTTGGAACTCTCCTGGGGTACCCTCACACATATTATTCCCTTATTTAGTGGATATTTTCACAAAAAAGTGAAATTTTCAAAAATCCAGAAAATTGGCTGAAAACGACTAAATATCAAGGACTCATTGGGCGAATTGCTCTGGAACTGAAATCGGAACGCTCACTGACATTTCCCCTATCTGAAAGTCTGATAAACGCCGGAAAAATGACTAAGTCCAAAAAAAATTTTTTTCAACTTTTTTCAATTTTACCCCCGTGGGATATATATTCTACCCACACACATTTGGAACTCTCCTGGGGTACCCTCACACATATTATTCCCTCATTTAGTGGATATTTTCACAAAAAAGTGAAATTTTCAAAAATCCAAAATATTGGCTGAAAATGACTAAATATCATGGACTCATTGGGCGAATCGCTCTGGAACTGAAATCGGAATGCTCACTCACATTTCCCCTATCTGAAAGTCTGATAAACGCCGGAAAAATTACTAAGTCCAAAAAAACATTTTTTTCAACTTTTTTCAATTTTACCCCCGTGGGATATATATTCTACCCACACACATTTGGAACTCTCCTGGGGTACCCTCACACATATTATTCCCTCATTTAGTGGATATGTTCACAAAAAAGTGAAATTTTCAAAAATCCAGAAAATTGGCTGAAAACGACTAAATATCAAGGACTCATTGGGCGAATTGCTCTGGAACTGAAATCGGAATGCTCACTGACATTTCCCCTATCTGAAAGTCTGATAAACGCCGGAAAAATGACTAAGTGTAAAAAAAAATTTTTTTCAACTTTTTTCAATTTTACCCCCGTGGGATATATATTCTACCCACACACATTTGGAACTCTCCTGGGGTACCCTCACACATATTATTCCCTCATTTAGTGGATATTTTCACAAAAAAGTGAAATTTTCAAAAATCCAGAAAATTGGCTGAAAACGACTAAATATCAAGGACTCATTGGGCGAATTGCTCTGGAACTGAAATCGGAATGCTCACTGACATTTCCCCTATCTGAAAGTCTGATAAACGCCGGAAAAATGACTAAGTGTAAAAAAATATTTTTTTCAACTTTTTTCAATTTTACCCCCGTGGGATATATATTCTACCCACACACATTTGGAACTCTCCTGGGGTACCCTCACACATATTATTCCCTCATTTAGTGGATATTTTCACAAAAAAGTGAAATTTTCAAAAATCCAGAAAATTGGCTGAAAACGACTAAATATCAAGGACTCATTGGGCGAATCGCTCTGGAACTGAAATCGGAATGCTCACTGACATTTCCCCTATCTGAAAGTCTGATAAACGCTGGAAAAATGACTAAGTCCAAAAAAAAAGTTTTTTCAACTTTTTTCAATTTTACCCCCGTGGGATATATATTCTACCCACACACATTTGGAACTCTCCTGGGGTACCCTCACACATATTATTCCCTCATTTAGTGGATATTTTCACAAAAAAGTGAAATTTTCAAAAATCCAAATTATTGGCTGAAAACGACTAAATATCAAGGACTCATTGGGCGAATCGCTCTGGAACTGAAATCGGAATGCTCACTGACATTTCCCCTATCTGAAAGTCTGATAAACGCCAGAAAAATGACTAAGTCCAAAAAAAAATTTGTTCAACTTTTTTCAATTTTACCCCCGTGGGATATATATTCTACCCACACACATTTGGAACTCTCCTCAGGTACCCTCACACATATTATTACCTCGTTTAGTGGATATTTTCACAAAAAAGTGAAATTTTCAAAAATCCAGAAAATTGGCTGAAAACGACTAAATATCAAGGACTCATTGGGCGAATCGCTCTGGAACCGAAATCGGAACGCTCACTCACATTTCCCCTATCTGAAAGTCTGATAAACGCCGGAAAAATGACTAAGTCCAAAAAAAAATGTTTTTCAACTTTTTTCAATCTTACCCCCGTGGGATATATCTTCTACCCACACACATTTGGAACTCTCCTGGGGTACCCTCACACATATTATTCCCTCATTTAGTGGATATTTTCACAAAAAAGTGAAATTTTCAAAAATCCAGAAAATTGGCTGAAAACGACTAAATATCAAGGACTCATTGGGCGAATCGCTCTGGAACTGAGATCGGAATGCTCACTGACATTTCCCCTATCTGAAAGTCTGATAAACGCCGGAAAAATGACTAAGTCCAAAAAAAAATGTTTTTCAACTTTTTTCAATCTTACCCCTGTGGGATATATATTCTACCCACACACATTTGGAACTCTCCTGGGGTACCCTCACACATATTATTCCCTCATTTAGTGGATATTTTCACAAAAAACTGAAATTTTTCAAAAATCCAAATTATTGGCTGAAAACGACTAAATATCAAGGACTCATTGGGCGAATTGCTCTGGAACTGAAATCGGAACGCTCACTGACATTTCCCCTATCTGAAAGTCTGATAAACGCCGGAAAAATGACTAAGTCCAAAAAAAATTTTTTTTCAACTTTTTTCAATTTTACCCCCGTGGGATATATATTCTACCCACACACATTTGGAACTCTCCTGGGGTACCCTCACACATATTATTCCCTTATTTAGTGGATATTTTCACAAAAAAGTGAAATTTTCAAAAATCCATAAAATTGGCTGAAAACGACTAAATATCAAGGACTCATTGGGCGAATTGCTCTGGAACTGAAATCGGAACGCTCACTGACATTTCCCCTATCTGAAAGTCTGATAAACGCCGGAAAAATGACTAAGTCCAAAAAAAATTTTTTTCAACTTTTTTCAATTTTACCCCGTGGGATATGTATTCTACCCACACACATTTGGAACTCTCCTGGGGTACCCTCACACATATTATTCCCTCATTTAGTGGATATTTTCACAAAAAAGTGAAATTTTCAAAAATCCAAAATATTGGCTGAAAACGACTAAATATCAAGGACTCATTGGGCGAATCGCTCTGGAACTGAAATCGGAATGCTCACTGACATTTCCCCTATCTGAAAGTCTGATAAACGCCGGAAAAATGACTAAGTGTAAAAAAAAATTTTTTTCAACTTTTTTCAATTTTACCCCCGTGGGATATATATTCTACCCACACACATTTGGAACTCTCCTGGGGTACCCTCACACATATTATTCCCTCATTTAGTGGATATTTTCACAAAAAAGTGAAATTTTCAAAAATCCAAAATATTGGCTGAAAATGACTAAATATCATGGACTCATTGGGCGAATCGCTCTGGAACTGAAATCGGAATGCTCACTCACATTTCCCCTATCTGAAAGTCTGATAAACGCCGGAAAAATTACTAAGTCCAAAAAAACATTTTTTTCAACTTTTTTCAATTTTACCCCCGTGGGATATATATTCTACCCACACACATTTGGAACTCTCCTGGGGTACCCTCACACATATTATTCCCTCATTTAGTGGATATTTTCACAAAAAAGTGAAATTTTCAAAAATCCAGAAAATTGGCTGAAAACGACTAAATATCAAGGACTCATTGGGCGAATTGCTCTGGAACTGAAATCGGAATGCTCACTGACATTTCCCCTATCTGAAAGTCTGATAAACGCCGGAAAAATGACTAAGTCCAAAAAAAATTTTTTTTCAACTTTTTTCAATTTTACCCCCGTGGGATATATATTCTACCCACACACATTTGGAACTCTCCTGGGGTCCCCTCACACATATTATTCCCTCATTTAGTGGATATTTTCAGAAAAAAGTGAAATTTTCAAAAATCCAGAAAATTGGCTGAAAACGACTAAATATCAAGGACTCATTGGGCGAATTGCTCTGGAACTGAAATTGGAATGCTCACTGACATTTCCCCTATCTGAAAGTCTGATAAACGCCGGAAAAATGACTAAGTGTAAAA